>NC_141345.1:11427500-12027500 GCF_057382095.1 Aulonocara sp. 'chitande type north' Nkhata Bay
CGCCTAGCTTGGGAGTCACCGCACCTAGTGCTCCGATTACCACGGGGACCACCGTTACCTTCACCCTCCACATCCTCTCGAGCTCTTCTCTGAGCCCTTGGTATTTCTCCAGCTTCTCGTGTTCCTTCTTCCTGATATTGCTGTCATTCGGAACCGCTACATCGATCACTACGGCCGTCTTCTTCTGTTTGTCTACCACCACTATGTCCGGTTGGTTAGCCACCACCATTTTGTCCGTCTGTATCTGGAAGTCCCACAGGATCTTAGCTCGGTCATTCTCCACCACCCTTGGGGGCATCTCCCATTTTGACCTCGGGACTTCCAGGTTATACTCGGCACAGATGTTCCTGTACACTATGCCGGCCACTTGGTTATGGCGTTCCATGTATGCCTTGCCTGCTAGCATCTTGCACCCTGCTGTTATGTGCTGGATTGTCTCTGGGGCATCTTTACACAGCCTGCACCTGGGGTCTTGCCTGGTGTGATAGACCCCAGCCTCTATGGATCTTGTGCTCAGAGCTTGTTCTTGTGCTGCCATGATTAGTGCTTCTGTGCTGTCTTTCAGTCCAGCTTTGTCCAGCCACTGGTAGGATTTCTGGATATCAGCCACCTCCCCTATCTGCCGGTGGTACATACCGTGCAGGGGCCTGTCCTTCCATGATGGTTCCTCGTCTCCCTCCTCTTTCTTGGGTTTCTGCTGCCTGAGGTATTCACTGAGCACTCGGTCAGTTGGGGCCATCTTCCCAATGTATTCTTGGATGTTCGTTGTCTCATCCTGGACTGTGGTGCTGACACTCACCAGTCCCCGGCCCCCTTCCTTCCGCTTAGCGTACAGCCTCAGGGTGCTGGATTTGGGGTGAAACCCTCCATGCATGGTAAGGAGCTTTCTTGTCTTTATGTCAGTGGCTTCTATCTCCTCCTTTGGCCAGCCTATTACCCCAGCAGGGTACCTGATCACGGGCAGGGCGTACGTGTTGATGGCCCGGATCTTGTTCTTACCATTCAGCTGACTCCTCAGGACTTGCCTGACCCTCTGCAGGTACTTGGTGGTTGCAGCTTTTCTAGCGGCCTCTTCGTGGTTCCCATTCGCCTGTGGGATCCCCAAGTACTTGTAACTGTCCTCTATGTCTGCAATGTTGCCTTCTGGTAGTTCAATCCCCTCAGTTCTGACTACCTTCCCTCTCTTTGTTACCATCCGACTACACTTCTCCAGTCCGAACGACATTCCAATGTCATTGCTGTATAGCCTGGTAGTGTGGATCAGTGAATCGATGTCTCGTTCACTCTTGGCATACAGCTTGATGTCATCCATGTACAGGAGGTGGCTGACAACTGCTCCGTTCCGTAGTCGGTATCCGTAGCCAGTCTTGTTAATGATCTCACTGAGGGGGTTCAGGCCTATGCAGAACAGCAGTGGGGACAGAGCATCTCCTTGGTAGATCCCGCACTTGATGGTGACTTGTGCTATGGGCTTGGAGTTGGCCTCTAGTGTTGTACGCCACATCCCCATTGAGTTCCTGATGAAGGCTCTTAGGGTCCCATTGATCTTGTACAATTCTAGGCATTCCAGTATCCAGCTGTGGGGCATTGAGTCATAGGCCTTCTTGTAATCAATCCAGGCAGTGCACAGGTTGGTCAGTCTGGTCTTGCAGTCTCGGCTGATTGTTCTGTCTACCAGTAGCTGGTGTTTTGCGCCTCTGGTATTCTTGCCAATTCCTTTCTGTGTCCCGCTCATGTATTGACCCATGTGCCTGTTCATCTTAGCCGATATGATGCCTGACAGGAGCTTCCATGTAGTACTGAGGCAGGTTATTGGTCGGTAGTTGGAGGGGACCGGTCCCTTCTTGGGGTCCTTGGGGATCAGGACCGTCCGGCCTTCAGTTAGCCATTCCGGGTGTCTCTCGTTAACTAGCAGCTGGTTCATTTGTGCTGCCAGACGCTCGTGGAGTGCAGTCAGCTTCTTCAGCCAGTAGGCGTGAACCATGTCGGGCCCTGGTGCTGTCCAACTCTTCATACTGGAGACCCTTTCTTGGATATCTGCCACTGTGATGGTTACTGGACCCTGTTCAGGGAGGTCGCTGTGGTCTGCCCTCAGATCCTCTAGCCACTGAGCATTGCCGTTATGGGTTGCATCCTTCTCCCATATGCTCTTCCAGTATTGCTCCGTCTCCAGCCTTGGTGGTGCTGTTCTCTTATTGTTCCCTTGCCACTGAGAGTACACCTTTGCTGGTTCTGTGGAGAACAGCTGGTTTATTCTCCTGCCTTCTATCTCTCTGGTGTACCTCCTCAAGCGGCTGGCCAAGGCTGTGAGTCTTTGCTTGGCAGTTTCCAAGGCCTCAGGTATGGACAGCTTGCTGTATTTCTTAGGCACCCTATTTGTCGCACCTTTCTGCAACTCCGTTAGTTGGCTAACCTCCCTCCGTGCTACTTTGATCTTGCCCTCTAGCCTCCTTCTCCATGGAGGGTACTGCCCCTTGTGGCTGTTCAACTTGTAGCCAAGCATCTCACTGATCACTGTTGCCGTATTGTAGATGAGCTTGTTAGTGTCGGTAATCGTGGTTGTAGGTATTGCCCGTAGTGCTGCATTAACATCATCTAGCAGACCTTCTGAGGGTACTTCTAGCTGTGAGAGCAGTCCCTTCTTTCGAATGTTGGAACACTGAGCTACTAGTTGTTTCGCCGTCATTGTGGATGTTGGGTATCGAAGAATCCATAGGTCCCTCATCCTATTCATGTAGGATGAGGGACATATATATATATATATATATATATATATTTCAAGTTGCTATACATCAATACAACCATTATAGCCCAGATTTTAATAATATGTATTCATTAAGTGCATAGTAATTACAGAAATTGCAAAAAAGTGCAATAAACTACAAAAAAATTGAAAATCGTTTTTGATTTTTTAACATATATTTGTAGTTAGAGAAATTTAAGAGGCTTATCCCTCAAAACTGTAAATACAAAAAAGTTGCACAAAATAGTTTCCCACCACAGGAAATTTATTTTGAGTGTCTTCATAGTTTTATTTTTGAAATACACCAATTTTTATACACTGCAGGAAAAACGAAAATAAATATTATACTGCAAATTTGCAAAAAAGCAGCATATGCATCAAAATAAACTATTTCCAGCAGTGCAATATGAGTCCTAAGCATCCCAGAAACGACACAGAAAGTCATAAAGTCAAAGATAACTTTTAAAAAGAGCAGTATAGGCCCTGAGGCCCTGATCGCAAAAAAGACTACATTTCCGCGAAAATGATGTCACTTCCGGTTTCGGCCAGGTAATGGCGGAAATGCAAAAGTTCGCGCTGACGTCTATTCCAACGTAGGAAGTGTTTTGAACAGCTGATCGGACCGGCAAAGCGTGTTTCTGGAATATTATGTTTTTGTTCCTGCAAGCGCTTTTTATGCCGTTTTTGCAAAGCTTTATGTGGAAGGAAACCGTGACCTAGGACAAGCTGATGGCACAATATGTAAGTACAACTCCTCCGGTTTCATATGCAAAAAAAATTTTTGCGCTAGCTTACGTGGTTGCAGTGCTACCGGGATTTAAAAATAGTTACGCATAACAGAGCGTTCCCGCTCCTATCGGCTCTAAAGGGTTAAGAAGGGGGACCGGAGGGTGTGTTCCAACTACAGGGGGATCACACTCCTCAGCCTCCCTGGGAAAGTCTATGCCAGGGTGCTGGAAAGGAGAGTTCGTCCGCTGGTCGAACCTCGGATACAGGAGGAACAATGCGGTTTTCGTCCTGGTCGCGGAACACTGGACCAGCTCTTTATCCTCTCGAGGATACTTGAGGGTGCATGGGAGTTTGCCCAACCAGTCTACATGTGTTTTGTGGACTTGGAGAAGGCATTCGACCGTGTCCCTCGGAGTGTCCTGTGGGAGGTGCTGCGGGAGTATGGGGTGTCTGGCCATTCGATCCCTATACAACCGTTGCAAGAGCTTGGTTCGCATTGCCGGCAATAAGTCGGACTCGTTCCCGGTGGGTGATGGGCTCCGCCAGGGCTGCCCTTTGTCTCCGGTTCTGTTCATAATTTTTATGGACAGGATTTCTAGGCGCAGCCAAGTGGCGGAGGGCTTTCGCTTTGGTGGCCTCAGAATCTCATCTCTGATTTTTGCGGATGATGTGGTTCTGTTGGCTTCATCGGGTGAGGGCCTCCAGCTCGCACTGGAACGGTTCGCAGCCGAGTGTGAAGCAGCGGGAATGAGGATCAGCACCTCCAAATCTGAGGCCATGGTTCTCAGCCGGAAAAGGGTGGAGTGCCCACTCCGGGTCGGGGGTGAGTTCCTGCCCCAAATGGAGGAGTTCAAGTATCTCGGGGTCTTGTTCGAGAGTAATGGGAGAAGGGAGCCGGAGATCGACAGACGGATTGGGGCTGCAGACGCTGCACCGGTCCGTCGTGGTGAAGAGGGAGCTGAGTGTAAAAGCGAAGCTCTCAAATTACCGGTCGATCTACGTCCCTACCCTCACCTATGGCCACGAGCTGTGGGTAGTGACCGAAAGAACGAGATCGCGGATACAAGCGGCAGAAATGAGCTTCCTCCGAAGGGTGGCTGGCCTCTCCCTTAGAGATAGGGTGAGAAGTTCGGCCATCAGGGAGGGGGTCAGAGTAGAGCAGCTGCTGCTCCACATCGAAAGGAGCCAGCTGAGGTGGTTCGGGCATCTGACAAGGATGCCCCCTGGGCGCCTCCTGGGTGAGGTGTTCCAGGCATGTCCCACTGGGAGGAGGCCCCGGGGCAGACCCAGGACACGCTGGAGAGATTATATCTCTCGGCTGGCCTGGGAACGCCTTGGTATTCCCCCGGATAAGCTGGAGGAGGTGGCTGGGGAGAGGGAGGTCTGGGCCTCTTTGCTTAGGCTGCTGCCCCCGCGACCCGGCCTCGGATAAAGCGGATGAAGATGAATGGATGGATGGATGGATTGTTTTTTAACATATGTTTCTAATTAGAGAAATTTAAGAGGCTTATCCCTCAAAACTCTAAATACAAATAAGTTGCACAAACTAGTTTCCCACCAAGGAAATTTACTTTAAGTGTCTTTATAGTTTTGTTTTTGAAATACACCAATTTTCATATACTGCAGGAAAAACGAAAATAAATATTATAATGCAAATTTGCAAAAAAGCAGCATATGCATCAAAATAAACTATTTCCACCAGTGCAATATGAGTCCTAAGCATCCCACAAACGACACAAAGTCATAAAGTCAAACATAACTTTTAAAAACACAAGGCCCTGATGGTAAATGGTAAATGGCCTGTATTTATATAGCGCTTTACTAGTCCCTAAGGACCCCAAAGCGCTTCACACTACATATCCAGTCATCCACCCATTCACACACACATTCACACACTGGTGATGGCAAGCTACATTGTAGCCACAGCCACCCTGGGGCGCACCCGGCAGCCTCGCCTCTGTCAGTGTGCCCCAGGGCAGCTGTGGCTACAATGTAGCTTGCCATCGCCAGTGTGTGAATGTGTGTGTGAATGGGTGAATGACTGAATGTAGTGTGAAGCACTTTGGGGTCCTTAGGGACTAGAAAAGCGCTATACAAATGCAGGCCATTTACCATTTACAACGATGGACGTAGGAAGTGTTATGAACAGCTGATCGGATCGCCAAAGCCTGTTTCTGGAATATTATGTTTTTGCTGCTGCAAGTGCTTTTTATGCAGTTTTTGCAAAGCTATATGTGGAAGGAAACTGTGACCTAGGACAAGCTGATGGCATAAGCTGTAAGTACAATTCCTCCGGTTTCATATGCAAAAAAAATTATTGCGGTAGCTTACGTGGTTGCAGTGCTACCGGGATTTAAAAATAGTTATGCAAAATGGAGCGTGTCCGCTTCGACCAGCTTTAAAGGGTTAAAGAATATTTGTTGTGGGTAAGCTGTGAACAGTTAGCCTTTTGGGGATCTTTGTCCTTCTCCGTGTACCTTAGAAGTGAATGAAATGCAAGATGCTTCAACACATGTTGAAAATCTGTTTCTTTCATTAATGTTTTGTGTTTTGTCTGCCTGCATTAACAACATAAACAGTGAAGTTGAGAGTAAGGACTTTGGACTTTCAAAGCTCTTAGCCAAGCTAACATTTTAATTTAAAAAAAGGAATTTTAAAACATTTCTATACCTCCTTAGACAAATAATGAGATGTAATAAAAAGTTGTTCGTTTTTGCTCCTAAAAGGTAAAACAATACCTGATTAATTTGGCGAGATTCTCTCCTTGCACTTCTTGTGTTGTTTTTAAATATCCTGAAAGTCTTTTTATGACTCTTTCTTCTTTTGTGTCTACATTCATCAATTTCTTTTAAAATATATAGATTCAGGCATTTAAATTATTTCCGCTTAACTACATTGAATAACATAAACTCATCTAGAGTAGCTGCTGTAGAGAAAGTAATTACTGGTAGTCCACTAACCTAGGCTAGTTAGCTTTTAGTAAGACTGTTTTATATGGTGCTACTTTTTCTCTAGGTATAATTTAGATGTTGGCTTTGGTTTATTGTAGTTATATAAAAAATTTATTGTTAAGGCATTAGAGCAGGGGCGTCAAAAGTACGGTCTGCGGGTCACATCTGGCCTGCAATTCAATTATTTCCAGCTCATGAGATAATTTCAAATGTCAGTTATTAATGGCCCGTTGGTACTGTATCATCCATGCCACATCTATCATGTTAGGTTTGTTGCTCCTGGAATATCTACAGCCGAGAAGGGGAAACATAAATTTTTTTTTAAATTTCTATTTAAGTGATATCATAATATTAATTTTATGGCCTGTAAATGGCCTGTATTTGTATAGCGCTTTACTAGTCCCTAAGGACCCCAAAGCGCTTTACACAACCAGTCATCCACCCATTCACGCACTAGTGATGGCAAGCTACATTGTAGCCACAGCCACCCTGGGGCGCACTGACAGAGGCGAGGCTGCTGGACACTGGCGCCACCGGGCCCTCTGACCACCACCAGTAGGCAACGGGTGAAGTGTCTCGCCCAAGGACACAACGACCGAGACTGTCCAAGCCGGGGCTCGAACCGGCAACCTTCCGATTACGAGGCAAACGCCCAACTCTTGAGCCACGAACGCCCGTCCGTACTATTATCACTATTCTGCATGTCCTATACTATGATTTACTCATGAAAATGATTATTTTTGCATGTCTTTTACTGTACCAGTTTTAATCATTACTACATTGTATTAAAAGATAAAAGCACTTTAAAGGGTGAGATTCATTTTTCTTCTTTTCACCAAAATATTATTAGTATGCAAAATTACTATACGAAATTAAGAGGACTGCAAGAAACACTGTTACCAGAATCAAACCACGTGCTACAGTAATCTGTAAAGCAGATATCCCATAAGCACTGCCATGTTCACACCTGCTGCATATAAAATCTAAGAGAAGAGAAAAACAAAAGCAAACATGACAGATTTCAAATAGCGGGTAAAGCATTCTAGCCTCAAGGATGCTAGAGGGAAGCTGTATTCATGTCCACAAGGTAAGATCTTACTTCCAGACACTAGAATACATACATATATTTATCAGCTGAGACAGTGTGGCAGGTGTTCTTTTCACCTTATAAGCCTGTCAGTTTGTGTAAGTCATAGCAAATGAAGGTCTTGTACACATCTACTGCAGCAGGGAAATAAAGTAATTTTGAGGATTTTTTTGTAGGTATTGTCCATAGACTACCTACATTCATATGAATACCATAATGGAAATTTTTAGTTGTGCAGATGAGACTGAATTTCCTGGCTTTCATTTCCAAAAGTCAGCCAGTAAGGCTGATGTACCAAAAACTGCAGTTCTTTGAATGGTTCTGTAGAGTATCATATTAAAATGCCCGTCGTCTAGCATGAACCTGAGCTTTATAGTCCGGTTCAAACATGCTTTTGGTTTCTTTAGCTAACCTTTCCTTCATGACTACTGTATGCCACCAAGCACTTTACAGGCAAGCAGGTTTTGTACTTATTGAGTAGTAGAAATAACACCAGCTAGCTGAAACACTTGCTGTCCCAGAATCGCTTCCTTTTTTCCATCTTCTATAACTTTCCCTCTTTGTATTCGTTGCTTCCTCTAAATACTGTTTTTTCTTTTAGATAGTTATGTTTCTGTAGTGCTGCTGGAGCAGAAAGAAGCAACGTTCCACCCCTTGCGTTGTCCAAGAAATGAACTAAAATATTCACTGTAAGCTTTACTACCTGAAATTCAGCTATCACTTTAAGAGTAATTCAAGCAAGAAGGTTAATAAACACAAAATAAGTGGTTAAAACTGTTATTGTGACATTTAGCTTATATTTATATTTAGCAGATTTAGTTATACTCGGGCCAGTTTCCATGCTTATAGTTTAGTTCTGCTTTGTTTTTTAAAATACTAGCAATATTGCTGAAGAGCAGAAGTCTGCTCCAAACATGCAGGGTGAGCGCTCATTAAAGAGACACGAGTCAAAGTATTAGGACTGCACTCACAAGTTTGAGACATCCACCTATGATGGATTCGTCATGATAGCATTTTCCCCCTCATTCCAAGTAAATGAAGACTCCAACTGTCACAAATCACACAGCCAAAATGTGACATGCTGTTTTCAGTGTTAAATTAAGGCTTAAACTGCATGCAAAAAAACACTGGAAAAAAAGGATGTTTGTTTGTTTCATTTAATTATTCTCCTACCAAGGTTTTGTACTGTGAAATAGAAACTTCAAAAATATAATAAAAAGAGGGCAGCTAGCAAAAAGCCCTTGCCCACACCTTTCAGCTTTTGGTCACATTAGAGAAATTGTTCCATAATGATGGCAAGCGCAGTCATACAACTGTGCAACACCAAAAATCACTTTCACATATTTTTATTTCTTTTTTTCATAACAAGTTCAAATCTCTCAAAATACAACTATTAACAGAACTCAGTGTTACGAGTTAAGGTAATATAAAAGAGCCCAGCTTGGGGTAGGTCAAGTTAAGAAAAAGTGTTTATTAACAAAAAACTGAACTGAAAACCATTAGTATAGCTTACAGTGAATCACTAGGCAATTTAAAAAACACAAAACAACTCTCACATACTCACACGTACAAATACAAATGAAAATTAGCCACACAGGCAGAAACACGTTTCAAGGCTACTCAGGCAAAACTCCTACATTCAACCCGAGTCAGGCAAGCAAGGCCCAGAGACAGGTGTGAGCATAGCTGGACTGGCCATCGGGCATACTGGGCATTTTTTTGTTTTTATGGGCCGATCGATTTTTTTTTTGGAAGGGTATAAATAATAAAAGGTGTTGGATTGGCCAATTGGTCATGATCGACTCTGGGCTGGACCAATTACAGCCGAGGAGGTCGGTGCACCCTCCCCCTTGTTTAGCAATCTTTTAGAGGAACTAAAGAAAATGGAGAACAAAAAAAGGAAAGGAGGTGCAGAAAAAATTAGGGCCAAAAAGAAACAAGCCCTTCAGGCAGACGCTGCCAAATGTGTAAAATTAACTGAATTGTTTGGCGGTAGCTATGGCATAGCTTCCACAGATTTAGCAACATCTGCAAGTGGTGGAGGCCAGCAGGTGGATAAGGGAAAGGGGAGGCAAGAGGAGGAGAGACCCGAGGCGGCCGCCTGTCATAGTGGCAGAGGAACTGAACTTCAGGTAAGAAGTTATGACCTGCTGTCTATCTGTGTCAGATATAAACCAAGTTTAGTTGTAGTTTGTTTTCGTTGTGTTGACTTTTTACAGTCGCTTAGAATAACTGGTACTGCGTACTAGGTAGCATGACGGAGTTTATATACTGCTGGGCGGGTGCTATGAAGTTACTGATAGTAAATTTTATTTTATGCTTAAGGTTAGTTTCTCAAACTCCTCAAAATCTTAACAAATTGTGCCAATCCTTACATGTTGCACCAGGCTGATTTATCAACAAATTGTGCCAATCCTTACATGTTGCACCAGGCTGATTTATCATCAAAAGTGGAGAAGTCTGTGACAGAGGAGACAGAAGAGCAGCAGAAAGAGATGGAGCGAGAGAGATGACTTTATGTCATCCATGAGGGATGCATTTGACATATGTTTCACATATTATAGCCCAACAAGTTACTTATAGCAATTTAAATACGAGCAATCAGTTTTTGGCAAATACCGGAAATCAGTTTTTGGCAGACAATCACTTTTTGGCACAACACCGGCTATTGCAGTTCTTGCCATTTTTTGTGTTTCTTTTTATCGCTGTGTAACTGAGTTCAATTGAAAGCCTGCATGCGCTAGTACCTCTTGCCACAAGTTCCCAGAATCCTTTGCGGTTTTACCCCTGAATGACATCACATTTTTGGTGGGCCGGTCTCTAGTCAAAATGCCCGGGCCGATTTTTTGTCCCAGTCCAGCCCTGTGTGTGAGGGACAACCTGCACGTTCAGTCCAAAAACAATGTCCAATGAGTGAAGGATCCTCAGCCTTTTGTAGTCATAGGGGAACGCTGTCAGTCGCTTCATTGGACCCCTGAGCACCGTGTATCCCCAGGCAGCCAATCATCTGTGAGTCCTGGCATGCTTGGGTTTCTTTATAGGAAGGCCGGCCCACCTCCTCCAAGGCCAGGGGCCGTAACACTCAGAAAGTTCAGAAGTTTCTTAATGAATCGTAACTGTATATAGCACTGACTTTAATATATACTTACATAATACATGACAATATGTAGATGAGTTATGATCTAACAGTAGATAAACTTGTCTTGTGCTCTTCTGTGCTTCAGGTCACATAGTGGAATAGTTTGTAATAAAGCAGCCTTCTTCTGGATAAATCCTTCCGATGCCTGAGCTATCGGACATTTCTGCATCTCCGATGTTAATGCTGTGAAAAGTGTTAGAATTAAAATTTTACCAGAGATTAGTGAGGGAGTAATGGCATCAACGTTTGAAAGAGAGCAGGCAACTATCCCACAGAAAAAAATAATAATAATGAGAGCGAAGACAAGACTAATAGGTATGCTGATAGATTTAGTCCATCCATTTTCTTCCATTTATCTAATTCAAGGTTGCAGGAAGGCTAAAGCTTATTCCAGCTGCCAGAGGGCAAGAGTCAGTGTACATCCTGGGAAGGTCACCAGCCTGTCACAGGTCAAACACAAAGAGAGAGACAATCATCCATACCTACAGTCAATTTAGAATCCCTTACTGCATGTCTTTGGACTGTTGGAGGAAGCCATACTACCTGGAGAGATCCCACACAATAGGATAACATGCAAAATCCACAGAGAAAGGCCGTGGCTAGATGATAGATGTGAACCATGTTCCTGAAAGGTAACAGTAACGACTTGACTGCCACTGTGCCTAACCTCTGCTAATTCAAGTCACTGAACTAGAGTGCTCAACTGTGTTTGTTTTTTGGTAAATTCTAGAGTATTTATATGGAATTATCTGAGAATAATATTGCTTGCTTGAAGTTTGTGTTCAGTATTTTAGTACTCTTTCTGTTACTTACTTGCAGACATCTGTGTCTGTACATCATGTATATACAGTTTATGAATACAGCTTGCTATCCAAGGCTGCTAGCGTGTGCTGGTAATGTACCAATTCATTCTGTCATATTGCCACTTTTGTCTTCAAAATAATCAACAGATGACATCATGGTATTATATACATCATAGAACTCTTTTTATATAAAAGAGTTCTATGAGTTTGACCCATGAGTACTGTAACAGCCGTTATGGTGTGGTGTCCCTTTAAGACACCCAAGTCGAGGGTTGATGGTGTCATCAGTGTGTGCCACTGCTCTCTCGCTCTCTCTCTCTGTGATTATGAGGACACGTGCCTTCACGCTCGTGCTTAACGAGGGACGGACTTATGTTTTCTTTTCGAGACCCTTTTTTTTTGTTTTGTTTGCAGCGCTTGGGTTGTATGAACGCTGGGCATTTTGTTGTTGAGCCGCAGCCGTTCAGCCGGGCTTTTATACGGTTGCTGAAGAATGCATATTAAAGAACCACCGTGGATTACTGATACCAGTGTGGGTGTGTATCCTTCCGCCTAGCCTGCTAGGTGTTTTGCCGCCTCTTCTCAACCACACAACACAACCCAACGTTACAGTACCAAGAAAAGGATGCCTGGAGGGTCACTTTACAGGGAGTGCAGAATTATTAGGCAAATGAGTATTTTGTCCACATCATCCTCTTCATGCATGTTGTCTTACTCCAAGATGTATAGGCTCGGAAGCCTACTACCAATTAAGCATATTAGGTGATGTGCATCTCTGTAATGAGAAGGGGTGTGGTCTAATGACATCAACGCCCTATATCAGGTGTGCATAATTATTAGGCAACGTCCTTTCCTTTGGCAAAATGGGTCAAAAGAAGGATTTGACAGGCTCAGAAAAGTCAAAAATAGTGAGATATCTTGCAGAGGGATGCAGCAGTCTCAAAATTGCAAAGCTTCTGAAGCGTGATCATCGAACAATCAAGCGTTTCATTCAAAATAGTCAACAGGGTCGCAAGAAGCGTGTGGAAAAACCAAGGCGCAAAATAACTGCCCATGAACTGAGAAAAGTCAAGCATGCAGCTGCCAAGATGCCACTTGCCACCAGTTTGGCCATATTTCAGAGCTGCAACATCACTGGAGTGCCCAAAAGCACAAGGTGTGCAATACTCAGAGACATGGCCAAGGTAAGAAAGGCTGAAAGACGACCACCACTGAACAAGACACACAAGCTGAAACGTCAAGACTGGGCCAAGAAATATCTCAAGACTGATTTTTCTAAGGTTTTATGGACTGATGACATGAGAGTGAGTCTTGATGGGCCAGATGGATGGGCCCGTGGCTGGATTGGTAAAGGGCAGAGAGCTCCAGTCCGACTCAGACGCCAGCAAGGTGGAGGTGGAGTACTGGTTTGGGCTGGTATCATCAAAGATGAGCTTGTGGGGCCTTTTTGGGTTGAGGATGGAGTCAAGCTCAACTCCCAGTCCTACTGCCAGTTTCTGGAAGACACCTTCTTCAAGCAGTGGTACAGGAAGAAGTCTGCATCCTTCAAGAAAAACATGATTTTCATGCAGGACAATGCTCCATCACACGCGTCCAAGTACTCCACAGCGTGGCTGGCAAGAAAGGGTATAAAAGAAGAAAAACTAATGACATGGCCACCTTGTTCACCTGATCTGAACCCCATTGAGAACCTGTGGTCCATCATCAAATGTGAGATTTACAAGGAGGGAAAACAGTACACCTCTCTGAACAGTGTCTGGGAGGCTGTGGTTGCTGCTGCACGCAATGTTGATGGTGAACAGATCAAAACACTGACAGAATCCATGGATGGCAGGCTTTTGAGTGTCCTTGCAAAGAAAGGTGGCTATATTGGTCGCTGATTTGTTTTTGTTTTGTTTTTGAATGTCAGAAATGTATATTTGTGAATGTGGAGATGTTATATTGGTTTCACTGGTAAAAATAAATAATTGAAATGGGTATATATTTGTTTTTTGTTAAGTTGCCTAATAATTATGCACAGTAATAGTCACACAGATATCCCCCTAAAATAGCTAAAACTGAAAACAAACTAAAAACTACTTCCAAAAACATTCAGCTTTGATATTAATGAGTTTTTTGGGTTCATTGAGAACATGGTTGTTGTTCAATAATAAAATTATTCCTCAAAAATACAACTTGCCTAATAATTCTGCACTCCCTGTATGTGTCACGGCTGCCGAGGCGAGCCGTGTGGAGTTGGAAGAAGGACCCAAGATGCAGGCAGTGGATGAGATACCGGTGGTTTTATTTACAGAGGTGTAGTGGCAAACAAACAGTGGGGTATAACAAATAACTAAAGACACCTAAACTGGGAGAACTAAAAATAACAGACCTGGGAGCATACGACAACGGGATGAGAAGCAGAGAGACGCAGATGAGGAACAGGACACCGTGGAACACAGGGTAACAGACTGACACGGCGTAATACAGACTGACACGGAGTTACACAGACAAACCGGCAACAGGCAGGAGAACACACAGGGCTTAAATACACAAACCAGTAATCAGGGGATGAGAGACAGGAGGGCAACACAGCTGGGAGGAATCGGAGCTGACGGGACAGGGGAAATGAAAACTGAACACACTCACATCAGACAGAGACCTTCACAATAAAGCAGGAAACTCAAACACGGGGAACCAACCAAGACACAGAACTAAACAAACAGCTTCATAAACAGACGGGTTGACACCATAGACAGACAGAGGCACAGACGCAGACTCCAAGGCAGACCGAATATAACACCTAGAACTCAAACAATCATCATCATAATAAACTAAAAGCGCTGGGTCACCGACCCAGGACCATGACAGTATGCCCATGTTACAGTCTTTTACAGTGTAATGTTTTTATAATGCCCTACATGAATTATCTATCTGGGGTACAAATGTTTTCCTGATGGATGTGATCTGAGAAATCATTGATGTAGCTGCTGTAATCCCATCACAAGACTGTCTTCAGTCATTTGTTCATTAAACTGAAACTATGGGACACATAAAGTGTGCCCTCTAACTCACAGTGTGGTCAGATTACAAGCTGAAGATCATTTTTCTGTTCACATACAACAAGCATTGACCATTGTATTGATGAATCATTCATGTGGGTTAAATGATACGAGTCAAACATGAAAAGCATGAGCAGTTTCTTCAGGGCTTTCATGAACAGTCATTCATCTTTCATGTGGGTAAACGTAAGTGAGTGGTTATCAAGGTTGAAAGCGCAGTGAGGCAAAGAGAAAAGAAAAGGAAGAGAGGTAAAAGAAACTGAATGAGAATTTAGGTTATTGATGTTTGTTATTAACCCTTTAAAACCTACCATAGAACCAAATCCGCCAGAGCTTATATTATATTTTTATATGTTGTAGTGCCATTTTTGGGAGCATTTCAAGTTGATATACATCAATACAACCATTATAGCCCAGATTCTAATAATATGTATGCATTAAGTGCATAGTAATTACATACATTGCAAAAAAGTGCAATAAACTACAAAAAAACTTGAACATCGTTTTTGTTTTTTTTTTAACATATAACATATTTCTAGTTAGAGAAATTTAAGAGGCTTATCCCTCAAAACTCTAAATACAAAAAAGTTGCACAAAATATTTTCCCACCACAGGAAATTTATTTCGAGTGTCTTCATAGTTTTATTTTTGAAATACACCAATTTTTACATACTGCAGGAAAAACGAAAATAAATATGATAATGCAAATTTGCAAAAAAAACAGCATATGCATCAAAATAAACTATTTCCAGCAGTGCAATATGAGTCCTAAGCATCCCAGAAACGACACAGAAAGTCATAAAGTCAAACATAACCTTTAAAAACACCAGTGTAGGCTCATGAGGCCCTGATGGTAAAAAATTACATTTCCGCGAAAATGACGTCACTTCTGGTTTTGGGCAGGTCATGGCGGACATGCGATAGTTCACGCTGCCGTCTATTCCAACGTAGGAAGTGTTACGAACAGCTGATCGGATTGGCAAAGCGTGTTTCTAGAATATTACGTTTTTGTTGCTGCAAGTGCTTTTCATGCAGGTTTTGCAAATCTATATGTGGAAGGAAACTGTGACCTAGGACAAGCTGATGGCATAAGATGTAAGTACAACTTCTCTGGTTTCATATGCAAAAAATTATTGCGCTAGCTTACGTGGTTGCAGTTCTGCCGGGATTTAAAAGTAGTTGCGCAAAACGGAGCGTGCCTGCTCTCACCGGTTTTAAAGGGTTAATGAATCGTTCAAACCACAAAACAGGATACATTTAACATTATTAAAAACTAATAGTTTTCTGATAACACAAGTTAGAAATTGACCTTGATGCATTAATAATCCAAACGCCAAAGAACACATACTTGTTTAATTAACCCAATAGAAAGAGAAGTTTGATGAAAAGAAGCTGAAAACCGTGCAAACTTGTCAAACCCAGGGAGTCAAGGACTGGCAAGTTATAGTGAAATTGACAGATTAATGAATATTTGCAGGAATCTACCCACCAGTGTGCTATGTAAAAAGTGAAGGGCGTGATAGCAGCAGCAGCAAGACTCAAGGACAAATCAGAACAAGCGCCAGTGACAACAGATATTATATTTATTAAATCAGACACAGCATGGACTGAGTAATTGTACTGGAAGTGAGTTGCAAAGCAGATTGCAGAGGTGCAGTAATGGCTCATTGTTTACCTTTGTTTTCCCTTGAGTTTCAACCAAAATGACTTGGTTAAGTTTGAGTTAATATAAACCTGTTTACAATTGCCCACTTCTTTTAACCCTTTAAAACCTGAACCATGAAATAACTGCCAGAAATCTTGAATTTTTTAATAATGGAGTGTTTGTCGAACTTTTAGACAAAATATATAAAAATTTATAAAATTTTAATCTGCATAAATGAGTTTAATTTTGACACATTTGTTACATAAGCCATATTTTTACAATTTAGTCATTAAAATTTGTCATGTAATTTTTATCATTTTCTGAGGGTAAAAAAAAGTCACGCTGATGGTGTAGAAGTCTCTAAAACTCACAAAAACACATATATCAAATACGATACTCTTTAAAGGGTTAAAAATGTACCTGGGTGTCCTTATCTGCCACAGTTATACTTTTGTACTTTTTTGTGTATTTTTGTTTGTTTTGTTTTTAAATTTAGAATGTTTTAGTATTGTGCTTGTGTGTTTTAGCCATGTGACACGACAGAGAAACTTCTATTTGGCCACTGAATTTACCAACTGTTGGTGAGTGAACAGAGCTAAAGGACTTGAATAGAGCTAATAGTGTTTGAAATTTCACCCAAAGGATTCACTTTGGGTGAAATCACTGGGTCCAAGGTATTTATAGGTAACTAAAACTAAACTAATGATTATAACTAGACGTGAAAAAACATTTTAGGCAACTAAAAAAAATAAAACTGAAAAATAAAAACTAGGCTTTAAAAATAAATAAACAATATACTAAAATACAACTATAGAGCAAATAACCTAATTTCTGTCATGGTCCTGGGTCGGTGACCCAGCGCTTTGAGTTTATGATTATTATTTTCTAGTTTATTCTGATTTTGTATTAGTTCTTGGGGTTTGTTTGTCGTGTTTATTTTCCCTACCTGTGTCTCCCTCTGTGCTATGTACAGGGGCCCGTTCTTCGTACGTCGCTTACTACATCCAAGATCAAATGACACATCGAAGATCAAATCATCGCGCTACCCGTGAGCTCGCTAATCCGGTTCTCCGAACACACCTGCTGTTGACGATTAGTACAGCTGGATGAAGTAATGTGAGATCACTGGGTGTCGTAAAAGGGGCTACGCATCGAGAGTAGAAACATTGATCGGCAACCCTCTGATTGGTCGGCGAAAATGTCGAAGGAGCGCGCTCGGTATTTTTCGGCAGCAGAGCAAGAACTCTTGACTGAGGGATTTCAGGAGTTTCAGAGTTTAATTAAAACGCAAGGGAATACTGCAAAGGCTGCAAAAGCAAGGAGAGAGGGCTGGCAGAAAGTTGCTGACAAATTAAACTCGTAAGTAATTTAATAATAATAATAATAATGGAGTGGATTGATATAGCGCTTTTCAAGGCACCCAAAGCGCTTTACAATGCCACTATTCAGTCACTCTCACATTCACACACTGGTGGAAACAGCTACGGTTGTAGCCACAGCTGCCCTGGGGCAGACTGACAGAAGCGAGGCTGCCATATTGCGCCATCGGCCCCTCTGGCCAACACCAGTAGGCGGTAGGGTAAATTTATCATATCACACTATATTATCCAATATTATATTACATTATATTATATTATGTTATATTATATCCCCTTTCACATTAGAGCCACAACAGGACCCACTAGAACATGGGAACAAGTAAAAGTGAAATATAAGAATATTCTACAGAATGGTAATATTTATCACTTATATTGCTTTTAGTCTCTTGAAAGGAGACCCTGAAATAAGCTGTTAGTTTGTTCATAACAGCAACCAAGAAAAGGGCAGAGCACAAAAAAGACAGGTGGTGGTCCTGCATCCCCTCGTCAACAAGTTGGTTAAGTGAATAATACCCTCACGGGAATATCGATATCTCTCAATGAGCACACTGTCGCGCTGAGCTAAAGGATCCTGTCTGTCCCGCAATATACGCTGAATTCTGAGGACTCTCCTTATCAATCTTGCACCTTCCGCAATGGGTGGCTCGCGTATACGGACAGGACATGGCTGCGACAGGCTTCCCAAATCCACCTTCGCTTTTATAGCCGTGGTCTCTCATCTTGATTACACAAAGTAATTTGCAATTACTACTCTGAAATATGAATTACATCTGTAATAATCACATACATGTAATAGAATGTTAATAGTACATTTCCCTTTTTTAGGAAATGACCTGTATGTATCTGTGTGAAATCAATAAATGGATCAGGTGCTGCATTATCTTTAGTTACATTGATGTTATTTATTTATGGTGAAACAGTGGTGGAATATCGCTGTTGCTTTCGTATAAATGAAGCGGACATACCTGCGTGGCCGCGATCTAATCCTGTTTACATAAAGTAAACCTGCTCCCGAGCAGGTTTACGCTTACGGCTCTGTTGCTATGGCAGCAAGTCCCGGATGAGCTTCGGGGAACCGAACGATCCAAGATCACGCGAAATCGTCAACAATCTAATCCAGCTAACCTACTTAGCGAGGTACGAAGAACGGGCCCCAGGTCCCTGAGTTTTGTGTTGTAAAACAGTCTGTGTGTTTCCTGTTTTACTTTGTAGGTCTGTGTCTCGTTATGCCCATTAGTTCCAGCTTTGTCCCCTCCTGTGTGCAATTTCCTGATTACCTGGTGTGTGTATTTATAGTTGGTGTCTGCCTGTGCTTCTCGTCGCGTTGTCTGTGTTTCTCTGTGAATCTCCCGTGTAGTCTACATTATTCCATGTTTCTTCGTGTCTCTCTGCTCCTCGCTCCATGTCCTCCATTTTGTATTAGTTTTCCCAGTTTAGGTTTATGTTCGGTTCTGCCCACACCTTGGTTTTGTGCACTGTAAATAAAACCCACTTGCACCTCCGCCATTGTCTGCTATTGGATCCTCCTTACTCACCCTCCACATGACTGCCGCCCCAGCCGTGACAATTTCTAATATCTGTTAATTTTATTTTGTCTACAAGACTGAGTCAGTTGCTTTCAAAAACTTCAGAGTTTTTAATTGTACTGATTTGTACTGAAATCTTGCCTCTGACATGTCCTCCATACTAAAATTATAAACGAACTATATAATAATAAACTAACTAAAACTACAGTGGTTAGCACTCTTGTCTTCAAAATTGACTTTTAACTCCATTAAATTTAATAAATTCTGTTTACACCGCTAGATGAGCCCACAAAAGACATTTCCAGACGTCACCTGATGAAAGTTATAGAACAGCGGTCCCCAACCCCCAGACCACGGACCGGTGGAAAACAGTTATACACAAGACGATGCTGTACAGTTTGTGAAAGAACTTTTATTGTTTTTGGGCGAATATAAAGCTAAAGACAATGCGGCCGAGAGTGATTTTTCCCACCTTTCAGACGAAAGAGACAAGTATGACGAGCTGCAGGAAGAAATTTGTGCGATAGGGCAGAAACTCAAGATGGCAGATGCTGCCCCGAGCCTCGGACAGAACCTGGCGTCTTCTAAAGTACCGGAGGTGACTATTCGCAGGGAGTTTCGCATCTGTGGCCAAATAGGAGAGGGAGGGCAGCGTGATCGGCTGTCCTATACCAACCTGCTGCATCAGATGGAAAATGGACTCCGCAAAGGCCACAGTGAGTCAGAAGTTAATGAAGCAGTGATAAGAGCTATCAATCTGGGTCTCAAACTGCGTGATATGCTTGAAATAAAGATTGATTTGACACTCACACAGTTAAAGACAATATTGAAAGGACATTACAGAGAAGAGGACACATCTGATTTGTACCAAAAACTGATAAATATTTCCCAAGATCCAAAAGAGTCAGCTGAAGACTTTTTATTCAGAGCCATTGAGCTTAAAGAACGTCTCCTGTACGCATCCAAGGACAAAGAAGCAGAACACTACAGTCGGGACCTGGTAAAAAGGAAGTTTTTGAGATCAGATGGGCTGCAAAATGACAATATAAAGTTCCAGATTAAAGACCTTCTTGACAACCAAGATGTGACTGATGAAATGCTGATTGAGAAACTAAATGAAGCTGCCAATCTTGAGACAGAAAGACTAAAGTTAAAGAGGAACAATACAAAACCACCAAGAATCAATGAGCTGCATACTGGAGATGAACCTCACAGCAGCTCACAGATCCCCACCACCAAGGAAGACAAGAAAAATCATCCTCCACCCGAAATGCACGACCTGGTGAAAGAGCTGAGGAACGAGGTTGCAGAGGTGAGGCAGATGGTTCTGGTCTCCCTGAATGCCCTCCCTGAGTCGCAGACTACAAAGAGGACATCAGATGCTGCCGGAGGAAGAAAGGCTGCAGGACCTGCCAGAGCAACAGAGAGGGAGATAACTGCACCTACTGCTTTAAGTGTGGCCAGCCCGGCCACATCTCCAGAGGATGCCGAGCTCCACTTCAGCTGCAGGGAAACACCAGAGGGCCACTGCCACGGGACCAGCAATGACCCCACCACCACATCAGGAGTCCCGCCGCTGCGGTTGCTGCCACCAGAGAGAGTCGATCAGCACCCCACTCCAGAGGTGTGGAGGCTGCTCATCTGTCAGTTACTGTTCTAAAGCCTGTCAGGGACAACACTGGCACCATCACAAACATGTATGTAAAGCGGTGAGGCTAGTTGAACAACATTTGAGTGAAAGAGAGAAAAAGGGGTGGTTGTCATGCATGGGACATTCTGGCCTTCTATCAGATAAGCAAGGACAAAAACTAGTGAAACTGATTGAAACTGATTGGTAGGCGGAAAATGGTGAGATGCACTTTTGATAATGTACCAGTCACCGCATTGTGGGACACGGGTGCACAGGCTACAGTAATAAATGAGAACTGGAGAGTTGAGCACTTACCTTACACCACTATCAGAGGGATAGATGAAGTCTTTTTATTTGTTCTTGTTATCATGCTTTTTATTTGTTCTTGTTTCTAATGTCTCTGTAAAGCACTTTGAATCACCTTGTTGTTGAATTGTGCTATACAAATAAACTTGCCTTGCCTTGCCTTGCCTTGCCTTGCCTTGCCTTAGGATCAGAACCATTAAATGGGCTTGCAGCTAATCAGACAGAGATACCATTTATGGGGTGGATCCCTGTAGAGTTTAGACTGACTAGGGTGGAGACGGCCAGCTCTAGCCTCCTAGTGCCTGTATTGGTCTCTAGTGGCCCAAATGTAGCTCAGGATCCTATTATTGGATATAATGTGATAGAGGAAGTCATCAACAAGCAACTTAAACAACAGGGCATTAAAAACAGTGACTGTGCTGCAAACTTTGTGAGTAGTGCTTTTGGTATTGACGTCGGATCTGCTAAGACTTTTATCCAGTTGATAGAGACACATCGAACAGCCGCGGAAGAGATCCAAGTCAAGACCGGGCGGAGTAAAGTTGTCTTAGGCCCTAGTGAAGCTACTACCATTCGCTGTCGCACACGCATACAGGCTGACGAGGACACTGTAATGTTATTTTGTCCTGTTCTGAACCCCAGCCTGCCTGAGGGGCTTCATTTGCAGGAAGTACTGTTTAAAGTAAAAAGGGGTACCTGTCACAAACACCACATGCCATAATATTACTGTAGGTCCGCGTGTTATCCTGGGGCACATTGAGGGCGTAAAAGCAATATAATAATGAATAATAATAATGGATTGCATTTATTGCAAAGCGCTTTACAATACCACTATTCATTCACTCTCACATTCATACACTGGTGAAGGCAAGCTACAGTTGTAGCCACAGCTGCCCTGGGGCAGACTGACAGAAGCGAGGCTGCCATATTGCGCCATCGGCCCCTCTGGCCATCACCAGTAGGCGGTAGGTGAAGTGTCTTGCCCAAGGACACAACGACCGAGACTGTCCGAGCCGGGGCTCAAACCGGCAACCTTCCGATTACAAGACGAACACCCAACTCTTACCCAATATACCCAGCTGCCCTAAAACCTGTAGAAACTCCAACAACTAAAACAGCAGACGATGCAGGTGTTGAAGTCTCATTAGCCCCCACAGGTGACACAAGTGGTGTTTGGGATCCTCCTGTAGTTCTAGACCATCTAACGAGCGGGCAACAGTCGGCACTGAGGATGATGCTCAGGGAGGAATGTAAAGCTTTTGCAAAAGATGAAAATGATGTAGGCTGCATTCCTAGCCTTCGGATGCACATCACTCTCAACGACCAAACACCAGTTCAAAAGACTTACAATAGTGTGCCTAAACCTCTGTATCAGGAAGTAAAAGCTTACCTGCAGGACTTGATCAATAGGGGGTGGGTCACAAAATCCAAGTCGCCTTTTATTTGTCACCGATAGTCTGTGTTAGGAAAAACTCCGGTGACCTCAGACTTTGTGTGGATTATCGAGAACTTAATCACAAATCAGTGCCTGACAGACATCCTATTCCTAGGATACAGGACATGTTGGACAGCTTTACTGGTAGCTCCTGGTTTACAGTACTAGACCAGGGAAAGGCTTATCATCAAGGATTCCTAGACAAAGACAGTCAGCCACTCACTGCATTCATCACCCCCTGGGGTTTATACCAGTGGGTTAGAATCCCATTCGGACTCAGCTCCGCCCCAGCAGAGTTTCAGAGAAGCATGGAGGAGTGTCTTTGGGGTCTGTGTGATGATATCTGTCTACCGTACCTTGATGACAATTTGGTCCACAGTAAAACTTTTGAGGACCATGTTGAGCATGTAAGAGCCGTGCTACAAAGGTATCAGAAACAAAAGCAAAAAGTCAAAATGAAATAATAATAAAAGCTAATTTTAAAAAATGCAAATTTATAATAACTCTGGCTAGGCTTAACCCTGGGCTCAGCCTTGGACCTGTGTTGCAAACCACAAGGGGAGAACCACAATTAAGTTAAAACAAGAGGATATCTTCCTTAATTACACAAGGTACAACATTTCACAACACAAAAGAAAATATGTTTAGAAGATTTGGAATTTAATCCAGAATGCCATAACCACAAATATTAAAATGGCAAAAACTGAAAATATAACCACGGACATGTCTGTCAAGGATATCTGACGATGATATTGCAAACAGCTCCTCCTCTTCACTTATTCAAGTAATGTTGGATGTTTTTAAAGAAAGACTGGCTCTGAGGACATTCCCTGTTGCTTCTGAAACCAGCCGAGTATCCATCACATCAATTATTCCTCTCTGATCCACCTCCTACTCTAGGAAGAGGAACAGATGAATTTTTCAGTACTGGTTACCACTTGGATAAAGTTTATTGACAACCCCATCTTAGTCTGGAATTGTAAAGGTCACTTTATGTCTGATAGGGTTCATCCCAGCATTACTGGATTCAAATTGTGCTTTTTCTACTCTGAGCACTCAAAGGGCTTTTTACTACAAGTGTCATTCATCAAGTCTTGTAAAAGTCCTTTTGAGTATACTTAAGCACCTTATTTAACAGTTATACGTCGATGGGTGCATGATACTACCAGGAAGCAATACACTGAACTGACTCTCGATCTCCTGAGCCACAGTTACCCCAATTACAGTTACAGTTGCTGCCAATCTACATTCTGCTTGTGGAACATTTTATTCTGACAAAACTCTCTGGATAAGCAATAAGAGCAGTGCATGCAGGCAACATGGACCACATAGGCAGGCCACCACACAGACTGACCGTGTATGTGCCTCCCTGTTCACCCGACTCATTACCCAAAGCTTTCAGAGGGTCTCCCTGTTACAACCAGGCCCAAAAAAAGCAAGTGTGCGCCTCTAATCTGAAAACTCCTGTTGTATCCTCATTTATGTTTTTGCTCATTTTTCTAATAATCCAAATTTTGCTTTATTACAGTATATGCCCAAATCTGTGGCTGGAAAGTCTTCCCTAATAAATGATTTTATTACCAACTGAAACCTGCTGGTTAAGTGAAAATAACAGGGCTACAGTTATTATTAAAACAACCTTTCCAAAAGGCAAGAAAGGACGACGAATAGGCAATGTATACAATAATGTAAACCACTGTAAAGAGCTGTCATATGGAACATTTATCTCTTTTGAATATGGTACACTTCTGCTGATATCCTCTTGCTGAACAGCTTTTAGAAACATCTAAAAAATCAAAAATCGAATGCAACCTTTTACTGAATTTACTAAACTGTTACTAGCTGTGTATGTTAACAGTGTTCTTAGCATGGTTGATTTTAGTATAAATATTGTAAATATGATTCCTTGTTAAGAGACTGAAAACGTAATATTACTGGTTAAATCATTTTCAGTGTCAGAGCTGGGTTCATATTCATGCATAATGTAAATGTATATCTGAAAAAAGAGATAGATGAGGAAGAGAAAAAACAGCAGGGTAGCGCACATTTACAACAATCAATTAATGATTAGATGGTAAATGGACTGATTCTTATATAGTACTTTTCTGCTCTCGAAGCGCTGTATACAACATGCCACATTCACCCAGTCACACCCATTCTCACGAGCACTGTCTCTAAAATGACTGCTTTCTAACAACATTCACACTCCGATGGATACATCAGAGAGCAACTTGGGGTTAGTACCTTGCCCAAGGATACTTGACATGCAGACTGGAGCCAGGGATCGAACCACTAACCTTCTGATCAGTAGGTGATCTGCTCTACCTCCTGAGCTACAGCCACCCCAATTAGCTTAAGTCACAAACATGCATGTCTTGTCATTTCACAGTTAAAGCAATTTTTAATATCCATTTACTTACACTTACCAATTCTACATGTTTCATTACCTGGGGAATTTACAAACACTTTTCATTGGGTCCAAATCACAGTGGAAGGCACTCAAGGTAGTCCCCTACATGACTCAGATAAGCTTCAGGAGTCAACACATATGGTGCACCCCAATGGGGCCTAAATGATTCAGAACCCACAGTTTCACTTTGCCAAGATGGACGTATATACACCACTGGCTAATGCTCAATGACATGCTCAACACTGATGTGGTGATTCAACACACAGTTGAAATAGAACAGTTATAAAAATCTACAAATGAGCAGGAATGCATTTAGGACAGACTCCATGATGCAGATTTGCAAATCTGACTATGAAAACTACAAAGCCACAAAAACAAAAGTCTGACAGAAAGACATGGCAGAAAGCAGCTAACTGGATTCATCACAGGTCCAAGACCTCGTTCCAGTCCATTGCTACTTCACCCTCTCCAGCACTCATGGTCACAAACAGGGCCTAGGGACTTCTGCCCTATAATGCAGCCTTCTGGGACTAAATTCCACATAGACATTCTCTTGTGCCGAGTACTAGAAATGGGGCTAGAATTCTTCACTCCGCCAGAAATACTTTTTCACTCGTTCATTTTTGCTCACAGCTGTCACAAGAAAACTAGTTTGGAGTTGTTCTTATGAGTAAGAAAGAAGAAAGGGGAAAAAGGAAAGTGGAAGAAAGAAAGAACTGGCAGCACTCTGTGCATTCTGATGATGCTCAACATTTTACCAGTCACACATCTGGCATGTGGACTCTTGAGTATGCAGAACAAATTAGTGAAGAACGAAATGTACCTAAGGCAAATTCAAAGTGTGGAAAGTCCGGGCACGGTTTGGTACATCCAGGCAGTATTAAGCATGCTGTCAAATTTAACTATACTATTATATTAGAATGTTCCAGCTTTCTCCAAATTCTGAAAGAAAGGTAATCTGAAGAACATTGCTTCTCGTTTGTTTTAATTTGTTTACAGAATTCTCTGCTGTGATGAATCAAATATTGAACTCTTTGGCCTGAATGCCAAGAGTCATGTCTTCATAGCTTTGTAAGCAAAAGTGGTGAATACTTCTAGACATAATTTTGGTTTTTCTTTGTATTTTTAATAAATTTACAAATATTTCAAGCAAACATTTGTTTGTTGAATTGTTTGTTTGTTTTGTCATTTTGGGATATTGTGTTTAAAACTTTAAGAAAGATTTTTTTAAGATTTCATGAAAAATAAATGTAATCCATTTTAGAATGTGGAGCAAGTGAAACTGTGAATTAGGCCTGCTTGATATAAGGATATATATTGGATGACGATATGAAAATTTCTATCGTTTCATATTACGCTATCATTTTTTCCATGGTGTTGCAAAATAGACTTTTATGGCAATATTTTTTCACCATTTTGATGGTCACTGTAGTGGCTATATTAATTTCTTAAAGTTCTCTCTTTCTCTTATATTTAAAATAACCACACTACGGACAGACAAACGACTGTTTTTACGCGTTGTCGTTAGCAACGACAGTCAACCTAGCGTGTGGCTCCGCTGTCCGCTTGTTTATTTTCCACATAAAACTTTCACAATAAAGCTGAAGACCCTTTTGAGATTTTTAAAAAATAAACTGAAATGACGACTAACAGAAGGACCAGTCAAAACAAATCGAGGATCTTAATTCTAAACGAGGGGCTACCTCTGTAGCATGGAGATGGTTTGTTTATGATAAGTCTGACATGGACCAGAAAACTGTATTATGCAAATTATGCAGGAAATCGGTCTCCACCTCAGACTCAAACACAGCAAACCTCTTCTACCAACTACGCAAGAATCACGTGAAAGAGTATGGAGAAAGTTTAAGGATGAGAAGCACCGTCAGGTGCTCAAAATAAGCCTTAGACTCAAACCTTAGAACAGACTTTGCCCCACAGCACGCCATGCAATAAATACTCACAACGAAAATGACGGCTGTTACAACTGTATAGTTTCATGCATCAGTCAAAACACTTGACTCCAGGTACACAACACCCAGCTGAAAACACTTCACACAAGTCGATTCATAGAATTTAAAGAAAAGTAACATTTTTGTGATAAATATCGGTGTCGGGACGATAAATGTCTTATATCGGGATATGAGATTTTGGTCATATCACACAGCCCTACTGTGAATACTTTCTGGATGAACTGTAGGAGACTACAGAGTGAGTGAAGGTGTTCATATTGACAAGGTCATCAGACCTTGTACCACTCCAGTTGGTGCCCTGAAAAGAGTCTTTTAGCATGTCTACGCCTCGGGCAGAGGTCACCTTGCCACTCGTAATCATTGATACGGCTGTCTTTAGTCTCTGACTGTACTTTGGAATAAGGAATATAGTGTTATTATCAGACTCACTAATTGGTACTCTCATGATATCCCTCAGGTATACTGCAGAATGAGCAGCAATTTCTGTGGATTGTACATAGATGCCTCACCACGTCATAAGCCAATCAGTACTTCTGCTAAATGAGCTAATAAATTATGGCTAACATCCCATTAATATGTGGCATGTAGAAAACAGTGGATGACTTTAGGTGGCCACAGTGGACAATGCTGTCCCTACAATCTGTTTAGTCTCCCCAAAAGCCACCCACTCAAATCATTCATTTGTTCACCACCTGATGCTGGTTCCTATCACTGCAAATAGTTTACTTGTTTTTAGAGATCACTCTAAAACATGCTCAGGGCTGATGATTACAGCGACTGGTGTAACTAGTCCAGGCATTTATTTTGCCTGAGAATTTTGTGGTACACTGGACAGCAAGTTAAGAGCATAAATTTCAGATTGTTTCCTATTAGTACTTATCGTGTACAGCAAGAAACCATAAGATGATAAAGGTTTGCCATCCTCTAATCTTGGATATCATTTAAAAGCGCAGTAGAAAATGAACTGGAAACAACTGTTAAGTGACTCTGACAGGATCCAGAAAGCTTCTGTGCTTAATGGTGCATTTTTTTCATTTAAGAATAATGGCATATTAAATTCACATATAAATAGTGTTCAGGTTGGTGTCCATTTATTATCACAAAGTAGCTTCAAGTTGTGTTAGTCAAATGAGCTTTCTCTTGTTCTGTTTTTTACTGAGACTAAAAGAATAATAGAGCTCATGCAAAACAAAATCTGTTTTGGAAGCCGTTGCTCCTCAATATCTACAATGACTCATAGGTTTCTATTAAAGGGGACTGACACATCGTGTTCTGTTTCAGATAAGAATAATGTTCAACTGACACAGTAATTGAGTTTCCAAAATTGCTTTATGAGATTGGCTGACTGTTGTAAACTACATTTCAACCGACCACAAATATGAGGTCATTTGATCAGAGTTGTAGCAGCAGTGAAAAAGCAGAAACCACTGCTATGTTAGAAGGAAAATCAAATGTCCTATTAAAGGTGGTTATTTGACAGCTGAGGCTTGTAAAAAGGACAGACAATTATCTTGTAATATTTCAACAAAATACCATAGAAAGTTGGTCTAAAACAAGTCAGGCAGAATTTTAAATGTATAATTTTCTTTTAAATAAAAACAGCAGTCACTGCACTGCAGCTGGGACACTTCTGTTAAGTGGCTGCTGCAATTCTTGGAAACATATTTGGCACCAAAAGGTCTCACATATCAATCCAATCATTGTTACACACACACACACTGTTTCAAAAACAACTAATGAACCATTGAAGCAGCAGTCCAATACTGTGGTCTGCACATAAGGAGGCAGTCTTGGACTCATTATTAGCATTTTGCTGCTGTGTTAGCAAGCTAAATACAATAAATTATGGGTACAACATGTAAACATACACACTCTCACACACAGAACTACTAATTAATACAAAGTAACAAATTATTAATAATATGCTAGTTTCACTGAGCAAAACTGAAGCACAGGGCTACAGCTTTCTGTTTTATAACACCTATCAATATAATATCAGTAAGTGCTTATAGAATTAACTCCTTTCTGCAGGTGGATGAGTTGGAACATAAAAACTCCAAACTTTTAACCGGGGGAGTATATGGTGATTTACTTGATTTTACAACCGCATGTTTTGGCGAAAATGGTTTCAACCTTAAATTGGCTTGTGGCCTAAAAGAAAAGATTATTGATTCTAACCTGCAATTTATTTGACTGCACCCTGAACATAAGAGCCCTGAGAAAGCAGGTCTGCACATAAGAGAAACTACAGCTTTATCAGAGACATGGGCTTCTCTTTGTTTAGCCATATGCATTTTGGATGTCAGTTATCGTGTGGAGATTTTCCTTTGGATTCGCTCTGAAGATCCAATTCGTCTGTTTCTGTGCAACAGCAGAAACAGCAGCATGTTCACAGAAAGCTTCGCTTACCACAGTCAGATCATCTTCCTCTCTGTTCCTCTTGGCTTACTTTTATACAAAGTGCCATAGCCGGGTTGTTAAACATCATACAGTGTGTTGTTTTTTTCTGACAGGCAATGGTTGTGAAATCATTGGTTTCCAGTCAGCTGGTCAGCTGTAAAGATACAATTTCAGATCCATTTTGAAGGCACTGTTCAAAGGGAACCCCATTGTACAAGTACTGTTTAAATGATACTGGACAATCTCTTTTGATCGAGAGAAGAAAGCAAGCCGAATTCAGCCAGTTTGACGTTGTGCTTTGAGTGGAATGAATAGCTACAGGGAGTGCAGAATTATTAGGCACCCTATATCAGGTGTGCATAATTATTAGGCAACGTCCTTTCCTTTGGCAAAATGGGTCAAAAGAAGGATTTGACAGGCTCAGAAAAGTCAAAAATAGTGAGATATCTTGCAGAGGGATGCAGCAGTCTCAATATTGCAAAGCTTCTGAAGCGTGATCATCGAACAATCCAGCGTTTCATTCAAAATAGTCAACAGGGTCGCAAGAAGCGTGTGGAAAAACCAAGGCGCAAAATAACTGCCCATGAACTGAGAAAAGTCAAGCGTGCAGCTGCCAAGATTCCATTTGCCACCAGTTTGGCCATATTTCAGAGCTGCAACATCACTGGAGTGCCCAAAAGCACAAGGTGTGCAATACTCAGAGACATGGCCAAGGTAAGAAAGGCTGAAAGACGACCACCACTGAACAAGACACACAAGCTGAAACGTCAAGACTGGGCCAAGAAATATCTCAAGACTGATTTTTCTAAGGTTTTATGGACTGATGACATGAGAGTGAGTCTTGATGGGCCAGATGGATGGGCCCGTGGCTGGATTGGTAAAGGGCAGAGAGCTCCAGTCCGACTCAGACGCCAGCAAGGTGGAGGTGGAGTACTGGTTTGGGCTGGTATCATCAAAGATGAGCTTGTGGGGCCTTTTCGGGTTGAGGATGGAGTCAAGCCCAACTCCCAGTCCTACTGCCAGTTTCTGGAAGACACCTTCTTCAAGCAGGGGTACAGGAAGAAGTCTGCATCCTTCAAGAAAAACGTGATTTTCATGCAGGACAATGCTCCATCACACGCGTCCAAGTACTCCACAGCGTGGCTGGCAAGAAAGGGTATAAAAGAAGAAAAACTAATGACATGGCCACCTTGTTCACCTGATCTGAACCCCATTGAGAACCCCATTGAGAACCTGAGAACTCCTTTTTTGCGTTTACGTGTGGACGAGGAATACAGAGTTTGTCACGCAACGTCAAAGGTATGTGCCTTTTTTCACGTCACGCTGTGCGCCACGTTATTGTTTACATGAGATGAATTGCAGAATGGCAGATAGAGACAAAATACTGTTACTGATAATCTGACAATCTTCAGATTTTATGTGACAGGTTGAAGGACTACTGTATATAAAACTGTTCAGTTAATACTAATTCATATCTGTTGATATAAGGATGAAAATAATGTAAATATGGTAAGAAAATGGCTAAGAGTTTATTATTTTTCATGTCATATTAATGGCTTTCATGTTATTTAAGAGAACTGCAATCTATACATCAGTGATTGGCTAGTAAGCCTTTTCTGGGATCGATTAGTAGTGTCTCTATTCTCCATTAGGGGGCTTTCGCGCGTTCTCCTCACTGCAATAAACTACTGCATGAGAGACACAAGTCATAATCACTCTCGTGATTCTTTTCCCCCTGTTTTCAGGTAAAAGTGTTTAAAAGTTGATATATTTCCAATGTGTACACTGTTAAGATATTTAAGAGGTAATCCTTCATTGTTTTGTAAGCGTTAGACGCATTACATTACAGTTTTGTGCACATATATGTGGCGGTTTTGAGCTGTGTTTTGTACTGTGTAATGGCCATTAAGATAACTGCAGGAGCTAAAAACGCCGCGATTGTCAGCCATTTTGTCAGGAAACCTGCTTAAGTATATGTATAGTAAGCACTTTAGTATTTCGGTTTATTATTTAGTGTTTTCTTCCACCATGTGACATTTAGCAGTACAGAATGTGAAACTCTCGTGATTCTTTTCCCCCTGTTTTCAGGGGTGTAACATTTGGAGGCACCGCTGGGATAGCTGCTTAGATGTCCGGTGTCCACAATCTGCACATCGTAGTCCAAGCCAGCTAAATCCCCCCACTACAACCCAGGCAGACTGCAGTGAGGAAAGTGTTGCTGTCGTGGCGAACTGGTAGCTGTGTTTTAGCGCATGTTTCCTGAGGCCAGCCAGAGATCATCAGGGGCTGCAAAAACTACTCAGCTCAGCGTCACCTGTACATGCAAAATTCTTCCTGCCTACTGCCACAATGTCTTCGGTGGAAGAGCTGCGAGAAGAGGTTGTGCGTGAAATGCACACTCTGTCCAAAGATCAACTAGTGTCAATCTGCGAGTTCCTTGGCATTGCAGAGAAAATAGATGTTAGCAGAAAAACACGACTGTCACTGCTAACACACATCCAAATACACATTGAGAGAGAAGGTATAACAGTACTTGAGGATGAAGGAATGTCAGAACTGTTGTTGCTTAATGATAAGATTGCTGAAGTAATGAAAGAGACAATTGTTGAGACTGAACCAAATGCAAATGAAGAGGGTGATTCAGGACACAGAGAGCAACCAAACACTGCAACCTCACTGGTAACAGAGACAGCTAATGCAGTTAACACAGCGGTTGTTTCTCACTCCCAAGGTAATCGCTTTGTCCCTAACTCATCTGTGTCAAGTACCCCCCAACGACCAAGCCCTTACTGGCAGAAAGATTTCAAAATATCAGGCCAGATTGGCGAACCAGGTCAAAAAGATAAACTGACATTTTCCAGTCTTGCTCACCAGATCGAAAATGGACTGAGCAGAGGCTACTCAGAGCTTGACATTGTAGATGCTGTCATCAGAGCTATCTTGCCAGGTCTACAACTACGCAGCTATTTGGAGGGAAAAGCTCAACTCACCCTTCCGACTCTACGCCGCATACTGCGCTCCCATTTCCAGGAGAAGAGCGCCACCGAACTGTATAAACAACTTGCCTCTGAGGTACAGACCCCAAAAGAGACTGCTCAAAGCTTCCTGATGAGAGTTTTAGATCTAAAGCAGAAAGTCTTATTTGCTTCCCAAGAATCTGAGTCAGGACTCAAATACGACCCAGCTTTAGTCCAGCGTATGTGTTTGCACACCATACTCACAGGCTTCCAGAGTGACAGTGTCAGGATAGATATGCAGCCACTCCTGTTAGACTCTAAGACACCTGATGAACTCCTGTTAGAGAGGTTAAATATGGCTTGTGCCAATGAGGCAGAAAGGAAAAACAAGAAGAGATGTTTAGCATCACAGACTGCTACAAGTGTGAGTGCAGTGCAGGCAGATGATGTGTCACCAGCTAAGAACCCTGTGAAAGAAGTTAAAGCTAAGATACCACCCGAGCTTTTAACTGAGTTAGCGGAGCTTAAGACAGGTGTAGCCTCCCTGAAAGGTCTCAGTGCAGAGATAGCTCAAATTAAAGAGACTCTACAGCAGCCGGTGGCTGGTCCTCAGTCATATGCCCCACCACCAGTTATGCAGTATGATAGGGACCAGCAGTATTATAGCTTCCAGGGCCCCCGTCAAAGGCCACCACCCCCTCAGTATCCTGTACAGCACTACACAGGTAGTCCAGCCCGCCGTGAGAGGAGGTGCCACATCTGCCAGCAGAATGGAGTCAACGAGCGCTGCACCCACTGCTACCTCTGTGGGAGTAGAGAACACTTTCAGGCTGGATGTAGAAGCAGAGGTATGAGACCATATAAAGAGAAACATTTAAACCAGCAATGATCACCACCGAGGGACGAGTGTTAACCATGCCCATCATCCACAAGTCCCAACATTGCTCCAACTGTAAACAAGAAAAGTCAGGCATGAGACAGTGTTCAGCATGTAAAAACGCACTTTATTGTTCAAGAACATGCCAGAAACAACACTGGAGACAACATAAGAGACAATGCACTGGCTTAAAGACTAAAAACATCATAAAAGACACCTCACATCCTGGCCACTCCCTGTTCGAACTGTTGCCCTCAGGCAGACGGTACAGGGCAATCAGAGCAAGGACTAATAGACTCAAACACAGCTGTTATCCAACTGCAATAACACATCTGAATACTACAAAAAAAATGTCCATCACGCCACTCTTGTGTTAATCTATGCACGGCCTGAAGCATGTGTGTGGGAATGTATGTGAATGTTTTACTGTTACATCTTATTAGTATTTTAAGTATTCTATCTATTTTATTTATTGAATTTTATTGTTTTATTTATATTTTGATATTGCTAGGGATGATGCAATGATCGGGGACCATTCTTCATTTCGTTGTTCTCGTGACAATGACAATAAAGTTTCTGATTCTGATTCTGATTCTGAAAGAAAATGAGACTGTCCAGGTACCACTGTCGCCAGCTCATGTAAATTCCCCTCACAAAGTCACATCTCTAGTGGGCAGGCAATGTCTGGTTGAGTGTTTCCTGGACGGCCACAGGCTTCAAGCTCTATGGGACTCAGGCTCACAGGTATCAATCATCGATGAGAAGTGGAAAAAGGACTATCTGCCACACACAGAGCTGAGAGATGTAGCAGATATTATGGACACATCTGAACTCACCCTGACCGCAGCAAATGGGACCAACATGCCATATCTTGGGTGGGTTGAGACAACCTTCCAACTTGTTTCTGGAACGGAACAAACTGAGAAATTGACCATCCCCATGTTGGTAATGAAAGGTTTTCAGCTCACATGCCCTATTATAGGCTACAATGTAATTGAATACATTGTAAATAAGACTGACCAAGCTAAACTGTACAGCACAGTGAGAAAATCATTTCCCAGCCTCAAAAGACACAAGGTGAAAGCTTTTATACAGGCTGTTAGTTCAGATGCAGTTGACGAGTACAAAGTGATGACAAAGAAAGACTGTATTACTGTACCTGAAAAAAGTCACATGCATGTTGAGGGTCGTATAGCAGCAGGGCCATTTAAACAAGACATGGTCATGATATTTGAGCCAGACTTAAACCCCCAGTGGCCAGATAATCTTGAGTTTTTTGATACTTTGGTTAAAGTTAAGAAGGGTACTTTACCCGTCATAACACTAGGTGTCTCTAACCCAACTGACCATGAAATTGTCATTCCAGGCCGTACATTAGTTGGCTCGGTTCAGACTATTACAGCTATTTTACCTGCCCAGGTGTTTGAAAAAGCCGCATCTGTAGCTACTGTTAACCAGACAAATACACAAGCCCAGTGTAGCGCTGGTGAAGAGTGGGACCCACCTGTAGATCTTAGCCACCTGGGTGAAGAGCATAGAGTATTAGCGAAACAGATGCTCAGAGAGGAATGCCAGTCTTTCTCTAAAACAGACAATGATATAGGCTGTATTGAAAAACTGAAAATGACCATATCACTCAAAGACTACGAACCAGTCAAACGCACATACCTGTCTGTGCCACGGCCGCTCTACCAAGCGATGAAAAGTTACCTGCATGATTTAATAGCACAAGGCTGGGTCAGGAAGACTCGTCATACTCCTCACCAGTTGTTTGTGTTAGAAAAAAAGATGGTACTTTAAGACTGTGCATAGACTACAGAGACCTGAATCGGAAAACCCATCCTGATCGCCAGCCCATCCCGGACGTGAGAAAAGTGCTCCAGAGATTGAGAGGCTTTGGTATAAAGCTTAAGCCAAGTAAGTGTGACATGTTTAAGTCTGAGGTGTGCTATTTGGGCAGAATAGAGTCTGCAGAGGGCAGTAAAGTGGATCCTGCAGATTTTGAAGCAGTCGAAGCACTCAAAGGTATAAAACCACAAAATGTTGGTCAACTCAGAAAAATGTTAGGCCTTCTCTCCTACTACAGACAATACATAAAAGACTTCTCCAGAAAAGTAGGTTGTTTGTATGAACTGTTAAAAGCTGACAAAACCCCAGAGAACTCAGACACCACAAAAGGGCCAAGGGCAAGACCAAAGAGAGCCAGTCAAGTTGTGCCCTCCTCAAAACAAATCGTGTGGACTGACCAGCATCAACGTGCGCTTGAGGAACTAATAGACTGTTTGCTCCACCCACCAGTGCTGGGGTTCCCAGATTTCACACAGCCGTTCATCGTACACACAGACGCCTCATACAAAGGGCTAGGCGCAGTGTTGTACCAGAGACAAGATGGTAAGCTGCGAGTTATTGCTTATGGCTCCCGTACTGTAACAGCGTGTGGAATACACCAGGCACAAATACACGCACACGCAGGTATGTACTGCCAATTTCCACATTTATTGATTTGTTTGTTTTGACAGCTGACTCAGTCGCACAGCCTGACAGCTCACGAGCCCAGCTGATCTCCTCGCCGCTCCTCCCCGTCTCACTATAAACACAGCGGAGGGAGACCATCATCAGTACATAAACACCATCAGCTGTTCTTACCGGCCTCGCAGCGCCGCCCTGTTGAGCCTTCTGCTCCACTCCTCCCCGGCAGCTGCGCCCGGGGCCATGCCTCCGCCACACACCCCCACCGCCCGTTCGAGGCCGGGGAGCCGTCCGGCCGAGCCAACTCCCCCCCTCGCGAGCGAGAGAGGAAATCGGCCACCGCCATCTGTGCCCCCGGCCTATGGATCACCTTGAACTTAAAGGGCTGCAATGCCAGATACCACCGGGTGATCCGGGCGTTGGCATCTTTCATGCGGTGGAGCCACTGCAGCGGGGCGTGGTCCGAACAGAGGGTGAATGAGCGTCCCAGGAGGTAATAGCGCAGGGAGCCGACCGCCCACCGGATGGCCAGGCACTCCTTCTCCACGGTGCTGTACCGGCGCTCGCGCTCCGCTAGCTTCCGGCTGATGTACAGGACAGGGCGGTCAGCTCCCCTCACCTGCTGAGACAAAAGGGCTCCCAGCCCTCTGTCCGAAGCGTCAGTCTGCAGAACAAACGGGAGGGAAAAGTTAGGAGTGTGAAGCAGCGGCTCCCCACAGAGAGAGTTTTTCACTCGCACAAACGCCGCCTGGCACGGCCCCGTCCACTGGACCAGATCCGGGGCACCCTTTCGAGTGAGATCGGTCAGGGGGCTGGTTAGCTGCGCAAACCCCGGCACAAAGCGACGATAGTAACCCGCCAACCCCAAGAACCGTCTCACCTCCTTTTTCGTCCTGGGGCGCGGGCAGGATGCGATAGCCGCCGTCTTCTCCACCTGTGGCCGCACCTGCCCGCCCCCCAGGTGGTACCCCAGATACTGCACCTCCCTCCGTCCAACCGCGCACTTCGTCGGATTGGCCGTGAGCCCCGCCCCCCTCAGGGACTCCAGGACCGCGGCCACCCGCAGCACGTGCTCCGCCCAGGTGTCGCTGTGGATGATCACGTCATCCAGGTAGGCGGCAGCATACGCCGCGTGCGGACGCAGTACCCGGTCCATGAGACGCTGGAAAGTGGCCGGGGCCCCGAACAGGCCGAACGGGAGTGTCACGAACTGGTATAAACCGTACGGAGTGGAGAAGGCCATTTTCTCCCTGGCCTCGGCAGACAAGGGAATCTGCCAATAGCCCTTGGTTAAGTCCAGCGTCGTGAAAAAGCGGGCCGTGCCTAACCGGTCCAGGAGCTCGTCGACCCGAGGCATGGGGTAGGCATCAAAGCGTGACACTTCGTTCACCCTGCGATAGTCGACACAGAACCGTATAGACCCATCCTTCTTCGCCACCAGAACGATGGGGCTACACCAGGCGCTGTGCGACTCTTCTATTACTCCCATCCTCAGCATTTCCGCCAATTCCCTCTGCACGATTTTTCGCTTATGCTCCGGGAGCCTGTAGGGCCGTGAACGCACCGTCACGCCGGGCTGCGTCACAAAATGGTGCTCGATGAGGGACGTCCGGCCGGGCAGGGGGGAGAACACATCCGCAAAGCGCTGTTGCAACGCGACAACGTCCGCTCTCTGGGCCTGTGTGAGATGGTCATCACAAGGGAGGGAGGTGGGAATGATAGAATTTGGCACCTCAGGCCCCAACTCATCTCTCTCCTTCACCAGGCTCACCAGAGAAGCGGTTTCGACCTCTCGCCACTGTTTGAGGAGATTGAGGTGATAAATCTGCGCGGCTCCTCCCCTGTCCGACCGAGCGACCTCATAGTCCACGTCCCCGACACGCCGTGTGACCACAAAGGGACCTTGCCACTTGGCGAGCAACTTCGAGCTGGAAGAAGGGAGTAACACAAGCACTTTATCCCCCGGTGAAAATTGCCTGAGTCTAGCCCCTCTGTTATACAGGCGTTGCTGACGCTGCTGAGCCTGGAGCAAATTCTCCCGTGACAACCTCCCCAAAGTGTGGAGTTTTGCTCTCAGGTCCAACACGTACTGAATCTCATTTTTGGCGGGGCTCGGACCGTCCTCCCAGCTTTCTTTAATCAGGGCGAGCACCCCACGTGGCCTCCTGCCGAACAACAGTTCAAAGGGAGAAAATCCCGTGGAGGCCTGGGGCACCTCCCGCACCGCGAATAACAGAGGGTCTAGCCAGTGATCCCAATTGCGTTCATCCTCGCTAATGAACTTCCGAATCATGGACTTTAAGGTCTTATTCAGCCGCTCCACCAGCCCGTCAGTCTGAGGGTGGTAGACGCTGGTCCGAATAGATTTAATGCCCAGTAATTCGTACAGTTCCCGCAGTGTACGAGACATAAACGACGTGCCCTGGTCAGTCAGTATCTCTTTCGGGATTCCGACTCGGGAGATGACCTGAAACAGTGCCTGCGCCACACTCTTAGCGTTGCGTAATCCACCAGGACTAACACAAAGCGGTAACCGCGTGCACTCCGGTGAAACGGCCCGATGAGGTCCATGCCGATGCGCTCAAACGGGACCTCAATGAGGGGGAGAGGGCGCAGAGGCGCTCTCGGTATGGCCGGCTGGTTAACAAGTTGGCAGTCCGGGCAGGACGCGCACCCAGCGGCGCACATCCGCTCGGATGCCAGGCCAATAAAATCGGCCCATTATTCGCTCCAGAGTTTTCTCGTAGCCCATATGCCCTGCCATGGGGTTATAGTGGGCCGCCTGGAAAAGCGTTTCCCGGCGGCCCTGCGGCACCTACAACTGGGTGTGTGTTTCCTCAGTCTGAGTGTCATGACTCACTCGATATAATCGGTCATTTAATAAGACGAAACGCGGGTAGGTCTGCGCGGCCCCAGGGCGCACCACGTGACCATCAATAGCCATCACTTGGTCAAAGGCTGAGCGTAGGGTGCCGTCACGAGACTGCTCCAGTGGGAAATCACCCATGGGGGACACTTCCGGGGCCGGCGGGACGTCCCGTGAGGGACCCGCCGGCTCCTCCCCCCCGGAGTCGGTGTCGGACGACCCCGCGTCACCGCTGAATGCCGCGCACACGCTACACCCCGCTTCCGGTCGTGATCGCACTCCCGCATACTGCCCCAGTAGCTGATGAAACCCCGGCCAATTGGTACCCAGAATCAGGGGGTGCGACAGGCGCGGGCTAACCGCCGCCGTTACCCTATGTGTATGGCCCTTGTATTTTAGCAGCAGCGGCACTATGGGGTACCGGTGCACATCACCATGAACACACCTCACCTCCACCCATTCTGCCTCCAATAATGCCCCGGGGCGAACCAAGCCTTGGTGCACGAGGGTCTGTGTGCAGCCCGTGTCCACCAACGCTTGGTGTATACCCCCTCGAGTCCTTACCGGAATACTGTATGTCCCTCCCGGACCGGGGGAGGGTGCTGGGGCGCCAGCAACGCGGAACACCTGCCCCACTTCCATAAGCGGACAATCCCGGCTGCCCGCACTTCCAACACTCCGGCCCCGGCGTTTGTGCTGCCCTCCGTGGCTCGGGGGCGGCTCCACTCGGCTCGGTTCCCCTGGACGGCACCATCGCCGCGAAAGGGTTAGTGGGGCTCAGCGCCGGCAGCCGCTCTGCCTGCCCTGGTGCCGGCACACGGCACTGGGGCCTGTTTGGTCGGCCTCCGTCCGGCGTCCCCGGACTCCCCTGCTCCAGCGGCAAGGTGGTCCTCCGCCAGCGTCACCGCTACCTCCAAGCTTGCGGGCCGGTGGCACCGGACCCATCTCGCCGTCTCCGCTGGCAATCCTTCCGTGAACTGCTCCAGCACCACCTTGTCCACCAGCTTCGTCTCGCCCTCCGATGTTCCCGGCTGCAGCCAGCGCACCGCCGCGTCGCGCAGCTGTCGGGCCCAGGCGAATGGTCGGTCCGTTGTAGCCAGCCGACAGGCCCGGAACCGCTGGCGATGGTCTTCGGCGGTGAGCCCCAGCCTGTCCACCACCGCCCGGCTCACATCCGGGAAGCTGCTCCTTGACGCCGGAGGCAGACTCAGGGCCGCTGTTTGTGCCTCCCCAGACAGCAGGGGGAGCAGCCGCGGAGCCCACTCCTCCCGCGGCCATTGGCAAGCCTCCGCCGTGGCACGGAAGGTCTCCAAAAAAATCTGTGGGTCGTCCCCGTCCCCCATCCGGGGCACCGTCACCGACAGTGGCGAGGGCTTCGGCGTGGCAGCGGCCCCGACCAGCCGCTCCAGAACTTGTGTCTGTCGGTCCGTTTGCTCCCGCAGCGCGGCCAGGTGGGCACGCTGGTCGGCCGCCTGATCCCGGCTCATCGCTGCCATCTCCGCCAGCATCTGCGCCAAGTATTGCAGGGGCTGGGCGGGTGGCGCGGCCTGTGGGTCGGACATTTCCCCACCGGCACGTTCCTGGGTTTCGGCACCACTTGTGGAATACACCAGGCACAAATACACGCACACGCAGGTATGTACTGCCAATTTCCACATTTATTGATTTGTTTGTTTTGACAGCTGACTCAGTCGCACAGCCTGACAGCTCACGAGCCCAGCTGATCTCCTCGCCGCTCCTCCCCGTCTCACTATAAACACAGCGGAGGGAGACCATCATCAGTACATAAACACCATCAGCTGTTCTTACCGGCCTCGCAGCGCCGCCCTGTTGAGCCTTCTGCTCCACTCCTCCCCGGCAGCTGCGCCCGGGGCCACGCCTCCGCCACACAGCGGCTGAAAAAAACTACCACTTCCATGCAGGAAAACTAGAATTTTTAGCATTGAAGTGGGCTATCACTGACAAATTCAGAGACTATTTCTACTATGCCCCAACATTTACTGTCTATAGCGATAACAACCCGCTAACGTACATTCTGTCAGCAGCCAAACTGAATGCCACCACATCAAGATGGGTCGCTGAGCTCGCTGATTTTCACTTCACCATTAAGTACAAACCAGGGAAGGTAAACAGTGATGCAGATGCTCTATCAAGAATGCCACTTGATGTAGAAACCTTAATGAGAGACTGCTCTGAGGAAGTGCCACCGGACACTATTGCAGCTGCTATCCAGGCCATTGAGGTACAGAAAGACACACCTGCCGCATGGACACTGTTAGATTTGTATTGTTGATTGTCATTTATGCTTAGAAATATTTAACCATATATGCTTAGAGGTGTATAATCATTTGTAGATTGAAAGAATGTCTCATCCTAGGAGGTCTGTAACAGCTCTGTGTAGCATGAAGGGGGAGTGCGTTCACTCCCTCTACAGAGTGTTCCGGCGTAGATCACACCTCCTAGGAGAGGTCGTATCTTTTCTTATTGATTTATGGTATAGCAAGCACACATATATCTGTTTAAGTATAAGAGCCTTTTGTTCAGATGGACCGCTAGACTCCTGGCACCAGCTTTGGGGAGTCTTCACAGGGTCACATCTGGACCTCACACACACACACGCGCACACACACACACACACACACACACACACAGGCAAGGTACTCTTTGTGTGAATGTAGACGTCATATGTTAATGAACCTATGCATATTCATGTAACCTCAATAAAAGAACAGTGGTACGGGAGAACGGACGAGAGCAACTGGGGCCAAGCGAAGGAACGGCGCCTGTCCGGTTCTCTCCCGTGCACGAGAAACATGAAGAACTTTGCCTACTTGTGTCTTGCTTTGCAGTGTAATTATATTGTCCTCAACGTTCCAGCAGATAGGTTCAAGCTACAAACCTATCAGACACTCTCAGCTGCAGCAATGTCAGTCACAGCAGAAGGTGAGCCAGCAGAAGCAACATTCACACCCATACCAAAAGAACAGCTTAATAAAGCGCAAAAGTCTGATCCTGTTATAAGCCCTGTATTACAGTGTAAACAGACAGATTCAAAACCACTGCCCAAAGAGCTAAGAACATTTGACCCTAAGACAAAATGTTTGTTCAGAGAGTGGGGCAAGTTAAGACTAGATAACAATGGCATCTTGTACAGACTCACTTCTGCCCGGAAACAGCTAGTCCTGCCAGATCAGTTCAAAAAGACTGTACTTGAAGAGCTGCACAATAATATGGGCCATCAAGGTGTTGATCGCACAGTGTCTTTGATACGTGAATGCTTCTTTTGGCCACACATGCAGGCAGACATCGAGCATTATGTGACCAACGTTTGTTCCTGTGTAAAGCAGAAAAAGCCCAGCCATGAAACAAGAGCTCCTTTAACAAACATTGTAACTACGCAGCCCTTTGAGCTGGTGTGTATAGACTTTCTCCATCTTGAAAAATGCAAAGGCGGTTATGAATATATTCTAGTGATAACTGACCACTTCACACGTTTTGCCCAAGCCTATGCCACTACCTCAAAGTCAGGCAAAACTGCTGCAAACCTGATATTCAATGACTATGCCCTAAAGTTTGGCTTCCCCTGTCGCATTCACCATGACCAAGGAGGTGAATTTGAAAATCAGCTATTCAGTCAGCTCAAGAAACTGTGTGGCATGGCCGGTTCTAGGACAACACCCTATCACCCAATGGGGAACGGTCAAGTTGAACGTATGAACAGGACATTGTTGCAAATGCTTAGAACGCTAACTGAAACACAAAAGTCAAACTGGAAGGAATCTATCAACAAGCTAATGTATGCATATAATTGCACACGTTGTGAAGTCACTGGCTACTCCCCATTTTACCTACTGTTTGGACGGTCACCCAGGCTACCAGTAGATATGCTCTTTGGACTGTACTCAGAAACAGATTTTAGTGAACACAGAGACTATGTTGAAAAATGGAGAAAGGGCATGGAACAAGCCTACTCTATAGCAAATGAGAATGCAAAGAAAGCTGCTGAAAAGGGCAAAAGACACTACGACACAAAAGTAAGGAGTTCTGTGTTACAACCTGGCGAGAGAGTTCTGGTCAAAAACCTGACACCTAGAGGAGGCCCAGGGAAACTGAGAGACTATTGGGAGGACACTGTTCACACAGTAGTCAGACAAATGGGGCCTGACCTCCCTATCTATGAGGTAAGACCGGAGAGAGGCAGAGGGCGCTCTAGAGTGCTTCACAGAAACTTGCTTATGTCATGTGACCACTTACCTTTTGAAAAAAGATAATCTGAAAAAGATAATCGTACAAGACATGAACAGAAAAAGACTGATAAACCTGTCGCTGTTGTGCCAGACTCTGATGATGAGGGCAGTGTTGATGAATACCGCTGTCATTACGCACCACCTCAACCTGTGTCCCGGCCATCAGAACAAGAACTTCTCACAGCAACGTCTCAGCCCGCAGCTTCAGTCCCTGCTCTTGCCAACCAACACCAGAGCCTCTTGCTGGAGACCATCTGGAGGCGCCTGACCCAGCTGCCGTGGAGACAACTTGTGAGGAGGCAGAGCCCACTGCAGGTGACATACCTGCCCCTCCTCCACCTGTTGTACTCGAGAGACTTGAGGAGGAGACACCTCAGCGGCCACAGCGAGAGAGACACACACCAAGACGGATGACGTATGACCAACTGGGCACCCCATCTTGCTACAGTGTTCAGCCAGCACCGCAACTGCTTCCTGTGTACCCGGGCCTGGTTCCATGGTTTCCAGCTGTGCAGTCATACTGCACCCAGCCCATTGGTTTGTATGGACTCCAGCAAATGTAAGTTGACACTTTTCCACTGATGACTTGAGAACTTACAGACTGTCATCAAGAAAAAGACATGAACTTTTCCCCATCTGTGGACTATAACCATAGACAATAGACTTTGTGAAGACTCACATATGGACTGGTTACAGACTTTGTCTTCAGTCACCAGTGATGGACTGTGGTGAAACAGGTGTTAAACCCACAGAATTAAAGACATTGGTTCACTCTACTGTTGATGTCCTGACTACAAGAGAATATAGACTGAAAAGCATCTTGTTGGTATAATGTCGGGACGACATTTTTTGAGTGGGGGAGAGTGTGACAGGTTGAAGGACTACTGTATATAAAACTGTTCAGTTAATACTAATTCATATCTGTTGATATAAGGACAAAAATAATGTAAATATGGTAAGAAAATGGCTAAGAGTTTATTATTTTTCATGTCATATTAATGGCTTTCATGTTATTTAAGAGAACTGCAATCTATACATCAGTGATCGGCTAGTAAGCCTTTTCTGGGATCGATTAGTAGTGTCTCTATTCTCCATTAGGGGGCTTTCGCACGTTCTCCTCACTGCAATAAACTACGCAAGTCATAATCACTCTCGTGATTCTTTTCCCCCTGTTTTCAGGTAAAAGTGTTTAAAAGTTGATATATTTCCAATGTGTACACTGTTAAGATATTTAAGAGGTAATCCTTCATTGTTTTGTAAGCGTTAGACGCATTACATTACAGTTTTGTGCACATATACGTGGCGGTTTTGAGCTGTGTTTTGTACTGTGTAATGGCCATTAAGATAACTGCAGGAGCTAAAAACGCCGCGATTGTCAGCCATTTTGTCAGGAAACCTGCTTAAGTATATGTATAGTAAGCACTTTAGTATTTCGGTTTATTATTTAGTGTTTTCTTCCACCATGTGACATTTAGCAGTACAGAATGTGAAACGTTCCTGCTCATTTTGACTGCAATAAACTACTGCATGAGAGACGCAAGTCATAATCACTCTCGTGATTCTTTTCCCCCTGTTTTCAGGGGTGTAACATTTACACGCTTACATACACACACGCAGTTACTGTCCCTCCATTTAGAAAGGCAGAGGCGTCACGGTGTAATTATTTTACGTGTAGTTGTTTTTTCCTATGTAATAATATTCAACATTGCTATCAATACATTTTTCAAAAAATGCCTCTCTGTGCAAAATGGGTTTAAAAACATGAGCAGCTGTAGGATACTGTTAGTCCGTGATTTGAACCGAGGGAACAAATCGTGGCAGGATCAGCCTGATGTTATTTGTATCCCACTGTAACTTTACTGTATAAAGAGCTAACATCTCCAAAAAGTGTTTGTGAACTAAATATCAAGAATGTGGGATACTGTTTGTCTGTGATTTGAACAGCCCAGCGCTGCTCCCGACGAAGGGAAAACCAATCCTGCAGGGGAGACCTACCTTGGCAAAGGGCAGATATGCTTCACCATATTTTCTAGTCTTTGGCTTAGAATGAAGTTGGTTTGGAAACATATTCAGCGATGCTTCATCTCCTGCTTTGTGTTTGTGTGGGCGCCCCGTGCTAGCAGTGTCCAAGCGTTTTTTTTTCTTTCCCTTTTCATGTCGCGCCACCCCCCCCCCCCCCGCAATGGCTCTGCACCCCCCCTAGGGGCGGGCCCCACACTTTGGGAAGGTCTGAATTATGGAACATCAGAAACTGATCTGTTACTGGTGTAATTGTTTTTACCATATTGTTATTTTGACATAATCTGTAGTCTGACATCATTCACGGGGACAGTCAACGATGACTTTAAAACATTAATACATGTATGCTACCTTGCTATTAATTCCAAAATGGTAAGCATTAAATGATCTTTGTGTAATCCCACAAACCCATTTTTCGGACATTCTACTAGAAACATACTAAAAATTGTGTCTATACAAAAAGATCTAAACTTCTCATGAACATCCTGGTGAAAGAAAAAAGGATTTGCATTTTCCACTCCATACAAAGCCTATATGCAGGATTACGTGAAGGTATTGAGTTTTAAATTAGGAAGTGTAGATTTGGGTTGCTTGGGGTAATAATGTATAACGGTTTGATTCAGATAATTAGGTGCTCTGTAATAAAAACTGCAAGTGAAACAGACTCAAGAATGGGTATCTCATTGCTAATGTGACCTCCATAGAGGATTGTAACCACCTGCTATGGGACCAGATGATTTCTCTGCAGTCAGTTATCTTGTTGCCTACTGTCTTTGCTCTTTTCTCTTTACTGCTCAAGTCCATGAGTATTTTCTGAAGCATTCTTAAATGTGGAACTCATTCATAAAATCAAACTATGTACACTAAATGAGTAATGAGAATAAAGCTTGTTTTCTTTTTTTTCAGTCTATTAAAATAGGTGTATCAGTCTCTTTTAGACAACATATGTTAGACACCCAAGTCTAAGATATGTTGACTATGATTTAGTACTGTGTGTGTGTGTGTGTGTGTGTGTGTGTGTGTGTGTGTGTGTGTGTGTGTGTGTGTGTGTGTGTGTGTGTGTGACAATAGTGGTTTATTGATGATAACCCTGATATTTAAAAATGTGATTATCGTTAATAATGCACATGTAACACCATCATACATAATTGTGTAATTGTTCCCATTATATGCTTGTGTGCAATTCTTATAAAAACTTTGTATATGCACTTTTATATAGAAGTTAATAGACAAGTGCACTTGTATTGTGAGTTTAATAAATTTGCAAAGCATTGTTTTGAATCTGTCATGAATCTCTGGCCATGTGCCAGTTTTTTGCCAATTTTGGTAACTTTTCAGCAAACAAGTTCAGCGCTGAATTTAATAATTTGAATGAATATTTCTCATATTTTGGTGAGAAATAATTTTTATGACTATAAATTATCTCTGTGAATGGTATTCATGAAAACCAAGATCACAATTAAATTATTTCACTGTAAGCATACCTGCAGTGGCACAATTATACAATGAATATTCCTCATCGTGCAGGAAAATTAGGTTTTATTTCATTACTTAGCCACTGGCTTAACTGAGGAGCTCGGCCATCCGGGAGGGGCTCAGAGTAGAGGCGCTGCTCCTCCACATCGAATGGAACCAGTTGAGATGGTTCAGGCATCTGACAAGGATTCCTCCTGGGTGTTTCCTGGGTGAGGAGTTCCAGGCATCTCCCACCGGGAGGAGGCCCCAGGGCAGATCCAGGACACGCTGGACCCCACACTGTATAAGCGGAAGAACGTGGATGGATGGATGGATGGTTTGATTAGCATTAGCACTGCTTCTCAGCTCTATTGTAGCTAACAGTAACACTAACATGCATTCAGCTGATGCATCCTTTTATTCCTTGCAGAACTTTGTGTGAGGCATTCGGGAGAAATTGTAGGCTAGCGTTCTCCACAATGTGACAGTGCCCTAGTAGTTTGTTTATAAATCTCTGCTGAATGACTGAACACTGAACATCTGCCCTGCTAACTGCTAACACAGTCAACATTCTTAATGGAGGTTAAAAAGTAGCTATAGTATTTTTCACAGTTTCATACTTAAGACTAAAGATTATAAACCGGTCAGGAATTAAAGTATATATATATATTGACTGGTAGCATTAACAGCTAATAAAAGTATTAAGTTGTTAACATTAATTGAGTAGCTGTAGATCAAATTTGTTATGTATTTGCTGTTTCTGCAATAGTCTTTGCTACATTCTATAACTCTGCAGGTTACCTTACTGCTTTCCTATTTTATCATTAAATGAAAATAAAACAGTGCCACACAGAACAACTCAGTATGCTAGAGCACGTAAAATCCATAATTTCTACTGCATTTCTGGGCAAGTTTCATGTTCAAACTATGCACTTAATTTTAGGTCAAAATTACTTAATTTGCCAAGTAGTTAAAAAACTCATTTTGTAGGCTGAAAATCTAGACATGGTGAAGACAACCAGCTAAAGATCAAACTAAGCATCAGAATGGGAAAGTAATGTGATTAAGTGACTTTTAAGTGACATGGTTGTTGACATGTCATGCAGATCTGAGTCTTTCAGAAACTCAACGTCAAACCTTGAAGCAGATAGCCTACAGCAGAAGAAGACCACACCAAATGCCCCTCCTGTCAGCTAAAAACTGACCAGCCGAAGACTATAATGTAATTCACAGTAATGTGAATAGTGAATTTAGTACAGTAACAAGTTACATTACTGCATTAATAAAAAAATAAAAGTGATTCTAGTAACATGTTACTTTTTGAAGTGCAACATCCAACACTGTCTATAAATGCCTAGATAATTTTCAGAAATTTGCTTTCTATCAAATGCAAAAGATTCTTGTCCACAGCGCTTTTTTCTTTCGCATTTTTCTTGCATTGCTGTGCCTCAAAATTCACAGTTTGAGAAACAGATTTTTATTAGCAAACATCCACTCGTGGTGATTAAACTGCTTTCGGCCACACAAGTACTGCAAACCATATAACAACCACAACCAAGTTAGAGGCATTAATTTACAATAAATAAAGCCACTGTTGCATATACACTTTATAAAGCATTTTCAATAGAACACCAATGAAATGTCTCTAAAACTGGCAACAGGACTCCAACTCCAAACAAGATCAAAGACAAGACTATTATCCATTATACTCTTGAGATCTAGTATCCAGTGTCTATGTCAATTTGTTATCTAAACTTAGCTTTAGCTATAGTGAACACATTTATTTTATGCTTTTATGACAAGTTTATTTTGACCAAATAACTGTACAGCGCTGTATTGTTTTCACACCTGGTAAAAAGTGATCTTAACAACTCAGAAAGCAAAGCTGGAGATTAAAGGTAGTCTCCACAGAAAACACACTTTGACACTCACCATTACTCCTGTAGAAAGGATGGTCACCACTGTATCAATCTATTAAACCCAGTAACTCATATGTCATGGCAGAGAACACTTTGCAGTGCTTTCAGCCTCAGTGTGCTATGCTTGTTGCTTGCTAATATGGTACCCACCGTGAATGTTTAAACCATCTGCTCTGATACCCGGCCATCTAAACGCCAGGCCAGCCCTGTTAAAATATTGGCTGAAGGCTCCTTTCTCTCTTCTCGTCTCTAACCCCCCCTCCATTTGTTTCTCTGTTCATCCACCCCTCCTTTCCTCAGTTTGCCCTCTCTTGTCTTACGCTTCTCTAGCCCTGTGCCCTCACTCGCTTTATGTAGCTGTTCCCCTGAGGTTGAACTACCAATTATGAAAAAATGAACCGTGACAACTTGGACATCTGCTGAAGAGCGGGCTCCGTTGAGACTCACTCTGTAGTCTGCTGAAACACAGAGTGCAGCCGAATGACGAACATAGACAGCCAAAGGAATTTTTATTTAATTTATTTTTTATCTTCAGTATTGTTTTTTCATGCTTTTCCCATTCTTGATAAAGCCTGCTGTTGCTTCCTTCCCTGTTCCTGTAAAATTGTTCAAATTTAGACTTTGACCAGTCTGGAATTATGAAAGCACTTCAGTGCAGCCCTACAAATTCAGACCACAGGAAGAGACTTTTAAGCCAATGAAATTTACATAATCTCTGAGATATTCAAAGATATTCAAAGTTATGGTAAATGGTAAATGGCCTTTTCTAGTAGCGCTTTTCTAGTCCCTAAGGACCCCAAAGCGCTTCACACTACATTCAGTCATTCACCCATTCACACACACATTCACACACTGGCGATGGCAAGCTACATTGTAGCCACAGCTGCCCTGGGGCGCACTGACAGAGGCGAGGCTGCCGGACACTGGCGCCACCGGGCCCTCTGACCACCACCAGTAGGCAAACACGGGGTTAGTATCTTGCCCAAGGATATTTGGCATGCAGCCAGGAGGCAGCCTGGGATCGAACCACCGACCTTCTGATTAGTGGCTGACCTGCTCTGCCACCTAAGCTACAGCCACCCTAAAGTTATGATGAAGGTGTGTGTCCCACAGCCCTATAGATGAATGTAAAGCAGTGTTAATAGGTCGCACAGGGAGCAGGGTGGCTCACATTCATCAAACAGCTTTTCTCATCAAGTATTAAAGGCAGGCAGAGGGACAGATCGATCCACAGCGCCAGAGATCTTTAACCTAGATTGTTAGCTGCTAAGTGGACTGGGGTCCATTCTAAATACACACATAGAATACTAGAGGTAAGCACATAGGCACACGTGAAACAAAAATAGTATATCTCAATGCTTATACAGGAAGATGCATGTGTGGTTATACAGACCAAGGACAAATGGTATAATAGAAGGCTCTTGTAATGATATGTAATATTAGGGTGGCATAAGTGATGGTGGCATCTCAAGGACAAAAATAAAGAACCTTTGTTGTCAGGATCACAACAATAAATATAGTCATTTTTAAAAGTAGTACTGACAGGTTGAAATACTATTGTTATATTTTGTCAATTCATCTATACACCCCAACTAAATTGCATTTAAGTAGAACTACACTGAAGGCCCTTTCTCATTCTAGTCTTTATTCAATTTAGTTTTGAGAAATTGTCATTGTGCCAAAACTCAACATAAAATGAAAAAAGTGACATTATGTTAATTATGAATATTGATGGTAGCATAACCTCTATTCAGTAATGTTGCATCTGCTTTCATAATCTGTAAGCCAACTGCTATCATTACATTTCCCACAGATTATCTCTACACTGTAAAAAATCAAACTTGCAATTGTTGAGCTTACAGTCATTTCTTTCACAATTTAACAATAAAAGTTGAGTTGCCCCATAAACTCAAATACATTAAGAGTTTCAACTAATCCTTTAACGTTTTGGAGCAAAAGTTGTTCTCAGATGAAATTTATTGCTGGCAAAATGAATGAATTCAAATTTTACATGAGTTGAAGCTGTTGGCGCATTTCTGTGCCTGAGCACGCATGCACATGTCATATTTTTGGATACTACGGGGTCTACTTTGCGTTTTTGCAAGGACTGAAAGCCACCTGGCCGTCTGCCTTAATGAGAACGTGAGGCTTTTTATACCAGGAGCTGGATAGATCGTTCATCTCAACTTTCTAAAGGCAAGTAATGTTTCCTTTATTATATCAGACAGTATATGTTTGAACAGTCTCAATTTGTCTTTTAGAAATATCACAACTGAAATTCTTCGTATTTTTCTGAAACTTAGCATAGCATTACTTTCTAGGCTAAGAAGCCTTGTGGCTTATGGGTATGTGTTTACTATATCATTTAAGATTCCATGTCACAAACTACGTGCCATGTCACAAAACAATGAAAATCCGACGCTACTAAAGAGGCGAGCTCATATCTGACAAGCCTCTGCGACACCCCCTATGTGTATTTCATGAAGTGCAGTCTGTGGCTGCCATACCACCGAATGAAACAAAATAGGCTATCTCGCTCATGACCAACGGCTGCAACCCCCCCGCTGCTATTTAAAAATAAATTTCGGGGGCGCCCGCTGCCATGTCGTCTAATTTGTTCGAATCACTTTTAGCCAATAAAATGTGTGCTTTAGTTTCTGTGTGAACGGGGTGGTGGAGTCCTCACGGCCAGCGAGCTCCACCAAACACACAAACAGGAGGGAGAGGGAGATCAGAGAAGCAGCTACAGAGCAGTAAATATGGGGGTATTTTAAATACGAACTACTAGAGTCTGCAAGAGTCATATCAAACAGGCTTTAAATAACTTAAAAAACACAGATGCATTAGAACTATGCATCCAGTAATGAAGCTGGAACAAAACAGATGAACAAGTGATTAGGACTGGGCGACATATCGAGTTTCTAAATATATTGATATATTTTTATACGAGATATGAGATGTAACAATATCGTTTATATCGATATTGTCATGGCTAGACGGTCCTCACTGATCGTCTTGCCAATTTGTTGTGGTGTTTGTGTGTACTGTGTCGTGTTCTCCTCTCCATCCTGGGCATGTGTTTTTCTGCTGGAACATGTACTTCCGGAAGCCGTGGCACGGAACGGCAGTTGACCGGAGGGGAGTGTCCTAAGCTAGAATCATCGCACCTGTGCAGAATTACCTTGCCAGCGCAGACCTATTTAACGGGGCGGTTGAGTCACAACCAACGCTGGAACGTTGAACTAAACCGGGTAGCGTAGTCATGATTAGCATACCCGGTTTGTGAAGGAGAGGACGTTTTCGTTATTGAGCGTGTGTGTTTTTTCTCATCTGCCTCCAGGGTTCAAGGATTGGAGGAGGAGCCGGCACCAGGAGTTGTTGTGGATTATTACTGCACTGTCACCATGAGGAGAGGTCGCCGTATCACTGCACTGCCTTTTTTTTGGATTATAGACTCGAACTGTTAACTCACCTTTTCACTGTAAATAAATCCACTGTCATTCTGCAAGGAGTCTCGCACCTGAGTCCTTTAATCCTATTCACCATGACAGATATAGTCTATGTTACATTATAATTATACTTGTGGAGCCGCAAGTTTGCCTCTCTTTCGTCCACTTTTCTCTCTACGTAACGTTACTCAGCCTCGCCTCTCCTTCACTGAACACAACTCCCCCTCCCCCATCGCTTCACCTGCAGGCAACAAGATGGACACGGCAGCTATCAAAGAGGATCTGGTCGGTAAAAAGAAAACATTTGAAGATTACTATTTTAGTGCTGTCAGTGTAAAGTTAATGCCATAACTGCATTAACGGGGCAAATCTCCGTTAACTAGTTACCGCGGGTCACTGCGCGCGTGGAGCTGGGCGGCTCTAACGAGCTAACCGGGCTAACGCCTTGACGCATGGCCTAAAATCCTTTCGATTTTCTCAAAAATAAACAGTGCGCCTTATGTATGAATTCTGGTTGTGCTTACTGACCGCGAACCAATTTTATGTGGTACACAGCTTAAAAAAATCTGTCAAAAATGTTTTGGTACGACTTTGCTAAGCTATGAAGCTGCACTGCTTGATTGATTGTTGGATTATTACGGCTACCGAGGAGCCTCGCAGAACATCTTTTAGTTTACATTTTGACTGCACAATTGTGAGCTTTTTGTTATGCACAAAACATTGTTTTGGTTTATTTATGGAGCATCATTAATAAATGCACTGATAATTTAAACAGATGCTTCAGGAGTTTTATCCCACTCATACTTTCAATCCAATGTTTGTCATTCTAAGTTGTAAAACCAATCGCACACAATTATCCTTGGCATACATAATACATCCCAGTACACTGTTGGTGCATTCCATGTAGAATACAATTTGTTAATAATAAATTAAATAAATTAAACATTTGATGTAATGTATATCTTGTAAATTATTTGTTTTACACTGTTTTACATGGCATTTTACAAGGCAGAATCAGCTCACTTTAGTGAAAACAATTAGGACAGGAGAAAAAAATTCTTAAGTAATGTCAGGAAGCTGGTATTTTATTTTAAAACTAATTGCTATTTTTATTTATTTAGAGAATTAAAAGCCAACTCCAGACCACTACTTGTCCTGATTTGTGAGGGACTGACGAAGAGTTGGTAAGGAGAGGAATCAGAACAGGAGTGCCTCCCGCCGCCCCCAAACACATAATCAGGTAATGTAACTTTGGTAATTTGAGATTAATTCAGGTTTCTTTTGAATTGTTGACACTGTCCTCTCCTCTCTTCTCATTATAGTTTTTGTATGCAGTGCCAGTTCTGCTCTTTTGTCTGTTCAAGCCAAGAAGTACTCTTAAGACATCACCAGCTACGACAAAGAGGATTTCATTTGCCCTGTGTTTACAGTGACTGAGTCTGTTCGTTTAGGACACGAAGGGCATTGAAGTCTCACCTCAGCAGATCACACAACAGGGCTAAGAAAAGGAAGGCGATCTCAACATTTTTTTGTGATTTTTGTTAATTTAAGGAAAACTGTTCACAGCATACATTTATTTCACATATTTTAAGGCACTTAAAAACCCATCAGACTGTATCCTGGCCTTCCCAAAAATGTGACTATGTTACCAACAATTTATCAACCTTTACGTCACACACAAGCAGAAAGCACAAAAACTCAAAAGATATAAAAAACTGTATTAGACTGATTTCTCATGCAAATGCATGTCCTAGTGAAAGTAGCTCCCCTGATAAATCCTTAAATACCTCTCAGGAGTCAGAGACATTATCAAGTGGTTCAGGTGTAGCATCAAGTGATAAAGAGGACGATGAGTTTGTAGATTACCAATGTCTTGAACATAAAATAGCTAGACTTTTTCTATGCATGCAAACATTGTTACATGTTTTTAAAAGGGCTTTGCAGGAAACTATTGAGGAAATTAGTGACATTTTAAAATTTTCTCAGGTTCATTTATTTCAAAGAATCAAAGAGGTGCTTGCTGAACAGAACATTGAGGCAGATGATGATGTAATTAAAAATATAAATGATGCACTTTTCAAAACCAACCCATTAATTATCTCAACAGAACCAAATGGTGCATTATCTACTGATTACAAGAGAAATATTTATTTCAAGAGTAATTTTCATGTAATTGAGCCTAAAGAGTACACCTACAAAGCGAGAACTAGAAATACATTTGTTTATGTCTCAGTAAACCAGGTCTTGGAGAACTTATTGAAAGAGACAAGTTTCTTTGAAAAGTTAGCATTTGATAAAGAAATTAGTGAAGGTTACAGATCATTTAGAGATGGGCAGTATTTCAAAAACAACAAGCTTTTAGGATTGCAAGCTACTTGCATTAGTTTAGCTTTGTTTATTGCCAACTTTGAAATATGCAACCCTTTAGGAACATCTCGAAAAATTCATAAAATAACTGCAATAAATAACTGATTTTGGGAAAGTGTCATTTGTTGCTACAAAGCTCTCCTCTTGGTTTATGGAACATTACAGATCATATCGGCTTGACAGCAGCTACAAAGATCTGGAAATACTTTACCCAGAAGATTTGAATGATTACCACCCTTTAGCTGAATACTGCGTAGCTGGACAACTGATGGTGACACCTGTTACGTGCCTCCTGCATTGAAAGTGATGGTATGTATTATTCTTAAATAGTTTTCAGTTGATTACTTTGAATTCGTTAATTATTTAGAATTGCGCCCTTTTTTTGGTTTGTCTCCACAGGCCCTGTTACTGCCAGTCCATGTCAGTCCAAAACTTATCAGAAAAATCCAACTGTCCACTGTTCCAGAATCTGTGAAGCAGCTTCAAGATGAACTACAAGCAAAGCTTGGACTTGAAGGTGACTTTGCAATACAATATGCACTTTGTAACCTGATGGATATTAATGAGCTACCTGCTGGACGGGCAGTGTTGCACCTCATTTGCGAGGAAAATGCATCAGCCTCGCCACCACAGACTCCATCTGATCATAGCGCCATCTCATCTATTGATACAGCCAGTGTGAGTTCAGCATCTTCTTTCAGCCCATCCTCATCCACCCAGACCTACATGCGTAGCACTTCACAGTGGCCAAATCCATTTCCTATCCCAACCTTTCCTATGATGTAGAGTTAAAACTTTGCAAGGGCAACGAGGTATATGAGAAAGCAGAGTCAAATTTAAGTGTAACAAGAGACATCAAGATGGAAGTTCTAAACAAGCTGGCACAAGAAATGTTTGCAATCAAAGCCTACCCTGACAAGAATGAAATAACGTCTGCTGCCCAGGAGCTAGTTTCAAAACATCCCTGCCTCAAAGAGCCCGGCAATGGCACAGGATATGATGGTTGGGCAACAAGCATTAAGTTCAAGCTTGGCAACTACCGTTCCAAGCTAAGTCAAGCTGAACGTAGTGAAGTTGCAGTCAATCGAAAAAGAAGAGGGGAAGAAGATGACAGTGGCACAAATAGATTTTCCTTAAAGAAACCAAAGCGAGGTGAAGTCAACTTTATCTCTGATGCCCCAGAAAACTACAATGATGAGTCTCTTGAAAATGAAAGATGCATTTTGAAAGATGAAATGAAGAAGAGGGATAAGAACATGGCACTCATCACCCAAAAGATGGACATCACATTCTCTCTCAGGAGGAAAGAAGTTGTGGAGATGCAGCCCTTGGTCAAGGAAATGCAGCTCAGATGGCCAGCTCTCTTGAAAGAACAGGTTAGATAATCTCTTAAATATTTAAAGGAAAACTTCCATTTTTTTTTTCTTTCAGTGTGGTCTTATTTCTAGAATGGAAAACGTTCATTTACTCACCCAGACAAATTTCAAGGCATTTGGAGTTGTTAGAAAGAAATTTTAATCCCAATGTTACGAGTCAGTCGTTTTACAGGAGAGAGCTGAGCCACAGTTATGGGGAAAGGATTCACTGAGACAACTAAGAAATGCCTGAATTAAGCCAAAAACCACTGTGGAGGGTTTTTAATCTAAGGAAATAACATTAAAATGTGTTTAAAAGCTCCAAAAAGTTGATTTTATATGATATTAAATTTCTTTTGAACAACTCCAAATGCCTCGAAACTTGTCTGGGTGAGTAAATGAACGTGAGCGCCATTTCTTGTGCCCTTGAGAAATATCTGTCTGTATCACTCCAATATCTTGTAGAAAAGGTTGAAGGCTACCGTTGAGCTAACAATGCTAATGGTAAAATATAAAAAAATAGTTGGCTCTAAAAATATGAAGCAAATTTTGGTATTACCAACAACTCGATTGAAGTGAAATCTATTTACTTGTCAACTTACCGTGTATAATAATGGATTGCATTTATTTCGCTCTTTGCTGGGCACCCAAAGCGCTTTACAATTCCACTACTTACTCACTCTCACATTCACACATCGGTGCAGGGAAACCACAGTTATAGCCACAGCTGCCCTGGGGTAGACTGACAGAAGCGACGCTGCCATATCACACCATTGGCCCCTCTGGCCAACACCAGTAGGTGGTAGGGTAAAGGGTCTTGCCCAAGGACACAACGACCAGGACAGAGAGAGCTGGGGGACAAAACCAGCATCCTTCTGGTTATAGATGAGCTTCCCAACTGTGAGTGCCATGAAACTCACAGAACAGGATTGAGAAAGTCACTTGCGTGTTATGAAAGTATCCAAATTTGACCACAGGATGTTATTCTTACTTCATTCTTACATAGCTATAAAATTAATGAAAATTTTGCAATGAATTTAAAATACAATTTACTGATTTATTTCTTTTCTTCAATGTATCCTGTAACAGTTGAAACCATTATTTTGTCTAATCAGCATTTGATTAGGTATTCTATACACTTAATGTAAAATCTGCCGATCAGATTTTTCTTCTTTTTTTTTAATGCGTCAGTTATAATTTGTACCACCTATCCACTAAAAGGGGAAAAAAAATCCAATCAAGACCTGACAAATAGATCAACCGAGACTAACTAAATGTTTTGAAATTAAGCTGTTTTAACCAAATTTGAAAACAATGTCATTTTTATATAATGTACCTTTAAAAGTTTTCTTCTAATTTTTTTTTTTTTTACTTTGTAGATTTGTGCGGAATTCTCACACATTACCACCAAGGATCTCATGGGGACCTTCATGACTGCCCTCGACACTTACTCACTTTGGCAGATGGCAGGTCATGACAGACAGTTGAACTCTCATCCCACTCATGGAACTTTTTGTTATACATGTTGTAATAAGTGTGCTACATTTCTTGCACATCAAAATTACTTTTAAAAAAAAACCTGACAAAACCATGAGCAATTATCTGCAATAACTAATTTCAACATCTTATTTCTTAAGGCTGTATTTTTAGCAACAAAACTTAATGTGTTTTAAAAACAAAATGGTAGGTTTATAAATGAGACTGAGTCTTATTTGATTTCCTTGTTTTAGGTCTCAAACATAGTCGAGCATCGACGAACCATCAGTTTGGAAGGGTTACAGATATTTGTTCGCGACGACGAGACCAAACTCTTCTTAACATGTCTGGTGAGCATGAAAATCTACTCAATCTTCGGATTTGGTTTTCAGAGACTTATATGTACTGTTGTTTTTTTTATTTTGCATAGGATACAGATCCAGTTGAGAGGGCAACCCGAGGTGTTACGGTGGGCATCCTCACTGTTCTGGAGGACTACATGGGACCCAACTCGCAGTCCACAGTGGTCAACACTGCCATTGTTTTGGAAGAGGACATTATTCTTGATGATCTGCCAGACCTTCCCACTGCCTTTGCCTACCTGTTTGGCCTACTTTATGGGCTCAACATGGAGTTTCCCAAAGAACTCAAGTACACATTTGAAGCTGTGCAACACATTTTTATGGAGTTGACATCTACCTGTTCCCAGAGAATAAGAAGCTTCAAAACAAAGCTCTTAACCAAAGTCTAACCTATTTGACAACATGTTCAACTCAAATGCAACTTGTGTAAAACAGAATGCAGCAATTTGCTTTGATTTACAGTTTTTGGGTTTCGTTGCTCTGAAAAAAGTTAATTTCTGGCTTTAAGAAAATGGTAAGGTTCAGAAAGTTCTGAATCAATCTCTTCTGTTCTAACTTTACTTAATGTAGCTTGCATGACTGATTGCAGATTTCATGTATAACAAGTTTTTATAAAATGTTGAAAGTGTTTATTCTAACTTGAACTGTTTTAAACAATTTTTATAATCTGGTTTTAGGTACATTTGTACTAGTTTTATAACAAATGTGGCGCAATACTGAACTTCAGAGGAAATTAATGTTGATACCATTACTATTAAAAGACAAGTGGTGGAAAAATGTGTTTGAAAGTTGTTTGCTGTATGTAAACCAGATAGAAGTCGTTCACATCCTGCCATCTGATGTTTTGAATCTGTTTGTTAGTGAATATCTATCAAGATAGGTTTGATATTCTGCATGACAATACCACACCTTTAAAATTGAATGAGTAACATTTGTTACAAAAATTTGACTTTTTTGTGTTTTTGGAAGGACTTTATTTGTGGCTGAATGTTGTCAGTATGTTAAAGATGGCTGATCTCAAAAGTCAACATTGTCAGTGGTGCAGTTGTGTTTGAACACAAAGTTATTTGAAAATCAACTCTGTAAACATTTATTGGTACAACAGGGAGCACCTCATGGAAACTATAAAAGATACTTTTTCTAAACTTTAGGAAATCGATTGGCAAAACTAAAAAAAAATGTTGTGTAAACGTTAGGAAATACATTGCCAAAACTAAAACTAATACCTTTTGTAAACCTTAGGAAATACGTCGCCAAAACTAAAACTAATACCTTGTGTAAACTTTAGGAAATGCGTTGGCAAAACAATAAAATATGAGTTAAGAAAAAGCACAATTATTAATTTTGTAAACACGAAAACATTAGCTGAATCAACTTTGCTTCTAAACTTGAAATTATAAGTTATCCATCAGAACCTAAAAACATAAATGCAGTGGGTTGCCTTGAGTTTTTAAATTTTCGCAACGTTTGTTTTTTTTTTACAGTGTAGCAATCAGACAACTCTGTCACCCTGTCAGTCTGACACTACATATCAGTCTGATGCTGGTGTCCTCAGTCTCTCCTTTTGGCAGCTAAGCTAATGTTAACATTGATCTCATGTTGGCTAAATATTTAATTTCACAGTTGGCAAGAAAAGAATTGCTCAGGTCTAACGGGATGTTTTTCTATGAAACTAGGAAATACAGTGGGGCAAAAAAGTATTTAGTCAGCCACCGATTGTGCAAGTTCCCCCACTTAAAATGATGACAGAGGTCAGTAATTTGCACCAGAGGTACACTTCAACTGTGAGAGACAGAATGTGAAAAAAAAATCCATGAATCCACATGGTAGGATTTGTAAAGAATTTATTCGTAAATTAGGGTGGAAAATAAGTATTTGGTCAATAACAAAAATACAACTCAATACTTTGTAACATAACCTTTGTTGGCAATAACAGAGGTCAAACGTTTACTATACGTCTTTACCAGGTTTGCACACACAGTAGCTGGTATCTTGGCCCATTCCTCCATGCAGATCTTCTCGAGAGCAGTGATGTTTTGGGGCTGTCGCCGAGCAACACGGACTTTCAACTCCCGCCACAGATTTTCTATGGGGTTGAGGTCTGGAGACTGGCTAGGCCACTCCAGGACTTTCAAATGCTTCTTACGGAGCCACTCCTTTGTTGCCCGGGCGGTGTGTTTTGGATCATTGTCATGTTGGAAGACCCAGCCTCGTTTCATCTTCAAAGTTCTCACTGATGGAAGGAGGTTTTGGCTCAAAATCTCACGATACATGGCCCCATTCATTCTGTCCTTAACACGGATCAGTCGTCCTGTCCCCTTGGCAGAAAAAAAGCCCCATAGCATGATGTTTCCACCCCCATGCTTCACAGTAGGTATGGTGTTCTTGGGATGCAACTCAGTATTCTTCTTCCTCCAAACACGACGAGTTGAGTTTATACCAAAAAGTTCTACTTTGGTTTCATCTGACCACATGACATTCTCCCAATCCTCTGCTGTATCATTCATGTGCTCTCTGGCAAACTTCAGACGGGCCTGGACATGCACTGGCTTCAGCAGCGGAACACGTCTGGCACTGCGGGATTTGATTCCCTGCCGTTGTAGTGTGTTGGTGACCTTTGTTACTTTGGTCCCAGCTCTCTGCAGGTCATTCACCAGGTCTCCCCGTGTGGTTCTGGGATCTTTGCTCACCGTTCTCATGATCATTTTGACCCCACGGGATGAGATCTTGCGTGGAGCCCCAGATCGAGGGAGATTATCAGTGGTCTTGTATGTCTTCCATTTTCTGATGATTGCTCCCACAGTTGATTTTTTCACACCAAGCTGCTTGCCTATTGTAGATTCACTCTTCCCAGTCTGGTGCAGGTCTACAATACTTTTCCTGGTGTCCTTCGAAAGCTCTTTGGTCTTGGCCATGGCGGCGTTTGGAGTCTGACTGTTTGAGGCTGTGGACAGGTGTCTTTTATACAGATGATGAGTTCAAACAGGTGCCATTCATACAGGTAACGAGTGGGGGACAGAAAAGCTTCTTACAGAAGACGTTACAGGTCTGTGAGAGCCAGAGATTTTCCTTGTTTGAGGTGACCAAATACTTATTTTCCACCCTGATTTACGAATAAATTCTTTACAAATCCTACCATGTGAATTCATGGATTTTTTTTTTCACATTCTGTCTCTCACAGTTGAAGTGTACCTCTGGTGCAAATTACTGACCTCTGTCATCATTTTAAGTGGGGGAACTTGCACAATCGTGGCTGACTAAATACTTTTTTGCCCCACTGTAGATATGGCAATTTACTGAGATGCGAAAATTTAAATAAAAATATGGTTTAGAAGGTGTTACGAAATAAATATATATTCTTAATGCTTATTTTCTGTTTATATTGTTTTATAGAGGCCAGTGTAGGAAAACACCCCTGTGAGTTAGAATGTGTGCCAAAAGTCACAGAGAACTGACAGGAGACTGCACGCCTTGTGCAGAGAACAGGAAGCGTGGCAGACAAAGTGAAACTAAGCAGAGTGCACTCCAGATCGAAACTGCGTGTGACGTATAGCAGAACTATATATACCCATTTTCGTTTGCAATGCTTTTAGAGCTGTGGGTGCGTGCTCGTCTCTACGGTTCTCCATTTCCGGAAATGTACAATAAAGATGATTTTTTGAGCTTGACCACTCTGAGTCAGAAGTCTTTCTCAGTCGGTAAAAGAATTCAAAAGAACGGAATTTGATAAAGGCAAAAACATAGTTTGTGTATTATTCTAAAATTCAGTATTTGGGATGAAAACACTTACCCTTCAACACAAGCCTGAACTCTCTGAGGCAAATGATCTTACAGGTTTTTTTTTAGTAATCTGCAAGAATAGCTCTCCAGACTATTGGAGGGACATTACAAGTCTCTTCTTTGGATGTCGGCTGCCTATCATTCTGTTTTCTTTGAAGACGATCCGTGACTGAAAATGCTTGTCCGTCTTCAGTCCTGTCAGCTACTCAGCCACCATCACAACTACAGTGGCTTGCAAAAGTATTTGGCCCCCTTGAACTTTCCCACATTTTGTCACATTACAGCCACAAACATGAATTAATGTTATTGGAATTCCACGTGAAAGACCAATACAAAGTGGTGTAGAAGTGGAATGGATATCATACATGATTCCAAACATTTTTTTACAAATAAACAACTGAAAAGTGGGGTGTGCATAATTATTCAGCCCCCTGAGTCAGTACTTTGTAGAGCAGTATAGTATTACAACACGGCATTAGGGCCTTCAAACTAAAACAAATATAGCAACAAAATAGCAACATAAATAGTACCATCATTGCCAGTCCTGGCCCACATCTGGTTGACATAAACCCTGCCATGACACCAGTCAGTCAGAAGTGCCAGCTCAATGCCAGATCCGGGCCAGACCCGTTTTCTATGAGCCTGGGCCACATAAACCAAACCACAATTGAGCCAGATATGGCATGCCATCACATAAACAGTGCCATCTGTGCCAGGCCTGGCCCATATCTGGATGATGTACCACTTACCATGCCAGAAGTCAGCCAGCAGTGCTGGCTTGACACCAGATCTGGGTCAGACCTGCGTGCTATGTGGGTATAAGGTTATTCTTATTCTTATTCGTACTCTTGCTGCAGTATTTTGGATTAACTGAAGGCTTTTCAGGGAGTTTTAAGGACATCCTGATAATAATGAATTACAGTAATCCAGCCTAGAAGTAATAATATATGAACTAGTCTTTCAGCTTTAAGACAGAATATTTCTAATTTTAGAGATAACATATTTCTATGATTTTTAGAGATGAGTACAATAACCTCAGTTTTATCTGGGTCCACGATGTTTGTGCTGTTGCTGCCTTTTGGAGTATTTTGATGCATTCATCCGCTAAATAATATGTATTGCTATAAGGTAGAAACCATGGAAAAGAATTTTGAAAGTAAGGACTGGCATTTAAATTTCAAAACAACCAAAAGATAAGGAGCATAAGTTCAGAAACACAGGAAAACAGATCAAAACAAAACCAAACTAGATCTAACATGACAGCAGGGTGACAGCACAAGAGCCAAAACAGTTCAGGGGGCCGGCCGGCGAAGCAAATCAGCAGGCCGGCCACGCGGAAGGCAGTGGCGGCAACAGAGCAGGTCAGGAGGCCAACCGCAAAGCCAGCGGTGGCGACAGAACAGGTCCGGAGGCCGGCCATGCGGAAGGCAGTGGCGGCGACAGAGCAGGTCTGGGGGCTGGCCACAAAGCCAGCGGCGGCGACAAACTCGTTCAGGAAGCCGCCCTTAACGATAATGACGTCCAGGTAGGGGCATGGAGAGCGGCCGGCGAAGGCGAGGTGGTACAGGCCGAGTTGGATCTGACGGCGGTGTAGCAACCCCAGGACCAGACAGGGTGGGACCAGAGGGGGTGGGACCAGACGGCAGCGTGGCAGCTGTGGGACCAGACGCTGCAGGCGACGGTGTGGAAGTTGCAGGTGGTGATGCAGGTGGTGGCTGAATGGGCTCCCCAGAGCCGTCAGTGGACACAACAATGTGCTGGATGGGTCCTCCAGGACCCCCAGCTGACGAGGCGTGATGCTGGCTGGGTTCCCCTGAACTGTACCTTGTGAAGGTTTACTCATGTTTGCCAGTGGCTATAGCTCAGGAGCTAGAGCAGCTCACCTACTGATTGGAAGGTTAGTGGTTCTATCCGTGGCACCTCCAGTTTGCATGTCAAGTATCCTTGAGCAAGATACCAAACCAAGTTGCTCTGTGAATGTACTTAGTAAGCACTCAGTTTAGAGAAAGTGAGTGTGAGAGTAAAAAAAAAAGTGCTATATAAGAATCAGTTATATAAGAAAGAGTTTTGTCATATTACTTTTGCACTATTATGTTCCAGCAGAATATTTTGATATATTGTTAATTATAAATTATTCAATTCAAAATAAATTTGCTGCATTACCTTTGTTGAGACATTTTTAATCTGTACTAAATTCAGCACATGTTGTTATTACATGGCTTGATTAAGGTACACATTAGACTAACATCTGGGGCCAGAGCTGAAACTGTTCTGGGCCAGCACAGGGCCACCAGTGTGTCTGTAGCTGGCCTTGTGCTGGCCCATGTCTTGGCCACCTCTAGCAACCCGATCTGGGCCACCACAGGGCCTTCGTTGTTTCCGGTATGTGGGCCATGTTTAAGCACATTGTGTGGGCCAGATTCGGGCCATACCAATATTGCTATGTGGGTAGTACCATATCAACCCATTAGAGCACTTCGCTCTCACACTGCAGGCTTACTTGTTGTCCCTAGAGTATTTAAAAGTAGAATGGGAGGCAGAGCCTTCAGTTTTCAGGCCATCTTCTATGGAACCAGCTTCCAGTTTGGATTCAGGAGACAGACACTACCTCAACTTTTAAGATTAGGCTTCAGACTTTCCTTTTTGCTAAAGCATATACTTAGGGCTGGATCAAGTGACCCTGAATCGCCCCTTAGTTATGCTGCAATAGGTGTAGGCTGCTGGGGGATTCCCATGATGCATTGAGTATTTCTACTTTAGTCACCTTCAGTCACTCAGTATGTGTTTATAGACCTCTCTGCATAGAATTATTAATTATCATTCATCTCTGGCTCTCTTCCACAGCATGTCTTTTGTATGTAATAAATTTACCTACTATACAGCTGTTATGAAGGGGGAATCTATGGATAGAGGTCAAAACTGTTTATTGTACCAGGCTTTGGAAAAAGCTTTTAATGCTTTAGCATGAGGGAATATATCGAATAGATCGACTCATTCTTGGGATCAGCCCAAAGTGGCCATTAGAGGGACTAAACGTTTTGGCACTTCCACATCAGTTTAGTTTTTGTGCCTCACTTTATTTGAAATACAGTGTCACATATGGGGTATAGTTGCTTGCATAGTTGTCCTCTCATGTATTTCCCACACTGACATATGTTAATTAACTGTTGCCATCCATTTCCATTTCTAATCACGTCAGTTGTTCACTTCAAAGTTAAGATTAGTTTAACTTGGGACCTGCCTACTTAATCTCGCAAATGGTTATTGGATCCCTTGTACATCCACACCTGTCCACTTGTGACTGGACCAAAAAAATATGTATCAGTGCCAGGTATGAATTTATTCTACCTTCATGCAACATTTGTCCCTGGCCATGGGACAAATCCAGTGTTTTGTCTTTTAAACTTATGTTGTTTAATATTTTGGCATCTGAGTTATTATTCACTTGGATGAAAATCCTTTGGTGATATCCATGGGTTCTAGGCTTAAGGCATTTTAACTGCAAATGCTGTGTTGCCTTCTCTGAAATGCTTAGCTAGGCTTTACTTCAGTTTTCTGTTCAACAACTGAAAAGCATGCTTCACTCAGTTGATCAGGTGACTGACTTGGCCACAGAAAGATAACCTGCATATCTTTAAAAATGTACACTCAACAAAAATATAAACGCAACACCTTTGTTACTGCTCCCATTCCCCATGGGATGGACGTAGAGACCTAAAATTCATTCCAGATACACAATATAACCATCCCTCCCAAACAGTGGTCACAAATCAGTCCAAATGTGTGGTAGTGGGCACATCTGCTATATTGAGATAATCCATCCCACCTCACAGGTGTGCCACATCAGGATGCTGATCTGACATCATGAGTAGTGCACAGGTGTACCTCAGACTGCCCACAACAAAAGGCCACCCTGGAATGTGCAGTTTTGTCTCACAGCAAAATGCCACAGATGCCACAAGCAATGAGGGAGCGTGCAATTGCCATGCTGACAGCAGGAATGTCAACCAGATCTGTCGCCCGTGCATTGAATGTTCATTTCTCAACCATAAGCCGTCTCCACAGGCGTTTCAGAGAATATGGCAGCACATCCAACCGGCCTCACAACCGCAGACCTCGTGTAACCACACCAGCCCAGGACCTCCACATCCAGCAGGTTCACCTCCAAGATCGTCTGAGACCAGCCACCCAGACAGCTGCTGGAACAATTGGTTTGCACAACCAAACAATTTCTGCACAAACTGTCAGAAACCGTCTCAGGGACGCTCAACTGCATGCCCGTCGTCCTCATCGGGGTCTTGACCTGACTCCAGCTCGTCGCCGTAACAGACTTGTGTGGGCAAATGCTCACATTCGATGGCGTCTGGCACGTTGGAGAGGTGTGCGCTTCACGGATGAATCATGGTTCACATTGTTCAGGGCAGATGGCAGCTGAGAATGTCCCAGTTCTTGCATGGCCAGCATACTCACCGGACATGTCACACTTTGAGCATGTTCGGGATGTGCTTGACCGGCATATACGACAGCGTGTACCAGTTCCCACGAATATCCAACAACCTCGCACAGCCATTGAAGTGGAGTGGACCAACATTCCACAGGCCACAATTGACAATCTGATAGACTCCATGCGACGATGTGTTGCACTGCATGAGGCAAATGGTGGTCACACCAGATACTGACCGGTTCTGGGTCCCCAGACCCCCAATAGCGCAAAAAACTGCACATTCCAGGGTGGCCTTTTGTTGTGGGCAGTCTGAGGTACACCTGTGCACTACTCATGATGTCAGATCAGCATCCTGATGTGGCACACCTGTGAGGTGGGATGGATTATCTCAATATGGCAGATGTGCCCACTACCACACATTTGGACTGATTTGTGACCACTGTTTGGGAGGGATGGTTATATTGTGTATCTGGAATGAATTTTAGGTCTCTACGTCCATCCCATGGGGAATGGGAGCAGTAACAAAGGTGTTGCGTTTATATTTTTGTTGAGTGTATTTACCTTGTAAAACTCTAGGGTTCCTTTTGTGTTATGCTTTGTGTCACTATCCTTTTGTACTGTGAAAGACCTTTTGTTAACTTGTGCTGCATTTGGCTGATTGTGAGCAGAGACTATAGCCATTTACACTTTAGATTTCTTCCTGCTATGTGGTGTAGAGGGTGAAGAGGAAAGGGAAGAGGACGGTCCTTTGTGGTGTCACCGTGTTGCTGATCACCTTGTCAGACACACAATGTTGAAGATGCACATATAGTGGTATTCCTGTCAGGTAATCAACAATCCAGGACAGAAGAAAGGCATCCACCTGCATTGCTGTCAGCTTATCACCCAGAAGGGCCTGATGGTATTGAATGCACTCGAAAATTTAAAAAAACATGACCCTCACAGAGCTCGCCGACTGGTCCAGATGGGTGTAGACACGATTGAGAAGGAAGATGATGACATCCTCAGCTCCGAGGCGGGGCTGGTAAGCAAACAGAAGGGGATCCTGATGTGGCCTGACTATGGGTCAGAGCTGGTCTTTACGACATGGGAAGTCAGTGCGACTTGTGTGAGGGCCACTGGGAAGTGGCATCTTTGGTACAGGGACGAGGCATGATGTTTTCCACAGCACTGGGACTCTCTGCAGACTCTGACTCAACATGAACAGTTTATGAAAGACTGCGCAAAGCTGGGGGCACAAGCCTTGAGGACATGGGGACTCAACCCATTTGGTCCAACTGACTTGCATTAATGGCATCTTCTCATTTGTCTCTGAACCTGGTCGTGAGCAATGTTCCCTCAAATTTTTCATGTGTCTGAGCGAACGCACAAACTCCATGAGTGATCCCTTGGACCACTATGAGCAACAGCAGACGTGTGCACTGTGGTCACGCCAGCATCGAATCCATCCATGTCACATGGTTTATTAAAATAATCAAATTACAGTATGTACATTTATGTTAGACTACTTTTAATTAACTGCTTAAGCCCACTTACAATGAAAATTTAAAAAAAAAGTCGTGTTCATGACTTGTGTAGTATTTTAACACTATTGGAAGTAAAAATAACTTGAACTCCAATTTTGAAAACACAACTTTCTTTTTTTTCTTTTCTGACTTTTACACCTGATTTACAGAACAATCAGGTGTTCTGCATCAAATTTGATGCCGCACAAATTATTTGTGCCACTCCAAAAAAGAACTTCTGTCCACTATGAGATAAAGGAGAGCATCACAAGCCTGATACCTGCACGCCTGACAACAGATGTATCACTCCTGTAACACCTGTAACATTCAGGAGTCGCCTCATTGTTCTGACACACACAACAAAACTATTGACTACACTACACACTAACTACACAAGATTTGCGCTAAACGTCGCAAATCTCTCACATCTCAAAACACCGCTGTCACTCCTAAAATGCCATGTTGCCATATCATTTTTTGATTGGTTGACATGGCACATTCTTCCACTAATCGGAAAGGCTGGAGGGGTGGGGGTGGGGGTGGGGGGCTGGTTTTGTTTTTGCTCACAGGTAGAGAGTGCTTTATTTTCCTTATAATATGCAGTTTTTACCATTTCTTTCCGCAGTAATATAAACAACGATAGTATTCACGAAAAAAAACAAAAAAAAAACAAACATTGCATTTATTTTTTATCATAGCTCTGGTTTTACGTGGCCTATCAACACAATTTAAAAACTGGTATAAAGTCCACACTTTTTACGTCAATTGTTCCGTCTGTCCTGCTCACATCTCCAATGGTTGTACACGTTGTCATTAACGTGGCTTCACTCCACATCAGCCACACCGCTTTGCTAGCTAAAACACCGGTGTCGGCACATAAGGACGCTGTCAAAGCCTGTCAACGACGTTTAGTCTGCCCTCGCACTTAACTAGGCAGACAGACAACCATCATCCCATGTAGAAAAAAACCACACCGTTGTTCCTTTCTGGTGGATTTATTTGATTGGATGCATAGCATGGCTTTGTTGAAATACATGAATGGATGAATGGTAAAACTGTAAACAAACACAAAATATCCCATGTGAGCAAACATTCTTACAATTAGAAGATGCTATGACCTGTTACTATGCAAAGCAAAGCAGAACGAAACAAGCTAACAAGCTAACGTTAGCAGTTAGCTAGCGCTAATTAGTGTCTAGGCTAATGACTAATAAAGCACATCATTGAGTGAATTTACTTTCTCAAAATATCACAAACAACACATGGCAGTTAGTGCTAAACATTCACCGGTAAAACACAACATTACTGCCAACTTACAGACTGTGCTGGATTAAGAGGCAGCATAGGCAGGCACAGGAGTAGCAAACTGTCCTTCTCCCGTTAGACAGGAAGTAATGAGAAGTAGCACTTCCGGTAGAATGTCAAAAATAAAATTTTTGCTAAAACAACGTCTGTGACTGGCCTAAAGTAAACTTTGGCTTTACCAACTTTCACCACCTTGACTTCTACCTTCCTGACAAGTCCGTCACTACTAGGATGAACCTTTGCAATCACCCCCATGGGCCACTGATTTCTCTTCACGAGAGGATCTTTCAGGAGGACCACATCCCCCTGCGGCAGGTTTGGCTTGGTGGAATGCCACTTGCGGCGGCATTGCACTGTTGATAAGTACTCCTTACGCCAGCGATGCCAGAAAGAGTTGGCCAGACTCTGAACTCTTTTCCACTGTTGCCTGTAGAGGTCCTTCTCCCCGAAGTCACCTAAGGGTGTTGGAGGTGCACCAACTTTTTGCGTGAGGAGTGTGGCGGGAGTAAGGATGCACGGGACATCGGGATCACTTGACACTGGAACCAGCGGCCATGCGTTGATGATGGCAGCCACCTCTGCCATGAAGGTGGTCAGGACATCGTGCGTGAGGGGCCTGGAACCAAGTTGAGCGAGCTGGGAGTCCAATATCTTACGTGCCACTCCTATCATCCGCTCCCAACTTCCCCCCATGCGAGAAGAGTAGGGAGGGTTGAAGACCCAACTACATCCATGATAATTTAGGAAGGATTTAACACGTGGGTCACAAGGAATCCTTTTGTCAAACCCTAGCTCCCTGGAGGCTCCTGTGAAGTTAGTTCCACAATCCGATCTCAATTGCTTTGTAGGTCCTCTGACTGAAAGGAACCTGCGGAGAGCGTTAATGAAGCTAGATGTGTCCATCCCCTCTATGATCTCAAGGTGAACTGCCCTTGTGCTCATGCAGGTGAACATCATTGCCCATCGTTTGCTGCTGGCAAGTCCGCCCCGAGTACTGTACAGTAACGCCACTGTTTTGCACATGTCTCACTCTGTATATTTTATTTTATATATTTTATTTATTGTTTACGCTATTTAATTTGTAAAATATGTGTACACACACACACACACACACACGTAGAAAAATATTTAGTATACACATCCAGAAATGCATATACTATTATATATTGTACATATATTTATTAGTTTCAGATGTAGCCATTCTTGTATTTTGCTTGTTTACATTATTGTATTTTGCACAACTCTGTTGCTTGTGAAGCTCACACACAAGAATTTCACTCACATGTGCTGTACCAATGTACCTGCACATGTGATGTGACAATAAAAGTGATTTGATTTGATTTGAGTACGACGAGAGGCAACCGACCGTGGCCCGAACACATCTATGCCTACGTAAGAGAATGGAGGCTCAGCACTAAGACGTTCTGCAGGAAGATCTGACATTTTTTGGAACTGTGTTACTCCCCTTAGCTTGCGACAAACTACGCATGAGTAAATGAGGCTGCTAATCTGGCGTTTACCTCCTAAGACCCAGTAACCTGCGGATCTTAAAGCACCCTCTGTAAGATGACGCCCCTGGTGCCTGACGCTTTCATGGTAATAGCGGACTAACAGGTTAGTTACATGGTGTTTGTGCGGCATAATCAAGGGGTGTTTTTCTGCGGACTCAAGGTCAGAATGAAGAAGGCGTCCGCCAAGCCTCAGGAGGCCTGATTTGTCAAGGTAGGGAGAAAGCTTTAAGCTTTTCTTTGGGATGTCCTTCCCTGACTCTATTTGTTTGAGTTCCTCTGGGAAGCTTTCTTGTTGGACTGCTTTTATAACCGTCTCTCTTGCTTGCTCAAAATCTGAGGTAGTGAGTTCATGACATATATGCCATCCCTTACATTGTCCGTCTGATTGCTTTACCTTAAAGGTGCGTGCAATGTGTGCCAAACGTGCAACTGCCCTGGTAAGGGACTGCCAGCTGGAGAAAGATTCTAAGTTTTCAGTCTTTAAACAGGGCCATGATGTTTGAATGATGGCAGTGATCAAGGGACGAACTTCAATGTCTGAGTCGGGGTTTTGAAGTTGGAATGTATCTGATGAGTTGCTCTGTAAGGGCTTTAAGGGAAACTCCGGCCCTTTCAACCATGTGCTGAATAACAGTTTTTCGGCAGGTAGAGATCTGGATCCGTGATCGGCCGGGTTGTGCACCGAGGGTACATAGCCCCACTGAGTTGGTACTGTTGCTCGTCTGATGCGTTGCACCTGGTTGTTCACGAAAACATGAAATCTTCTTGCCTCATTGTAGATATAGCCAAGAACGACTTTGCTGTCGGAGAAGAAGTGCATGTTCCTAATCTGAATGTCCATTTCATCTCTGATTAGCTCCCCAACTTCCACCGCTAACACCGATGCACACAGCTCGAGCCTGGGAATGGTAAGATCAGGCTTGGGGGCAAATTTGGCTTTCCCGAATATGAACGCAAACTCTGTCTCACCATTTTTGTTCGTTAACTTCAGGTAAGCCACAGCTGCAATAGCCTGGGTTGATGCATCACAGAAGACACAGATTTCTCTGTGCTTTGCACCAAGAAAGGAGAAGGAGAGGTATGGCCTCGGGATACAGATTTGCTCGAGTTGTTTGAGAGCATTCTTCCATTCTGTCCACTCCTTGAACATGCCCTCTGGAAGAGTCTCATCCCACCCACAAGTCTCTTTTGTCAGCTCCCGCAACAGTGCCCTCCCCTTGATGCTCACTGGCACTGCAAACCCCAGCGGGTCAAAAAGGCTGTTGATAGTGGACAGAACACCTCTTTTCGTGTAAGGCTTTTCGGTTTGAGAGACTCTGAATGTGAAGGTGTCGCCTTCAATGTCCCAACACACTCCTAAGCTTCTCTGCATTGGAGGAAACTCTGTGTTGAAATCTATGTCCTTGAGCCCGCTTGCCAAGTCTACAGTAGAGAATGCTTTCATGACATTTGGGCTGTTTGAAGCTATTTTGTGGAGCCTCAGGTTGGACGCAGCGAGCAGCCCCTGTGTGTCTTTGAGGAGCTTAATTGCCTCTGACTCTGTAGGGAGGGATTTGAGTCCATCATCGACATAGAAATGTCTTTGAACAAACTGTTTGGCCTCTGAATAGTGCTGTGTGTCGAACAGGTGTGCTGCCTTTCTCAGACCGAAAATTGCCACCGCTGGGGAAGGGCCGTTGCCGAACACGTGCACTTTCATTCTGTACTCGACAACTGGCTCTCTTGGGTCATTGTTGCGGTACCAAAGGAACCGGAGGAAGTTCCTGTGGTCTTCTCGCACCTGAAAGCAGTGGAACATTTGTTGTATGTCCGCTGTGACAGCCACCGTTTCTTCTCTGAAACGGATGAGCACCCCAATCAGACTGTTATTCATATTTGGAACTTTGAGCAGCACATCATTTAAGGACACTCCCTGAAACTTAGCACTTGAGTCAAATACCACCCTGATATTCCCGGGCTTCTGCGGGTGATAAACGCCAAAGAAGGGCAGATACCAGCATTCTTCTCCTTCTTCGAGAGCTGGTGCTGGTTCGGCGTGATCCCTGTCAAACAACCCCTGCATAAAATCCATAAAATGTCTCTCCATCTTAGGGCGTTTATTTAATGTGCGGCGCAACGACTGTAAGCGGCTGAGTGCTTGGTTTCTGTTGTTTGGGAGGCGGGTTCTCGGTGTACGGAAAGGAAGTGGAGCTGTCCAGCTATTTGCATCGTCTTGGTAAAAGTCTCTTTCCATAATTTCCAGAAAGGCTTGGTCCTCTTCGTCCTTTTCACTTTGCTGGAATATGTGTTTCCCTATTTGACATGAACTGTGAGTGTCCCAGGATTTGTTGTGTGACTGCTCTTTGACATGAAAGCTGTTTTGACAGGGTGTTAGGAGACTTGGACGCCCGTTCTCTAGAACACTCGTTCTGTATGTGCCTATGATGGCTGGCTTATGGGCTCCTCCTAGGCATACATCACCTACAATAACCCACCCAAGTGCAAGTCTCTGGGCAAATGGAGCATTGACTGGTCCATTCACTCGTTCATACACTTTGTGCACTTGCATTATGTCTCAGCCTAACAGCAACATAATCTCAGCCTCAGGGTCTAGGGGCTGCATATGATCTGCTAGGTGTTTGAGGTGTTGATGGGCTAGAGCAATCTCTTGCGTTGGGATTTCATTCTTGTTGTCTGGGAGTGAGTCACACTCGAGCAAAGAAGGCAGAGGAGAGCTGAACTGGCCATCAACAGACTGTATAAAGAGGTTCTCAGCTAAGCGGCCATTTGTAGTGGAAACCCCTGTACATGTCTTAAGTGTGTATGGCGCTAGGTTGCTCATTGGGATGCCAAAGGTGTCGAAAAGATTTGACTTCGCTAATGACCTATTGCTCTGGTCATCTATGATAGCGTAAACCTTGACCTTTTTGTCTGGATGCCCCTTTGGATAAATGTAGGCTTGAAATATTTTGGAGCAGAAACGTCCCCACAAACTTGAGTGCATGCTGAGCTAGTCTCCAAGTCTAAGCTACTCTCCCCACCATGCTCCTCCCTGTCCTGGTCTGGGGCAATGTTTTGAGCTTTTGTGTTTTGTGTCCATGGAGCTGGACCTGCATGCAGCGCTGCAACGTGTTTGTTGATGTTGTACTCTAGGCAAGTGATCTCTTCCTTACAGTCTTTAGCTTGGTAAGCTGAGGAATCGCAGCACCTAAAACAGATGTTGTGTTCTCTGAGGTATGCCTTACACTCATCTAGTGTCTTTTCCCTGAAACCTCTACACTTCTTTAACGGGTGCGGTTTCTTGTGGATGGGACACAGTTTGTTTGTGAACTCACTCGTGCTGCCTAAGCTTGGTTTGTGAGTTTTGTTTACCTCTGTTTTGTGGACGGCAACAGGTGGTCTTGACTTGACAAATCTTGTACAGTGGTTGTCGTGAGTTGTTGGATAGGATGTGGGATCTGATACAGTAGACTTAAAACTGGGGTCATTTCTCATTTTCGCTTCATCTTGTATGAAGCGACAGAAGAATGAGAATGGAGGGAAATATACATCATGTCTCTGCTTGTATTTAGTCCCCTCTGACATCCACCTGTCTTGAAGATTTGTTGGCAACTTATCAACTATCGGGGCAATGCCACGTGTTGTGTCCAAATACAGGGAGTGCAGAATTATTAGGCAAATGAGTATTTTGTCCACATCATCCTCTTCATGCATGTTGTCTTACTCCAAGATGTATAGGCTCGAAAGCCTACTACCAATTAAGCATATTAGGTGATGTGCATCTCTGTAATGAGAAGGGGTGTGGTCTAATGACATCAACACCCTATATCAGGTGTGCATAATTATTAGGCAACTTCCTTTCCTTTGGCAAAATGGGTCAAAAGAAGGCCTTGACAGGCTCAGAAAAGTCAAAAATAGTGAGATATCTTGCAGAGGGATGCAGCAGTCTCAAAATTGCAAAGCTTCTGAAGCGTGATCATCGAACAATCAAGCGTTTCATTCAAAATAGTCAACAGGGTCGCAAGAAGCGTGTGGAAAAACCAAGGCGCAAAATAACTGCCCATGAACTGAGAAAAGTCAAGCGTGCAGCTGCCAAGATGCCACTTGCCACCAGTTTGGCCATATTTCAGAGCTGCAACATCACTGGAGTGCCCAAAAGCACAAGGTGTGCAATACTCAGAGACATGGCCAAGGTAAGAAAGGCTGAAAGACGACCACCACTGAACAAGACACACAAGCTGAAACGTCAAGACTGGGCCAAGAAATATCTCAAGACTGATTTTTCTAAGGTTTTATGGACTGATGAAATGAGAGTGAGTCTTGATGGGCCAGATGGATGGGCCCGTGGCTGGATTGGTAAAGGGCAGAGGGCTCCAGGCCGACTCAGACGCCAGCAAGGTGGAGGTGGAGTACTGGTTTGGACTGGTATCATCAAAGATGAGCTTGTGGGGCCTTTTCGGGTTGAGGATGGAGTCAAGCTCAACTCCCAGTCCTACTGCCAGTTTCTGGAAGACACCTTCTTCAAGCAGTGGTACAGGAAGAAGTCTGCATCCTTCAAGAAAAACATGATTTTCATGCAGGACAATGCTCCATCACACGCGTCCAAGTACTCCACAGCGTGGCTGGCAAGTAAGGGTATAAAAGAAGAAAAACTAATGACATGGCCACCTTGTTCACCTGATCTGATCCCCATTGAGAACCTGTGGTCCATCATCAAATGTGAGATTTACAAGGAGGGAAAACAGTACACCTCTCTGAACAGTGTCTGGGAGGATGTGGTTGCTGCTGCACGCAATGTTGACGGTGAACAGATCAAAACACTGACAGAATCCATGGATGGCAGGCTTTTGAGTGTCCTTGCAAAGAAAGGTGGCTATATTGGTCGCTGATTTGTTTTTGTTTTGTTTTTGAATGTCAGAAATGTATATTTGTGAATGTGGAGATGTTATATTGGTTTCACTGGTAAGAATAAATAATTGAAATGGGTATATATTTGTTTTTTGTTAAGTTGCCTAATAATTATGCACAGTAATAGTCATCTGCACACACAGATATCCCCCTAAAATAGTTAAAACTAAAAACAAACTAAAAACTATTTCCAAAAACATTCAGATTTGATATTAATGAGTTTTTTGGGTTCATTGAGAACATGGTTGTTGTTCAATAATAAAATTATTCCTCAAAAATACAACTTGCCTAATAATTCTGCACTCCCTGTACACTAGCCCAGGTAAAGAGCCGTCTGATTTGGCTGCATCAATTTCAGAAAGCAGGTCGCCAAGTTCTCTGAGATTCTGGGGGTCCTTGTTTGACACTCTAGGAAAGCGTTCAAGTCTGTCAAGGAGCGACTTCTCAATAGCCTCTGGGGTGCCATAACATTCTTGTAGCCGTTTCCAAACTCGACGTAGGCCCGTTTCCAAACTCGACGTGCTGGATTGTTGAGATGGACAGAGCGTATACGTTTGGCATGCTTAGACGACTCTTCTCCAAGCCACCGGGTCAGCAAATCTAACTGTTCGCTAGGCTTTAAGCTTAACCCTTCAATAGCGTTACAGAAAGAAGCTCCCCATGCCCAGTAGTCCTCTGCTCTGTCCGTAAACTTTGTCAGACCATCTGCCACCAATTCTCTTTTTGCCAGAAACTTAGCGAGATTAGCAAAGTCACTGTTCCCGTTGTTGAATTGCGTTGGCTGGAAAGGTGGAGTGTAAGGGGAAAAGCTCATAGGTTGCAGTGTGGTACTTAAATACCTTTGGCCACATTTTTCTTGGGTATCAGCAGCTGGTGTCAGATGGCTGCCAATCTCATATTTGATGTCCTGTTGATTTACCTGTGGGACATATTGAGGTGAAGTGGCTGGATCGGGGATTGGACTGATGTCACATTGTTTTATCGGTGTAAAGTGTTTGGGGTCCGGCAAGTCTTCTCTGCGATGCTCTGGTGAAGAATATCCAAGATAACTCTCTAGTCTGTATGACTGGGTTGAGGCTGGAAGCTGGAGTAGAGCGTGAGAGTTCAGTGTTGGTTGTGAGTTCTCTTGACCCTGTCGTGATTCCCCATATTGTTTTTCTGACACACGAGATGACCACATTTCCCCGCTTACCTCCTCTGTTATTGCTGCTTCAAATACATTGGCTTCAGCGAGCGCAGCTTCTGCTTCCTTTTCTTCTTTTAGTGCTTCTAATGTAGCACTTAACTCTGCTTTCCTCATTTTCACCTCAATCTCCTGTCGTGTAAACTCTGCTCTGGCGCGTGCTGCTTCGGCCTTTGCCCGTGCTTCGACTGCTGCTTTGGCGAGTGAGCTGCGGGATCTGGATGTTGATCCAGAGCAGGTGGACCGTACCTCCAGCTGCTCCTCCTCTGCTGACAGCATAGTGGCGTCTGGGTCAGATGTCTGGAAGACTGCCTCCTGAAGTAGCCATTTCGCCAGTCTTTTTACTATTCTGCCCTCCCACTTAACTAGGCAGACAGACAACCATCATCCCATGTAGAAAAAAACCACACTGTTGTTCCTTTCTGGTGGATTTATTTGATTGGATGCATAGCATGGCTTTGTTGAAATACATGAATGGATAAATGGTAAAACTGTAAACAAACACAAAATATCCCATGTGAGCAAACATTCTTACAATTAGAAGATGCTATGACCTGTTACTATGCAAAGCAAAGCAGAATGAAACAAGCTAACAAGCTAACGTTAGCGGTTAGCTAGCGCTAATTAGCGTCTAGGCTAATGACTAATAAAGCACATCATTGAGTGAATTTAGTTTCTCAAAATATCACAAACAACACACGGCAGTTAGTGCTAAACATACACCGGTAAAACACAACATTACTGCCAACTTACAGACTGTGCTGGATTAAGAGGCAGCATAGGCAGGCACAGGAGTAGCAAACTGTCCTTCTCCCGTTAGACAGGAAGTAACGAGAAGTAGCACTGAATGTAGCAATGAACAGTGTGCCAGAAACGAATAAAGATTGCATGAACTTGTATAGCACTACATAACGTGAGTGGTGACTCTTAAGGAGCCAGAACAACGTTGATTAGCTGCATATAGACGAATGTGAATTGCATTATTGGCTGGACTATGGGATAAGGTGGCATCGTTCTAATCCCATACTGGAGCAGCCAGTCACTTACTGACTAACACTGCAAAACAGAATTGTTAACGTATTTATTTTATTTTCAATTCAGGTTAGATTTGCAATTGCGCACGCGCGCAGCTTAGAGGGAACATTGGTCGTGAGGGAACGTGATAGGTGGGGAGAGGTCCTTTTACAGGGGCAACGGTGCAATGTGGAGAGGGAGAGAGAGACAGCGGTGTGGCTCCGGATTTCAGGCTGACTACAGGTGACGCTGTAGGGGGGTGACACTGCAGTGTCGAATCTGTTGAAAAAAAACATTCAACTCATTATCTCTGTCTTCACTGATGATTACAGAGAATGATACTAGAGTATGATACAATGTGATGTCTGTGAAGGTTCTCAGTCATCCAGGTCATCGTAGTCAAAGGAGCTTGCAAAGAAAAGCGTCTGGACTTCTTGAAGTAGTTCCCAGACGCCTTAACGCCCACTCACATCCTGGGCCATCTGATCTCAGGAATTCGCATTATAAGGTGGGGCCAGGTTTCACAATGAACTCACCCGAAACTCTGGCTGATTGGGACCCACACCCAGTTTCACACCTTGGCTCAGGCGATTAGAGGATCATCAGGGGGTCCTTTTGTCCCTCTGTGGGGGGACACTCCCACTAGGTTTATATCTGGGACTCTCCACCATTTGACCTTAGAACTGAAGAAGCTTCTCGGATGAGAGGTGAAATGTCTTCAAGTAACTTAAAGAAGTCCAGGCGCTTTTCTTTGCAAGCTCCTTTGCATACAATGTGATACTCTGGCAGAAACTATGGGCTTGGGAAGTAGCAGATCTTAATAACAGCTTAAACTATGGGGTCAGTTTATGAGGAACAACAGTATCACTGCTCTGAACTTCGTCTAAAATTGACAACTGGTAGCTCTTCCTTATCCATAGAGTTTAAAAATAATAGACAAAATATGCTTGTGAAATTTCATGCACACCATGGTACCCATACAAATATGGATTCCAGTGTCCTCAATACACAGAGGTGATCTTTGTAGCAAACACAACATCTAATTTACCTACTTACAGTACCGTATTGTATTCTTACAATGATATTGCTGTCTGAAGGACTATGAGTTGCAGGTGACCAATACCATGCTGAAAAACAAACGCAGTAATGATTTTATGGAGACCATGGGCCATGATCATGACACATATGGCCACTGTTATGGACTTGCTAAGCCATCCCTTTCACAATCTCATGCTTTCTTACCTCCCATAGCCCGACCTTGAGGGTGACATTTTAAAGCCACAATATCGTAACCTTAGGGATATATTGTACAGTAGGTAGCTACAGTACATGAGTTCTACTATATTGTATTTGACTTTGAAATAAATCTGGCTTTAAAGATCAGACTTTTTTTTTTATTTTTATTTTATTGAATCTTTATTTTGAACATGTTGAAAAAGTATAAAAAAAAATAGAATTAAAAGAGACAAATGAACAAAGCAAACAAAAGGAAAACGAGCAACCACAACTCCAAATAACGTCCATGTTCAAAAAGGAGCAGGAAGAAGCATAAGCTTATTTAATCCCACCCCTTTTCCACTATCTAGTATCAATAGACTACAGAAATACCTCCTTGCAATTACATTATATGTTATGTGTAATTTTTTTTTTTTTTTTTTTTTTTTTTTTTAAATATATACACATATATGTTTCTATCTATCCATACATACGTATATACACACATACGCACATATACACATTTTCAATAACCCCATTAACACCTCAAGGATACACAGCCTACAAGTATATATATATATCCATACCAACAAACCCGTGCATGCGCACACACATGAAAATATTAGACAAGAACACCCTATCAAATCTCTACCTTTTCCCTGTACCCTGTAAAAACCATATCCTTAAACCGCTTTTTAAACTGCGCCATGCTTGGACATTGCTTCATATCTTTACTTAGTCTGTTCCACAGCTTCACTCCACACACAGAGATGCAAAAACTTTTTAATGTTGTACGGATACGAGGATGTTTTAAATTTAATTCCCCCCTCAAATTGTATCCCCGTTCCCTTTTAGAAAACATTTTTAGAATATTGTCAGGAAGCAGGTTATTTATTGCTTTATATATAATTTGTGCTGTGAGAAAATGAACCAGATCTGTGAATTTTAGAATTTTTGATTTTAAGAATAGTGGATTTGTATGATCTCTGTAACCAGTTTTATGGATTATCCTTATGGCCCTTTTTTGTAATATAAAGATTGATGATAGCGAACATTTGTAAGTATTGCCCCAAACCTCTGCACAGTAATTCAAATACGGTGCAATCAGGGAACAATAGAGAATGTGGAGTGATTTGTGGTCCAGAATGTGTTTTACTTTACTCAAGATTGAGACACTTCTTGAAATTTTGTTATGTATATGATTTATATGAGACTTCCAGTTTAATTTATCATCTATAATCACACCAAGAAACTTATGTTCAAGTACTCTTTCAATTTCCACACCATCTACATGAATCTGCACTTGTGCATTTCTAAGGGAATTCCCAAATAAGATAATTTTAGTTTTACTTAGATTTAGCGATAGTTTGTTCCTGTTAAACCATTTTTTAATTTTGCACATTTCTGAAGTAATTGTATCCAGCAGCTCCTTTAGATTCCCCCCAGAACAAAAAATATTTGTGTCATCTGCAAATAATACTAATTTTAATATATCAGATGCCTTACAAATATCATTTATATAAATAATAAATAATTTTGGACCCAGTACAGAGCCTTGTGGAACACCACAAGCAATGTCCAAGCATGATGAGGAATGGACACCCAGCTTCACAAATTGTTTCCGGTCACTTAAATAATTTTTCACCCATTGCAGTACAACCCCCCTAATCCCATACCGTTCCAGTTTATTAATTAATATGTCATGATTGATTGTGTCGAATGCTTTCTTGAGATCCAGAAATACTCCAGCTGCATACTGTTTCTGATCTATAGCATTCGTAATCTCCTCAATTGATTCGATTAATGCCAGAGATGTTGATCTTTTTGATCTGAATCCATATTGACTGTCAGAGAGTAATTTATATTTATCTAAGAATTTGTCTAATCGTTTATTAAACAGGTTTTCTAGGATTTTGGAGAATTGTGGTAGTAAAGAAACAGGCCTGTAATTTGTGAAGTGGCGTCTATCCCCGGTTTTATACAGCGGCACAACTTTAGCTATTTTCATTTTGTTTGGCACTTTTCCCGTCTGAAATGATAAGTTGCAAATATATGTTAGAGGTCCTACAATTCCTTCAATGACCTTCTTGACGATTTTCATGTCAATATCATTACAATCAGTAGATGTTTTATGTTTACACATGTGTACAATGTCAATTATTTCTTTTTCCTCCACTGATGTGAGGAACATTGAGTTAGGGTTCCTATCAATCAGGTTTTCACTACAGTCTACTGATGGCAGTGACTCAGGAATTTGTTCTGCCAGTTTTGGTCCAATATTTACAAAATAATGATTAAAGCTGTTGACCTTATCAGCAGTGTTTTCCATAATATTGCCATTATCGATAAAGTATTGTGGATAACTTTGTTGTCCAGAATTATTTTTAATGATACCGTTTAAAACATCCCATATTCCTTTCATATTATGTTTATTGTTGTTCAATATTTTACTATAATACTCCTTTCTACATACACGTATAATATTGGTCAACTTATTTTTGTATTTTTTATATTTATTTTCAGCATCTTTTGTTCTTTGTTTTAGGTATTCCCTATAGAGTGTATTTTTCTTTTTACATGCATTTTGTAAACCCTTAGTGAGCCATGGTCTATCTGAATATTTGTGCTTTCTGTTGTATTTTATTGTTGGACAGTTTTTATCGTACAACTCCATGAATATTCTTAAAAATATGCCATATGCAATATCAATATCAGCTTCTTTGTACACATTGTCCCAGTCCTGATTTAATAGATCGTTCTTAAATGCAGTCATCGTTTCTTCCGTCCTTACACGTCTGTATCTCAGTTGATCTTCATGCTGATTTTTCTTATAATTAGTGTCATAAACTGCAAAAACTGGTAGGTGATCACTGATGTCATTAATTAATAATCCGCTCACAATGTTGTTTTCCATATTGTTAGTGAAAATATTGTCAAGTAAGGTGGCACAATGTGGTGTAATTCTGCTAGGCCTGGTTATTTTAGGATGTAAACTCAAACTGTACATAGTGTTTAGGAATTCGTCGCTCATTTTATGCTTTTTTGGATTCAACAGGTCAATATTAAAATCACCACAGATAAACATAACTTTTTGATTTGTTTTAGAGAATATTTCCTCTATGAAGTCATTAAATACTTGAATACTAGAGCCAGGTGTTCTATATATACAGCTAATTATTACATTTTTTTCTTTTTCCTTATAAATTTCAATTGTTATACATTCTAGTAAATTATCAATTACAGTTGTCATACTTTCTACCACCTTGTAGTTTAGGTTTTTATCCACATACACAGCTACTCCCCCTCCACTCTTGTTCCTTCTATTTACAAAATTCACTTCATATCCCTCCAGTCCAAAGTCCATTCCTTTCTCCGCATTGATCCATGTTTCAGAAATGGCAATAATTCCAAATGGATTTGTCAACTCATTTAGATATTCCTTTATATTGTTGAAGTTGGCATACAGACTTCTGCTATTAAAATGGATTATTGATAATTTATTTTCCGTGTTGATGGTGTGCTTAAACTGTTCATCAGTGAAGTAGCAGCAGTTACAGCTGATGTTGTAGAAGAAATTATTTTCCGGGTCTATATCCTTTTCTAAGTCTAGAACATTATGGTCTGTGTATCGAAATGTTCTCAGTTCCAGATTATCATAAAGAGAATTCCAATGAGTTATGTTGATATTGTTGCCGGATGCAGATGAAGTTCTTTTGGACTGTGCCATGTGTTGTGTTGTGTGTCACGTCACATGTGTATTCATACCTCCAGAGTAAGTTGACCTCAGTATTTGTCCAGCTCTTCCATATTTCTGATGACCAACACTTTGGCTTGTTCCGGTGTTCCATTGAGTTTAATGAATACTTTGCAGTTGGTGGTCCATGTATTTTGAATTTTTCCCTGTTTCTTCAAGTAACGTGCTTTCCTGGCAATGTCCGCATTTCTTTTTATCAGATGTTCGTTCATGAAGACATCGGATCCTTTCAGTTTCTTTCCTTGTTTTAACAGTGCTGTTTTCTGTTTTCTGTTTGCAAATCTCACAATGATGGCTGGTTTGTCACTGTCATTTTTTCGGGGTAGAGGGTGGCAAGCCTCAATGTTGTTATAATCCACTTCCACACCTTTGGACCGTAGAAAGGTAACCACTTGATGCTCCGTGGAGTTGACATCTTCCTCTCCTGGCCCTCCTACATTGTCAGTGGCGACCGCCCGGGCGTATGACCGGGGTTTGATGCGAAGCCCCGTGATGATAACATCGTTCATCCGGGTGTACTGCTCCAAATCCGCCACTCTGTTCTCCAGGTACGCCAGCCGCCGATCTTCTCGGCGTTCTGGATGCGGAGAGCCTTAACTTCCTCGACCAGGTCCAGGATGGCTTTCTGCTGCAGTTTGACAGTAGAAATCTCCTCTGTCATAAACTCCAGCGACTTCTTAATATCGTCTCCTTCCTCGGCTGACAGAACTTTTTTTGGGCCCATGCTGAGAGATGCTCTTGTAGCTTTGCCGTGACGACCGGCTAGCTAGTTGATGCTAGCGTCCTGCGAGTCCTAATCTAATGGTGTGTTTGTTGCCAAAATGTGTGTCAGTAATTGACGAACTTAAAAGCAGAAGTCTGCAAAGACAACATCAAGGATATGATATTTCCCTGCTAGTGGGGTCAAAAAAAGGAGTTGTTTTTTTACAGTTCACAAAAGAGCAAATCACTTGTCTCCATTTCAAAGTGAAATGCTCCAGCAGTGTGGCCTTTGGAGGAAGGCAGATGTTACATAATAAGCCCCCCCCCCCCCCCCCCCCCCACACACACACACAATACACAAACACACACACACAGAGACGATGCTTTAAATACCAATGACAGAGGCAACAGTGTTGGCTAAATAACGTGTAATGTAGTTATGAGGTTACACAATATAATATGGCATATAAATCAGATATATGGGCAGAAACTGTCACACACACACACACACACAGGCACTCATAGCATTGAGTAAAGTATTATTCTTCCATTGAGAGACTGGTTTCCAGAGTTATGGCTCCACCTGGACTCACTACCAAATAGTTAGTGCCTGAACTATGGCTTCAAACACAGACTCCCAAACAGTGAGTCGCTTCTTTTTCTTCCTGTTTTAGCATTGTCTACAACCTTTGCATCTTTTCTTACACTTTAATACTTTTTTAGGTCTTATTCCAGTTTTGCCAATTTTCTTCTTCTGCATTTTACACAGCATGTAGAGACTCTAAGATGTAGAATTTTACAGTTACAGCATAGACATCAGCATAGACAGCATAGACAAAACAAAAAAACCCTCGAATAAAAGCAGTAAAAGGTACACATTTGCAACCTTTCCTTTTGATTTTAAAATATTTCCTATATACATTCATGCTTTTTAGTGGGATGGAGTGGTTAGCTTGGTTGGCTCACATAAGATCTTGGGTTCAAATCTTGAGACCTCTTTTGCCCTTTTGCATGATAGTTTTTCACTGGTTGCTCCAGCTGCCCCCCGTAGTCCAAAGCAGGAATATATAAATGAATTAAAATGAGTTATTGTTCATTACATTAATGTAGGTACAAATGGCAAAGGTGTACTTAGTACTGCCCCTCAAGGGTACAGCAACTGTGCTTTCGAGGCTACCAACCACCATTATATACAGCACCACTAACCTTCTGACAAAAAAAAGACCATATTGACCATTAATTGTTATTCAAGCCACTGACGGTGATGAAATGAGTAAACATAATGGTGCTTTGATGTCTTGACAGGTAACAACAACAATGGTTCAATCTAGTCACAGTGGCCTACGTGTAACATTATTTTCCACATTTGTTTTATTCAGATATATAAATAGTGTGGTAAATTTTTCTAATATGTTCAATTCACAACTATTCTTCGCTCCTGTGCCACACTCTGTGACCTTCTTAAAATACCCGGGGGGTGCATTTTATTAGCATTTCCAGACTGGCCCTGGTACAAGAACCTCCAGGTAACAAAAGTCCAATGTGTACCAATGATTCTGCTTTAGCAGATGTTCTAGCAGAATCAGATGAGAGCTGAGGAGGGGAAGCTGCAGACTGAGGCAGAGAAATGTGGACACTGAAATAAAATGTGTTATTTTGTAATGCTTTGTACAGCGGTGCTGCTATTAGCTGCTAAGTGCTAGCTAACTGCTAAGCTTTAGCCAGGCACTAGTGTGCGTTCTCAAATTTAGTGCAGGAAAACAATACCAGGGGTGGTTTATAGGCTAGTGACTATAGGCCTGTAGTTTAAACCTGATGCTAATGGCTGGAGAAAGAAACAATGGGTTTAAACTAACTCCAGCCACCAAATGTCTTGTTCTTCAAAGGTTGCCACTGACAAGCAAGAGGTAAGAATCACAGACTATATAACAAACAAACAAACAAAAAAAGATCTCTGAAAAGCATGACCTTTTCTGCCTTTCATTTTGGATTGAGGGCAGACTGCACAGTACAGTGACCTATTATCACCTCTTGAATATTGAAAGTTTGGATAGACTCGTACTTGCGAACTAGCATCCTAATTTAGCTAATATCTCTGCAGTATAATATATAATCATGTGTTTGACATAACTACAGCACATCTTTGAAAGAACAAGCTCCTATTTTTTTTATCCAGCATATTGTTCATTTTTACACAGTTTTCCACATTTAAAATCTAAAGAATTGACATGATGCAAACTATTTTTAGATTTAAGATTTTACTGAGTCACATCTATGATTTACAATTTTGTAAACAAAAATTTGGACAACATTTTCACAATTAGTCTGTTTTAACCACTGCAAAGATCAACCAGTGATTACCAACTCGTGAAATAACTGCTGAAACTGTTCAGTGTGATTTTTTCAATTTCTCTTCCACTACCTGATCAGAGGGTGACCAGATAGTGGTGGCGCCTCGCCTCTGTCAGTGCACCCCAGGGTGGCTGTGGCTACAATGTAGCTTGCCATCACCAGTGTGTGAATGTGTGTGTGAATGGGTGGATGACTGGATGTGTAAAGCACTTTGGGGTCCTTAGGGCTAGTAAAGCGCCATTCAAATACAGGCCATTTACCATTTTATATGTAAAAGATGGCGGGAGGCTGGCGTCAGCCTCACTCTTAAAGAGGCTTGATCAATTGGAGATCAAATGTTTATGAAGCTGATAGGACAACTCGGGAGGAAGACACGTTAAGGGTAGCAGCACCGCTATATATATATATATATATATATATATATATATATATATATATATACATCCTAAGTATATTTTGGGTATTAGAAAACTAAACTACAGTCAAGGGTGCTTAGAATTTTATTAGGAAGTAAGCACACAGACTTAGGTAGGTAAGGATGATCCAGCAGACAACCGAGTCACTTTGTATGCTTCACTAGCTCTAGCCTCCCAACATGCAGTAAACCCTCCAATTTAACCCCCGCTAATTGTTTTTCCCATCTCAAAAATGTGATTCCCTTCTTCTTCATTGCTCCTTGGTTTCCTACGTGCTCCCCTCTCCTCTACTTCCTTTCCTCTTACTCCTGCTGCTCTCTCTCAAAGGCTTGCTATCCACGGGGAACTAGTCTGTCTATTCATTTGGGCCTTCCCTTTGTCATTATTTTCCTGAAAAACCATGAAAACGTTTTCCTGCAGAGCTTGAAGTTCTACATTACTTTTTTTGATTGATTTGATTGAATCTTTATTTTGAACATGTTGAAAAAGTATAAAAAAAAAAAAATAGAATTAAAAGAGACAAATGAACAAAGCAAACAAAAGGAAAATGCTCTGCACTGAAAGTTAAATGTTTTAAATTTCAAGAAAGAGAGGTCTGGGTTTGATAGGTTCTCAGTTGTTTCAAAGCAATGATAAGAAACTAATAAGTGCAATTCATTGTCCCACAAATGTGTCCATGTCACTGGAAGTAGATGGCACATGGACTGGTTTTTGCGTAGCACTTTTCTACTGTATCTGAGCACTCAAAGCACAAGCACTTTTTTTCCTACACTGTTTCTAAGTGCTTCCTATCTGACATTCATACTACGGTGGAAGAGCAACATGGGGTTAGTGTCTTGCCCAAGGATGCTTGGCATGCAGACTGGAATTGAACCACCAACCTTCCAGTTAGTAGGTGAACTGCTCTACCACCTGAAATATGGCAACTTCATATGTGCCTGCTAAATGCTGCTTGTTGGACAAATGGGCTGGATTAGAGAAGCGAGTGGCAGGTACTGAAGAACTACGTAAAAAACTTCAAAGAAACAAATAGAGTATTTGACAGACAGTGCAGAATTTTCTTTTTTTTTTAACACGAAGTGTCACTTCAGTTCTTTGTATGTTATAACCAGTGTTGGGAAGGTTGCTTTTGAAATGTATTCCACTACAGATTACAGAATACATGCCCCAAAATGTATTTTGTAACGTATTCTGTTACGTTACTCAATGAGAGTAACGTATTCTGAATACTTTGGATTACTTAATATGTTATCATGCTTTTTTACAACTTATGAATGTCCTGTTCCTGTGTGATTCATTACTACTCGCAGGCTACTCAATAGCAACTAGATTTTTAAATCTTAATATAAAATGAGTAACAGTAGGGTGGACATTAGGTAAGGCTGCACTTTTTGCAGCGATCTCGTATAGAAAACTATTCCACGCGTATATAAAATAGGTCCGCGGCTCCGAACCTTAGTAAAGGGACCTCTGGCTAACACGTCGGTTTCCGTGTTGGGCGTAGCCGAAAACTAGCTTTACTTTGCTGTCTTGGTCAACTTTGCTGGCGAGAGACAGAGAGGCGTTGAAAGGCTGCTCCAGCGCAACTTATTGTTTAGGAGGAAAACAGGAACACAGTGTACAGTCGAGTCTTAATAGCTTACTTACAACTGGGCTCGTCAGGCACTCTTTTTTGGCTGCAGTGGTTATTATTATATTTACATGCTTCCAGCTCCCGTTTCTGCTCGATGACAACTCGTACTTTTCCATTCGCGTTCCTTTTTCTCCCTCCCTCGCTCATAGATACATTACGTGTATGTCAGTCCATTCTCCCTGCAGCACGGACTACACTGCCCATGAGGCTCCATTCTTTAGGGCTATGCCTGTAACACTCTGCTATTGCCTTCATATTAAATCATTTAAAAAAATATTTCTTCACGTCATTATGAGACTCGAGATTGAGACATGGGCATTTGAGCCTCTTAATGCGTGTTTTGTTTGGGTTTCCACCGGTGTGGAATTACAAAAAATAGAGAGGGCATAGCCTAACATATGAAACAAGAAAAGACTGCCGTGTAATCCCTTTATTTCAACAAAGTAACTGTATTCTAAATACCACCCTTTTAAACTGTAACTGTAACGGAATACAGTTACTCATATTTTGTATTTTAAATATGTAACGGCGGTACATGTATTCCGTTACTCCCCAACACTGCTTATAACAATAAGGCTTGCTAAAAGACAGAAGAGTAGCCCACAGACTGGGCTACAGTCTGTGACAACAGAGCTCTCTGCAGGTAGACTGCATCCCTGGATTAGCAGCGGACTGTGAACATGCTACCCCTGCTGGGCCATAAATTTGCTTCACAATGTTTCCAGATTCTGAAATGATTTGCCACACCAGAGTGGTACTCACTATTTGACATACTGTAGGGAAACCTGTATTTGCAAATGGCTCAGTCCCACTAGAATAAAAATATGACGTCAACCTCAGTTGTGCACTGATTGCACAAAATTTTCCTTGCATTTGGCAACTAATTGCAAGTAGTTGTCGTGACAAGGTGATTGAGTGTGCATTACCCTCAGTTTGATTGCAAGGCAATTTTTAAGGTTGTCTGTTAGGAGGCAAATAATCCAAACAAGTACTGCAGTCCACTCAGAGTCACTCACAGACACATACAGTATCTACTCTGTAGTCTGCCTGTTTGTCTGGTTTGCAAATAATTGTCCCTCTGATTTCTGAAAGCAAACAGATTCGTCACATCTGAGTCAGTCTGCAGCTCTGAGCTCAACTTGTTTGCAGCATGTGTCTTTGCAGTAGGAGACTCAACTCAGCTGGTCGTCAACTTGCTATATTTTGGTTGTATTTCTACATAAGAGGAAGTTTAATGAATCTATCCTGCAGGAACTACATCACTGTTTGTGGAGGAATTTCTCAATTACTGTTTCAAGTCAAGGAGATTCTGGCTGGACTCTGGATATAAGTTTTTAATGTAAATTCTTGTTTAAAGTAGCAGATTTGCACAGTTTTGATGGTGACAGATTTTCAGCAGACAGGAATTGTGTCTTGTCATATAAACACTGTATTATCACACAAAGGCTATGTAATTTGCATTCGTAAATTGATAGCAGACTGATATCAATTCCTTTTTTCTGCATTTATACACCATTTTGATGCACCCAAGTTACTTTGAAGACAGAAACTGATTATGAGTGAGTCACAGGCTTTGAAATAGCCCAAGAATTACTGTGGCCTCCAAAGGCCACTTTCTCACTTTGACTACATTTCAGAACCTGAACTTTTTCACATTTACTGAAGTAGTTAAATCAGTACTTCCACTTTTACTGGAGTAACTTTTACTAAAGTACAGAATGTCTGTACTTTCTGTTAAACTTCTTTATACTGGCAGAGGATTTTCACTGGTCCAGCCCACTTAAGATCAAAATTAGCTGCTTGTGGCCCATGACGTAAAATGAGTTTGACATCATGAACTGTCTCCATTTGCAGAAGCTTGCCAAATCTGTCAGTTTTACAAAGCTCTTAATGATGAAACCACATAGTATTCTAATTAGTAAAACAAATCTAAATTGTTATACTTTCATTTTATGTTGATGGAGCTCAGAATCTACAGAAAACATTCAATAGCACATCTGACTTCCGACTTAATGCCATCAGTAATGCAGAATTTAGAAATGTACCTCTGGTCTCACAGTAGATGTGGTATTGTTTTCTAGACTTCTTGTACTCAAAATTGCGTACTGTAGAGCTGTGGAGCCACTGAATTGATTAGACTAGTAATTTGGTTAAGGCAGAAGTTAAAAAAATACAAGCTTAAAATAGCTAAGGAGCCTTGAATTATGTTGTAAAATGAACTTGGGGGAGGGGGGTAAAACCTCCCTAAATGTGTTATATTTCAGAACATAATTTGTTCTCATCATCTGCTCATATCACGCCTCACCCATTTTTCAACGCCTTTATCACTTGCTGTCTTCTATTCACTCTCCCTCTCCCTTCCTGTCACTTTCATTGAACACTCACTTTTCTTTATCCCTCCATCTCATTTCCACCTCTCTCCTCTCTTCAGGACTCCTGTCGTGTAGCAGTAAGTGATTAGCATAATTCCCCCTCATGTAACAGATGGCACTTCTACGTCAGGGACCCTGCTCCTTACCGTGACAGTGTTACAGCGCAGAGAGCTCACAAATGGAACTGACATGGAACTTCTGCTAAACAGAGCACATTTTTGATAAGAGGTAAACATGCAGTGTGGTCATAGAAACAAAATGATTGGTGCTCATTTGTAAATAGAGTGTGGCCTCTACTCATGTTTTATGCCTGCCTCTCCTCATTACTGCTGAGTGGTAGGTCTTGTGGAACGTCATATTAACCCGTAAGGTTTAAATTGTTATCAGTGATGACCCCCAAACCCCAATCTTTGCAACTTAAAGACAAGAAAAAGCAAACAATGTCGGATGTGTATCAGTTAAAATTATGTTTGTCCCCTGATAGCTTAGAGTTTGGGTTTGGGTCATCTCTGATGATGGCTTATACCTCAGAGGGTTAAGTAAAAAATATCTGCAAATCAGTGGTTCCATTTTAGCAAATGATTTACTGTCAGCTGTCACCCAAATAAGTTAGCCACAATTCAGCTGCTGCTTGCCAATTACAATACCAGGGGTGGTTTATAAGTCTGGCTGCTCTCAGGAAATGCCATCCCTAATGAGAAGATATGATTCCCATTCGTGAGAAAAGTGCATTTAAAAATGTGTGTGTGCAAATGCATACTTTGCAAGAGTGTGAGCTTTAGGCCTTTATGGTGCTGAGTGGAGTATACCTACAGTACCAGTAAAGACTTTGGACACATTACTGTATTGTTTTCTATACTGTTGAACAAATCATCAGCTCATTTGACTCTTCAGCAAATTAGAATTTTTATATAAAAGAAGATGGATTTAGCTATGATGATATCACCTAGATTCTGCATTTTGGACTCATGTTCTGCAACTTTTGTCGTGAAAATTTCATTCACCAAATTGGAGCATAACTTGAAAGTTATCCTTTTAAGCTGAGTTTATGCTACATGAGTGTCCTGAAACCAAATACTACCTTATGTTAGCTAGAGATAAAATAAAAAAAGATGAACGCTTTAATTGAGGTAATGTGTCAGGCAAATACTGCAAATTATGTACAGTATCTCAATCAATAGTGTTCCTTCATATGTTATTGTGTCGATCCGGTCTGGGTCACCATTGCTGATGACCTCAACCCTATGTTTTGGAGACAAGCAGCGAGGGAGCATTTTAGGAGTAATGTAAAGCGTTTCTAGATTGTTATAGTAAGTTAAAATGTTTAAAAAATAGTTTAGTCAGTGTCAAGCTTAGGGAGCACGACAAAAAAAAAAAGAGTATGTTTTTCTCTCCTCCCTGAGCCTGGTTCTGCCAGAGGTTTCTTCCTGTTAAAAGGGAGTTTTTCCTTCCTGCAGTCGCAAAACTGCTTGTTCATAGAGGGTCATATAATTGTTGGGTTTTTCTCTGGGCGTTTTTGTAGGGTCTACCTTACAATATAAAACAAGAAAACTGTTGCTGTGATTTGGCACTGTTCAAATAAAATTGAATTGAACTGAATATATATGTGTGTATATATACTTATTATGCTGAATTAGACTGCATATTGCAAAGTAGTAGGGCTAAGAGTGTTTCCTGACAAAACGTGAAAGTAACAGTCCTACTTAGAGATGGCACGATACCACTTTTTTATGTCCGATACCGATACCGATATCATAAATTTGGATATCTGCCGATACCGATATGAATCCGATATAGTGTGTTTTTTAATCAATAAAACTGTTTTTTTTATATCTTGCTGCATTTTGTATAAGTTCATACTCAAGTTTAAATAAACAACACTAAAGCTATTCTGTTATACCTGTGTGTAAAAAATACACTGCACCCAAAATATTTCATAGTTCAGCAAAACTGATCAACCTAATAAACTTAAACCTACTCCATCCTTCCTATTCTGGTATTTTACAGAGTACTTAGCAGAAATATTAAGCAACCTAACTAATAGGATTGCAAACTCCCAGCAAAAAAATAATAATAGGGAACCACCTCCCAACCTCCACCTCATGATGCTTAATCGATGTAATCAACTTTAATTTGATGCAATGTGAAAAAAAATGCACACAAATAAATTAATTTTCCAAAAATAATTAAAAAGATTCAACATCTTTCTTCAACAGAACTGCAGACTGCACAAATCGTACCTTCCCAAAGGAAAAAGTACTATAGCTTACTAGGGTATATTAGGCTTAACAGTTACTATATACAATAACGGACTTCTATACATTTTTACATCAGATTAAAACTTTGGGTGTAAGATTCAGATATTTATTTATTAAAAGCTAGACATTTTAAATGAGAATAAGAAAGAAAAGTATGTCTTTGTGCCCCCTTTTCCCTGTTCATGCCCTATCGGCCCCCCTGGCTAAACTCTGCTAGCTCCGCCCCTGCAAAGTTACCAGCTGTCAGCTATGTAGAAAAAGATCCTGGTGTAGAGAGTAATATTAAATAAATTCTAACAATAGATTATCAAGCTTAAATGTGCTGCTGTTGTTCAGCCGCTGGTTTCTTCTTTCTGGTGCAAAGTGGGCCAAAAACAAACAAGAGAGACGGACTCGCAACAGAAAAGCTGATCAGCTGATCATTAATCAGTTTCACGATTGAAGTAGCAGCAGGAGAGGGAGGGAGAGAGAAGAGGCAGTCACTCCATATATCGGTTGTTAAGCTTAGCGCTGGAATGCTTTACATTCAGAGATGAACTTGCACACTTGCTTTACTTCTCTCTGGGATCACTTCCTCGTAGATGAAATGCCGGTTTGGTAGCGAGGCTACAAATACACACAGCCGCTCTATCACTGACGCATACTGCTACGTGCTACGGTTATGAGCCGAGTTACGCCGCAAGTTTTGTGAGGTGCTTTTTTGATATTTAATGGATTGGATTACATTTTTCTCCGATATCTGATCCAGTAATTTACGTCAGTATCGGACCGATACCAATACGTAATATCGGATCCGTCCATCTCTAATTCCTACTTATGTATGTGAATGTTAGCTACAAGCCTGCAGACATGCACAGTGTTTTTTAGATGGACTTGTTCTACTATATGTATATACATGGACTACGACTCCATAGGTCTAATTTAAAATCAACCTTTGTCAGGACACAAGACAGATTTTATGGCAGTCCATCCTCAACAGCACCTGAGAATTTTAATATTTATTTTAAACATCATAAATACAGTTCTGGCTTTTGTAACAACCCACTTGAAAAATGGTGGAAAATTTAGCAAGTAATATCAATTTAATTGTTTACCGATTTATTCCTCCACAGACTCCATGGACATGCTCTAGGAGAAGCACCAACAACTGCAGCATCTAAATGTATAAATGTATGTTTCTGCCCTATTATTCCTCATTTTCATACATAAAACATGCAGCGTTAGAACTGAATAGTCATTACAACAATAAGAGGGAGCTATAATGTTGGAGCAATTACAGTGATGAGCGCTTCTTTGCCTTTGGTGCAATTATCTCATGTCGACTTCCAGAACAATAGAAATGACCTTCACTGTTAATCTTTAATTAGGTTTTGCAGACACATCACAAATATAAGGATGTGAATCATTTCCAAAACAAGATCATGGGAATGCTGTGCTGTGATGAGTAACAGCTTTTTCCACTTCCACGGGTATTGACATATCCATGTTACATTAATGAATGAGTCTAATCCCTACATCAATACATCCTCAAATAAACGAGACATACAGTGGGGCAAAAAAGTATTTAGTCAACCACCGATTGTGCAAGTTCCCCCACCTAAAATAATGACAGAGGTCAGTAATTTGCACCAGAGGTACACTTCAACTGTGAGAGACAGAATGTGAAAAAAAAATCCATGAATCCACATGGTAGGATTTGTAAAGAATTTATTCGTAAATCAGGGTGGAAAATAAGTATTTGGTCAATAACAAAAATACAACTCAATACTTTGTAACATAACCTTTGTTGGCAATAACAGAGGTCAAACGTTTACTATACGTCTTTACCAGGTTTGCACACACAGTAGCTGGTATTTTGGCCCATTCCTCCATGCAGATCTTCTCGAGAGCAGTGATGTTTTGGGGCTGTCGCCGAGCAACACGGACTTTCAACTCCCGCCACAGATTTTCTATGGGGTTGAGGTCTGGAGACTGGCTAGGCCACTCCAGGACTTTCAAATGCTTCTTACGGAGCCACTCCTTTGTTGCCCGGGCGGTGTGTTTTGGATCATTGTCATGTTGGAAAACCCAGCCTCGTTTCATCTTCAAAGTTCTCACTGATGGAAGGAGGTTTTGGCTCAAAATCTTACGATACATGGCCCCATTCATTCTGTCCTTAACACGGATCAGTCGTCCTGTCCCCTTGGCAGAAAAACAGCCCCATAGCATGATGTTTCCACCCCCATGCTTCACAGTAGGTATGGTGTTCTTGGGATGCAACTCAGTATTCTTCTTCCTCCAAACACGACGAGTTGAGTTTATACCAAAAAGTTCTACTTTGGTTTCATCTGACCACATGACATTCTCCCAATCCTCTGCTGTATCATCCATGTGCTCTCTGGCAAACTTCAGACGGGCCTGGACATGCACTGGCTTTAGCAGCGGAACACGTCTGGCACTGCGGGATTTGATTCCCTGCCGGTGTAGTGTGTTACTGATGGTGACCTCTGTTACTTTGGTCCCAGCTCTCTGCAGGTCATTCACCAGGTCCCCCCGTGTGGTTCTGGGATCTTTGCTCACCGTTCTCATGATCATTTTGACCCCACGGGATGAGATCTTGCGTGGAGCCCCAGATCGAGGGAGATTATCAGTGGTCTTGTATGTCTTCCATTTTCTGATGATTGCTCCCACAGTTGATTTTTTCACACCAAGCTGCTTGCCTATTGTAGATTCACTCTTCCCAGTCTGGTGCAGGTCTACAATACTTTTCCTGGTGTCCTTCTAAAGCTCTTTGGTCTTGGCCATGGCGGAGTTTGGAGTCTGACTGTTTGAGGCTGTGGACAGGTGTCTTTTATACAGATGATGAGTTCAAACAGGTGCCTTTCATACAGGTAACGAGTGGGGGACAGAAAAGCTTCTTACAGAAGACGTTACAGGTCTGTGAGAGCCAGAGATTTTCCTTGTTTGAGGTGACCAAATACTTATTTTCCACCCTAATTTACGAATAAATTCTTTACAAATCCTACCATGTGGATTCATGGATTTTTTTTTCACATTCTGTCTCTCACAGTTGAAGTGTACCTCTGGTGCAAATTACTGACCTCTGTCATCATTTTAAGTGGGGGAACTTGCACAATCGGTGGCTGACTAAATAGTTTTTTGCCCCACTGTATCAGTAAACGCTGGGTTATATGTTTCAGCAGGTGAAGGGCATTTGGATAAACTCCTGCTTTACGTTACCAGAATTCTACGTCAGACGCCATCGCTGCTGCCCTTCACTGTCACGGCCCAGCGGCACGAGGGAACAGAGATGGACACAGGTGCAGAAACCAACCCGGAAGCGAGACGATAAGGGAACAAAGGATTTATTTCCGCCCACAGGCAAACACAAGCAAGAAAACAAAACGACGCCACCACACTAGTGGCGCGTAGGATAATCTAAGATAACGGAGGGTGACCTAAACACCTCTAGGAGACGGCTGAACAGCAGAGGCAGCGGGGAGGTGGAAACAGGACTAGGTAGCGGCCGGGGCACTGGAATAAGAGGAGATCAGGATCAGTGGGATCCAGCAGACAATCAACGATCCTCCACAGTTGAATTGAGTTGCCTTACTTGGTTTCAGGTGGAGGGGACAGGTGGGGCGGAAGGCCCGGAAGCGGTCGAGACGTGGGGAGGCAGGCAAGTGAGTGGTGGGCCAGCAGGCCACGTCGTATCAGCAGCAAGCGGCCCAGGTCCAGGAAGGCGGGAATGAGGGAGACCAAACCTCCACTCCAGGTGCTACCTCTGAGAACAAGAAGAACAAGTAAGTCATCACACGGATTCTGGACAGAGTTATGATGCTCCACTTGACTAACATAGGGATAGCAGATACTCAGGCGATGAATGGTTGAGAGCGCAGGTCTGATATACTGCCAGAATAATTGCTGACAGGTGGTCAGCCAGGGAGGAGCAACCGAACTCCGCCTAAAGGAGGAGGGGCCGCTGTTGGAGACCTGCAGGTACCCACCCAGACCATGACACCTCACTATTCCCTCTTACATTTGGAAAACAAAGACTCATACATCAGGGTACTTTTTGTTGATTACAGTCATAGCTGGTACTGACCATCGGGCATACCAGGTGATTTTTCTTTTTTATGGGCTGATGTGGTTTTTTTTTTCATAACGATATAAACAATGAGAGGTGATGGATTGGCCAGATGCTGGCAGATGTGTAAAAATAACTCAATTGTTTGGTGGTGGCTATGATGGGACTTCCACAGATTCAGTAACATTAGCAAGTGGTGGGGGCCAGCAGGTGGATGAGGGAAAGAGGAGGCAGAGCAGAGACCCGAGGCGGCCGTCGGTCTGGGTATCAGGGGAACTGAACTTCAGGTAAGAAGTTATGACCTGCAGTCTATCTGGGTCAGATATAATCCAAGTTTAGGCGTAGTTTATTTTCGTTGTGCTAACTTTTTACAGTCAGTTACAATAACTTGTACGGCGTACTAGCTAGCATGGTGGAGTTTCTATACAGCTGGGCGGGTGCTATGATATTACTGATAGTGAACTTTATCTTGTTCATAAGGTTAGTTAGTAGAGTTTCCAAAAACGGAATCGTCCCGTATTCAGAGAAAATATTACGAGTTTCATATTGAGCTGAAAAGGAACACAGTTTGTCCTGTACTTCAGCTAAAATGAAAAACAGACAAAGCTGGATTTATTCTGTGTCTTTACGCTGCAGCTGTTTCTTCTTCTCTCATTCCCTCCCCCTCCCTCTCCTGTTGCTACTTCAATCATGAAACTGATCAATGATCAGCTGATCGGCTTTTCTGTCGCAAGTCTGTCTCTCCTGTTTATTGCCCAGTTTGCACCAGAAAGAGGAAACCAATAGAGGTCGCGCTAAACAACAGCAGCACGTTTAAGCGCGATGTTGTTAGAATTTATTTAATATTAATTTCTAGTATGGGAGTGTTGAAGCCACAGCTGTTAAAGCTGCTGGTCATGATATCGGTTTGGATATGTGGTGAGAGGGAAAGATGAAGATGAAACCAGGAGATGTCCTTACTGGATCATCAGAGCTGAACAGGTGATGGAGAAACAGGTTTAATTTTTAGGTGTCATGAATGAGTTGAAGGGAAGTTATAAACTGTTTCTGAAAGACAAATAACACCAGGATCCTTTTCTATAGCTGACAGCTGGTAACTGTGCAGGGGCGGGTCTAGCAGAGTTTTGCCAGGGGGCCAGGTAGGGCATTAACAGGGAAAAGGGGGCACAAAGAAATATTTTCTTTCTTATTTTCATTTAAAATATCTCACTTTCAACAAATAATTATCTGAATCTTACAACAAATGTTTTCATCTGATGTAAAAATGTATAGAAGTCCATTATTGTACATAGTCATAGTTTATCAGGGTCCCATCATAATTTCTTCAGAAGTAAGTAGTGTATATGATGCCAGTATTTTCCCACATTTTCTAGATACTGTATCGGTACTGTGTGTAAAATGTCATCAACAAGTAAATTAAGTTTTATTCTTTCTCACCTGTCTTTCTGTTTTCTTTCACTTTTTTAAGGTTGCCATCTTAGAAAAATAAAATTGCCCTGTCATTCTGTTTATTGATGTGGTAAATAAATAGTTTATGAAAATATCACTAAATCTGTCATTTATTATTTTTAATATTCAGTAATGGCCATGTGTCACCTCTAGTCTTCTCTGTCTTAATTTCAGGGTTCCACCATTAAGTTTATTAGATTGATACATATATATCAACAAGACAGTGTACATCACTGTCACAACAGTGTTGGTTTTCGTTCAAAGGCTTTATGGTTTTTCCTATAATACCTGATGTGCTGGTCTCTAGTCAAAATGCCCGGGCCGATTTTTTGTCCCAGTCCAGCCCTGAATACTGTCATCCCACAGAAACTCACTCACAAGCTGGCAACACTCGGCCTACACCCCATCCTATGTGACTGGGTGGGTGAGCAGCTTTAGATACCTAGGCGTCTACATCACTGAGGTCCTCAGATGGACACTGAACACCACACAGCTGGTCAAGAAGGCTCAGCAGCGGCTATATTTCCTGAGGAGTCTGAGGAAATTTGGTATGTCAGCCAATATCCTCTGTAGGTTCTACAGCTGCATTGTGGAGAGCACCCTGACCAGCTTCATCACTGCATGGCACGGCAGCACTACTGCTATGGACCGCAAATGTCTGCAAAGAGTGATAACAACTATGGAGAAGATCACCAGGACCCCGCTGCCCTCTCTGCAGAGCATCTACCATCGCAGAGTCCAGAGGAGAACTGGACTGTTCACACTTCTGCCCTCAGGACAAAGGCTTAGAAGTGTGAAATCCTGAACATCTCTTGAACACCTGATTATATAACCATTGTGCACAGGAGATAACATAAAAAGTTTATGATATCTATTTATTTATTTATGTAAGAATTAAGAATGGACTTGTTGCTCTTTGTCTGTTGTACCCTGCAGTACTTTATACTATGTAACATCCATGAATAGCAAAAGCTATGCCAATATATTTAATAGGTACTTGCCTGCCCAGATACTACTGAGCCAACTTTCTGCTGGGAGTCATACATTTTTTTTTCACTCCACCAATAGGATTACTAAAATGAAGTAAGACAGTAAGACCTGACGGTCAAATGAAGATTTGAGTATGCTGTGTACCAGTGCTGCAGCTATGGTTAACAGATGAACATGCTTTAAAATCTAAAATAAAAAATGGCCTGCCGCTTTTTACTCAGTCCCCAAGGACCCCAAAGCGCTTTACACTACATTCAGTCATTCACCCATTCACACACTAAAGTGTAAAGTGTGCGTGTTAGTCCCCATAGGGAAATAGTTCCTCTGCATTTAACCCATTCACCCAGTGAAGCAGTGGGCAGCCGCCAGTGCAGCGCCCAGGGAGCAGTGTGTAGGGACGGTACCTTGCTCAGGGGTACCTCAGGGTAGCCGTTCAGTGGAGTCGAACCGCCGACCTTCCGATCATGGGGCCACCACTCTACCTACTGAGCTATCCCTGCCCATACTCTGGCAATGGAAAGCTACATTGTAGCCACAGCTGTCCTGGGGCACACTGACAGGCGCACTAATCTAGAACAATTACCATAAACTTTTATTTGGTTTTTGTAACTCATGAAAGAAGCTGCTTCACTTTTGTGTATCTGCACTCCTAAAAAACTATTAAAATTCTTAGAACCCAATAATTGGGATAATTTTTCTTTGCTTTTTAACCCTTTAGAGCCGGTCGGAGCAGGCACGCTCTGTTTTACGTAACTATTTTTAAATCCCGGTAGCTCTGCAATCACGTAAGCTAGCGCAATAATTTTTTTTGCATATGAAACCGGAGGAGTTGTACTTACATCTTATACCATCAGCTTGTCCTAGGTCACAGTTTCCTTCCACATAAAATTTTGCAAAAACTGCATAAAAAGCGCTTGCAGGAACAAAAACATAATATTCCAGAAACAGGCTTTGCCGATCCGATCAGCTGTTCATAACACTTCCTACATTGGAATAGACGTCAGCGCGAACTTTTGCATTTCCGCCATTACCTGCCCGAAACCGGAAGTGACGTCATTTTCGCGGAAATGTAGTCTTTTTTACCATCAGGGCCTCAGGGCCTATACTGGTCTTTTTAAAAGTTATCTTTGATTTTATGACTTTCTGTGTCGTTTCTGGGATGCTTAGGACTCATATTGCACTGCTGGAAATAGTTTATTTTGATGCACATGCTGCTTTTTTGCAAATTTGCAGTATAATATTTATTTTCGTTTTTCCTGCAGTCTATAAAAATTGGTGTATTTCAAAAATAAAACTATGAAGACACTCAAAATAAATTTCCTGTGGTGGGAAACTATTTTGTGCAACTTTTTTCTATTTACAGTTTTGAGGGATAAGCCTCTTAAATTTCTCTAACTACAAATATATGTTAAAAAAGCAAAAACAATTTTCAATTTTTTTGTAGTTTATTGCACTTTTTTGCAATTTATGTAATTACTATGCACTTAATGGATACATATTATTAAAATCTGGGCTATAATGGTTGTATTGATGTATATCAACTTGAAATGCTCCCAAAAATGGCTCCACAGCATGTAAAAATATAATATAAGCTCTGGCGGACTTGGTTCTATGGTAGGTCTTAAAGGGTTAAGGTCTAGGTCTAAGAATCGCTTGCAGGGTGAACATAGCTTAATAGTGCTCTGTAACAGTGAGTGCAAAAATTGTCTCTAGCACCTTTAGTATCTGTCTGTACTCTGTCCTTTTTTTTATAGAAACAAAACAACAACACCGTGCCACCGTGGTTAGCACTGTTGCCTCAAAGCAATCATTATCACCGCCAAACAGATACCATCAAGGGATACTGTTTGGGACCTTTCAGAAATCTTTAACCAACCAATCAATATGAAACATAGCATTATGCTAGTATTCCATGACCAAAAATGACATCCCTGTAAGAAAAACTAAATGACATGTATGTTTTTATTTTAATTCATAGAAATAGAAACTGCTCTTTTTAGGAGGGGGGGGGGGGGGGTATCTCCAGTTTAATTAATTTGATTATTTCTGAAAGTCCTTTTTAAAAAAAAATAAAAAATAAAAAATGGCAATGTTTGCGTGTGTCATAACTTAAGGAGGAATCATAGTGCAGTCTGCGTGATCACAATAATTGACCATTTACGGCCTATTTAGATGCACCTCTGAGATAAAGAGATCTAGAGCACAGCCAGACCCCTTAGGTGCTTAGAGGTCCAATTCATGAATGCACCTGATGTTCAGGTCTTGCCCTGAGGTAATCGTTATATAAGAGGCAGATTTTAATAAGAAAATCATATCAAACTCCAAGAGTGTCAAACATCTCACAGTCAAATCCAGTGGCTGTATGGATGCCAGTGGATTAGACTTTTTCATTGAATGCAGTTCATATGTGCTGAGTCTAAGGCCCCAGCTGCCCCTTTCTGCTTCATGTTATTAGTAGAGCACATATGAGACAGATGCAACCATGCCACCTGAGGCTTGATGAAAGATTCTAGAAATGTTAATATGCTAAATTATTCACACATGCAAATAGGATGTGCCTTGAATGCAATTGTGCCTGCCTGAAACACACAGGTACTGCTTAAAGAGAGGACCTCATGTTTCACATATGCCTTAGCATATGTTCCATATGTGGTCTGCATATGGACTGGAAATGGTGAGCTATGCTGCACAGGGAATCCAACATTTCTGCCTCTTCGTTTAACAGACTTAACTAGAGGTTTTTCTTCACTTCAACTTTTTTTTTTACATACTGTTTAATACAACGGATACAAAAGTCAGCACACCTCATAAGATATATCATCAAGTTCAGCTGTTCTAGTAGGAATTCCTTTACATTTGCTTCTTCCAGACATAGTCTGCAAAGAGCTTACCAAGTATCAAAGGGATGTCTTTGTTGAAAGGTATCAGACAAAGGAGAGGTGCAACGAAAAAAAAAAAAAATTAAATATACCATGGAATGCAGTGAGGGCACTCAACAATAAGCAGAGAAAATATGGCACAACAATGACATTACAAAAGCCGATGAAAAGAAGAGAACAGATCAGGGAGGCTATCAAGAGGCCTAGATAATAAAAGAGCTGCAGGATTTTCTGGAAAGTACTGGTCGTGTGCCACATGTGACAACAATCTCTGTATTCTTCATATATAACTCAGTCTCACTGCAGTTCATGAAATAGTCAGAACCTCTGATCTACTGAAAAACAAAACAAAACAAACAAACAAAAAAAAAAAGCCTTGCAGGTCAAATCTCATCAGTCACTCCTGAATACCATTTGAATTACAGTCAAATCCAAGTCCAATCTATAAGTTCATTGTGGCCAATCTCCCCTTGGCACCTCTATTGGGATTTAGAAATGTCAACTTCTGCAAATCCAATCCTTTGAACTGCTCATCTTGCCAGAGACTGACCCACCACCTGCAGGCATCCCAGTTTATACTGTCAAGTACCCACTCGCCCCACCTCTCTATCTCTAATATCTAGTCAACCAATCGTCTCTCTTTACTCCACATTACATGACAAAGGTCATGACAAAATGTCCTTTTGGTGATTGCACAAAGCACAGGTTATCCTGAATGGTGGTGTATTAGAAAAGAAAACATATGATCATTAATGGTTTTTGCATATGATGAGTAACAGGTAACTAATTAACTCACAGGCCCACTTCACATAATTTGAGTGGTTCAAATGTACATCTGAGCAGTGTTAACAGGAATTCATCCATGTTAATCTCCAGTAAGAGAGACACAAATCTATTTTTCTTTCTCATCTGGTAGATTTGACTTTGATTAATCATGTGTCTGTTGGAGACCAACAAACTGTTATTATCCTATAACCTGTGACCGTGAACTGTAAATACACTGCAAAAGCTGTGTGTGGAGTGGTTTTAACAGTACATGACTTTTTTTTTTCCTGCAGTGGGACTTAAATTATCTAGTCTCATTGCAAATGCTTCTGGGTATAAGAAAAGTACAAAAAAGAGAAAATCCTCCCTGGATGTAGTTCATTTGCATGTGATTACTCTGGTGGATGTTAACAGATTACCATGGCAACCCTCATGCATTTTTAATATGGTCTAAATCAGTGTCTGTTATTGGATCCTTAGTCAAATTTTAATTAACAATCTACTCAATGGAGTCCCTTATAAAGACCTGGAATGTTTTCTAAGTCAATGTGATTTCTCTGACCTGTAATCTAATAACACTCTTTTAGTATGGGAACATGAACTGTTGCATTCTGTTTGTCAAGAATCTGGAATTTAGGCCAATAGTAGTTTAACTGGCAGTGTATTTAATACAGGGAGTGCAGAATTATTAGGCAAATGAGTATTTTGTCCACATCATCCTCTTCATGCATGTTGTCTTACTCCAAGATGTATAGGCTCGAAAGCCTACTATCAATTAAGCATATTAGGTGGTGTGCATCTCTGTAATGAGAAGGGGTGTGGTCTAATGACATCAACACCCTATATCAGGTGTGCATAATTATTAGGCAACTTCCTTTCTTTTGGCAAAATGGGTCAAAAGAAGGACTTGACAGACTCAGAAAAGTCAAAAATAGTGAGATATCTTGCAGAGGGATGCAGCAGTCTCAAAATTGCAAAGCTTCTGAAGCGTGATCATTGAAAAATCAAGCGTTTCATTCAAAATAGTCAACAGGGTCGCAAGAAGCGTGTGGAAAAACCAAGGCGCAAAATATCTGCCCATGAAATGAGAAAAGTCAAGCGTGCAGCTGCCAAGATGCCACTTGCCACCAGTTTGGCCATATTTCAGAGCTGCAACATCACTGGAGTGCCCAAAAGCACAAGGTGTGCAATACTCAGAGACATGGCCAAGGTAAGAAAGGCTGAAAGACAACCACCACTGAACAAGACACACAAGCTGAAACGTCAAGACTGGGCCAAGAAATATCTCAAGACTGGTTTTTCTCAGGTTTTATGGACTGATGAAATGAGAGTGAGTCTTGATGGGCCAGATGGATGGGCCCATGGCTGGATTGGTAAAGGGCAGAGAGCTCCAGTCCGACTCAGACGCCAGCAAGGTGGAGGTGGAGTACTGGTTTGGGCTGGTATCATCAAAGATGAGCTTGTGGGGCCTTTTCGGGTTGAGGATGGAGTCAAGCTCAACTCCCAGTCCTACTGCCAGTTTCTGGAAGACACCTTCTTCAAGCAGTGGTACAGGAAGAAGTCTGCATCCTTCAAGAAAAACATGATTTTCATGCAGGACAATGCTCCATCACACGCGTCCAAGTACTCCACAGCGTGGCTGGCAAGAAAGGGTATAACAGAAGAAAAACTAATGACATGGCCTCCTTGTTCACCTGATCTGAACCCCATTGAGAACCTGTGGTCCATCATCAAATGTGAGATTTACAAGGAGGGAAAACAGTACACCTCTCTGAACAGTGTCTGGGAGGCTGTGGTTGCTGCTGCACGCAATGTTGATGGTGAACAGATCAAAACACTGACAGAATCCATGGATGGCAGGCTTTTGAGTGTGGAGATGTTATATTGGTTTCACTGGTAAAAATAAATAATTGAAATGGGTATATATTTGTTTTTGTTAAGTTGCCTAATAATTATGCACAGTAATAGTCACCTGCACACACAGATATCCCCCTAAAATAGCTAAAACTAAAAACAAACTAAAAACTACTTCCAAAAACATTCAGCTTTGATATTAATGAGTTTTTTGGGTTCATTGAAAACATGGTTGTTGTTCAGTAATAAAATTATTCCTCAAAAATACAACTTGCCTAATAATTCTGCACCCCTGTATTTCTTTAGGTCTGCTCATTGTGGCTGACTCCAAAGGCATCCCATGTAGAAATGTCTATACTATACAGCATTTAATGCAGAGTACAACCTAGACTAGAGTGGTTCTGGTCTCTATAGCTAATATTTGCTCTTATGACAGCTATGATATAGTATATTTAGCTATTACTGACATGTGACCACTCACCATGTGATCACTAATCATGTGCTTAAATTGTCTGGACATGACAGTTATGGTGACAATGTACAATGAAGTTAGGTACCTTGGTCTAGTGACCCAGTGGTTCTGAATTTCTATGTTATATTCTGTGACTTAATATTCCTATTATTTAGTTTCTGTATTTCTTGCTCCCTAAGTTATTTAGTATCTCTTGATTTCCAGTCTTAGGTTTTGTTTATATGCCTTCCCTGTGTTCAGTGTTATGCCTGTCTCTGTCTCAGTGTCAGGTTATTTTGTTATGTTTCCTGTTTTATTTTGATAGTCCCTTTCCTGTGTCCATTTCTGGTTTGTACTATACTTTTTCCAAGTTTTTCTACTGCCGGGTTAATAGTTTTCTTGTGCTTATGTGATTCTGATTATGTTTTTTACCTCTACTGACTGGTTTAATTTGGTTGTTTAGTTTCCATCAGTGTTTCCCTTTCTATATGTCTTCAGTTTCTTGTCTCCATGTTTGTGTACCTCCGTGGCTCCCTTCTCTCCCTTTGTGTTGTCTGCATTTGGGGCCTCAGTCTCCGCTCCACAGAACAGTCTGACCACAATGCACAGAACCACCTCCTCATTCTCCGTGGGCAGCCATCGGCAAACCATGCGTCAGCCTGAGTACTACAGTCTCACACCAGAGCAGTCTTTTTTTTTAGTTCTTGGCAATAACTTGGCACCCAGTTCATCCCCCTCCACCAAGGCTGCCTGAACTACCAAAGGCTCGGCCATCAGGCATGTCTAGGGCATTCTCAGCAACTTTCACAAACTGTAAGCTAAGCTCTCTGAGAGAAAACCCATCTGTGTTAATTATGTATGTTTTGGATCAGTTCACTGTGTTCAGCCAGCTATTTCATAGACTGATTGTGTTCTTGAACCAGTCCTACGTAAGACTCAATCTATCTGCCAGACAGCTGCTCTGTTGAGTACTGAGTTCTAACGACTTTTGTGATCCTCTGTCAGCACCTGTAAAGACTGTTTTGCTCTTGTTTGTTGTAAGGCTGTCCTTCCACCTTTGACCATCTCTGAGCCTCCTCGTCCTTCTCCTGTTCTTACTCCACACTAAGCCTTGTTGTGCACCTTTGACAAATACAAATACATAACTGTTCCTAGGAACCAGTACAAGTATCTCGTCCAATGTGGCACACTACTCTTAAGCAATAAGCACATGATTTCATCTCATTACATTGATCAGCCATTTTATTAGTTACATCTCGTTACTAGGTTCGTCTGCCTTTTGACTTCAGAACTGCCTTACTTGTCCATGACACAGATTCAACAAGGTAATGGAAACATTTGCCAGAGATTTTGGTCCATATTGACATGACAGGATCATCAAAATGATCAAAAACAATCATTTCTGTCGTTTCTTTAAGTATCCTGCTTTATATTTGCTTTTTTGTGATCCACTGTGCTCAGCTAGTTTCTAAGCTTGTCTTGTTTATTCTTGTTTGGAAGGTAGCATATAAAGGGTTTATCAAAACTTGTTCACGGCAAAAAGAGGTTTCTGTGTCCTGAAAAGCAATATTAAAACTGCTCCGTAGCAAGAGCTATAACTGTAGATTTGGGTTTGTTTCACTTCAGTTCAATAAAGTAATGCCACCAAAGATAAAAATAATCCTTATTTATAAAAAACATTTATCCTGACATTTTCAGCCCAACAATTTTGACAAAATATGTGTTTCCACTATTGGAGCACATTTAAATCTTCATGTTGACAGTTCTTATAGCAGCTCAACTTTATATCATCAAGTTTCACAATCACATTTCTGTCTTTTCTTCTGTTTATGCCATTGTGGCTTGTGTATAACAGTCTGCTTGGCAAATGTTAAAGGGACAATAAGTTGATTAGAACCATGCAAAGCCCCCAAATTCCCCACATAATTCTTTTGGGAAAAATGCTGAAACAATTAGAATAGAATGAATACAGATGAGGATAATCCCTCAGCTTTTGAAGTTTGACATTTTACGATATCAACTGTGATCTCGATGACTCAGATTGGATTATGCCATTGATTAAGCCTTGTCCTAGACCATCGATTTTTTTTCTGTGGAGGTTTTCTGGGCCTTTCTTTTAGTCTGGGACTAGGCATAATCCATGTTTGGGAAACTTGCCAGATGTGTCTTAACTTTCCCCACAGATTTATACTTTGTGACCTCTGTTACCAGCTCAGAATTTGGTCTTTCTTGGACCACGACTGATAACGCAATTAATGGGAATTACGTTTTTAGTTTAGACAAAGGGCCTTACAGACTAAAGAGCCAGTAATTAACAAGAAGCTGCATAACTCCTGTTAAGAGGGTGGAAGTAACAAAGTACAAATACTTTGTTATTGTGCTTAAGTAAAATTTTCAGATATCTGTACTTTTCTGACAACTTTTTACATTTACTCCCTACATTCTTAAATAAATATCTGTACTTTCTAGTCCTTACATTTTCAACATGTACTACTTTTGGTTTAACAAATTTGAGGGGAATCATTATTTTATCACTGCGAGCCTTCAAATACCAAACCGATTTGAGTCTAAACAGTAAGACAAGAAAGAAAATCTTGTTCATGTATTAATCACCAGGTCATGTGGCACAAAAAGAGATGAAAGAGGAAAAACTGTGTGCCATATTCAGGGGTTAAAGTGGGCTGTTATTTTGATTTATTTAACTAAAAAAAATTTTGGGTTGTTTTTTTTTTTTTACTTTTTGGCACAAAACCAAAAGTTGCGGTTGTGGTACTTGAACATTTTGCTAGCCCTACAAAAGAAGAATCAAAATAAAGGGAGTGATATTTTTTAAGGGGCAGGTAATTTCAAATGTAATGTTTCTAACAGCTCAACAAACATCAGTGGTACTGTGTATTGCTAGCTAAAGGTCCAGCTGATGTATTTCACAAGGAGAGAAAAGAAAGAGAGCTAACTTCACTCAGAGAGGGAGAAAGATAAGAGAGACAGGAGAGGAAGAAGATAGGTTAGATTTAAAGTAAAGGACTGCTCAGTGGGATTTGATGAACTGGAAATTTAAAGTGTACATGTAAGTTCTCATGTTTTTAAATCAGATTTTGGGTCTGTACATGTGACATTATGTTTTTTCATATTGTGAAACATGCTGCCAAAAAAACTGAGATAGACTAACTGTTTAAAGGTTGCATGAAAATCCTCTGCAGGTTAGTGCAGGATGAACAGATTAGTTTACTGTACTGTGATAGATTTAAAGTAAAGAACAGTGTGTGTCAGAGTTAGCAGATATGAATTTGAAGTTAAGTGGATGATGCTTAGATTCATTCGCTGAATTCCACCTTCATACCAACTTTATACTGTCTAATATAAAGACAGTATGAACAGTGTACTGTCAGTGTAGAGGATGGAAATCAGCCAGGCAAACTCAAAAAAACAACTGCTGACATCTGGTCGACTTCACTTGTGTAAATCCACAAAGCGCAGCAGGTCAGCTGATCACAGCTTGTACATTAAGAATATCTACTGGGACTGTAACTTTATTATTACTTTAATAGAAACAGGTGGTAGAATTTTCCTTCAAGGAGCTATTTTTACTTTCTTGCTTTGAGTAGATTTCAGAGCCAGTGTTTTTCACTTTTACTTGAGTAAAGAAGTTGATTCAGTATTTCAACTTTTACTTTAACACTAGTACCTGTACTTCTACTTAACTACAGAATGTCTCTACTTTTGCCAACTCTGCTCCCATCTAAATTCATCCTAAAACTCAGTTTAGCAAAACTATTTCAGCTAAGCACTTTATTTGGGACTCCAAGCTCTAAAAACCATTACTATAACATTAAAATGCTCACCTTTACTGAACAGCACTATAGATGTAGGACATAAAACACCTGGTTAGAAACTGAGCTGTTTTTTCATCAACAACTATTTGAGTATAGTAGCCGTAGACTCAATATCCTTCCTTCAAAAACAAGGTTGGGGAAATCATTCCTCATGCAGTTTCTCATAAACAGCATTTTGCATGCATTGGAGTACCAGGCTTTGGCAATGTAATCAACAATGTTAAAATGCCAAAATGCATTTTTATACCAACATTAGAGCTTCATCCAAAGTACTGAGTCTTTCCCGAGATGTAAACAAGCCCCCAGCCTTTGAACAAATTGAAAGTAAATAGTTTTGGGAAATGGGGGAAAAAAACTGTAAATCATGTTACTGCTGTTCACTGGGGCACATATTCCTTGAATATGTTTGCTCTTGGAGTGCTTAATTTGGGGATATTTATGTGGAAACTCTCCTGCTGCATTGTGAACTGTAATAAGCTAATACTTACTCATTCAAGTCCCAGGCTTTCTATTTGAGTGGGAGGTCTGCCGATGACCTGACGATTTTGTAATTAGAGTGCACATGATCTAGTAGGCTGACTGTGTAAGTATGTGTGACACAAATACAGAAGATGTGGTTCAGCTAAAAGTGTATGGGTGTGTGTGTTTACATGAGAGATCTCAAGTGTTACAAGTGCTATCTGGTGCCCCACAGATGGGATACTTCCCACTGCGTCTGTGGGTATTATGTGTGTAAAACAAGTGTTAAGTACGGCTTGTGCAATGTTCTGTTTATTGTGTGTAAGATGAAAATTTCACACAGCCCATGTTAGACACTTGCCTCAGACTCACTTTAACCTACAGTGGGGCAAAAAAGTATTTAGTCAGCCACCGATTGTGCAAGTTCCCCCACCTAAAATGATGACAGAGGTCAGTAATTTGCACCAGAGGTACACTTCAACTGTGAGAGACAGAATGTGAAAAAAAAATCCATGAATCCACATGGTAGGATTTGTAAAGAATTTATTCGTAAATCAGGGTGGAAAATAAGTATTTGGTCAATAACAAAAATACAACTCAATACTTTGTAACATAACCTTTGTTGGCAATAACAGAGGTCAAACGTTTACTATACATCTTTACCAGGTTTGCACACACAGTAGCTGGTATTTTGGCCCATTCCTCCATGCAGATCTTCTCGAGAGCAGTGATGTTTTGGGGCTGTCGCCGAGCAACACGGACTTTCAACTCCCGCCACAGATTTTCTATGGGGTTGAGGTCTGGAGACTGGCTAGGCCACTCCAGGACTTTCAAATGCTTCTTACGGAGCCACTCCTTTGTTGCCCGGGCGGTGTGTTTTGGATCATTGTCCTGTTGGAAGACCCAGCCTCGTTTCATCTTCAAAGTTCTCACTGATGGAAGGAGGTTTTGGCTCAAAATCTCACGATACATGGCCCCATTCATTCTGTCCTTAACACGGATCAGTCGTCCTGTCCCCTTGGCAGAAAAACAGCCCCATAGCATGATGTTTCCACCCCCATGCTTCACAGTAGGTATGGTGTTCTTGGGATGCAACTCAGTATTCTTCTTCCTCCAAACACGACGAGTTGAGTTTATACCAAAAGTTCTACTTTGGTTTCATCTGACCACATGACAGTCTCCCAATCCTCTGCTGTATCATCCATGTGCTCTCTGGCAAACTTCAGACGGGCCTGGACATGCACTGGCTTCAGCAGCGGAACACGTCTGGCACTGCGGGATTTGATTCCCTGCTGTTGTAGTGTGTTACTGATGGTGACCTCTGTTACTTTGGTCCCAGCTCTCTGCAGGTCATTCACCAGGTCCCCCCGTGTGGTTCTGGGATCTTTGCTCACCGTTCTCATGATCATTTTGACCCCACGGGATGAGATCTTGCGTGGAGCCCCAGATCGAGGGAGATTATCAGTGGTCTTGTATGTCTTCCATTTTCTGATGATTGCTCCCACAGTTGATTTTTTCACACCAAGCTGCTTGCCTATTGTAGATTCACTCTTCCCAGTCTGGTGCAGGACTACAATACTTTTCCTGGTGTCCTTCGAAAGCTCTTTGGTCTTGGCCATGGCGGAGTTTGGAGTCTGACTGTTTGAGGCTGTGGGCAGGTGTCTTTTATACAGATGATGAGTTCAAACAGGTGCCATTCATACAGGTAACGAGTGAGGGACAGAAAAGCTTCTTACAGAAGACGTTACAGGTCTGTGAGAGCCAGAGATTTTCCTTGTTTGAGGTGACCAAATACTTATTTTCCACCCTAATTTACGAATAAATTCTTTACAAATCCTACCATGTGAATTCATGGATTTTTTTTTCACATTCTGTCTCTCACAGTTGAAGTGTACCTCTGGTGCAAATTACTGACCTCTGTCATCATCTTAGGTGGGGGAACTTGCACAATCGGTGGCTGACTAAATACTTTTTTGCCCCACTGTATGAAGGATGCTATCATTGTGTGTAGCAAGGTATCAGCAATAAATCAAATGTAATGTAAGTACATACTGTGAGCGCTCCCCAATAGGAGTCATATGGTTAACAAGCATCCGTCATTTCAATATTCTAAATCTAAAAAGACAGACCTTTAGGAGGACATGTTTGTTTGCTGTTTACGCTTCAGTCAGATAAGAAGATCAATATGCTTTTTCATGTGTGTCTGCTCCATCAATAGGTCAGCCACTCAAAAATGCCAATGTGCTTTAATTTGCTCTGTTATTTACACAACTATTTTATTTTCTTAAATTTAAAGGATTTGGTTATTTTAGAGTCTGGTTTGTTTTTTTTTTTTGGGGGGGGGGGGGGGGTTGCCGAATTTGCAAGACATTTCCAAAGTGAGGGTGGATTGCCATTCATTTTCTATAGCGGTGATTTGTAACCGGGAACAACAAAGTTGATTAAAACACTCAAAATTCAATGAAAGAGGTGCTCTTCACTTTTATATGTTCAAGTGCATAGTGTGGAGGATGTCATCAGGCCTCGAGGCCATTGGATGTAAAACAGAATATTTATGAGTTTTTTAATTTGTAAAAAACGAACACGACTGTCATGGTCGGACGGTCCTTCCCGGGCGACCTGCCTGTGTGTATATGTGTGCGTGTGTTTCTCTCTCTCCTCCTCCTCCACCCAGCGGTGACACACCTGCACCTAATTTGCCACCCAGCTGTCACTAATCATCCTTCGTTGTGGGCTGAGGTATTTAACAGTGTGTCCAGATGGCAGTCGATGCTGGATTTTACTTGAAGCTCGGTAGTAAAGAGTGTTTTGTGACTTGCAACTTAGCTTTAGCTGGCTAGCCTTCTCACCTGTTGTTTTCGCTCGTTTGTAGGAGGAAGAGATACGGAGCTGGAGGTTGGAGAAAAGGAGCCCGCGGGATTAAGCTATCGGAGCAGAACACACACTCGGATAATCACTTTGGAAACTCACCTGCGGTGCACCTGGGAGTTTGGAGAAGATCACTGTTGGACTTTGCACTTCACTTTGTGTTTTGAGACTGTTTTTGGGCACTGTAAATAAACGCACTGTGTACTTCGCATCCAGAGCTCCGCGACTGAGTCCGTATTTTCCCATTACCCGTGACAGAACAATCCAGCCAGCAATGGAGCTCGCGCTTCAAACTGAACGGTTGGAACGGCATGAAAAGATGCTGCAGCATGTGGCTGAGGAGCAGTCCGCGCTACTACAGGTGGTATCTGAACTGAAAGGTATGTTGCTTGCTACACCTAGAGCACTCGTTCATCCACCAGAGCCCCCTACACAACCACAACCACCAGTAGAGCTTCTAAATGTATCAGCGGCCTGTCCCCTTCCTCCATCTCCACCTCTGCCACAGCGAGAACACACATTACCTGTACCTGAAAAATTCAGTGGAGATTTGGACAAAAGCCGGGGATTTTTGACTCAGTGCTCTCTGATTTTTAGGCAGCAGACTCGAGCTTATGCCTCTGATATTGCTAAGATCACCCTCATGGTGGAGCTCATGACCGGACGAGCACTGCTCTGGGCTCAAGCAGTCCTGAGCGCCCAACCTTCCATCTCATATAGTGATTTTTTTGAGCAAATTTCGGTGTGTGTTTGACAAAAGATCTAACCCTGACAGTGCTGCTCATCGCATGGTTACTTTAAAGCAGAGCCGGTGGAGCGTGGCAGACTTCTCCGTGGACTTTTGGATCTTGGCCGAGGAGACGGGCTGGGAGGAAAAGGCGCTATGGGGAGCATTCCTAAACAGCTTAAATGAGAATGTCAAACGTGAGTTGGCCACTAAAGAGCTTCCTAAATCGTTAAGTGCCCTGGTTAACATGTGTATCAGTCTAGACGACCATATGCGGGAGTTTGGCAGGCGGACTGGAGATGGGCGAAGGTCAGTAGGGGGCGTAGTTCCGGCTGGACTCCCATCTCTCGAGTGGAGAGAGGAGGGACCGGACTCACCTGCTGACGAGGAGCAACCCATGCAGCTGGGACGGACTAAATTCACCCGGAGCAGAAGACAACTGGTGGGTGAGTGTTTTGTGTGTGGGAAGAAGGGGCATTTCGAGGACGCCTATCCCTCACGGCTAAAAGACTCAGCCCGTCAGTAAAGGTGGGGATACTGACGGGTGCACCGGTGAATACATTCCTCCACCTCAGCTGCCACGCTAAATTATGGTTTCTTTCCTGCACCCATTCTTGTGATGCACTAATAGACTCGGGAGCTGAACAAAGTTTTTTGGATGAGAAAACTTCTTTTTACAGCGAAAAAAGCCCCCCTAAACTTCCAAGCAAGCACCGAGTGCGCTACGACGTAATGGGAAACTCACAGAGAAACTCGCGGATTCTTCCACTGACCGCTGTGGCACACCTGTACCAGGGCAAACCTCCACCTACGCCACTCCTGCTTTACAGGTGAAAATAGAGCAACAGGACCGCTAGTCTTTGATTTTATATATTTCCTGCTGTGTTTTACTTGCATCTATTTGAAAGACAGTGTAAACACACACAAAAAAAATTTATGTGCTGGAATGTGCAGAAAATAAGTTTAAGTGTTAAACAAATTTCTTCCAGTCAGAGAATGTTGCATATAATTAAATTTTTGCTTGATGCATAAAGTTAAAAGGTTAAAACTAATAAAACAAATTTTAAAAAGACACTTTTCCATTTGATTACATTTTGTATGATGGATTATGCAGAAAAAGTAGAATTGGGCTGAAAGATCTATCGTTTTATCGCCTATTCAGGTTGTAAATCGTGTTTTTAAAAAGTAACTAAGTCACTAAGTAATTAATTACTTTTGAAAATAAGTAATCAGTAAAGTAACGGGATTACTTTTTTGGGGAAGTAATCGGTAATTAGTTACTGATTACCTTTTTCAAGTAACTTGACCAACACTGGCGCTTAATGGCAGGCCTTTAGCTGCTATCACTCACCGCACTCAAGAAATCACACTCACTCTCTCCGGCAATCACACTGAACAGATGTTCCTGTTTCTCTTCAAGGCACCTGATACACCCTTAGTTTTGGGATTTCCCTGGTTCCAGCGACACAATCCACAGATTGATTGGGCCAAGGGATTTGTCGTGGGGTGGAGCACCCGTTGCCATGAGCAGTGTTTACGCTCTGCGGTGCCGGGTTGCATGTCAGACGATCCTGCGGGGCCGCCCACTCGCCCCGACTTGTCAACCGTGCCCACTGAATATCATGATCTAGGTCGAGTCTTTAGCAAAGACGGGGCCCAATCGCTGCCCCCCCATCGTCCGTACGACTGCGGGATTGATTTGCTCCCAGGCGCCCCCTTGCCCACTAGCCGACTCTACAGTATCTCGAAACCTGAGCGCGAGTCTATGGAGCGCTACATTACCGACTCCCTGGCAGCAGGCATCATCCGTCCCTCCACCTCTCCCTTGGGCCCAGGCTTCTTTTTTGTTGAAAAGAAAGATAAGACCCTACGCCCCTGCATTGACTATCGGGGACTGAACAAAATCACTATCAAAAACAAATATCCTCTACCTCTGCTCGCCTCAGCTTCTGAACTCCTTCAAGGAGCCACTCATTTCACCAAACTTGATCTCCGCAATGCTTATCCTCCGCAATGCTTATCACCTGGTCCGCATCCGCGAGGGGGACGAGTGGAAGACGGCCTTCAACACCCATCTGGGCCACTTCAAGTACCTGGTAATGCCGTTCGGACTCACTAACGCCCCTGCCATTTTCCAAGCCCTGGTAATTGATGTTCTACGAGATTTTTTGAACCACTTCGTGTTTGTTTACCTTGACGACATTCTGATTTTCTCCAGATCCAGAGCTGAGCATGTTAAGCATGTGAGACTGGTGTTGCGCCGCCTGCCGGAGAATCAGCTGTTTTGTAAAGCGGAAAAATGTGAGTTTCATGCCTCAACTGTCTCTTTTCTGGGTTTCATCATTGAACAGGGCCGGTTGCGAGCGGACCCGGCCAAGGTCAAAGCTGTGTTTGAGTGGCCTGCACCCGGAAGGAGTTGCAAAGTTTTCTGGGATTCAGCAACTTCTACAGACGTTTCATCCGGGACTTCAGTAAGGTAGCATTGCCTCTCACACAACTCGCATCGTCCAAACAGCTGTACCTGTGGTCTCCAGCAGCTCAGCAAGCATTCGACCGTCTCAAGAGCCTGTTTGCCTCGGCCCCCATCCTGGCCCAGGCTGACCTCGCCCTGCCGTTCGTGGTGGAAGTGGACGCTTCTGATTCGGGAGTTGAGGTGGTTCTCTCTCAGCGCAAGGAAGGTAAATTACACCCCTGTGCCTTTTTCTCCCGTCGGCTCACTCAAGCTGAAAGGAATTATGACGTGGGCGACCGGGAGCTTCTTGCCATCAAATTGGCGCTGGAGGAGTGGCGGCACTGGTTGGAGGGGAGCGAACATCCTGTTATCGTGTGGACGGACCACAAGAACCTCACCTACCTCCAAGCGGCTAAGCGCCTGAACGCCCGACAGGCCAGGTGGGCATTGTTTTTTGCACAGTTTAACCTAACCATTACCTACAGGCCCGGGTCCCGGAATACGAAACCAGACGCCTTGTCACGCCAGTTCGCGCCAGACACAGACCCTGAGGAGAAGGAGAGGCCCATTCTGCCGGCCTCATGCATTGTGGGGACCTTCACCTGGGAGATAGAAAGGGTGGTCTGAGATGCTCAGCGACAAGAGCCTGACCCCGGCACCGGTCCAGCAGGTAGATTGTACGTTCCCTCAGCGGTCAGGGGTAAGGTGGGCACACTGGGCACACACCGCACGGTTTACCTGCCATCCGGGCAGGAACCGAACTGTCACCTTTCTACAAAGACTGTTTTGGTGGCCCTCTCTCTCTCAGGACGTCCGGGAGTATGTGGCCGCATGTCCTGTGTGCGCCCGAAATAAGACGTCCAACTCCCCTCCATCGGGACTCCTCAGACCACTGCCTGTCCCCAGCCGGCACGTCGCTCTGTACTTCATCACTGGCCTCCCTCCGTCCTCTGGTAAAACTGTTATACTCACCATCATTGACCGTTTTTCTAAGGCTACCCATTTTGTTGCCCTTACCAAACTTCCCACCGCTCTAGAGACTGCCCAGCTCTTGACCCAACATGTTTTCCTGGTGTGCCCAATGGCCAGTCCACCTATGCGGTCAGCTGGTGGGTAACAGGCATCTCCGAAAACGTTAGAGCACTTATGCAAATATGTGATGTCTTGATAAATCGAGCAGATATTTGAAGTTTACACAGCACCATTCTCACATGAAAATATCTTAAAAGTTTATTTTGTGACCCAGAAAGAGTAATATTTCAAACTCCGCCACTGCCTCGTTTGAGTTTTGGATGAAATGCATTCTGGTATATTGCATTTCGTCATTTCGAGCTGATTAGAGACGAAAGCAGCCAATCAGATTTTTTTGCATCCATGTCTGTGATTGGCTGGTTTTGTGGGACAAATATAACGGTGTAACAGAAAGAGTTGAGCGCGCATGGGCAGAAATGTTGAGAGCGCAAGCAGCACATTGCAAGCAAGCGCAAATGCAAAAACTGAGCGAGAGGGGCTGCTATTGTGTGTGTGTGTGTGTGTGTGTGTGTGTGTGTGTATGGATAATAACAAACACTGAAATACATTTTTTGCACCCAGCAAATAATTTTGTTCACTCAAATTTAGCTTTTCTTTGCTCAAAATGCAACACTTGCACCTGCAATTTTTTTTTTTACGTGCCCTCAGAATAGTGGCAGAAAAATAACGCCATAAGTATGTCCATCGTCTTCCGTTTCTCCATCTCTCACCCTCAGCCAATCACAGAAACACTGCTGCTTAGAGGACACTGTGAGTGCAACAAGTAATAATAATAATGGATTGCATTTATTTAGTGCTTTTCGAGACCCTCAAAGCGCTTTACAATTCCACTATTCATTCACTCTCACATTCACACACTGGTGGAGGCAAGCTACAGTTGTAGCCACAGCTGCTCTGGGGCAGACTGACAGAAGCAAGGCTGCCATATTGCGCCATCGGCCCCTCTGGCCATCACCAATAGGTGAAGTGTCTTGCCCAAGGACACAACGACCAAGACTATCCAAGCCGGGGCTCGAACCGGCAACCTTCTGATTATAAGACAACCTGCCAACTCTTGAGCCACGATCCCCCAAAAGCAGAAGTGTCTTCTGCTTTTTCTATTGAGTGCTACCTTTAGGTGTTGCCACAGAAGATTGTCTCCCTCCATCTCACTCTATCCTTAGCATCCTCCTCTGGTATACCAACCATCTGCATATCCTCCTTCAATCTTTTCTGTGGTCTACCTCTTTTCTTCCTGTCTGGGAACTCCATATTCAACAACCCTCCTCTGCACATGCATGTCCAAACTATTTCAGGCTTGCCCGTCTTTGTCTCTAAAACACCCAATCTGAACTTTTCTTCTAATCTAATCTTCATTCTAATCTTGTCCATCCTCAGGCCCAATGAAAATGCTCAACTTTATTTCAACTCTGCCACCTTCAGCTCAGTCTCCCGTCTTTTTGACAGTGCCATCGCCTCCACACCCTAAATCATGGGAGGTCTCACCACCATCTTGTAAAGCTTCCCTTTCACTCTTGCTCCTATCTTTTTGTCACAAATCACTGCTGAAGTTCATCCCCACCCAGCCTGTGTCCCCTTCAATCTTCTCTTCTAAACACATTTTCAGTATTTAGTAAATATATTTGTTATCTTAATTTCATGATCTTGTTAAATAATCAAGGTTACTTTTTAACTGGTAAAAATGTGGGTTTGGCTATAATTAAACCCCTCTAATAGTTCAGGTTATTTAAGTATTTTTGATTTGTGCTTATTTATTTCAGAGGTCTGATTCTGGTTCTTCTTTCCACCTTTGGAAGACATATTTCATGACAACCAGGATTTCAACATATCTTGTGGTTTACACAGATGTGGCACCTTTCTCTGGCTGCTCACATGTACTAACCAGCTGCCACATTCCAGAAAGATTCACAGTATCTGATGTTCTCCATGTCCCAGCCATTCTCAGGTCTGGTCCCCAGGTCTAATTATCACTTACACCGATCAGTTTATCAGTATTTACAGGATATATACCACAACCTTTCAAGGTGAACTGCTAATTAAAAGCCTGTGTTCAGCCTCATGCAGCATCCAACACCTTTTAATGCTGCATTGAATACAACAATATTGTATTACAGAGATTAGAACACTCCATAGGTATTAAAGGAAATGCACTGCAATGGTTTGAATCATATCTATCTGATAGACTCCAATTTGTTCATGAATTCACACATGAATTTAATCAAGGAGCTCCACAGAGTTCTGTCATGAGATTTTATTTACATTATTTATGATTCCCCCAAGGTAACATTATCAGAAAACACACCGTACAATTTCATCACTTATTTCATCAAGTTATTCTAAAAATAATACACTACATATTAAATACATGGTTTTCTTTATGTTAGGGCTTTGAATATCAAGGGTGAGGAGAGACTGAAAAACTATAACTAAAAGGGGGTAAAAAAAGATGAATAAGAATGAAGCTGAAATTCAACTAAAAGTAGTGAGGTCAGGTCAGCAAGAAACATCCCTTTCCAATTAATGCCTCTAATTACATGGAATAATACAAGCTATTCTATGCACTGAACATGAAGACCTAGCAATCTTCCTGAATGAGCCAGAAATGAATACTCCATCAGGCCTATTTGTATGATAACAATATTGCCAATATGACAGCATCAATTTCTACCTCTGAAAAATGGAAGCGCCGCATTTTCATACGAACAATCAAAACCTAATCAGTTGAATTTCCACTGTAGCAAATTAAGCGTGGAGTGGAAATTATACAATTGTCCTGTAAAAATATGCCAGTAATCACTTAAATTGAGCAGGAAAACAAAAATCAGCAACAAAAGGCCTTTAGACATACTGTGTGCTGGATCGAGTGTGAGAGTGGGTGCCTCGGCTCATCAGCGGAACATTATGAATAACTGAGGTCTGCGCGTAGTGTTGTAATAAAATGGGGTTTTTTGTGTGTGGAAATGCTTAAAAAGAAACTATAATGCTATACATAGCTACATCATTACCATTTTTTTTGTGTATTTCACACTGTCGAACCCGATCTTGCTCTGCCTTTTGTGAGATGTGCTGTATGCGCGTATTCTTCTTGTATTAACAGCTGCTGTCTATGTCACAAGTCAATATTAGCTCAGTCTGGGAATTGGAGCACGGAGGAGAGAAGTAAGGAGAAAACACCCTAATTAAAGCTCAGTGATGAAAGAGGCGGAAAGCAGTGGGAAGTAAAGAAAATGAGAGGTCAAAAAGTGTATGAGTTAAAAACAAGGGACAAAGAAAGGGAAAGAAAGTTGATGTTTATGTCAACTGCGTTTGAGGGGGACAGAATGAGTGGAACAGAAGAGATCCCAATGAAAGAGCATCCAGATGCTACCTTCATATTTCATCAACTTCCTTTTTTCATCTTTAATTTTTTTTTTAAAGTTCAATTATTTAGTCAGTCTCATTAATAGATATGAATGCAGCGTGTACAGTCTCTGTGCCAGACATTTGATCTCTTCTGGCTCTGAGCATCCGATTGGTGGCGGGGGACGGGAGATATAGTGGGTATTGTTTTTTTCCCCCTCTTTCATGATGGCCAGCACTTTAGACACTGAAGTAGTTTGGTGGTGTCTGCATGCCTAGAAACGTTTACTCGTCATTATGTAACCTCCCTCTTACACACACACACACACACACACACACACACACACACACACACACACACACACACACACACACACACACACACATATTGTATGTGCATATTGTATCGCAGTGGGAGCGGCATTAATAAAGGAGGATTAAAAATCTCATGGCCTTTCACTGTCATAAGTCATTATTTTACCACTTTCCTTCTGTTTATTATTTTATGATCGTGCAATGTTACAGCCGTGCTGTCTGTCTGTACATGGTCAAAACTGTAATGCTTATGTAAGTACTACAGTGCAACGTGACTATAAAAGCCGTGAACAACTCAGTGTTCAACTTTTTTTTTTCATCTATTACTGATGAATACTTAAGGTTGGTTTTACCAAACTCTAATTAGCCTTGCCCTTAGCTCCCCTTGCAAGAAGGACCCTCATCTGATTTTGCATTTCCACAAGTGTCTTCACAATTTCACCGCCACATAATGACACTTGGTTAGGATGTCTTGCATCACATTTCAGAGCCTGACCATATATCTTAAAATGGGTTATGCTGTGAGATATATACTACTACTGCTACTTCTAATAATAATAATAATAATAATAATAATAATAATAATAATAACACAATTCTGGTATTTTTGTCACTACTTACTGTTACTATCTCATTAACTTGAGGTTGTGTTTTGCATCTGTATAGTTTAGCACTTTACAAGTATAGTCACTTAGTCACAGCTTGAAAATACTAACATAGTGACTTAAATAATAATCTTGAGACTTTATTTATGTTCATATTCTGTCTATGATTGTTTATACATTTGGTTTTTGTTTTGTTTTTTATTTTCTTTCACCGTAGAATCTGCAGTTGTTTTCACTTTTTCATGATTTTTTTTAATGTTTCTAACACAGAAGCATAAAACTCTACTGGAAAATTTAGTGGTTGGTTTAAACACAACACCAACTATTAGCAAGTTTGCAGCTATAAAGGCAGAAACTAACATTAAAAACTCTGTTAGTGTCACGATCTGGTTATAGGGACTCAAACGCAGAGCGGTTAGATGTCTCCAAAATGCAGTTTATTTACAGTTCCAGTGCACAATATATATACAGTGAAGGGAATCCAAAACTCCAGGGAATAGCAGGGAAAAATGTCTTGCATTAGGTAAATACGTCAGCGCTGGACTGGTTTAAGTTGCTTTATCCATCCATCCATCCATCTTCCGCTTTATCCGGGGCCGGGTCGCGGGGGCAGCAGGCCCCAGGCCAGCCGAGAGATATAATCTCTCCAGCGTGTCCTGGGTCTGCCCCGGGGCCTCCTCCCGGTGGGACATGCCTGGAACACCTCACCCAGGAGGCGCCCAGGGTGCATCCTTGTCAGATGCCCGAACCACCTCAGCTGGCTCCTTTCGATGTGGAGCAGCAGCTGCTCTACTCTGAGCCCCTCCCGGATGGCCGAACTTCTCACCCTATCTCTAAGGGAGAGGCCAGCCACCCTTCGGAGGAAGCTCATTTCTGCCGCTTGTATCCGCGATCTCGTTCTTTCGGTCACTACTCACAGCTCCTGGCCATAGGTGAGGGTAGGGACGTAGATCGACCGGTAAATTGAGAGCTTCGCTTTTACACTCAGCTTCCTCTTCACCACGACGGACCGGTGCAGCGTCCGCATTACTGCAGCTGCAGCCCCAATCCGTCTGTCGATCTCCGGCTCCCTTCTCCCATCACTCGCGAACAAGACCCCGAGATACTTGAACTCCTCCACTTGGGGCAGGAACTCATCTCCGACCCAGAGTGGGCACTCCACCCTTTTCTGGCTGAGAACCATGGCCTCAGATTTGGAGGTGCTGATCCTCATTCCCGCTGCTTCACACTCGGCTGCGAACCGTTCCAGTGCGAGCTGGAGGCCCTCACCTGATGAAGCCAACAGAACCACATCATCTGCAAAAATCAGAGATGAGATTCTGAGGCCACCAAAGCGAAAGCCCTCCGCCACTTGGCTGCGCCTAGAAATTCTGTCCATAAAAATTATGAACAGAACCGGAGACAAAGGGCAGCCCTGGGGGAGCCCATCACCCACCGGGAACGAGTCCGACTTATTGCCGGCAATGTGAACCAAGCTCTTGCAACGGTTGTATAGGGATCGAATGGCCCGTAGCTTTATCTTTTTTCTTTTTATTCTTTGCTGCTAACTATCATCCTGTAGTTTCAGAACCATCTGAACTGCAACTGTACCTCTATGATTCTAAGCACGCGTTGTTTCAGCAGGTCTCTGTAGTAAAATGGTTCTCTAAAAAAATAATTACCAAAAAAGAAAAAACAGTGACAATGTTCCAAAGCGCAGACTGACATAATCTTATGTTTGCTTTGTCAAGCCAAAGTTAATTAGAGCTTTGGTAGACTCTGCACTCTGATGGGATTTATTCAACAACAATAAGTCTTATCACAATGAGCATCACACTGACTGCAGGGGTCCACACTGGTTACATTTCAGTGGATTAGTTTTACACCTACAGGAGATCACAGTGAACCTTTTTTTTTGTCAGTAGACAAAAAACACTGTCACTATCATAAATAATTCTGAGGGTTTATAATAATTAGAATTAAGATTATAAAATAAATATGACAACAACTCTACAAAGTCTTTTTTTCTTGGTTGGTTGCTTTTTCACTCAAGCACAGAAAAGAGATGAACCAGTGTCTACACATGACTCAGCAAAGAAGTATTCGCAAATTGTATATTTAGGTACTTTGTTATTTGCAACCTATTTTCTGAGAGACATAAAATAATATCTTTTCACCAAGAAAGGGATCCTTAAAGAGCTGAAAACTTAGTATATCTCTGCATGGGATGCCTTCCCATGTGGAAAAAAAATAGAAAAACCTTATAAAAGACTTGCATCAGATGTGGCCTACTTCATGGCCTAGTGAATCATATAAGGCTTTTATGATTTACTCATGAAAGTGGCCACTTTCATATATTGTTTTAGTAAGTATCCAAAACATACAAGTTTCATTTATATAATTTTTGTAGGGATCTTATATCTGTTTTCACTCTTGTATGCTTTTCATACAAGTTTCACACAAGACAGATACAAACTTTATAAGATTTATATATATCTTTTCCATATGGGTTGTGTCTTCAAAAAATGGTGGACACTGGAAAAGTGGAGGACAAAAGAAGAAGTGGGAGGCAGAAGAGCAGTGTCTGAGAGTTACGTCTTTAAAACTTAAAAAACAAATCACTGAAACATGCATTTGAGCTTCAACATTTTAGGTACATTTAGGCACTGAAATGTGTATGTTGGGTTCAAGCACTCAAAAAAAATGCTTTTTTAGGTTAAGAGACACAGTGAAAAACTTCCATTATTCTCCACTTTCATTCTCAAGATAAATAATCACCCTGGTGCAGCAACTGACACCCTGTGATATGTCTTTAGTAGGTGTTTAAAAAGAAATCATGAATAGCCCTTGAAAAGGTATATTAAGTGTGTCCTTTCAACTAGACTGCACACCTTGCCAACTTCCACTCGTGACTGGGGTGCTGCAGGATTTGGCCCATGAGTCCAACCATATGTTCCTGCCAGCATGAGGCATCTATCATGGCCACATGAGAACTGCTTCACCCACTGCCAAATTGGAAGTTCACATGCAGTGAACATACTCAACACCATAAGTGCACTGATTGATGACTAAGACATAAGGTGAAGTGACCTAAAAAGATCTGTCCTCAATATTTTGTTGTCGCTGCAAGTGTATTTAGTATTTAGTATTTATTTATTTATTGTCATTGTCAAGAACAATGAAATTGCGTTTGGGGCTTCCATACAACCCAAAAAAAAGAAGAAAATAATAAATACCCCTTAAAACCCAAGTGTACATATTTAACCCAGTGTGACTCCAATGCAATAAGACAATCCTTAGCAATAATGTTCGTAGAAATTGTGTGTGACCCATTTAAATTAGTAGTTAAAGTATCTGGTGGTTAAAGGTTCATATTTAATGAGCATTTAGAGATGGGGATGTATTTCTATGGTGTGGACCACCTCTGGCCCATGAAAATAGATGGCATGTGAAAGTCATAAGGAAAATCGACAGACTTTTCCAGCATTAAAGTTAGAGCAGTGACTGTCTGATTGATAGGATTTTTCTTTTAAAATGATAGCATGGGGGGAAAAAGCTCATGTCTAGCCGCCTTGAGTGCTTTATAAAAGTATTATGATTTCTTTTAATGAGCTGATGTCCCAGAGGACATAAAACTACATTATCTTACTGCATTTTCGGTTAGAAACATCTCAAGTTCGGGGCTGCCAAAGTTAACACAACTGCCTCATTTCTAAGACAGAACACCATCTTGAAGATGTGAGTCTAATTTAATGTAAAAGTACATTTTCATATTGATTAGACAAACCTGTAAATAACTGCTCACTGCTTCCTGTCCTTATGCACTGCTGCGTGTATAAATTGCCATTACAAATTCCTATTGAAAATGGGAAGCAATCCTTGTTTGATCAGGTGGAAACAAACAAAGATGAAAATGAATTTAAAATGTGATTATTTTGCTGATGAAGGGGTAACGAAAAAGTTCACCTTTCATTGATGTGAACTCTGTTTTGAACTTTTTGAAATTCAAAGGTTTTGTGTTTATTTTAGTAGATTGGTGTATTAGTAATAAACACTTCAAAAGGACAGCCTTAAAACCGTGTTCTTTTTAAAGGCCAGCTTGGTGTGAATGCTTATAGGGGGAATAGTTGACTGATCCATGTAAAGGCCAATGCCAAAATAAGCTCCTTTTTGACAGAGAAGTAAAAGAATGATCTTGTTTTTGACACTTGGAAAATGAGATTTTTGATTATTAAATAACTTTCTTTCCTCATGTCTATATCTACTATTCTCTGATATACTTTAATTATGTGGTATTGGGCATTTTGTCTTAGTTTTTGGTAATAAATAATATATTGTGCTGTTTTTCATCCCAGTTTGTATTTCCCCAATTTTAAGACCTGGCAATAGATATATAGAGATATATTTTTTTTTATCATCTCCTGAAATATAAAGGCTCAGAATTCTTCCATGACTGTACTAGTATCTTCATGCATCACTTCCATACTAATAGAGCATAAACTTAAACTCATTCAAATGTATAAATGGTACATTTTGCAGGAAGTATGAATATTGTTGCTTCCTTGGCAGTCTTTAGACTTAATAAGTGGTAAAAAGAAATAAATAAACAAGGATGTGCAAAACTGACTTTTAACTTTCTTCTTCTGTTAAAACCTGAATTCAATGTTTGACAGGCTTCAGGGTAAACACATGCTCATGTGTTCTGCTCTTCACAAATACCATATTTTCCTATATATTGCTGCATTAGAAATTGTTAAAGGGCCCTTCCAAGGTTGCAATATATAATGATTGATTACACAAACACATACACACAAGCAGAACTTTGTTAACTGATGGTTGATAATAAAGGTGAATACTGAGCCCAGGGTTTGAGCCGTATTGACAAGTTAGTATGCTCAGGTCAATACAGTGATCAAGGCATCTCATCAATTCAGTTCAATTTCAATTCAATTTTATTTATATAGCACCAAATCACAACATAAGTCGCCTCAAGGCGCTTCATAGATACAAAGAAAAACCCAACAATCATATGACCCCCTATGAGCAAGCACTTTGGCAACAGTGGGAAGGAAAAACTCCCTTTTAACAGGAAGAAACCTCCGGCAGAACCAGGCTCAGGGAGGGGCGGACATCTGCTGCGACCGGTTGGGGTGAGAGAAGGAAGACAGGATAAAAGACATGCTATGGAAGAGAGACAGAGGTTAATAACAGATATGATTCAATGCAGAGAGGTCTGTTAATACATAGTGAGCGAGAAAGGTGTGCAAGAGGTGCTTGTGTGCATCAGTCTGGAGTCTCAGGGGAAAGCATGGCATTGACTATTATTGGACTTGCTTGCATTTGAAGTATTTATTTTTTTCATTTCTTTTTTAACAAATTAATTTCATATACTACAGTTAACAAGTATTTCATTTAATTTTAGCAATCTGTTCGGTTCAGTTTTAAGTTCTTCTGTATCAAGAGGAGCAAGTTAAAATGGTCCCTTAGAAAAAATTCAACTGGGTTACATAAAATTATTTGTATCAGTGCAAACAATAACAATGTTTAGTCCACCTTAGTTTCGATGTTATAACTGCACAATTATTATCTGTCAAATTAGCAGATTTTTTTAGGTTTGAATAATTATCTTATGTTAGCGTAACAGTGAATGCTTGTGTTTACAGTTCAAACTTTCTCTCCTGAGTGTATTTAACACCCACTAACTGAGCAGTTATTTGCTGTTAAACCAGCATAATTATGTAATTTGAATAATCCCATTAGAATGTCATATATTCTAATTATTCTAATATTATATCTGCCAAACCGATGTCCAGCATATTAGGACTAACATTTATGCTGCTAATCTTAACATCATCACTAAGAAAAAATTTTTATACTATAGGCTCAGTTTTGATAATAATAAATGCATTTTGTCCCTATACATTAACTAGATAGTTATGACTTATTTACCACATTTCTTTCAAGCTGCTGTAGCCATTCTCTCTTGCTTTACCTGCTTGGCTCTCCCCTCTCTTCCAGGTCCCAGTGTGCTACTGAAATAGAGGAGTTATGATTTGATGATCATTACCAGCTGCACTAGCCAGCCTCTCCTGGCACACCCGCTGAACTCACACCCCTCCCCTGCACCTGAGCTAGAGACCCCACCCCAACACAATGGCATATTGCAGTAGCTGAAGTGGCAGTGATCCCAGCACACTGTGGGTTCAAGGTGTTCTGTACTTGATCCACTTAAGAGAGGATCAGAAGTTCCCAAAAACTATAGTGGAGCCGTAGCCTCTGTGACATGCATGCCAACAGGGATTTCATCAGGTCTGAATTTTAGTGTGGCAGCTTTCCAAAAGCTGTGCATACCGTTTGCTAACACAAAATGTAACCAGTTCAAAAATCATAGCCTGACCTGACAAATCTCCATTTCATGCTATTTGGTGTTACCAACATTAGGCTATGAAACCAGCCTGTTGTGGTTTCATAGAGTACTGTTTTGAGTACTCGACAAGTAATGGGGGGATTTTTCCTTTACACACTTTGGGCCCATTACTACTGTACCAATCAGTCATGGTCTGAATGCCATGGTATGTGGGAATGGCAGCCCATCTTATTACTGCCATAACCCATTGTGTCACAAGTACCTTGGGCATCACTGAGATACACCAGTGAGTTTGACATTATTTTCATTCTTGGCACATAAAATAAATTGTTGATTTAGCTCTGGTGACTGTGGGCCACTAAAGTACACTGAAATCATAACCCTTTGTCACGGTCTGCGGGAGGCAGACCGAATGGACAATGAGTGGAGGACTCAGGTGCGGACACTGACGAAAAATGAGCGTTTATGATAAGAGAGCATACAAAAATTAAGCAAAACTAAGAAAACTATGAATAAACTATTACAAGACTAGAGAGACTGTGAAAGCTATGAACGCTGAAAATACTATAAAACATGTAGGGACGCTATGAAGTCTAAACTTAGACATGGGAAAGGGAACACAGACGACGCCACATTGAACACAGGAAGACTGAGGACTTAAATACACATGAGGTGATCAGGGGATGTGGAGACACATGAGGAAAACAGCTGACTGGAATGAACATAATGACGCCACAGTAGAAGCGAAAGCTTAGTACATAGAGCATGGAAACAAGACTTCCAAAATAAACAGGAGACATTACGAAGACGCAGACATGACATAAATTTAACCAGCACCACAGAGACAAAGCGTGACAGGTAGACATGAAGAAGGTAGACATGAAGAAGGGAGACTTAGGACAGGGGAGAAGACGCAAAAGGATCTGCAAAGCAAAGGACTAACACAGCAATCTAGGCATCGTAGCATTTAAAAAGGTAAACTAAACTCAAACCAGAACATGAATAGAAAACAAAATACAATAAAACTCAAACACTGGGTCACCCAGTACTGTGGCACCCTTTGTCACAGATTTATGGAGTATTATCTTCCTGAAAGTGGCCATCAGAAGATAGTAAGCTATCTATAAAGGTATGCAGAAGGTTAGCATGGTGAAGAGCCCTAAACCAGCATCTTTTGCAAAACGTAAAGAACTATTTAGTGTTTTGACCTAAACTGTCATAACCTTTAGAGTAAAGAACCCAAATGCAGTCAAAATAATAGAACAGATTGAGAGTCATTTATTAGGTGGTATTCAAAACCAAAAATACAGTCCAGAAATGTTAAATCCCAAACAAATCCTGGGTTGCTCAGAAGGCAGGAACACAGTGTGACTTGACAGAAAACACAAGCAAACTGAGACTTTAAATATATATAAAAGGCAATCAGGCAGAGTGTAAAAAAAAGAAGTGTAACAATGCACAGATCAACTCCATTTAGATAGCAAGGTATGGGAAATAAAAATTAAGCGGATGGAAAAAAAAAACCCACACACCAGTGGTTGAATTCATGGCACTTTTATATTCAGTCTTCCACCTTACATTTTTCAGCTGCATTTCCCAACCATCACAAAACTTAGTTACTCCTTGTTTAAAAAAACAAAGTTGTATTTCAGTAAACACACATACATACCATAAACAATGTTGAAGGCAGGTGAAAGTAGAAAGCTCAAAATGTATTTCTATTGTGAGTCAGCAGGGAGTAAACAAAGGGTAGAACTCAGGCACTTTGAAAAAAGCCCAAACTTTCTAATGAGATGTCATGTTGCCATTACTCATAGCCATTCTCCACTGTGGATACTAAAACACTGCTGCCTTAATGGCATTATTAAGCACAGGCTCTTCTGTTCCGTGGCTTTATTCAGTAGGGAATAAACAATTGGGTGTCATACACTGTTGTCAGAAACACGCACAATTGCATTTGGCTGGATCTTGCAGGGCAACAGTAGGACAGCCAAACCACTTGCTCCTGTGTATTTAGTCAAATCCTGACAATGTCATCACAATTCCCAAGTATCTTTACACAGAGCCACTAAAACTCTGTTCATTTGTCAGGTGTTTCCAAAAAAGTATTAAAATTGAATTTTGCTCCGGCATCACAGATCATTGTTGGCCTCTCCACAAATGCATTTTTCTGATTTATCACTTGAATTAATTCAATACACTGAACATCATTATGTATGCCTTCACTGTGTAAAAGATTCAGTTCAATTCAATTTTATTTATACAGCGCCAAATCACAACAACAGTTGCCCCAAGGCACTTTATATTGTAAGGTAGACACTACAATAATACATACAGAGAAACCTCCCAATAATCAAATGACGCCCTATGAGCAAGCACTTTAGGGACAGTGGGAAGGAAAAACTCCCTTTTAACAGGAAGAAACCTCCAGCCGAACCAGGCTCAGGGAGGGGCGGACATCTGCTGCGACCGGTTGGGGTGAGAGAAGGAAGACAAGATAAAAGACATGCTGTGGAAGAGAGACAGAGGTTAATAACAGATATGATTCAATGCAGAGAGGTCTATCAATACATCGTGAGTGAGAAAGAAAGGTGACTGGAAAGAAAAAACTCAATGCATCATGGGAATCCCCGGCAGCCTACGTCTATTGTAGCATAACTAAGGGAGGATTCAGGGTCACCTGGTCCAGCCCTAACTATATGCTTTAGCAAAAAGGAAAGTTTTAAGCCTAGTATTGAAAGTAGAGATAGTGTCTTGTTCTGGATTTAACAGGAAGCCAATATAGGAGAAATATGCTCTCTCTTTCTAGTCCATGTCAGTACTCTTGCTGCAGCATTTTGGATTAATTGAAGGCTTTTCGGGGGGGGGGACATCCTGATAATAATGAATTACAGTAGTCCAGCCTGGAAGTAATAAATACATGAACTAGTTTTTCTGCTTCACTCTGAGACAGGATATTTCTAACTTTAGAGATGTTGAAAGCAGTCTAAGGTCTATCAGGACAAGCACAGAGATGAGTCCACTGTCAGAGGCCTTAAGAAGATCATTTGTAACCTTCACTAAAGCTGTTTCTGTGCTGTGATGGGCTCTAAAACCTGACTGAAACTCATCAATTAAGCCATTCCTCTGCAGATGATCAGTTAGCTGTTTGACAACTACTCTTTCAAGGAGTTTTGATATGAAAGGACGGTTGGAGATTGGCCTATAATTAGCTGAGACAGCTGGGTCTAGAGGTGGCTTTTTAAGTAAAGGTTTAACTACTGCCAGCTTGAAGGCCTGTGGTACATAGCCGATTATTAGAGATAGGTTGATCATACTTAAGATTGAAGCATTAATTAATGGCAACACTTCTTTGAGCAGTTTTGTAGGAATGGGGTCTAAAAGACACGTTGATGGTTTGGAGGAAGTAATTATTGAAGTTAATTCAGCAAGATCAACTGGAGAAAAAGTCTAAATGAATATCAGTGATACTGAAAGTAGCTGTAGATAACTCACAATGGGAGTTGCTTCAGTTATGTTGCCCGTCATCACTTGAAACTGTCATTGACTTTCCATGATCTATGGTCACCTCTATTGCTGCCAGTTGCTTCCTGTGTGAACAGGGCTTTAGTTCTAAGATGGTCAAACATGGCTGAGACCCACATAAGTGTCTCATGACAGTAATTTATGCAGATTCATATCCTCCAGCAGGGTACCAACTTTGCAACCTTGAATGAAATGGATTCCATTTGTCACTGAAGTTGTCATTGTGGAACTGATAAAATGTTAAAAGCAAAGGAATCTAAAGTCGAAAATCTAAATGAGCCAAGGCCAAAGTAGATGGGAAACAGAAAAAGCAAGGCCAAGGAGGTAATGAGTTATATATGAGAAATATCTGGAATCTGAGTTTCAGCATATATTTTTAGAACCGTGACAGTACCCTCCCCACAACAGGAGCCTCCCGGCGACCCCCAGGCTTGTCCGGGTGGACGCGATGAAAGTCCTGCTCCATGGCCCTATGCAACCCAGCAGCCCGGGGAACCCAGGACCGCTCTTTGAGTCCGTAACCCTCCTAGTCCACCAGGTACTGCAAACCCCGTGCTGGTAATAGAGCACTTTAGTCAGCCAGACACTGGGTTGATCAATGAGTCCACCACAAACGGGCCAATGTAATTTGGAGTGAGCTTCCTGGATTCAGTTCCGATTGCCACAAACCTGGTCGACAGCCATACCTTTTGTCCAGGCAAGTAGGTGGGAGCAGGGGTCTTATGCCGGTCTGCCCGACGTTTGTTTCAGTCCTTTGTGTGGACCAAAGTGGCTCGGGTGGCCCTCCATGCCCGCCAGCACCTACGAAAATGATGTTAAATAGATAGTACAAAGTGCTCACCTTCATTGGTAGGGAACAGTAGTGGCTGATAACCAAGGGACACTTCAAAGGGGGACAGTCCGGTGGCTGTGGAGGTGAGGCTATTGTGGGCATATTCGATCCAGGGGAGTTGTTCACTCCAGGTGGTTTGGTTCATAGAGGCCACACAACCGAGAGCCGCCTCCAACTCTTGATTGGTATGCTCTGTTTGTCCATTAGTCTGGGGATGAAAACCAGAGGAGAGACTGACCTGTGCTCCAAGTGTGGAACAGAACTCCTTCCAGACTCTTGAGGTGAACTGTGGTCCCCCGGTTGGAGACAATGTCGGCCGGAATTCCATGAGTCGGAACACGTGGATAGTTAACAACCGGGTGGTTTCTAATGCTGTGGGAAGCTTGGGCAAAGCAACAAAATGTACAGCTCTGGATAAAAGGTCAATAATAGTTAGAATTACTGTGTTACCTGCAGAGGGAGGAAGCCCGGTGATGAAGTCGACCGCTATATGAGACCAGGGGCGGCCTGGGGTTGGCAGGGGCTGGAGTAGGCCAGCAGCCGGCTGGTTGGCTGACTTATTTTGGGCACACGTGGAGCAGGCGGAAATATATTCACGGACATCTTTAACTAGGGTGGGCCACCATCGCTGGATAAAAGAGGCAGTGCAATGGATTGCGGGGTGACATGTTGTGAGACCCCAGTCGGTAAGTAATGGTGAAATCAAAGCGAGTGAAAAACAATGCCCACCTGGCCTGACATGCGTTGAGCCTCTTTGCAGACCGGTGGTACTCCAAATTCTTGTGATCAGTCTAGACAATGAAAAGCTGGACTGTTCCCTCTAGCCAGTGCTGCCACTCCTCCAGGGCCAGCTTGATGGCCAGCAGCTCGCAGTCCCCGATGTCATAGTTGTGTTCTGCTGGGGAGAGACGGCGGGAGAAAAATGCACAGGGGTGGAGTTTACCTTCACTGCAAGCACAGCTTCCACCCCTGAATCAGAGGCGTCTACTTTCACAATGAACTGCTGGTTAAGATCTGGTTGTGAGAGAATCGGAGCAGAGGCAAAACACTTCTTGAGTTGTGTGAATGCTTCCTGAGCTGGCCTGTCCCACAGAAAGGGAACCTTGGGGGTGGTGAGATGGGTTAGGGGAGCAGCAATCTTACTATAATCCCGAATGAAGCGTCGATAAAAGTTTGCAAAGCCCTGGAAGGATTGGAGCTGTTTACGATCGACTGGAACCGGCCAGTTCAGCACTGCATCCACCTTAGCAGGGTCAGCCTTAAGGTTTCCCCGTTCAATGATGTAGCCCAGGAATGACATAGTGCTGACATGGAATTCACATTTCTCAGCTTTGACAAACAGGTGGTTTTCCAGGAGACGCTGAAGGACACATGACGTTCATGCTCGGGCACAGACCTTGAGAAAATGAGTATGTCGTCCAAGTAGAAGACAAAATGGTTGATGAAATCACGGTGGACGTTGTTGACAAGAGCCTGAAAAACAGTTAACCCAAATGGCATGACTAGATACTTGAAGTGACCAAGATGAGTGTTGAAGGCCATCTTCCATTCATCTCCCTCCCTTATCCTCACCTGATGATAAGCATTGCGCAGGTCCAGCTTAGTGAAGATGGAGACTCCCTGAAGCAGTTCAAAGGCAGATGTTAGCAAAGGCAGCGGGTACTTGTTTCTCACAGTGATCTTATTAAGACCCCGATTCCTGATTTTATAGTTATATGTTTTTAGTAGTTCCTCTTAATAAATTTTGATTTGTAAACTTCCTTTGTCTCACCTCTGCCGTTAATAATGAGTGTGTGGGCTTTGGTAGCCAGTGCAACACGTAAATTGGCTAGAGAAATCTTTCCTGGGGTTTAACGCCCTTCCCCAGGTGGCGTTGTCAATATCTTAGTTATCGTCCCCGGTTATTCCTCATCACGACACCACAATCTGGCATTGTGTCGACAGGATATTTTCAGGCAGAGATCTGTTGCATGTTTTTTGTTTTGTTTCATTTTTGGGGGGTTAAATCTGTTCGGTTGGTCTGGTTATTGTAGTGCAGTGGCAAGACAGCAGCAGCGGCAGCGTCGGGATGGACTTCTGGATTTTATAAAGTGATATTTAAATACTCTGGTTTATTATGGAGGAAGAGCTCATACAGCGCTGCAAGCAGAAAATCGGTGGAGCGTCAAGAGCGAGGGGGGTGGGCACGATACACGGAATCCAAAGTACCATCAGGGTGTACACCCCACCCCTGGCGTCGTTGCCCACCTCTCAAAGTTAAATACACGTAGACATTGAGGGCCAGCAGGAGGGACCATGCGCTTACCTGCTGCTCTCTGGCAGGTAGCTCCATGCCCTCCTGGGTTTTAAATGCACCTTAGAACACACATGCATCAACACTACAATGAGCGGGTGGAGGGAGGTTTGGAGTCTTCTCTCACCCCCATTCTCTGCGACCTGCTGGAGCGGGGGGGCTAGGAGGAGGAGTTGGCCGTCTGACTGCGGTCTGGAGTGTGGGGCCTCCCTGCTGCTGCGGAGTCGGGGCGGTCTGCCTCCCCCCACCGCAGGGAAAAGGGTAACACCACCTGGGTCTGGGTGCAGTTCCCCCCCCTCCAGGGGCAAGGGTACCTAGACCCGGGGCTTAGAGTACGCTTGGGGAGTGTGATCGTGTGTACAGCGTCTCTTTATGTCTGTCTCCACGTTGGTTGAGTGTGGAGTAAGTGTATATGAGAGCATGAGGGTGGGAATGGATGTTTGTATATGTGTGTACCTGTATTTCTGTGTCTATATGTCAGGTTGGGTGTCAGGAGCCACCTCTCTGGTCCCCATCTTAGGCCCTCCAAGGTATGGAGGCCTATCTCCCCCTACCACCTCTTCCCCTGCCAGTGGCGGACTCCCTCAGACGTCGGTGCGTTGGTGGTTCTTTGTGTCCGGGGATGGGCGTCCAGGTACACACCGGCTCACTCCTTGGTGGCCGCTTATCGGGGCCTGGAGCCTGGGGCTTGCTCGGGCCACTTCGGAGGTGGGGTGCCCCCGGCCTCTCGGCCTGGGGCTCGGTCACTCAGGCACGGCTGGCTGCCGGCGGAGCTCACGGGCGCGTCACTGCAACTCCCCCTGGCTTCTGCTCCGCGGCTGCTGAGTGAGCCCTCATCTGGGACTCTCCTCAGCTCTTTCTGGGACAGTGGCGCGGCTGCCCCTCTGTTGGTCTTCCTTGGTCTCTTGTGTTCTGGGGGCCTCTGGATGTCTGGAGTTTTGATCTCCTCCATACCTGCTTCATGCCCTGGAGGACGGGGCTGTGGCCCCCCCACACCCTCTAGCAGATCATTACATGAAGGAACCTTTTAAAAAAACAAAAAACAAGCGCGTCCATGTTCACAGGTGTACACACGGGTGATCACACCCACAAACTACACCCTTTTTGGCTCCTACCTCAAAGCACACTGTGTTCTGTTGATCTTATGTGCTGCACAATAATGTTTAATATTTAGTATTTACTGTCATATTCCCATATATCATTGTGATGTTGTTTATTCTATTACTCTTCTTCTCTTCTGCTTGTTTTCTTTTTTCTTTCTCAGCAGGTGACCCAGGTGATTGATATATGCATTTTTTTTCTTTTTTTCTTCTTTTTTTTTCTTTTTCTGCTCATTCTGTTGGTTTTTGGTTTTTGCCCTTCTCCCCCGTCCCTCTTCTCAGCTGTTTCTCTTTCCCTCTTTCTTTCTCCCCTTCTTTCCCCCAGTCAAGTCTGTCCCATGTTCAGTAAGTGAAAATAAAATAAACAATAAAAGGTGAATCAAATGGACAAAAAAAAAAAAAAAAAAAAAAAAAAGAGCGAGGGTCGGAGCAACCTGGCATCAGTGCTGCTGCTACAGGTTCATCCACCAATGGGCATTCTGCTGTTTCAGCTCCCGTGACTGAGAGACTGATTTATATTCCTCGGGAGAGGAAGTGCCCATGGTTCAACGGTAAGACTGGTATAGGTATTGCCGAATGGGTGGAAGAGGTGCAGGCCTGTTTGAGGGTACGACATCTTTCGCCAGCCGACCAAGCCCTTTTCATCTATGATCATCTAGAAGGCGAGCCCAGAGAAGAGATTAAATATCGGCTTCCAGAACAGAAAGACGATCCCGAAAAGATTCTGACTATTTTACAGGAACTGTATGGGTGTACTAAGCAGTGTTGCCAACTTAGCGACTTTGTCGCTATATTTAGCGAGTTTTCAGACCCCTTAGCGACTTTTTTTCTAAAAAAAGTCACTAAAAGTGCATATCGCTTTTACCCTAAATATGCAGCGGGTGCTGTAACGCAGTCAGTTCTTCTTTTACTCTTTTACTCTTATGCTGTTTTGTGGATCACAAGGTTTAAAACTACTTATAAACACACACACACACAAAGTAACTCCACCAGAGTGCCTATTTCGGGTCACTTTTGCCAAGCCCGGGTAAAGGAGCAGGGTTGGAATTGTGACATTAAAAAAACAATAATTGCTAAAAGAAATTTAATTTGTAGTTCTAAATAAACTCTAAATGCATTTAGGACGTTTTTTACTCACTTTATGTCTCTTCCACGATGTTATTTCTCTCTCCAACAACATAGGTTACAATTAGATTAGCATGGCCAATTATGCAAATCAGGCGATGACGTCATTTAGCGACTTCTAGCGACTTTTAGGACAACCAATAGCGATTTCCTTACTGAGGATTTGGCAACACTGGTACTAAGTCATATGTCTCTTTGTAGGAAGAGTTGTTTTCAAGATGACAGCAGGAGGGAGAAACATTGCAAGAGTTTTCGCATGCTCTTACAGTATGTGCCTCATGGATAGAGTTGTAAAACAGTCCCCTCATGTTCTGCTGAACAAAGATATGTTGCTTAGAGACCAATTTATTGAAAATGTGCTTGATTGTTTCTTACGCAGAGAATTAAAACAGTATGTCCGCAGCCACCCTACTGCCACCTTGATGGATGTTCGTCGTGAGGCTATATTATGGGAGCGTGGAGGTATGCCAGGGGGCGGGACGGATAGACATTACTCCCCAGAAGGTTGGGCATTTTGCCAGAGAGTGCCCTGGTGAGCCCACAGTCATGCCTGTGCAGTGAGCTGGTACAGCAACGCAAGCCAGTTTAAGTAATGTTGTTTGTTCTTCCATGCAGGAAAACTTCCACCCCCTGAACCATTGAGCCAAAGTTCAGGTGGGGGCATCCTAGGCTCAGAGTCTGTACTACCTGACCCGTTGCTGCAGCTGGTTTTAACAGCGGGGGTTACTTGTAGGAAACCAGTAACCCCCGCTGTTAAAACCATTACTTCGGTCTTCCCTGGGTATGCATTGTCTGACCTTCGTATGTTGCAGGAGACTGACCCCATGATCAGGGAGTTTCTACAATTTTGGAGGCGGGGCCCTGATGCCAAGGAGCGTGGTCACTCTTCAAGGCTGGCCCTCGGGTTGGTCAGGCAATGGAGTAGGTTAGTGGAGCGGGATGGTGTGTTATATCGGAAGTTCTGTCATCCAAGGAGAGGAGAGACACTGCAGGTATTGCTGCCCAAGTCCCTTCAGGGTCAAGTTTTGCAACAAGTGCGCCAGGAGCATGGTTATCAGGGTGTTCGGAGCACGGTAGATGTGGTTTCTCAATGATGCTACTGGGTAGGGATGTATAGAGACATCCAACGGTGGTGCCAGAAGTGTGAGCGATGCCAGTCGGCTAAAGATGCACCAACCCATCTTAATGTGTGTGTGGGCCATTTGCCCGCACCGAAACCGAAGCAAATCCCTGTAGCTGATTGGCATAAGACGCGCCACGACCAGCAAGCCAAGGATGCTCCCCTGCGAGAAGGTCAACTGGTTTATCTGAAGAAAGTTGGACTCAGAGGTCGTGATAAAATTAAGGGTGCTTCGAGTTCAGTGGTGTATAAAGTGCTTAAGGTCCCTGACCAAAAAGGGTCAGTGTACACTATTGCTCCGGTAGATAACCTGAGTCACGCGAAACATGTCCACCATTCACTACTAAAGAATAAGGTGGAAGGTGTGACTACCTGCGCTCCCAGTGCTCTGATCCAAACATTAGAAACTGCCCCTGTAGAAGAACCGATGCAAGGTGGCGAGTGGTTTTTATTGGTCTCTGAACCTACTCCAGCCCCAAACAGTTGCCAACTAAGACCAGAGAATCCTAGCCCTCGTAGACCAGACGAGCTAGAACCCTCAACCATGGCTGTTCAGAGAGGAAACATCAGTCCTGGTTTCTCCTGACAGATTGAAGGTCAAGATGGCGCCTGTGTTTGGCTGTGCTGCTGCCTTCGTCCGTGTGTTTGTTTATTTTATATGCTATGCAAGTGTTTTTGTTACAGTTTTTTCTGGTGTCACCTCCCTTTGGATTTATGATCGTCATGCATTGCTAGCGATCAAATCTGCAATGTATAGCTTTCAGAGTCAACGAAACGAGGCTGTTTTCCTACCGCCGTTAGAGCGCAACGCAGCACCAGGTCTACCTCCACTCTTGCCGGTTAGCTCATTTTTGCTTCAGCGGCCTCGTCGGAGAAAGCAGGGGAAGCGAGCCAGCCTTCACGTCCTGCTCCGTCGTCTTCGGAAAGAGATGGACCTTCGGGGGCTCTATTCCTGGGTTGCTACCGGTGAGATTCGGCTGAAACTTGTCGGAACTGGATTAATCCCCACAACCCACTATGTTTACCACCCAGGCTGTCATCTGAAAGCATGGAAAGCCAAGCCTTATCGCGGCAGGAACCCTGTTTTGCTGCGCGGCTTACCGCATAGCGCAGACTTTGTCCTTGGAAACTCTACCCCTGTCCTGGTGAGTCGCAGCCTTAAATGGATGTTAATTAATGCCCGCTCAATCGCCAATAAGTCTTATATTTTAAATGACTTGTTCTGCTCTGAGAAGCTTGACTTCATGTTTATCTCTGAGACATGGCAACGTGAGAATGAAGTCTCACATCTTTTAGAGCTTTGTCCCGCTGACTGCTCATTTCTCTGTGCACCTTGGATATCTGGACGAGGGGGTGGAACAGTGGTAATTTTTTATGCCAGATGATTTCTTCAACCTGCTACAACTCTTTTGAGATGCTTATGATAAAAATTGGAAGAGAACAGCCCATATACGGCATTTTAATTTATCGTCCACCTGGGTCTGCTGCGTCTTTTTTTGTCAGACCTACAAGACTTTAACTTCCACTATTAAAATGGGCAAGGTTATCATTGTTGGAGATTTCAACATTCATGTGGATGACTCAACAAACAGTACCACTAAGGAGTTTCTGAGCATTATGGACTCTTTCAACTTTGTTCAGCATGTAGCAGGGCCTACTCATACGGCTGGGCACACTCTGGACTTGGTCTTCACCTATGGTGTTTCCCTTGACCACATGAATTTAAATGAAGTTGTTTTTAGGGACCATAAGTCAGTCTCTTTTACTGTATCTGTTAATTCAGAGTCCCATCCTCAAGGTTCTACTAGGCGCAGGCGCTTTATTAACGACTCTATAATTTCTGAGTTTTCCTCTCTTTTTAATTTTAAAAGTTCCTCTAACGAGGTTGAGCTTCTAACTAATTCTTTTAATGAACACTGTCTTACCATTCTAAGTCAGGTTGCTCGGTACCACTTTACAATAAGTCTCCCCTTATAGATGCTAATAAATAGTTTATAGCTATATTATTAATTAATCTGTAAATGCTTTATAAACCATTATTAATGGTTTATTATGCATTAGTTAAGGGTGAGAAAAAGAAAAAAAACTGACCGGTTTCTTGCCAAATAGTGAGCCAAATGTGTTCACCTATATATTTCATCTAGAGTTGCTATATTAAACATTTCAGACTAAGTTACTATCCTGTAAGCACAATCAGCATTTGTAAACATATTTTTTATCATATAAAATTGTACTTCATAAATGCATTATAAATATCCACAACTATCAATCGGAGCTTTGTTGTAAAGTGTAAAGCATAAAACCATTTATTAATGAATAATAAATATTTATAAATGCCACATGGGAGACTTATTGTAAAGTGTAAAGCATAACACCATTTATTAATGAATAATAAATATTTATAAATGCCACATGGGAGACTTATTGTAAAGTGTAAAGCATAAAACCATTTATTAATGACAAATAAACATTTATAAATGCCAAATGGGAGCCTTATTGTAAAGTGTAAAGCATAAAACCATTTATTAATGACAAATAAACATTTATAAATGCCAAATGGGAGCCTTATTGTAAAGTGTAAAGCATAACACCATTTATTAATGACTACTAAACATTTATAAATGACAAAAGATAGCTTTGTCGTAAAGTTTAAAACATGTCAACATTTATTAAGGACTAATAAACATTTATAAATGCCAAATGGGAGCCTTATTGTAAAGTGTAAAGCATAACACCATTTATTAATCACTAATAAACATTTATAAATGACAAAAGATAGCTTTGTCGTAAAGTTTAAAACATGTCAACATTTATTAATCACTAATAAACATTTATAATTGCCAAAAGTGAGTCTTAAATGTATAATGTCACCATTTATAACACTTAGACCTAAATTACAATCAGTGCTTGAAATAACATTTAACTACTGTCAAAAATGTATTGTAAGAGTAACACATGTAACATTAAATGTGTTTTTTAAAACACCAAACAGTCACCCACTCCAAAAAAAGTTCATGCCAGACTGGTTCAAACTGGAAATATTTTTTGTATGTCCTTAAATAAGCGTCCCAGTGGTCCATCAGGGTGTCGCGAACCAAGCCAAGATGACCACTCAAGAACCATCAGGTGTTCCTCCAGCAACTTCTCAATTCGATTTCCTCTTAGTCTACGGACATGTCCTTTGATGGTCATCCAAGCCCTTTCGATATGCTGTGTATGACTGCCAGATTGAGGATCTACACACCACCTGCTGTGATTTACAGTGTAATGTCTGTACCCTATGTTTGTCAAAACATTCTTGTAGGCTCTCCACTCATCACTGATAATGGCACTACCCAACTTAACATGCTGTCTGATCAGAGGAACAAGGTGGCGCCTTGATCGTTTTTCAACAAGTTTTAACACGAGCCTTCGCCTTTTGTCTTTAATTCCCATCATTCCAAATACCCATTTCTTCCTTTTCCATGCATTTCCAAAGCGTCCACGTGCATACTGAAAACAAAAAGAATAAAATTAAACAGAATATCTACAAAGAAACATTCAAAAAGATGGTTGCTTCTACTAATTTTTTTTACTTATGGTAAAGGTTTCCATGTTTAGAGGACACATTCAGATCTGCATTGATTCTAACAAACCTGTCTGAGAGTTTACCAACCTTTCGCTGATGACGGAGACAGCTTTCATCTATAACCACAAATTCTCTGTCACCACCAAGACGGTGTCCATTGTTTATTCTGTGTCTTTTAATTGCACGTATACAAACATGTCGAATGTGTCTTGCCATGCTACTTAGTGTTCTGGAGCTGCCAGCCACTCCATCATCGATCATATCTATTTGTCTGAGCCTGAGCCCTTGTGAAAATCTGTAATAGAAATTGAGGCAATTATTACTTACTGAGGCCCTAATTTTATTTCACAAGTCTCGTATTGGTGTTCAATTATGAAAGGTGCATTGCTATTAATGTCTACATCTACATATACCTGTAAATGAACTTCATTCAACTGAAAAGAGATGCTTTTGATTTCTCAAAGAGGGAGCTAGTTCTAATTGTTCTGGAAACTTTCCTATGACTTGCTCTTTTGCAGCACCTGAGAACATACAAATGAGTTAAGTAAAGAAATGGACCCTTAAACAAGAGCATTAATTGAAAAGATAATCACAAAATTAAGTATGAAGAAAATAATAATGAAAAGAGGTTAATGCTCCCTCTTGCATTGATAACCGAAATATTTTGTTATATTTACTACATGCACTACATTATCATGCATTATACATACCACATATATTGGGCTTTCTTCACCACGGAAATCATTTTCATCTTATGGTGACAAACAGGACATCTAAGCTTCTTTTTTAGCAGGTGTTTCTTCTGCAGCCATTTAATGAGCCTTAGTGCCTTATATTTAGTTTGTTTTCCTTCTATTCTGGTGCGCAATCTCATTCCCAGAGACATTCTGGTGGGAAAAAATGAGTAATTTATTTTATTATCACCTCGAAACACCGTAAAATACTCTATGGGAGTCTAGTGCAAATCGGTTAAGAGTTAAAGAACTTCACATGCTATATAAAACAAGCCCTATAATCAAAAATAGTCCCACGCAAAAAAGAGGATTGTCTCACCTGTTATAATGTATCTCCGACTTTGTTATGTAGATCTAACCCACTGGATTCATGCTAAAGAAATATGTTCTGCCGCCAAAGGGAGGGAAAACAAATTTAATTTAAACGCAGAGGAGCTTATACAACCATCCAATCACAGTTAACTTTATTAAGGAAAGCCCCTCCTCTCAGAGCGCGACAGGCAGTGGAGCGCTCTGGAAGGTCAAGCCAAAGGGGCACGAACAGACACACTGAAGGTTCAAGTTCCTGCGCCATGGATGGAGCAGAAGATAAAAATTTGTGTGCGTCTGCGACTTACACAGTTAGCACACGTTCGAAGAGATACAAAAAGCAGAGACTGGATGATCTAGATTGCACTAAGCCAACGACGTCAGCAGTTAGACATGAAGGTGAGTATAATGCTAGCTAGCTAGCTACCGAGCCATTTGGCTGCTAGCTACAGTGGCTAACTAACATCACATAACATGTGAATAGCTCTATTACTATTGGTTATTCCAAACGATTTATATCACTTAGTTGTACAGTATATTTTTAGTTTTGTTTATGTGCATCATTAAATTTATATTAAACACCCTGGTAAGGCAGTACACATAAGAATTATTTGCCTTGTTTTAGAAATGCCTGAACCACCACAGGTGTATATAACATAATTTTTACAAAGTGGCTTTTTATAAATTCAAGTTGTAACCGTTTTTAATCAATATTTTATTTGAGTTTCCCAAGTTTAAATTATAAATTATTTTAGTATTGTAATTTAATAATTGTTTGTTCTTTAGATTCTTCTTCTAATCCTGCCCCTACTGCAACTGCCCTTCTTAACAAGGAGCGAGAGAAACTGACTTTTCTTAAGGAGAAACTGGAGTGGCAAAAGAAGAGAATTGAAGAACTGGAAGGAGAGAGAGATTTTCTCCGAAGTCAGCTATCATCCCTTACAAGTATGAAACTAGACTTGTTCCATGAACATTATTTTTATTTTACAGTCTTCAAATTGGTCTGCTGGGGCGGCAGCATCTCTGCTGGGGACAGGAAGAGACTGAACAGGGTGATCCGAAGGGCCAGCTCTGTTCTAGGATGCCCTCTGGACCCAGTGGAGGTGGTGAGTGACAGGAGAATGGCGGCTAAGCTGTCATCCCTGTTGGACAACGTCTCCCACCCCATGCAGCAGACTGTGACAGCACTGAGCAGCTCCTTCAGTGGGAGACTGCGGCACCCACGGTGTGGGACGGAGAGATTTCGCAGGTCTTTCCTCCCCACTGCTGTCAGACTCCACAACAAAGACTTTAACTGAACAAACACACACATCCACACATGTGCAATAACACTAAGTGCAATAATCCTTTCTGGCATCGTCGTATTTTTACTCAGTTGTATATAGCATTCGTATTCTATTTTTATCTTATTGTATATTTTTATTCTATTTTATTCTACTGTATATAGTATATTATTTTATTCTATTCTGTACAGCTGTGTACTGTATTTATTCTTATTGTATTCTAATTTTTGCGTCATAACTTTTGCACTGTCCACTTCCTGCTGTGACAAAACAAATTTCCCACGTGTGGGACTAATAAAGGTTATCTTATCTTATCTTATCTTATCTTATCTTATCTTATCTTATAAACATTAGATAATTTATCAATCCCAGTGAAGTTCCCTTATTGTCATTGTGTTGATTAAAAGATTTTAGTCAGTTAACTTTAAGTGTTGTGCTAGTTCATTCCTAAAGAGACCTGGTTCCAAATTCAGTTCAGCCAGGTCTAACTTGATTGATTCAATTTCATAGTTCATAAGATCATAACTCCAACATGAACTAGTAATGTAACAGCCTTACAATCAGAATTAATATAGGTTTTATATATATATGTATGTATGTATGTATGTATGTATGTATGTATATATATATATATATATATATATATATATATGTGTGTATATATATATGTATATATATGTGTATATATGTACACCTTATTCACATGATGATTTTCTATAACAAAATCCTCATTCTCTTTAAGCACATAAGCTTACTAAATCATCAATTGTGTAATTGAAAAACAGGGGACTTGTTTCTAAAACCATCCATTTTGTTGTTTACATCCTGCAGAGCAACCTAAAGACGAACCATTCAATGATCCATTTTCCTCGAAGGCTTCTGAAAACTCAGATTCATCTTTCGCATCTTCATCTGTATCGTCTGTGTGGTCATCCTCATCTTCATCCCCAAAGAAGCGAAAGCACAAATACAACAAAAAGCATTCAAGAGCCAAGAAACCCAAGAAGGAGCAGAAGAAGCTCCGGCAGTGTGGTGAGCAAAATATTTTGGAAGAGAAGATTTTACAGAAGAGGATACTATAAATGTGACATAAAAGATAGTATTATGACTTTAATTTGTTCTAAAAATTACTCTGTGTTCACTACGTCATATATACATATCTATCTATCTGTCTGTGTATATATATATATATATATATATATATATATATATATATATATACACAGTGGGGCAAAAAAAGTATTTAGTCAGCCACCGATTGTGCAAGTTCCCCCACTTAAAATGATGACAGAGGTCAGTAATTTGCACCAGAGGTACACTTCAACTGTGAGAGACAGAATGTGAAAAAAAATCCATGAATTCACATGGTAGGATTTGTAAAGAATTTATTCGTAAATTAGGGTGGAAAATAAGTATTTGGTCACCTCAAACAAGGAAAATCTCTGGCTCACACAGACCTGTAACGTCTTCTGTAAGAAGCTTTTCTGTCCCCCACTCGTTACCTGTATGAATGGCACCTGTTTGAACTCATCATCTGTATAAAAGAGACCTGTCCACAGCCTCAAACAGTCAGACTCCAAACTCCGCCATGGCCAAGACCAAAGAGCTTTCGAAGGACACCAGGAAAAGTATTGTAGACCTGCACCAGACTGGGAAGAGTGAATCTACAATAGGCAAGCAGCTTGGTGTGCAAAAATCAACTGTGGGAGCAATCATCAGAAAATGGAAGACATACAAGACCACTGATAATCTCCCTCGATCTGGGGCTCCACGCAAGATCTCATCCCGTGGGATCAAAATGATCATGAGAACGGGGAGCAAAGATCCCAGAACCACACAGGGGGACCTGGTGAATGACCTGCAGAGAGCTGGGACCAAAGTAACAAAGGTCACCATCAGTAACACACTACAACGGCAGGGAATCAAATCCCGCAGTGCCAGACGTGTTCCGCTGCTGAAGCCAGTGCATGTCCAGGCCCGTCTGAAGTTTGCCAGAGAGCACATGGATGATACAGCAGAGGATTGGGAGACTGTCATGTGGTCAGATGAAACCAAAGTAGAACTTTTGGGTATAAACTCAACTCGTCGTGTTTGGAGGAAGAAGAATACTGAGTTGCATCCCAAGAACACCATACCTACTGTGAAGCATGGGGGTGGAAACATCATGTTATGGGGCTGTTTTTCTGCCAAGGGGACAGGACGACTGATCCTTGTTAAGGACAGAATGAATGGGGCCATGTATCGTGAGATTTTGAGCCAAAACCTCCTTCCATCAGTGAGAACTTTGAAGATGAAACGAGGCTGGGTCTTCCAACATGACAATGATCCAAAACACACCGCCCGGGCAACAAAGGAGTGGCTCCGTAAGAAGCATTTGAAAGTCCTGGAGTGGCCTAGCCAGTCTCCAGACCTCAACCCCATAGAAAATCTGTGGCGGGAGTTGAAAGTCCGTGTTGCTCGGCGACAGCCCCAAAACATCACTGCTCTCGAGAAGATCTGCATGGAGGAATGGGCCAAAATACCAGCTACTGTGTGTGCAAACCTGGTAAAGACCTATAGTAAACGTTTGACCTCTGTTATTGCCAACAAAGGTTATGTTACAAAGTATTGAGTTGTATTTTTGTTATTGACCAAATACTTATTTTCCACCCTGATTTACGAATAAATTCTTTACAAATCCTACCATGTGGATTCATGGATTTTTTTTTCACATTCTGTCTCTCACAGTTAAAGTGTACCTCTGGTGCAAATTACTGACCTCTGTCATCATTTTAGGTGGGGGAACTTGCACAATCGGTGGCTGACTAAATACTTTTTTGCCCCACTGTATATATATATGTATGTATAGATTAGTATGCTTTGAGCATTTGCTTTTCTAATTATTTGCTTTGTTTTCATTTTTAGTTCAAACGCCAAATGACATTGTGCAGCGATACAAATCCCTCCTCAAGACATTTCCAAAGCATGGGCTCGACAGGAACACTGTTGTGTCCACTTCATCAGATGGGGAGCTTGCTATTGCGGTCCGCAATGTCTACCAGGAGCTACTGTCCAACAGGCCTAGTGGAGAGACGGTACTAGCTTTTGCTAAGCGATGTGAGGCTGCAATTCAAGGCAGTGATGAAGTAAAAAACAAAATAGAAAGTATGAAGGCCGCTGGTACTTTGCTTCCAATTCGAAGAGGGAAATCTGTCTGAAACCCTAATTTGTTCTAAGTGGTTTTGTTTTTTTGAGCATATTGAACTGAAGAAAAGATCTGCAAAACCAATCATTTTTCAAAGATCTGTTCACATATGTGTTGAGTTTCCACACAACTAAGAGATTTACCTGTTAGTTTATTTTATTGGTTTTTTTTTTTCAATGTTTTGATTTGTATAAATGTGTGTAGAGTAAATAATACAGCTGTGCAGTTTCAGTTAAGGTATAATAATTTATTATATTATAATTATTATAATTTTCCTTTGTTTTATGCCAGTGGTGAATTTAGGGATGGGATTTGTTTCCTTAATATAGTTTTAGCTATCTTTAAAGGGCTTGTATATAAGTTTAGAAATGCTAAATAACTGTTGGTGCTTTATACTTTTTATAGTAATGCCCAGTAATACTTAGAAATGTTTGTTGATCATAAATAAATGTTGACATGTTTTAAACTTTACAACAAAACTCTGTTTTGTCATTTATAAATGTTTAGTAGTCATAAATAAATGGTGTCATGCTTTACACTTTACAATAAGGCTCCCATTTGGCATTTATAAATGTTTATTTGTCATTAATAAATGGTTTTATGCTTTACACTTTACAATACGGCTCCCATTTGGCATTTATAAATATTTATTATTCATTAATAAATGGTTTTATGCTTTACACTTTACAACAAAGCTCCGATTGATAGTTGTGGATATTTATAATGCATTTATGAAGTACAATTTTATATGATAAAAAATATGTTTACAAATGCCGATTGTGCTTACAGGATAGTAACTTAGTCTGAAATGTTTAATATAGCAACTCTAGATGAAATATATAGGTGAACACATTTGGCTCACTATTTGGCAAGAAACCGGTCAGTTTTTTTTCTTTTTCTCACCCTTAACTAATGCATAATAAACCATTAATAATGGTTTATAAAGCATTTACAGATTAATTAATAATATAGCTATAAACTATTTATTAGCATCTATAAGGGGAGACTTATTGTAAAGTGGTACCGGTTGCTCCTCTCAAAACCAGTTATTGCTCTGTTAGTTCCCGGACACCATGGTTAAATAATCAGACTCGTGGTCTTCGACGCACCTATCGAAAAGCAGAGCGCCTGTGGAAGTCCACCGGTCTGACTGTCCATCGTGAGCACTTTAAAGAACTACTTTACCTATATAATGAATCAGTCAAAGAGGCCAGATCCTCTTACTTCAATAATCTTATAAATCGTCATAAAAATAATTCAAGAATTCTATTTGATACCATCAACAGTATTGTTTCTCCTCCAACCCAGCATGCTCTGTTGCTTTCTGATGAAGATTGTAATACTTTACTTTGTAAATAAGGTGATGGACTTGAAATCCAAAATTTCCTCAAGTGCCTCCCCTTATGAAGATTCCCCTTGCTGTCTTGGATCATTTACCTCCTTTTCTCCAATCACACTAAATTACTTAATTATAGTTTTATGTAAAATGCAATCCTCATCATGCTCTGTAGATATATTACCTCACTCTGTCCTGTCCGGGTCTATCACCAGCATTGGTCCCACATTACTATCCATCATCAACAGTTCACTGAGGCAAGGCTGTGTTCCATCTTATTTTAAACATGCTGAGGTAACTCCTCTGTTAAAAAAACAGAATCTTGATCCTAGCTCTGCTAGTAATTACCGACCTATTTCAAAATTGCCATTTGTAAGTAAATTACTTGAAAAAATTGTTGAAAATCAGTTCAGGTCTCTATTATAATAATAATAACAAACTTTATTTATAAAGCACACTTAAAAACCAAGGGTATGCCAAGGTGCTTAACAAGTAAGATAGAATATAGGCGGAGGATAATAGAAATAGGACCAAAGCAAGTGCTAAGTATGCAAGCAGATAACTGTCACTGATACATAGGAAAGCAACAGGTACAGAGCAAACAAGAATTTAAATGAGCATAAAAGTGCATGATATAAAGTCATAAAAGAAATATTAACTAGAGGGAAAGGCAAGATTGAATACTGTAAGTGGGTTTTTAATCGTGATTTGAACAGTGCAATGGAATCAGATGCGCGGAGGTCGAGAGGAAGGGTATTCCACAGTACCCGGGCAGCCAGAGCAAACGCACGGTGACCCCGGGACTTCAGTCGAGATCTGGGTTGGGTCAGAAGTAGTAGAGTGGCAGATCTGAGTGTTCTAGCAGGAGTATGTGGTTTGAGAAGTTCACTAAGATAACTTGGCGCTAATTTAATAATAGTTATTATGTAAATTACACATTCTTGACCCTTTTCAGTCTGGCTTTCAAAAGCAGCACTCTACAGAGACCGCTCTCTTAAGAGTCTATAATGATCTATTAATGGCATCTGACGCAGGGAACTGTTCTGTGATCATTTTGCTTGATCTTAGTGCAGCCTTTGACACCATTGACCACAAAATCCTACTTAACAGGCTCAAGGTTTTGGTTGGTGTCATGATCAGGCTGTGTGGCAGGCAGGAAATAGGTCCCAAACGCAAACTCACGGAAAACAGGAGAGACTCAAAATACAGCTTTATTGCTGACAAAATAACATGAAACTAAACTGGGAAGTACTAAGGAACTGACTTACGAGGAAACACACGGCGGGCACACAGTCATGAGGGAGAACGCGACACCGAACTGAGGGAGACGCAGCCATAAATACACAGAGGGTTAACGAGGGAAGTGGGAACACACGGGGAACACAGCTGACACAGATAACCATAACGAGACAGGGAAGGAGTGAACACAACATGACGCATACTGGCGAGAGACTGTCAAAGTAAAACAGGAAGTACACGGAGGTTCAGACAGGAGGAGAAAGAGCACGGGGAGAACACAGACATAACGGGCTGGGGAAAACATGGAATAAAACACAAGGAGAGACGAGGGCTCACAGATACACAGGGGCACACAGGAGGTAACCAAATAAGGAACATCTTAACTAAATAACCTAGGAACCAAGGCATAAATAGGGAACAAAATACAAAACACACAAAAACTAAGAATACTGGGCCAACATGGCCCAGGACCATGACAGTTGGTATATCTGGCTCTGCCTTAGACTGGTTTTCTTCCTACTCATCAGATAGGACCTTTTCTGTTAGGACTGACAGGTTCACCTCTGACATTGCTGCCCTGACCTGTGGGGTCCCACAGGGTTCAGTTTTAGGTCCATTACTATTTTCTTTTTATATGCTTCCTTTAGCTGTTATCAGTCAATCTTTTAGTGACCTGTCTTATCATTTTTATGCTGATGACATTCAGCTCCATATATCTTTTAAGTCTCATCAGCTGGATAGGCTGTCCACCCTAGTCCAGTGCTTAACCCAGGCTTCTGATTGGCTTTCAAGCAACTACCTTGTTCTAAATACTAACAAGACCGAGACCATGATCATAGGTCCTTCTGAGCTACATTCTAAAATCAGTCAGGTTCTTGCCTTTTTCTGTCCATCTGTCAAGTCAAATATTCGAAATCTTGGAGTAATATTTGACTCTTCTCTGGGCCTCGACTCTCATGTAAAATCTTTGTCTCGTTCCTGTTTCTATCATTTAAGAAACATATCTAAACTGCGACATATGAAACCATATGTCGCAGTTTAGATATGTTTAGATATGTTCTCAGCTGAACTGGAAAAACTCATTCATGCATTTGTGTCATCACGCTTAGATTACTGTAATTCCCTTTTTACTAGCTTGGATAAATCATCTCTCTCTCGCCTCCAGACAATACAAAACGCAGCAGCCAGACTACTAACTCGCTCTACCAAGCGTGTTCACATCACTCCCATCTTATATTCTTTACATTGGCTCCCAATAGAGTTTAGAATTCGCTTTAAAATTCTTGTTTTAACATACAGAGCACTAAATGGCCAGGCTCCAGATTACTTATCCAAGCTTCTTATAAAATACACTGCTGCTCGTCATCTCCGCTCACAGACTCAGTCTCTTAGTTGTTCCCCGTACATGACTGAAGACAAAAGGGGACAGAGCCTTTCAGTCTGTTGCACCAAGGCTGTGGAACAGTTTACCACTACATTTACATTTGCTTGACTGTGGATTCTTTTATAAAACAGTTAAAAACTCTTCTGTTCAATCAAGCCTTTTGTTGATCTACATATTTTATATTTTTTACATTATTTACATTTGATCTTTTACATTGTATATAATGTCTATTGATTTTATTGTTTATTTTAATATTTTAATATTTGTGTACAGCGCTTTGTGATTGTCTGTCTGTGAAAAGCGCTTAATAAATAAAGTTTACTTACTTACTTACTCAACGTCCCCCATGGTGTCAGCTTGCACTGATCTGCCAGTTATGGCTGGTGTTCATAACAATATAGCCCCTCTACGTAGGACTACCCGTGGTAATGCTGGGACGCACTTGAACCTGCATCATTTGTCCCAGGTAGCAGGAAGTAGAGCAATAGGGGCTGGGCACTCCCAGGCACCTGTGCCTAATACAGTTACCCTGTATAGACCTTGGCAGTGAGTGTCAATCGTCGGGACGACGATTCAAATCCCGGAGGGTAGATTCTGGGGTAGGATTTTACATGATGTCCACAAACGCACCACTGACATCCACACCTTCCCAGCCGATGATTCCTCATCACGACACCACACTACAAAGAAAAACCCAGCCGAAAGAGGAGAGGAAGAGGGCCAGATTATTCCAGCAGCAAGGGATTCTGTGATGTATCTTTCCATTGCCTCACATTCAGGTTGAGAAATACTGTATAAATGGCTCATAGGAAGGGGAGCGCCAGGGAGGCGGTCAATGCCACAGTCATAAGGTCTGTTTGGGGGCAACGAAGACGCACGGTCTTTACTAAACACCTCCAGGAGATCATGATGAATGGGAAGGATGGAGGAGAGATCAGGAGAATCAGGGGCAGAGCCTGGATCTGAAGAACTGGTAGGCGGTGTTGCGGCCTTTAAGCAGGTCATGTGACATCCCTCCCCCCACCCCAAAACCTTAGCTATCTTCCAATCTAGTGTGGGATTATGTTGTTGCAACCAAGGAAATCCTAGTACTAATGGCGTGAGCGGAGCTTTAAACACAAACAAGCGCAGGGTCTCGGAATGATTGCTGGAGAGAGTTAAAGAAATAGGCTCAGTAATATAGGTGCCATCAGGTAGGCGTTGCCCATTGAGCACCGTAATTTTAAGTCTGTGAGGAAGGAGCTCAGTTGGAATTGGTGATGGGATTTCCGGCTCTTTTTAGAGAACCGGCTCTTTCGGTTCAGCTCACTAAAAAGAGCCAGCTCTTTCTGCTCCAAACCGGCTCTTCAGGTTGTTTTGTTGCTTTAATTTATTTATTATTAACAATAATATAAAATTATGCACAAAAGGAATTACTAATGTAAAAAAAAAAGTGGTTTTATTTATATATGTTTATATATAAATATATGCGGTTTTCAAAAACAGCTTGACAAAATACGCGATTTTAGCCCCATCACTCTCAAAAGCCCTTGGCTGCTGCCGAAACTGCAGAGACTGTTGAGTTAAAAAGCCTGTACACTTTTCTAACTCACCAGAAAAAGGCTCGAGGGTTGGGAGCGGTCGTTCGGGAAGCGCCGGCGGAGCTGGTGATGGCAGGGCTGGAAGCTCCGGCGCCGGGGACATCTGGGGTTGGGGTTGTGAAAGAGGAGATTGCGTGGGCATACTTTCCAACAGTGTGTGCTCGGCCAGTGCCAGAGTGAGAGCTGCCAGCTGTTGGTTGATATGCTGCAACATTTGCTTGTGCCATACCAGTATGGCTTCAGGCGAAACAGCAGGCTGATCTGACTGTGGCACGGATTCCGAGTCCGCTGAGTCCATACTGGCTGGATCGTTCTGTTACGGTCACTGTGGGGACTCAAACGCAGGACTCCTTGCTCACAGGAAGAACAGAGGGTTTTTATTTACAAACACCAGGTGAAATGTGTGACAGTGACTCAGTGCTATATACAAGAGTGTGGATATCAGGGCTCCAGGGAATCCACGGGAAAAGCAGGGGAACACTCTCACTCCTCCTCAGTCTCTCTTGGCGTCTCACCAGTCATTTACTCCTCTCTCGCACCAGAAACTCTGTAGGGAACAAGGGCAGGTACAGGGGTCTGTACACAGGGAAACCAGGCACGTGCAGAGGGCTAGAGGGGCTAGAGGGGCTTGAGCACCCGCCCCTTTCCTGATGGGTGCCCATAGTGCCCTTTCGTTGAGGCAACTTTTTAAAAAAAATTATTGTTATTTTTGTGTGCGTGCGGAGTCCTGTCTGTGCCCCTCAACAATAATATTTAACTATTAATCACAGTTTTGCTAAATAAAAGGATCTGGCTTGCATCAATCACATGATCACATTTAACCAATGATCACCCTTGACGGCAGAACGTGCTGGTTACAAGCCAGGAACGAGCTCACAAAGAGCACGCGCATTTTTTGCGGTCCGGAGCTGTAGGAGAAACACAAGTTAACTCAGAGACTTGGACTGATGCGACAAAACCAGTAAGTAGGTGTACAGCGTACACTGTAGTGTATAGCACAAACATTACCCCTCCTTTTATTAACTGCACAAGTAGTGTTGGTCATAGCTGCTGGCTACCTGTGTAAGGCTGTCATGGGTCTGTAGCTCTGTCCACCGTTTTAGTGAACATATTTACTTTTAAAGTATTTAGAACATATTTAGTTTAAGTTACAGGGCTTTTCCTGCCTTTCTGGAGGGATTATATTTCACTAAAAAACGATCTAATATGCATGTCCACCTAATTATGCATTATTATAATTATAATATATTAAAAAACACACGCTGTATTTTAAAGAACATACATTAAGAAGCAGATTATATTAGATTTATATTTTAAATAAGACAAAATTTGGATTTTACAGCAGTAAAATTATTGTATCTCTACAGTTTAAAAATGTAATAAGCTTTGCTCCTGCACAGAGTGGATAGTGAAACAAATGGAATCATCATAATGACATTATTTCATATTTATTACTTCCCCCTCCTCACTGCTTTATTGTAGCTCTAGTAATAAATAATAATGTAAGGATTCTGGATCAGCACCATGATGCCCATAGTATATACAGTATTCTGAAGAAGGTCTAAAATGTCCCTGTGTGTGCGTGCATGTGTGTGTTTTATTTAGATGGATTTTTAAAAAAAAATATTACTCATGATATAACATTGTCCAGACATGCCTGGTAAGGACATGAGGAGGAAACAGTAGGAGCTGTGTGAGGCTACTAAAGGCAGTGCTATAACATTTTTCTGTCATCATTTTATTATAGATTAAGTGCAAGAGTTGTTAGGTGTGGATAATTAAATTATAGTTTATTGCAATAGCAAGTTGTGCCTTGTTCTCAGATAGACAGCAAGTGGAGAGTGATATATGAAATGATGGAAGGAAGGAAGAAGAGAAGCAAAGAGTGATTCACAGGCAGAGCCTAAATTATTTCTCAGAGTTTTTGTTGCCTTATGGTTCCAAGCGCTGTCACCAATCTTTGCATTTTGTTATTATCTCATGACACTTGTTTAATCAGCTACCATCTCTCCTATGGACTTTTTAATGTGTACAGTCTCAGATCAACACAGCCCTGCCCTCCAGCACTATCCACAGCAACCCCTCAACAGCAACATTGTATCAATCAGGTAAAACATCGGCTACGTTTGCTTTGCCTTGTTGCCCATATTAGATTCTTGATGAATGTGTGTTGTTGTTATTCAGCCTGGTTCAATGTGCCCCTTTTTAACTTTGAGCACCCGCCCCTTTAAACCTCTCTGCACGGCCCTGAGGGAAACAAAAGTGTTAGCACAAGAAGCTGAAACACGGGAACTAGACTGTAGTGTCCAAGCCTGACACAGGTCAAGCAACAATCCAGGGGGGAGCAGTCTCGCTTCTTCCCTTTAGTAGAGGCCAGTTAATGAGACGCAGGTGTTGATCATCTCACGTATGTAGGCCAAAGGCGGGAGCCCACAACGAACTCAGCCCAGGCGACAGAGGGAGAGAGGGAGGGAGAGAAAAAGAACAAAGCCGAACTTCTCAGACAGATCTGCCGGACCGTGACACCTTGATGGTTCATATGAAATAAATTTTTTTCTCTGATGTATCAAAAAAGACAAAGTCTTGCAAACAGCAAAGTACCTTGTGTGTTGAGGGATGACACAAAGGACAGGGTTGCAGGGAAATTTACAGCCTGATATTCTTCACTTCCTTTACTAAATCATTCAGGCACTGCTCATATTTTCAAGGCAGTAGACTTCTTTGTTAGAGCTTCAGGGAGACTGATGACAGAAACAATTACAATAAACAGGACCCCAGAATTGTAGGAGAACAAAATAACACAATCTGACATCCTTGACCTTTTTTAAGTACTTTGAAAGATTATTATCCCTGAGATGTAGAACTGAGGGTCAACAATAGAATCTTTAATTGTGCCAGTTCATTTTCTATTGTACACACCCCAATAAATCAATCACTAGAATAAAAGCACAAAAACATGTATTATGTGAGTATATAAAATGTCAGACTTTTGCATCAACATTAATACATATTACATGAATAGAAATGAAACAAGAGGTCCAGGAGACAAGTTTTGTTTTAACTGTAGAGCAGCAATGATAGGTCTGTTAAACAACTAGCTGCCATCAGAGAACAACATTGGTGGTTTCAGCTCTAGTGTGAGAATGTGTTCATTCTTTTAACTGAAGATGAACATGAGCAACTGTGACGTTGGACTGCTGGCACTTTTATCTGTTTCTTTATATAAACTGTACGTCAAGCAACTAAATACTTAAGCTATTCATTTGAATGTCTCCTTAACTAGTCAATTTACAAACTACCAGCAGAAAACAAGATCAATTTAAAATTGTATTATCTTTAACTCTTTCACATGAAGGGCATTAAAGTCTAGTTTAATTTTCTTCCATGCAATATAACTTTCATGAACGTCCACTAATAAATGTTTGTAGGAGTCTGCATGCCTAGGTGCTTCATTTTATTCACCTGTGGCAACAGAAGTGATTGGAACACCTGAATTCAAATTTAGAAGGATGAGTCAATACTTTTAGCACTATAATCCTTTCTGACAGTTGCCTTACAGTACAAAGAATCAGAATGATGGAGACTGAGCTGCTCATAAATCTGTGATGTAATCATCATCCTCAAATTGACAACTTGTTTAGTATAAAATCAAAAGTAACAAACTAGAAGGCACTGCAGTGGGTGGCTGAGGACCACTGTGTGTAGCTTACCTGACGTTTACACCAGCATATGCAAGGACAGAGACGCTCCACCCACCCTGCCCACAGACCCCATTTTTACACCTCCACTCAGGCTGGAGGCTGTGCAGCACTGTAGCAAGGTCCACCAAGTTAAAGAATAGCTTTTTCCAGATGCTGTGAGACTGTTGAACTGTGCCCAACTGCAACACCTCTGAGAATGCACAAATTATATCCTGCAGTTTTAAAGGACTTATTGATTAAGCTATTATACTTAATGGATCATTTATTTATTTGATAGGTTTTTATTTATATTAATACTATTATTATACACTTCTATATGAATTTATAATTCTAGGAGCATTTTAAAGAGTATTTTCATATTTTATCTTAAACAGCACTGTTTTGCAGAATAAAAGAAAATGCTGCAATTTTACAAGCAGACTTGTTTTTATATACAGTTATCCTTTCTACTGATGTTGTCATCTAAGCAACTCTTTATCTGCCTCATACTCTCACGTGGCAGTTGAGGTTAGCTTGCCAACAGCATGCAGCAAAACTAACCATTAAACTATGAACCTTTAAACTATGAGCTCTCAGGGCACTGGTTTAGCTGGTGCCTGGTTTTAGGGCACATGGCCTAAAAGCAGCAGCCTGGTTCGAGTCTGACTTCCGGCCCTTTACTGTGTCTGTTCTCCTTCCTCCCCTGCTTCGGTTTGTCTTCACTGTCTCTCTCCATTAAAGTCAAAAGCCTAAATAAAAACTATTAAATAGTTGAGAGGAAACTAAATGGTTAATGTCATACTGCTTTTACATCATGTGGTTAGTGATGGTTAGTTTGCCCATGCACACAAAGACAAAGTTAGCCATGAAAAGTAAGAGTAAATAATTATCTCCCAGAACATCTTTAGATGCAATTTTGCCAGATCTGCTGTCTTTGTGATGTACAAATTTTGTAATTGAAGGGATATCACATCTGGATGATACCATATATAAACACTTGTGATTGATCAGTGCTCCCTATATTCTCTCCAAAAACATTATGTTTTTGAGACTACAGATCCATTGACTTGTATACTGGATCCGTTTACCCATTCATTTTTAGCCCATAAAAACAAAACAAATTTTTTTTTTTAAAGTAAGTACTTTTAAGTATGCAAAGATAGCCACAGAAAAATTCAGAGCCTGAATATCTGGAAGTGTCTGTTTACTTGCATACGCATTACTGGGATTTCCTTTATCGAGGCACAAAATATAGGAAAGGGAATATTTAAATAAATTGATTACTGTACTGTTTGCGAATTGATTGCAAATTGTACTAATGTTTTGTAGAGAAAATGCATGTCTTGTTTTTTGTGCTTGATAGGCTGATACCCAGAGGCATCCTAAAATTTAAAAGCATTTGCTGGTTTTCTTATTAAACCGTGAGAATTTCAGGACCATAGACAGTGAACGAGGTTTGTGTGGTGATCTGATGAGCTGCACGTTACTGTTTTTAGGGGTAGAACTACACAAATTCACCTGTATATAAACACAAAAGACTTCCCTATAAAATCTGTGCATCCATTTTTTCCCCCCCCTGTTTTTACTAAACAAATCCCACAAAGAAAAAATGCAGTGGTACTGTTAACACCAGCAATCACAGACTATAGAAGTAAACTTTTTCTTTTTCCATCAGGCATTTCTGGTTTGCCTTATCCCTCGAAGTGATGAAAGTAGTCTTAATGCGAGAATGCTACAGAAACAGCGTCAAAGTAATGTTGCATCATTTACAAATACTGTTTCCATTGTATTACATTCGTCTGCTTGGCTTAAATTTAATGTACACTAAATTTAAATGTTTTTTGGAAATATTTGTCCTGTCATCCATAAGACTTCTTCAGTTCTAAAATGAAAAGGTGGTTTTCCCTTAGGAGGGTTCCGTTGACTCAGTATTACATTTCATTTGGGACTTCCGGTCTGGCTGCCCAGCTACGATCAAAGAATTGCGTGCTTTCAGAAAAGATACGAATGAGCATTTTAATGCTATACGGGAGAATGTGAACGGCATCGGTAAAAGACTCGATGAAGCAGAGGGACGCATAAATGTTGTGGAGACTCGAATCCAGGTTTCAGAGGAGCAACTAATGGAATTAGCAAAACTTCAGATGTGATATGAAACTAAGTTATTGGATTTAGACGTTCAAGTCGCGAGAATCTCAAAATAAATGGCGTGAAGGAAGGGGAAGAGGACCCATTTCCATCGGTTGTAACCTTCATACAGACTCTATTTGAAAGACAATGCGTCTCTCTTCTCCCACCGCGTTGGGGATTGAAAGAGCACACCGGGCCGGTGCTGAGAAATTGTTGTCGAACTCGCAAGTTATCGTATCAAGGAAGACATCAAGAAGGCCTGGCAGGCTAGGGGGTTTGGTTTTCAAGGCACTAGGATACATGTGGACAATGATTATGCCCCGGAGATACAACGAAGAAGAAGAGCATATGTAGCAGCGAAGAAGGTGCTTAAGGAGAATAACATTCGCTTCCATTTGCCTTTCCCGGCCAGTCTGAGAGTGTACTACAGGGATGGAACAGTGACGTACAACACGGCGTATGAAGCGACTACAGACATGGTGAAGAGAGGATTATGGGTAGACATTGTGAAAGACAGGGCAAATAAAACAGCAGACTTGGCAAATATTATTGGCAAGTATTTTTATTTTTTATTCCTATTTATTCTATTTATCCCCTTTGTATATTTTATTTATATTTGTCTCTGTATTTATATATGTGTGTGTGTGTGTGTGTGTGTGTGTGTGTGTGTGTGTGTATATATATATATATATATATATATATATATATATATATATATATATATATATACATATAACAATTCTGTAACTGTAACTTCGGTCGTTGCTGTGCTTTTTGGAAGTCGAATTTCCCAGAGGAACCCACCCGAGGGATTAATAAAGTTCTATCTTATCTTATCTTATCTTATCTTATCTTAAATAAGCACGAAGCAGAAACGAGGAAACATGATCCAAAAGCAGGACTTCAAGGAGCATCTCCAGGCACCCAGGTGACTGTGGGTAATTAGGTTGCTTGTGACGGAGCATCATATTGGAGGTAAACTCAAGAGTAGAGCTTTAAGAGTAACTGAGACTACAGACTTTATTTTGTTAAAGATGTATTAGTTATATTTTTTGTTAATCTCATAAAGAGGGCATACAAAAGTAGAATAAAGTCGGGTCATTTATGGCCTGTATTTATATAGCGCTTTACTAGTCCCTAAGGACCCCAAAGCGCTTTACATATCCAGTCATCCACCCATTCACACACTGGTGATGGCAAACTACATTGTAGCCACAGCCACCCTGGGGCGCACTGACAGAGGCGAGGCTGCCGAACACTGGCGCCACCGGGCCCTCTGACCACCACCAGTAGGCAACGGGTGAAGTGTCTTGCCCAAGGACACAATGACCAAGATTGTCCAAGCCGGGGCTCGAACCGGCAACCTTCCGATTACAAGGCGAACTCCCAACTCTTGAGCCACGATCGCCCATTTATATGCATAGTAAGCTGGACCCTACAAACCACTGGGCTTCCGGCCTGTGGGCCGATGAGGGTACTCTTCCACAAGTTGACAGAAGAGCTTTTCCCTCACTAATATAGAGTTTGTTTTTGGAAGTCAACATGATTGTATATTTTTGTTGTATAATGTTCTTTTCTACAATGCTGTTTTTTCCTCTCTTTTTTTTTTCCTCCAGGGGTGTACTTTTTGATTTCCTATTATGTACAGAGCTTAAAATCATATAAGAGTCCCAACCGCCCCCAACATGTCCGGCTGGATAACCACTGCTCATCTACCATCACAATGAACACCGGTGTACCACAAGGCTGTGTGATGAGCCCTTTCCTCTACTCCCTCTTCACCCACGACTGCAGACCTGCTGATGGTTCCAACACCATCATTAAGTTTGCAGATGACACCACAGTGATTGGCCTTATCAGTGACAATGATGAGGCCGCCTACAGGGAGGAGGTGGATCGTCTGGCTGAGTGGTGCGACAGAAACAACCTGCTGCTTAACACCGAGAAGACCAAGGAGCTCATCGTGGACTACAGGAGGAATGCTGACCCACATCGACCCATCCACATTAAGGGGACGGCTGTGGAGCGTGTGAGCAGCTTCAAGTTCCTGGGAGTCCACATCTCCGAGGATCTCACCTGGACGACCAACTGCTCCAAGCTGGTCAAGAAGGCTCACCAGCGCCTCTTCTTCTTGAGGACTCTGAGGAAGAACCACCTGTCCTCAGACATCCTGGTGAACTTCTACCGCTGCACCATCGAGAGCATCCTGACCAACTGTATAACAGTCTGGTACGGGAACTGCTCTGCCTCGGACCGGAAGGCGTTGCAGAGGGTTGTGAAAACTGCCCAGCGCATCGCCGGAGCACTACTTCCTGCCATAAAAGACATCTACAGGAAGCGATGTCTGAAAAGGGCTGGAAAAATCATCAGAGACCCCAGTCACCCATCACATGGACTCTTCACCCTCCTGCACTCTGGGAGGCGCTACAGGAGCCTAAGACCACGAGGTACCGGAACAGCTTCTTCCCCACAGCTGTCAGACTCCTGAACTCTGCCTCCTGACATCTGGCCCACGTTAAAACATGGACTGAACATACACACACCCACAATGGACAACTGTACCCTCAAACACACAATAATAACATGGACTGAACCACCACTCACAACCACTAGCACTTTATATAGCCTCTGTAGAAATTATCCACGTATCTCACTTATCTTATCTTAACTGCACTACTGTATAGCTCTGTAATAATCATTCTGTACATACGATAATTTTTAACCCTACAACTGTTTACAACTTGCACAGTTCCCATTTCTGTATAGCTGTATATCTCAGATTCTGTAAAGTTATTTATTTCATATTCTGTATAGTTTTTCATATTTATATCCTGTTCATAGCCTGTACATAGCTTGTACTCACTACAGCCTGTACATACCTATAGTTATAGAATATTCACAACATACTTCATACCATGTACATTATAACATTCCATAATAGACCCATTTCTGTAATATATTTACGTATCTATATTTATTGTAATATATCTATATCACTAAAGCACTTCTGGATGGATGCAAACTGCATTTCGTTGCCCTGTACCTGTGCATGTGCAATGACAATAAAGTTGAATTCTATTCTATTCTATTCTATTCTATATAACCTAGTGGGAGTAACCCCCCACAGAGGGACAAAAGGACCCCCTGATGATCCTCTAATCGCCTGAGCCAAGGTGTGAAACTGGGTGTGGGTCCCAATCAGCCAGAGTTTCAGGTGTGCTCATTGTGAAACCTGGCCCCACCTTATCATGCGAATTCCTGAGGTCAGATGGCCCAGGATGTGAGTGGGCGTTAAGGCGTCTGGGAAGGGATCTCCCAGACGCCTTAACGCCCACTTTTGTCCCTCTGTGGGGGGTTACTCCCACTAGCTTTATATCTGGGACTCTCCACCATTTGACCTTAGAACTGAAGAAGCTTCTCGGATGAGAGGTGAAACGTCTTCAAGCAACTTAAAGAAGTCCAGACGCTTTTCTTTGCAAGCTCCTTTGACTCTTGTTTGGATATTTATACTCAGTAAATGTGGATAAAGTGGACAAGCTGTTATATGGCATTTTGAGTCTGGCTGCCCGAAAGACTATCACTAAGAAATGGCTAAGTGTACAAATTCCATCACCAAATGACTGGCACGAGACTGTCTATGGGTTGTATGTCATATTTTTGAACTGCTACATATATATATATATATATATATATATATATATATATATATATATATATATATATATATATATATATATATATATATATATATATATATGTGTGTGTGTGTGTGTGTGTGTGTGTGTGTGTGTTAACTAGAAGGTACACCCGTTTGTTTACTTTTGTTTACTTGTGTTCTTACAGGTTGTGTTTTATTTTATGTTCCTTATTAAAAGAATGTATATTTTTTTTAAAAAGACTCAGTATTACATTACATGATCAAAGGTGTAAAAAAAAACAGAATGGATCATCCCTACCAGAGGCTATTGCTTCATCATATAATGTAACCTGACACAAGATGTGAGTTGGGGTTGAGGTGCCTGAGAAGGGATCTCAAGACTGCACTGAAGATTCCTGACGGTGTTGTGAGCCACTCCCTCTGTTCAATCATGGTTGTTCACACACACTCACACAGATGGACACAAAGGATCCTCTAGGTGCACCTAAAGGATAAAAGGTCACTCTTTTGAGGATACCATGCTGTGCCATGCTGTCACATTTTGAACAGACAAGACAGATTTATTGAAAGAGGGTTAAAAGAGGACTGCAGGCAGGAAAGTGCAAGACCCAGACTCTTGGAAAACAAAGCCATGGTGTTGGAATAGATGAAATATACAGTTTAACCTTGTTTCGGCTGAAATATGCAAGACACAGTTGAAAGCAATCGACTTTTCTTGAAAAAGAAGTCGTCTTGATGTTAGCATACAGTGCTGGGATAAAGTATCATCACAGCCCTATTCCGATTCTTTTTTTAAATATGTCACACAACTGGTTATGACACCCTTGGCAGGTAGAGCTTTAACAGAGTCTTTCACATAATTTTGGAAAAATGTTGGCACACTTTTCTTTGTAGCATATTTTTAATTCAGCTACAATGGAGGCCTTTCCAATGTGAATCACTCAAAAGAGGACTGGCTGGTGGAATCATCATCCCCTCAAAACCCAAGTGACATGAACATGAACTGGACATGAACCGGTGGCTGGACAGTCTCCTTTAGGGTTTTCTGGTAGAGCAGCAGAATTCCATCATCATTTAAGTTTTCCAGTTTTTTGTCTGAAGCAGCAAAGCAGCTCCAGACCATCACACTACTGCCACCATATTTACCTGTTGATACAATGTATATACTATGAAATTCTGGGTTCCAGAACGGGAATCAAACCTTACAAAGAGTTCAATTTTTGTTTCATAAGTTCAAAGGATAGTTTCCAAAAGACTTTTGGGGATCATGAAGATGTTCTTTGGTAAATTTACTGGTGGTGGTCAGAGGGCCCGGTGGCGCCAGTGTCCGGCAGCCCCGCCTCTGTCAGTGCGCCCCAGGGCAGCTGTGGCTACAATGTAGCTTGCCATTGCCAGTGTGTGAATGTGTGTGTGAATGGGTGAATGACTGAATGTAGTGTAAAGTGCTTTGGGGTCCTTAGGGACTGAGTAAAGCGCTATACAAATGCAGGCCATTTACCATTTACCATAAATGTGGGTTCTGATTGGTCAGCAGTATAATTGTCGCCGGAAGAACATATCCAACATAAGCATAACCTAATGGAACTTCTCATAGTTTTTCATCCAATTGAAGTGATGGACAGCTTTTATTATGCAGAACATGTGCACTAGTATAATTAACCCTTTAAGACCTACCATAGAACCAAGTCCGCCAGAGCTTATATTATATTTTTACATGTTGTAGTGCCATTTTTGGGAGCATTTCAAGTTGATATACATCAATACAACCATTATAGCCCAAATTTTAATAATATGTATGCATTAAGTGCATAGTAATTACATAAATTGCAAAAAAGTGCAATAAACTACAAAAAATTGAAAATCATTTTTGTTTTTTTAACATATATTTCTAGTTAGAGAAATTTAAGAGGCTTATCCCTCAAAACTGTAAATACAAAAAAGTTGCACAAACTAGTTTCCCACCAAAGGAAATTTATTTTAAGTGTCTTCATAGTTTTATTTTTGAAATACACCAATTTTCATATACTGCAGGAAAAACGAAAATAAATATTATAATGCAAATTTGCAAAAAAACAGCATATGCATCAAAATAAACTATTTCCAGCAGTGCAATATGAGTCCTAAGCATCCCAGAAATGACACAGAAAGTCATAAAATCAAACATAACTTTTAAAAAGACCAGTATAGGCTCATAAGGCCCCAATGGTAAAAAACTACATTTCCGCAAAATGGCGTCACGCCCGGTTTCAGGAAGGTCATGGCGGACATGCGATAGTTCACGCTGATGGACGTAGGAAGTGTTATGAACAGCTGATCGGATCGGCAAAGCGTGTTTCTGGAATATTGTGTTTTTGTTGCTGCAAGTGCTTTTTATGCAGTTTTTGCAAAGCTGTATGTGGAAGGAAACTGTGACCTAGGACAAGCTGATGGCATAAGCTGTAAGTACAACTCCTCCGGTTTCATATGTAAAAAAAAATTATTGCGCTAGCTTACGTGGTTGCAGTGCTACCGGGATTTAAAAATAGGCAAAATGGAGCGTGCCCGCTCCGACCAGCTTTAAAGGGTTAACTAAATCAGGCTTGATAAGCTCTGTTTTTCTGTCTACTGAAACAAATGAACACAAACGTTCTGACTGTGTGTACCAGCAGAGGACAAGAGTCTGATTATTCTCACTGTGCTGCATCACTGTAGCTTCTCTGGGAAATTAAAAAGTGTCCACTCAGCATGTACAGACTGAAGTAAAGACGCCTCCCTCCTTGGTTTTTCCACCCACTCCTTTTCATTGCTTGCACTTACAAGCCCCCTCTGCAAGCTCTTTATCCTCATCATCCTTCACATCTACTTATTGACCCCTTCATCGTCCCCTTTCTCTCCATCTAACAAGCTGCCCATCAAACAAGGTAACTTTCCCTCTTCCACCCCTTTTCTCTCTTTTCGTCAACAGCTGCACTAAAAGAGTCTCTCAGCTGTGCCTCTCCAGCCAAACTGAATGACTCATTACCTGGATTGTGGCATTCCCTTCACCCTCTCAGTCTCTCTCTTTCGCTGTCTTTCTCTCGTCTGCGTCTCTCTCTCTCCCTCTTCTGTCACAGTTCAGCAGCTGTAACTTGTCAGTGCCAACCCCGGCCATCACTCTTCAACGTCTCTCTACAGCAGGCCATCCCTCTGTCTGTCCTCACTCATTCTCCCAGCTTCATTTCACACATTCTCCTCTTCTATCTTTCTCCAATTGTTTCATTCCCGTCTTTCCCAGCTCTGTACTTTCTTTCTCTTTCTGTCTTACCATGGCAGCATTCAGCACTATCTCAGCACACAGAGACTAGTCTGTGGAGGAAACAAAAACAAAATATGGAACGAGGAAGGAAGGGAGAAAAGTGCGAATAGGAAATCAGCGAGGAAGACTTCTGTTGGCTTGATTTCAGCCCAGCTAATTGGTTTATGCAGCAGCCTTCCCAGCATTGCCTGGTTCACTCAGCATTCACTGAGTGTGTAGGCATGTGTGTGTCTGCATGTGTGTGTGTTTAGGTGTGTGCAGTTAACTGTGAAAGAGGCCAGAGTGTCTGTGTGGTTGAGGTTCTGAACTAAATCTTCACAATTGCCATTGCGAAGAGCCGGTCTCTCTCTGTGTGTTTGAGAGCGAGAAAAAAAAAAAAAAAAAAAAATTATATATATATATATATATATATATATATATATATATATATATATATATATATATATATATATATATATATATATATATATATATATATATATATATATATATATATATATACACATACATACATACATACATACATACATACATACATACATACAGAGAGAGAGAGAGAGAGAGAGAGTGTGTCTGTGTGTATGTTTGAGTGGGAATTTAGCCAAAAGAGTATAAGAAAGATCTGCAGAGACAAAGCTGAAGTGGGAGAAAAGGAAAAGCAGATGAAAAAAGAGAAGATAATCAGAATTGGAGTTAATTGAGGGAGAAGTAAAAGGCTGCAAGCAGCTTAATGCAATTTATAGGTTCAGACGAAGCGGATGCTCGAAAAAAAACATGTTTAGAGAGGCTGAAAATAGTAAGTTGTACACCCAAATGACCAGCAGAAAAAAAGGAAAAAGCTTTGATTCGAGCAGGAGCTGTCAGTGTCATGTGCTTCGCTTAACTACACCCCCTCCAGGCCACACAAGGACAATCTGAGCGTGTGTTGTTGGTCTACCACATTCGTGCAACATCTTCCCTTCTGTTTTAGTCTCTTGTAGCGGTCTTTGTGATTATATAATATGTAATAAAGCAGAAATATAAACTACAAATGATGTTTTTCCTTCTAAATAAAGACAGCTGGCCTGCACTTCAGGGTTGAAAGCCTTGGAACCTGACACTGCTCTTGATTTCAAATAGAATTTTGACTGTCAAATCGCAGATGTTTGCTCATTATCAATTCTGACTGCAACACCAAAGAAGCTTTGAGCGTTTCAGAAAGACAGCTTGTTAGGAAATGAGCTGGATTTTCTCTGGAAACAAATGGAATTTTAAATAATATGTGGTCTCTTTAATAGCCACAAAGACCTTCACTAGATTGCCTGGTAGATATGCTGCACTAGAGGAATCTATTCACTGCACATCTGGCTCCAAATATATGATTTCTGTCAGGACCACTTTAAACAAACTAGAACTGTCTGCAGAAATTTGTATTTAGTGGTGTGGCTCTGTTTGGGGACCTCCTCGCCAATCCAAGGCAGAGACACTGAATGACTAAGGTGAGGAGAGCAGCAACTAGACTGCAGCACAGAGCATATGGCAGATATGAGACTGATTAGGTCATTTACAGTATATAGTTGAAAAGGTCTGTGTCACGGCCCAGCGGCACGAGGGAACAGAGATGGACACAGGTGCAGAAACCAACCCGGAAGCGAGACGATAAGGGAACAAAGGATTTATTTCCGCCCACAGGCAAACACAAGCAAGAAAACAAAACGACGCCACCACACTAGTGGCACGTAGGATAATCTAAGATAATGGAAGGTGACCTAGACACCTCTAGGAGACGGCTGAACAGCAGAGGCAGCGGGGAGGTGGAAACAGGACTAGGTAGGGGCCAGGGCACTGGAATAAGAGGTGATCACGATCAGTGGGATCCAGCAGACAATCAACGATCCTCCACAGTTGAATGAGTTGCCTTACTTGGTTTCAGGTGGAGGTGACAGGTGGGGCGGAAGGCCCGGAAGCGGTCGAGGCGTGGGGAGGCAGGCAAGTGAGTGGTGGGCCGGCAGGCCACGTCGTATCAGCAGCAAGCGGCCCAGGTCCAGGAAGGCGGGAGTGAGGGAGACAAGACCTCCACTCCAGATGCTACCTCTGAGAACAAGAAGAACAAGTAAGTCATCACACGGATTCTGGACAGAGTTATGATGCTCCACTTGACTAACATGGGGATAGCAGATACTCAGGCGATGAATGGTTGAGAGCGCAGGTCTGATATACTGCCGGAATAATTGCTCACAGGTGGTCAGCCAGGGAGGAGCAACCGAACTCCGCCTAAAGGAGGAGGGGCCGCTGTTAGAGACCTGCAGGTACCCACCCAGACCATGACAGTCTGTTGCCAAACAGCTTGCAAAGGCAGCAGCAACTGTATACAGGCCAAAACAGTATGAATAGCATTTACCAATAGGACTCAAAGAACAATACCAGGTGGCTTTTCAGATGACACGGGCTGGTACTGAGATCAGTTGATCTGCCAGGACTGCTGCCTAAACGTTGTTCAATGGCCTGCCAGCATTAATTCTATGGCTTAGTTTGTACAATATGTGTCCAGTGTGATATTTTCTCTCTTCAACAACCCAAACCCCACAAATATGTGATGCTGCACTAAGAAACCCCTCGCTGTTGAAGGAAGCCAACCTGAAGGTGCTTTTTGTTAATTTCAGACCTTTTTTAGAAAATATTATTATTTGCACATTTATTTTCTACTAATTATAAAATTGACATGCATTTAATTTACAGTCTAAGCAACGGCATCCTTACTGCCAATAGGTATCAAAATGTCCTTTGACCCATTGTCAGACCCTACACTGGTGCAGTGGGTGCTGTGTTCCTCCTGGTGCAACTTGCACCTCAGACTTCATTGGGGCTCTGTAGATCTACTGGTCAAAGATATCACAGCTAAAAACTTGTTTTGTGAATCTTCATATAACATCAAGATTTTTACAACTGAATAATGATTTACATTTTCATACTAGGTGGGAGCGTCATGTGTAACTCATGGGAAAAATGATGTCAGGAACCTGAAGGTTAAACAGGAGACACTGCTCATCAAAGTCTAGCTCTTCAAATCTGAGTAGGAAAGAACTTGCAATACCAACACCTACTCTAAATGTGCCTTTGTGCAGGCTTCTCAGCTCATTATTCCAGTTATTCCAGCAGAGCAACGGGGAGCTGCTGGATAGCTCCCAGTAGGATCAAAAGGCTTTTAAAGGAAAGCGACAAACACTAACAATGGCCGTTTCCATGGATAAATAAAGGCAGATGATGTTTAAGAGTAGACTTTATGTTACAAGTCTCATGAAAAACTGAGAAACAAAAATCAATTCCAAAGAAAATGAAAGAGCGACTGTGTGATGCAAATCATGGTAATTAAGTTGTGGAAAAGCTGCTTTAAATGAAGCTGAAAAGCTCCACTTGCACAAAATTAAGGCAAGAGAACGTCACTCAATGTTCATCTAAAATGTAGCGAGGGATTTCCCATGTAGCTGATAAGCTGTCTTCCATAAAACAGCTTTCCAGAGAATGACTGAAATTTAAATCTGTTTTCTCAAGAAAGACAAGATTTATGCAGCGTGTGCATGGGCACACTTTTTTGCCACTACATTCACATAACTGACAGTATCATAATTCACACCTGCATCACACAACTCAATTCTGTTGTGTTAGTACCAGGGGATTCATGCCCATTAAAGTGTGTTTGTGTGAGTGTGTGTCTTTGTGGATGTTTGAAAATGAAAAATGGAGTGTGAAAGAAACAGAGAGAGATTAAGATGACAAATTCCACGGTAGAAAAAAGGATTTGATTGCATGTGAGCCGAGTGCCAAGCTGTGAATTAGCCACTGAGGAAGTGACGCAGGTATTTGTGTCAAGTAGAATTACACACATTCACAAAGGTGAATTTCAGGGAAATGTTTAGCACATACACACACGATATTACTCACATGAACAGATATGGATCAGATATCATACAAAAAGAAGAGGAGAGAAGCTGTGAGGTGAATGTTAAAGTAACAAATTACTGATAGGACAGACAGCGTGCTTCTATGCCTTCTATGAAGTATTACTATAATACCCACATAGCAAAATTGGTATGGATCGGATCTGGCCCACACAATGTGCTTACACATGGCCCACATACCGCAGAGAATGATGGCCCTTTGGTGGCCCAGATCTGGTTTGCCAGAGGTGGCCCACACATGGGCCAGCACAAGACCAGTTGCAGACACATTGCTGGCCCTCTGCTGGCCCAGAACACATTCAGCTCTGGACCCAGATGTCAGCCTAATCCATACCTTAATCAAGCCATGTAATAACAACATGTGCATTATCTGGGCCAGACCTGCTTGCTATGTGGGTATATGCACTTATGATCTGTAACTTTCCCCATACATCAGGCTGGGTGATAAATAAACAGAGGCCAGGACAGACAATAGAGTGAATACTTAACACAATGAACACAGAACTGTATTGTCAGATTCACCGTGGAATAACATCTGGGTTTGGAAACAGCTTCATTTTTTAGCGATGATTCCACACATGCTCCTAATACAGTGTAAGGAAGGATGGGAATCACACCTTTTCAGAGACAATCACTGATTGTGGTTTGCATACTGTGTTTTTGCATGTTTCATGAAATCATTGCATCCCTTTCTATTTTCCCAGCAAAAATAAAACAAATGGCTCCAGTAGTGTACCATGATGTTGTTGATGGTTAAATTCAATATATTAAAATGTGTCAAAAAGGGGCATAAAACGTGTATTTATGTTCACTGAGCTTTGATTGACAATGACTTTGACTGTTACTCACACTCGGTTAGACCCAGCCCTCAGGGCTTAGCGGTAGGGATAACCTAGACCTCAGAGGGTTGTGGAAAGACGGACTCCAAGAACTTACTGAGCTCTAACAGACAAGAGCTCGGTATTTCAGATGTGCAGTTCCAAGCTAAACAGATGTCATAAGACATCCAGCAACTGAAGACTGCACACTTTTGTGCATTTTGACAGATTTCAAGTAGGAGATAAAGTAGTAACACAATAGTGAAATGAATCAGAGACTATTCCAAAAACAAACAATTCCATCTCTGCGTATTGGACACACGATCATCACTGCATTAAGAAAAATGGCTTGGACCTTTAACTAAACATTGGCCTGCATCTCGCTGTGCACGCATTCTCAATATAATACATGCAGTGACAGCTTTACATAAATCTTCAGTTAGGAATAAATAAAAGACGCATAATAACTTGTCAGGATGGAGGTATCCTGCAGGAAGCCATCTTAATGCTTTACGCCTTAGGCTGTGTTTTAAAGCTTTTACCTGAGAAAGCGTCTTCAAAGCAGTGACTCCTTCAGAACAGTAAAAACAAACAACTCCTTTTATAAAAACGTCTCTGTCATTTTTTGTGGAGTTTTTCTATTCCAACTCTGCCTAATTTTAAATAAAGCTTACTGATGCTACAATACATCCTTTTTCAACATACTGGTACTAGCCTGCTTCCTTACTGCATGTGTTATGCCTGGAAACGTCCTAAATTGGTGGTAGCCTATGTTTTATCTTTGACAGCTAAAATCTGGTTTTGGGTCAGAAACCTATGCACAGGGAAGGGTTTAAGTTGTAACCCAGAGCTACCAGGTTATAGCAACAGCACAAACCAACCTGATTAGGTGAGAAATATGGCCACTGTTAAATGAAAGAAGTGGCATGTTTTAATTGCTTTTCTTGACTTTAACTGTTGGTCATGGACATCTTTATGAGCTCTTTGCAAAGAGTTGAAGACAACTGGAAGGTTTCTTCAGTAATGAAAAGTTCTATTAGTTTGTTAAACAAAAACAAAAAAACAAAAAAACTGTTTAATAATCAATGTGCCATTAACACACATGTATGCAGCCCTGCACAGCACAGTGGGGCTAATTACTGCCTAATGTTTCCATGCAACAAACAAGGAGGTGCACTCATTTGAAAGATGAGAGGAAGGTGGATGTTTATTTTAACAAGTGCGAACACACATGCTGTTATTCAAATTATTACTAGCCCACAAACACACGCCACCACCATGTTCATTATTCAGTTATTCAAACACACACACACGGAGAAATGTCTGAAAGGTGCCGAATACATTGTTTTAAAAGTTGAGATTACACACAGACTCAAACACACTGTAGCTTCAGGCATATGTAGGAGTGTTTACTTTGCTGAAAAGCAAATATCCCCCGAATTACCTGATTCTGTAGCACTAAGTGCTATGTTATGTTATATGTAAGTGTGAGGCCTCACTAGCGGTCTCTGTACTGAGCTACTGATGTAATATTTATTTTTTAAAAACTGCAACAGAAAAAGAACTGTGTTTTAAATGTTAACCTAAATAATAACATTAAGAGGGAAACACAGGAAAGCTACATGATTATCTATCACTGCAAAAAAAATTCAGAATTTTGATAATCTCACAAGATCTACAAAATTAACAGTTTCACTAAATATTTTCTTTTAAAACTTTACTGATTCACTGTTACATCCTGGGAGGCTGTGGGAGTGTGTGGGCGTGGTGTTGTCTTCTCCCTCTCCTCCTCCTTCGTTCTGGCCCCTCCCCTTGTCTCTCTCTGCTCTTGCCTTCTCCTTTAGGTCACACCTGCTGCTCATCTGCTCTCATTACAACCAATTACCCTCAGGGGTGATATAAGCTGGAGAAGAGCAGTGTGGAGGAGGAGGGAGAGGTTTCTGGTGGTTTTCCTCTGTGCTGGTCAGAGTGTGCTACTGACTTAGGTGTGGAACAGCCTGCTGCGTGTGACCAGCCTTCTGGTGTGTGGCTCTGGTGTGTGAGTAGTGCTTAACTGAGCAGTGATTGCCCATGAGTGACGGCGGCCTTCATTAGTTTGTGTGGCCTGCCTGGATATTGTTTGTTAGCAGCGTTGCTGTCTCTTTCTGTTGAAGCCTTATTGTTGCTTTCTTTGTTGAGTGGTCATTACCACTTTGGGTTGACCTCCCTGATTTCTTATTAAAGCAGCGGTGCTGTCTCCTTTTGTTGTTGCCATTACATGATTATTGAGGTGTTTGCCTACAATAAAGATCTATTTTATGTTAAATACCTCTGCCTGGCGTTCTTTTCATTCCACCTGGATCTAACTGTTACTGTCCCCCACCCTCATCGCCTAGACTTTTAAGTGGGGACGTAACATTCACTTTTGCCCATAGTTAAACTTACCTACCTTTTGGCCCTCTTGCAGTTCTAAATGGTATTAAAACAGGCACTGTTGCAAATACACGTTTTCCTAGAGCAGCGTCACTTTCCAGATTTCCTCACAACCTAACATCATTATAAAGGTTATCTCCCCATCCTCACTATTCTTCTTCTGCTTTCACTGATGGTAGAAAAGGGGATCCATGAATGTGTTATTTGTATATATTAGCATTCCTTCAGTGGATCCTACTTGTTATGCATGCTAACGTTAGTTAGTATGAATATATCTGTGATTCATAGCAATGTGGCATCCAGAGATCCCAAGATAAACGTGCAAGCTTAAAAGTGAGCAATTCAAGTGACTACCAGTGACAGCACAGGATAATTTGACTGACATACAGCAGTTAGCTGCTTCCCGGTTTGTTTGTGTAATTACTGACATACGTACTTCTTTGTAGCATGGTTATTAAAAACAATTTAAAAAAGCAAAAGTGTTATCTAATGCCTAAGGACATATTTTAAAAAGAACTTGCTTAACCAGTATAAAAAATCTCTGAAAGTTTGCATAAAAAGTATAATAAAATAAACCTTTATTAGTCCCTTTAATAAAACTAACCTGAGCACCAAACTACAGTGACTCAATCATATCAGCCACAAATCTGGAGAAACCTTCAAGTCAAAGCACAGTGCAGTATGCCAGGTTCATGGAGGGCTCTGAGCTATGGCAAAAGACAACAAAACAGAAATTAATGTAAAAAATCAAACAATAACAAAACAACAGCTTAATTGCACCAGCGTGTAAGTTACTAAGTCTAAATTAAATTAATTACTTTGCTGAGTGAAATGAAGCTTTCCTGGTGTGTGAGAGAAGTTACCACAGTGACAAAAAAGTACTGTCAGAATACAGTGTGTGGATGAGCTATGGCTGCAAACCTGTTAGTTTGTAGGTGAGTAAGTGCTGGTGTTTGATGTTTTTTATAGTCTTGACATGCCCGTCCAATATTAACTAATAAATAAATATATATAAATATATTAGCTATGAACAGTACCGGTCTATCATGTTATACATACCCTTTTAGGTATATATAACCTGACAACCCCCCACCCCCAAAAAAACAAAAACAAAAACAAAACAACCCCCCACCCATCAGCATTAAAATCGCCATTCCTGGCTCATAATGTAGCATAGTAGTCTGCTTATCAAAATGTGTGTACAGCAAACAGCATTGCCACAGTTGCTGAGAGCAAAGAATTTTACATTTGTTCCTATGGAGGCTGAAAATAACACAAACAGCACAGAGGACATAGAACACAAGCCACATGTAACACGTTACATGTAGCAAAAGCAACAAACACATTGTAAAGCTTAATGGCATTTTCTGCTGCTACTGCTCACAGATGTGGGCATGTAGACGACCATGGGCACCAACAAAAATACTATTTTATGAAATACATTTTATGTTTTTGCAACAGACTTCTAGTAATAATAACCTTTATTTTTTAAAATACCTTTCTAAACCAAAGGTAAAAAGCAGGATAAATACGGCACTTGTAACAAAGTACCAATAGATCAAATTTAAAATTGGCTCCTTCCTACATTATCAATTATGTGTTGACACAACACTGGTCCATCTATTCAGTTATTTGCCTTGTTTAATGCTTAATAATTAATAATTCATAGGTCAGTGTTAAGTGGGTGACCAAACAAACACAGTATGGAGGCAGCCCCTGTAAGAGTTATGAATGATGTTCTGGTAGCTACTGATTGTGGTAAATATGTAGTGCTGGTCTCAATGGACATGACTGCTGCCTTCGACACAGTGCATCACAATCTATTGATCTCTCGCCTTCACGATTGTGTGGGAATTTCTGACTTGGCACTGTTGTAGTTTGAATCATATCTGTCTAACAGGAGCTTTCGTGTTATGTTGCAACCCGTTCTCACTCCCGACGCGTAAAATAATGACGATTTGTCACGTCCCTTAACTTCTCATGCTGACGCCTAAGGTACCCTTCCACGTTTTTATGTTACGCTGTGGGTTGTCAATTCATTCCAATATGAACCCGCTCGCGGCGATCAGAGACGCTTCGAGCAGAGGCTCCAGCCATCCATTTACTCCAATAATAACCCCATCACGGCGAAACATGATGCCGTGAAGCACAATCTAACTGGAGAACCGGGGACCCTCTCCGCGAACGGGTTTTTCTCCCTAATTTAATGCTTTCTTTTAATGACATCGTTAACATTTCTCAACAAAAACACGTGAAAGTATCACTGATAATTCAACAATAAAATCGCTTCATGTTGTGGCCATCACACAGTGTTTTCCAAACTGATTCACGATCTGAAAGTGCGCAGATTTAACGTACATAATCCTTTGTTAGGTTTATTATTTTCATTTCACACGTAAAACACATTTATAGATTCATTCACCACTCCTGTTAGTTTTGGATGCGCTCGGCTCCAGCCAATCAGACGCAACCTGTGTAAGCAAAGGCTGATGGGAGAACGGAGAGACCCATTTATAAGAATAAGAAAATGAGGCGGAACTGATTGATTCTAATGCAGGTATGTAAAAAATACATATATTTAAAGTAATACCTTGATGTGTGTTTCAAAGTTTGTTTTTTCATAAAAGCTTCAAACAAACAGAGGTGACTGATCTCGGAAACAGTGTAATGTATTTAAAAATGGCTACAGCTACCGTCAGCATGCTTGCTAGGTAACAACTACACGTGTCTACTGCAGCATTAGCCATTTAATCCAACGATGATGGATTAAATCTATTACAAACGTTAAAGGACTTGTGTGCTGCAAAATACCCTCACATGGTGCGTAAAGCAGTTTTTGCGCTAAGAGTTCTGCTAGCTCTTTACAAACTGATGATGCTAACGTTAATTGCTAACATTAACCGGAGCGCCAAGACTGAAAATCATTTGAATTGCGTTAGTTATGTGTTTATGTCACTGAGTTCTGCAAAAATCTCTTTCCTCTTTAGCTTGAAAATGAGTGATTCAGAGGATCCCGAGCTGGAGGAAGAGCTTCAGGCTGCTGACGAACTCCTTCAAGATATGCAGGTAACATTTTTAGTGGAAACAGTTGTTAAAGAGGGAACATGCTTGTCTAATATTTTGTACGGAGTAAACGTTATGTTATTTGAATTTTTTTTAAAGTTTATGTCAAATTAAGTTGGTTAACTTAAGATGTTTGATAATCTTTGCTTTAATCATAGACTGTATTTTAGGTGTTCCCTTTTTTCCTTGTTAATTGCGTAGAATGATCCACAGAGTGAACCTCAGCCAAGACCAGTTCGCTGGAAAAAACGTGACAGACAGGGAGCTTTTATTCCTCAAAGACCATCAACCAGTCGAAGTACTAGTTGCATGCCACGTGGTCAGTGTTCACACAACCATTGATTTTATCTCACAACTTGTTTTCACCAAAGAATTTCAGTAAGTAAATATTCTTCATTCCCCCCCCCCCCCCCCCCCGTGTCCAGAGAGCAGCATCAATGTCCACGTGAAGAACCTAGTTATGTTGCCAGTGTCAACCCAACAAAAGGTACTTTACCTTCTTGTATATATTGTGATTTCTGTTTACTTTTATATTTGTTGTTATAGTTGAGTTATGCAGGGCTTTTGTGGAGTCCTAAGAAACATACTGCCTAGAGTGTTTTTCACTTTGTGGAAGAGTTTCTTCCTTTCTTTATTTTTTTTTCTTTTAGTGTATGGAACTGAGGTGCTTCGTCAGGAGCTCCTTCAGTTGTTGGAGGATGGAGAAGAGGACGCAGCCATGACTTGTGAGACGTCGTCTGAGTCAGCTGCTACTCACTGGGCGATCAGAAATATGGTGTCCTCGCAAAAGTGGAAAGAGGCCAGGCCTTGTCTTATAGACAATATGTTAGCTACTCTGGATCCACAGTCACACCGTGTGTGTCAGTGTGGCAAACAAGTAGTTGTGAGGTGTCTGGACTGCCTGCCTCTTCCATTCCTTTGTGCTGACTGTGATATTGCAGTTCACACACGCTTTGTCCTGCACAACAGAGAGGCAGTAACAGGAGGGTTTTTGCAGCCTTCATCAGAGTTTCACAAGCCAATAGGTACAGTTTTGAAGTCTTATGCATTTCTTGCTATGTATGAGTATGAGTGGGTGCTGTTATTGTATATTTATTGTGTATCAGTTAATTTCTAATTCTTTTTATATATATTGTGTGTTTTAATGTTAGTTCGGCTGTTGCCTGTGCAAAGGCCAGACCATGTGTGTGACTGCCCAGCAGGTAAGGTTGAGGTTTCACCCGGCGCAATTGTGGCTCTTGTAACCATAAATGGTAAGTTGCCCTTTTGTCACACACTACATACACAATAGATGTGTTTGGAGGTTTTATTGCAAATTGTGCATTGCTATCTTGGTTTTAATTACCCTCGGCCCGCAGTATATGTGGGCACCTGTCAAAGGTCATTTGGATTTACCAGACCGATTTGAAAACAACATGAAAAAAATGAATGCTTTGAGCCATGACTGAATTTATCCTTATCCTTTCTAAAGGCCGTTATAACCTTGCACTGCCAGTGGTGAGCTGCACCAGCTGTGGCCTAATGTGGTCCCCCTCAGTTAAAGACATCCTGGGTAGTGGATATTGGCCTGGCACCTTAAATTTCTGCACCCTGTTTTCAATGGATGTCTTTCAGTCTTTCTATGACATTAAGAAGGCTGCACCAGGGATGTCACTCAAGGCATTTGTCAAAATGCTGGATGAACGAACAGCCCATTTTGGAAGGGTGAGTTTCTAAATTTGCTAAGTTTAAGGAAATTGTGCAAATCAATGTTTATGATGACTGTCCTTGAATATTCTGTTGTATGTCCTCTATGTAAAAGAATGGCCGAATATCAGCTGATGCCTTCAGTAAAAGTTTCTTGGAGTGGAGTGCTGTAAAGTTTGAGGTGGACAGGATGTGCAAGGAACCATGCTTTAGCTGCCCTGCCTGCACTCCAGACATGCTTGCCGTCTCAGTTGATGGAAACCGCAAGCTTTATCGCTTTCAGTCTAATGCAAGGTACGTTATGCATTGTGTACATAAGTCAAATATGGATTTGTAGAAAAATGTATTTTAATGTTTCTTTTCAAACAACTGTCACTGTGTTCGTTCAGCACTTCAGAGCAGGGGAACTTTGAAGGTGTCTTCATTGAAAAAGATGAGGAAGTTGCTGAGTTTGTGAAATACATCCAGAGACACACAAATCATGTAAGATACACATATATATATTAGTGCTGTTAGCGTTAATCTTGTTAAAATGACGTTAATGCCGTAACCATATACACATACGTGTGTGTGTGTGTGTGTGTGTGTGTGTGTGTGTGTGTGTGTGTGTAGACATATATGGATGGGTCGATATTTTTTTTTTCTCTTGGTGTTGTCGTAATACTATTTACTTTACTTTATCTTAATGTGTACTTAATTTTGTCACCATGTGTATTTAAAAAAAACAACATGATTTTTATTTTGTGTTATCAGTGCTGTCCTGGGGAGATATGAGGTCTTGTGTGACTCGAGGCTAATTCAGCTAATTGTTATGCATTTGTTTTAAAAAGTTTGTCCCTGATAGGGCTTAATCATGTCATGTCTTTTATGTTAAAATCTTTGAGTGTATAGGTCCCGGGGAAAGGGTTGTGCGGATCTTCATCTTGGACTGCAGCAAAGGAGTCGTCCAAAAAGTCCACTGGGAAGTTGGATGAGGAGGGCATGGAAATAGCTGTTTGTCGCCACGGAGTCCTCTTAGCTGCATTGAACATGTTTCGAGGGGAGATCTTTGCTTACCCCCTTTTTCTCCAGAGGAAGTTGGCAGCTAACGTCCCAGGACATATTACGTTCCTTTGCTCCGATGTGGCCTGTAAATATTTCCCCTATTTAACCAAGGTGGCTCAGCAGTGCCCTGAGCTGAGGAACCTCTTGTCAATGCGTCCTTTTCTCTCCATCATGCATGCAAAGGCTCACACTTGGAAATGCGAGGTATACTGCAGCTTGTAGTTTTGGATTAGTTTGAGACATTTTGTTATAAGGTTGAATGAATTCAGCAGTCATGTATTGTGACCTCCTTTCTATAGATCAAATGGGGAGGTGCGTTTCAGGATGGGGCCGGTTCAACAGTTGGAGAAGAGGTGGAACAAGTAAACAGTTTCCTGTCTAGGGCGGCCATCACAACGAAGTACATGTCTAAAGCAGGTGTGTGTCCGTGTCTGAGATTCCACTCAGTCTCCTGCTCATTAATTCTAATTTGTATACTAACTGAAATGCAGGGCGAACAGACATGCTGACCCTCCTGGCTTTGGGGTGGAACAAAAGGAAAGTGGAACAACTGGGCCGCACTTTGAGCCAGCGATATCTAAAGGTCATTTTTTCAACACCCATTTTAATGTGTGTGGTAATGGGGGGAAAACACCAGTACTCTTTTAATGTCAATATGAATGACATTTATGAATGCATTCTTAGATCATAAGGATCCTTAGAGAACAAGTGGAGAGCCTGAATGCGACCAGAAATGAGCTGGGAGTGGATGACGACACACTGCAGCAATGGGTGGCCGATGTGCAGAAATGGGCTGAAGGTGAGTCTCAATATAATGCACTCATGTATAACAATAGGACCCACCATGGCCTCATTAAAGAACTTAGAGTTAAGATCTTTCTGACAGTGTCAACAAACAATGAAAAATAAGCCTTGTAAAAGCAAATTTATGGCAGAGTTGTTGCGTTTCATCAAATTGGATAGAACCTGGGTTGAAATGATGTCGTACTAGTTGGTTTTATAAACCTGAACACCAACATACTTGTTATCTCATGATTATCATGAGATAGCAGCACATGAAGGCTCCAGATGTCTTATAATGAATGTCATCAAGTCAGTGATTACAGAGTCCACTGTAGTTTGGTGACTGTTACTCATCCTGTATTCTGATTAATATTCCTCTCACTTAGAAAGTGATCAAACTGATGGCAGCCTTGGAGCGTTGCAGGCACGAATAGAGGAGCTTGTCGTCATCATCAGAGTGCGAACACAAAGTCTTTACAGACAAAATGGTACGTCCCAGTTTCTTTGAAACGGACCGTTTGATACTTAGTTTGTACAGCTTGTGCAGCTACTTTGTAAACAGAATAAAATCAGATCCAGGTTTGTTTAAGCTGGATGTGATTTGTTCTAGCAAACAAATTGATGAGTGTAGATTAAAATGAAACTATATACATTATGTGAAGGTGTGAATTTTTTATGATTATTTACAGATAGCAACAAGAGGCGACACAGAATTCGCAAGGTCATCTTAGTTGAGAAGAAACGCTTGGCGGCTGTTGTTGACGACTACAACAAGCTCGCTGAACCAACAAAGCAAATCGTATCCAGTGATGCCCTCATGCAGACCGATATTTGGCCCTGGCAGAGCACAAGTGAACGTAAGCTCTTGATTTATAAATATCCTTTTTAAACAAACTCCCAGTATCTGAGCAGTAGTTGAATGTTTTGTTCTTGAATCATAATATGCTACTATGTTTTCCCATCTGATGTTGTTAAACTGTAGCTGCTGCTGACCTCCGGACAAAGAGAAAGGTCTTTGAGAAGGTGATGGCTGTGAGGCGCCTGAGAGAGGAGGAGATGATCCTTTGCAGGGAGATGCGGCATCACTGGACAGTGTTGCGAATGCGTTCTGTGGTGTTGGGGACAATCTCCTCAGACTGTAAGCACTTTATTTATTAATTAATTTTTTGATGAATCGATTGAAAATAAGAGCAGATGCTAAAGTCTTACTGGATCTTTTACCTATATCTAGATTGCTAGCTAACACTGCCTTCTCCCTTTTAAAAAAATGTTTAATTACAGCATCCTAATTCCTTGTGTTTATGAGGTGAGGTTTTTTTTTGTTTTGTTTTTTTTACTTTTCTCATATTTATTTGTTTTGTTCTTTTTACAGCCTCCTTTGTTGGCATGTCGGAGGATGCACAGAAGGGACTCTGTAGCCTGGTTTTAAAAAAACAAAGTGAACTGAAAGCTGAAATGCTCAAAGTAAAGGACGTGTACAAGAGAATCCTCAGCCACCAACCACTCCTGGAAATGGACTCGGAGGAGGAGGAGGACATTCCAGACGATGCCACTGAGAGTGATTTGAGCACTTCTGATGAAGACTGATTGTGTCATCATTGATGTTATGTTTGGTAAAATAAAAAGTTAATCACATCTCTGTTCAATGTGATTTTTCAACAGACATTTTACATTTTGAGAAGAAAAATGGAATTTCCTTGGTGCAGTTGTTTACCCTGAATCATTATTTCCCATCTAATTTAATGACTAGTGTACATGTTCAGATACAATAACATAATTTAATTTATGGGATGCTTTCTGGGCTGCTCAAATTATCACAAAATTTAAAAGCACCAGACAGCACACTCACAAGTAAATTTTTTGTTCAGTGTTTTGTTGAAGAAATCAACAAGTACAATTGAGATGTTTGCTGTAGTGGTGTGTTTGTTAAGAAGCATGCCAGCACACTGGTGAACTGACAGTCCCAGAATGCACCCAAACCATTGACTCGCCCCAGAGCAAATGAAATTGCTTATCTAGAAAGACAACCGTCATCAAAGAAGAAGTAAAAGAGTAGGAAACAAATGGTAAGGGAAGGTACTGTGAGGTAGGAAAGAAAGGCCAGAGCTGTGCAAAATGACCTCCAGCAGGCCACAAATGTGTACGTCTGCTCAAACGGTCAGAAATGGACTCCATGAGGGTGGTATGAGGGCCCGACGTCCACAGGTGGGGTTGTGCTTACAGCCCAACACCGTGCCGGATGTTTGGCATTTGCCAGACAACACAAAGATTGGCAACTTTGCCACTGGCGCCCTGTGCTCCTCACAGATGAAAGCAGGTTCACACTGAGCACTTGTGACAGTCTGGAGACGCCGTGGAGAACCTTCTGCTTCCTGCAACATCCTCCAGCATGAGTTTGGCAGTGGGTCAGTTTTGGTGTGGGGTGGCATTTCTTTGGGGAGCTGCACAGCCCTCCATGTGTTCGGCAGAGGTAGCCTGACTGCCATTAGGTACTGAGATGAGATCCTCAGACCCCTTGTGAGACCATATGCTGGTGCGGTTGGCCCCGGGTTCCTCCTAATGCAAGACAATCCTAGACCTCATGTGGCTGGAGTGTGTCAGCAGTTCCTGCAAGACGAAGGCATTGATGCTGTGGACTGGCCCGCCCATTCCCCAGAACTGAATCCAATTGAGGACATCTGGGACATCATGTCTCGCTCCATCCACCAACTGCACCACAAAATGTCAAGGAGTGGGCAGATGCTTTAGTCCTGGAGTCTGGGAGGAGATCCATCAGGAGAGCATCTGCCACTTCATCAGGAGCATGCCCAGGTGTTGTAGGGAGGTCATACAGGCATGTGGAGGCCACACAGACTAGTGAGCCTCATTTTGACATGTTTTGAGGACATTACATAAAACCAGATTAATGATTCTGTATTGCATTGATCAAGGAACCAACCCAATAGGAGCTAAAGGAATCCTCTTGACATTACTTCACTCAGTAAGTTTATACTATGTTTAATGTGCATTTTCTTCATCAGTTTAGAACATAACATGTTAGCGCTCCCTGGTCCTTTTTGGAGACAGATCCTGAGACAGCAGGCAGCTATGGAGAACTCGTGTCAGCTGTGGTATTTAAGGAATACTTTGATTTAATATTGATTTCATGACAACTATCCTCAGGCACATATTCCTGGATATATATAATGACATAAGTAAACTTCCATTTTAGAATCATTGCCTTCTTTGATCTGAGTTATTGCCTCAGACTTTGGCCCTGTGTCCCCAAAAGTATAGAAAATCCATGACACTGAGTAAGAGGCCTTTATCATGTTATAAGTGAGAGAGTTTGGTGTAACAGTGGTTGAACATGCCAAATCAATCCACAACATACTGCCATTCCCCAGCTGTAACCTGCATATGCATCAAACCAAAATCCAGTATCATAGCCACAAAAAAGACATAAAGATGAGGTTAATAGGGTTGTCTCATTTTGCCAGATAGCTTCATCCCAAAAAAGATAAACATTCTTCAAAAACAAAAGTTTGTGAATATTTGCTGTATTGCCAGGCCTAAACCAACCTGTTAAACTTATCAAATTATTGTCATAGATACGAACCTATTGATTGAAACAGAATAATCCATTGAAGCCTCCATCATCATCCACAATCACTGTTACTGTTCAGATTATTTTATCTCTGTTTTCCTCTAGAATGTTTTGAAAATCAGCATTTGATCAACAGACTTTTTAAAAGTTTATTTTGATCCTATTGTTTACGTGTGTAATTGCATTTTTATTGAAATTATGACAGGAAAACCCTCAATCAAATTGTATCTTTGATATCTATAATATTAACAATAATGTTACATATGTAATATGTACACAATAATATTGTGCAAACAAACAAGAAAAATAGCAAAAAAAGTCAATTTTTTTTAATACCCTGTATATAAAGACCACATATGACCACAACTCCAAATGTGCAATTGTCACTGCATCTAAACATGACATATTACAAAAAGGTAGAAACATATAATATACAATATGTTCTGAAGCTGGTACTGGTGCAGTTAACTTCACTTTAGGCTCCCATACACAGTAGGTGTTACTTACTATACGTGCAGTGCAGTATTACTTTACCTTGTAATATGTTATAATAAGCAAGTCACTTCTATATTTATGAGGATGTAGACAATAATGTTGGCTGATATGTAAAACTATGAGATGTCGAGTGCAGGGAAGATATTATTGATCGATCAGATTCATGAATGTGTTAGGTACTTAAGCCACAATTAGAGAGTGAAACAGAGACTGACACTGGTTGAAATGTATAGTAAATATTTTATTTTGAACTTTTATGCTGAACTACAAGCTGTGAACTGTGCGATCTCTGCGACCTGTGGTGCCTGGTTTACTGTGTGTAAAACTGCGCAGGTTCCCATGTGTCATCCCACACTTTGCCACTGTCAGGAGAAAAACATAACAAACAACAACGACAACCACACACAAAATAGGACAATTTAGGTTGTGACATATGACAATTTTTTAGGATGAAATATCTTCTATATTCATGTCATGCTTTATACACCTTCATTGTAATATAAATTAATCAAATCAAGTCAGAGAGTATTAATATATGTAGTAGATGTCAAGCAGGACCACAGCAGCAGCCACGATCCATTGGAACCTGCTGGATGAGAGAGCACAGAAACTCCAGGGAAGAAGTTTAGTTAGTAACATGCATGAACTGCATTACTGAGACATGTATGTTTACAGATGGTGGTGAGGGAGAGGGGGAGAGTTTTCAGTAAAAGGAGACGTGACTGCATCTTCAACCAATACTGAGCCTGCATAACCCTGAAAGAGACAGAGAGAGGGGGGGGACACTAACCCCCAGCAGTCTGGTCCTATTACAGCATAACTAAGGGCTGAGCTGAACCAGCCCTAACTATAAGCTCTATAAAGAAGTAAAGTCTTATGCCTACTCTTAAAAGTGTTGACCATGTCCACCTCCAAAACTCATAATGGACTTTGGAGGTGGACAGCTATCAAGCTCCTCACAGAAGAGGAGCTCGATAGCTAAAAGCTCCCAATTTACTCTAGTCCAAATACATGAATTCAAATTGAGTTGATAACTATTTATCAACAATATGAATGTCTGTTCCCGTCCAACAAAGTTGTTACTACATACCATGTTGAGCAAGGCTTCCACTTGACTTTAACTTCTTCTTTTTCCTGAAAAACATGATATAAACAAACAATTAATTAAGAAAGACATGCAAGTTGCATACAAAAAGGAGCTTATAAACATTTGTGTACTATTGAATGGCTCAATATATTATACAATTAGTTTACAAAAACATAAGAACCACTACAATGCTTGTACTGCCAGCATCGAGTGCATGTCAGCAAAGCAACACTGCTTACATTGTGGCTCACAAGCAAAACTAACTGAAGCAGATGTTACTGAATGGGAAGGAGCACCTCCACATCAATCACTCCTTCTGAGCATGATGTCAGGAGGACTTTAAAGAACGTAAACATCAGGAAGGCAGCACGACCAGGTCGTATCAGGTGGTCTGTTCTTATTTAATGTCCTATTTGGAGTGAAATCCTGACTCAGTGGCTGAATTAGTGTAGATTCATCAAATACAAAAGCTTATGGATATTCAGTCAGGCACAGTTCAAATCCGGGAAGTCCAAAGACGCAAACAAATCTGCACAACAGCAGGCTAAATTACTTACATTTACAACTCTCCTGTCTACTATCTCTTCATATTTGAAAATCTTCTGTGTACGGTGTTTTCGGCATTCTGAAAAATAACAAATGAAATATTTACATGAGTTCTGTAAAACTGGAAAAAATGCAAAAATTAAGAAAAAGAAATCTTAACAAACTTAACGAACCTGTCATGTGTTTCGTACATTTACAATACCATAACGTCTAACCTTTCCTTGTCCTTTTTTTGTTTGGGACATCCGAGGTGTACACCGTAGAAATTGAGGGAGATGCAGGATGTGGAGATGGAGAGGAGAATGCAGGAGAAGCAGAGATGAAGAGGAGGATGCAGGAGGAAGCAGAGATGGAGAGGAGGATGCAGGAGGAAGCAGAGACAGAGAGGAATATGCAGGAGGAAGCAGAGATGGAGAGGAGGATGCAGGAGGAAGCAGAGATGAAGAGGAGGATGCAGGAGGCTGACAGAGGGAAGATGTTGGTACAGGCTCTAAATGAAGAATAAATTCCTCGTTTAGAGCCTCTGGGTCTGGGACTGGTCCAGCATCGACACTGTCAGCAGAGGATGGTCCAGCTGCTGGTGTAGAACTTTTAGCAGGAGGTGAAGCTTGTAATTCTGAAAAATTTTAAATATTAAACATTCATTAAAATGGGTTGAAAAAATGTACAGTACACATAAACACATAATAAGTAGTGATTTGCATGTTTTCAGTTAAGTTTTTACTAAAGATACAACTGGTAAATATTGGCATCAAATAAGTCATCTCGCACACTCACTGACCCAAATAATTCAGTACAAGTGCCCTCTAGGGTAGTGTGACATCTGTAGTGCTTTTCTACATTGTACATTAAAAAATTAATGAGTGTGACTATAAATCCAGATAGATAATGACTTTTTCCTCGGATGACACTACTTTCCTGACTTTGTAGTGAATAACATTTGACACTTCAAGCTAGTACTGTGACTTAGGAGTTTTGTACAATGGTGATGCTAACTACCTCAGGGAGGTAATCAGGTAACCTCTTAAGAAGTATATAAGTTATTTAAGAATCTTGGTGTTCATATTGGTAACATTATATAACATTTGTTATACTAGAAAGTCTCGAAGAGAATTATCAGGTCTGGTTTTCGTGAAGATTTTTAAAATTACATTTGTATATACATGAGTGTGAAAGACCATACTATACACACACACATACAAAATTGTTCAGGTGGGTAACACCAGAGGTTCAGTATGGCTAGCTTTGGTGATGTGACCGACACATGGGGAGGTAATAAGGCAGATATAACACTATTTTCATGTTAGCAACAGGACATGTAGGGCAGCTGTCACCTCACAGCAAGAAGGTTACTGGTCTGAACCTTGGCTGAATAATAGAATAGAACAGAATAGAGTAGAGTAGAATAGAATAGCTGGTGACTGTTAACTATCCTCATCCTCACCATCTTGTTTGTCTCTATGTACCCCGTGATGATCTGCCTTCTTATCTAGGGTGTACCATGAGTATCACCCAAAGTATCGGCCCTTACGGTCAAACTGTCCAAGAAACAGAATTGGTTGGTAGCCCAGGGCATGTAGCTTTGAAACCTGCAAGAACAACAAAGAAAAACATGCAGCCAGTCTTTCATGTAAGCAAATTGATGTATAACAAACCTTTAAGTTTCACATCTTTGTTGTTTTATTGTTGTCGATAGTTAAAAAGTATTTATGGTGACCAAACCTGTAAATGTATGATAAAATCCATCTTGAAATGTTTTGTCTCTCAGTTAATAGCCGATTAAATTAAAAATCAGAAGTAGCTTGAATAAAAATAGTTTTTAACAAGTTTTTTCTAGTTGGATGTCTTTAGTGTGATGATGTTATTCTGATGTGAATAACATTTTTATTTATGCTCTTTTATAAATTAATATTTTATGTGTATATACATGTCTTGTTAGTTTCTTACTTCATGATATACAAGAAAACATTGATAACTGTGATTAATAAAGAATTGTCTACCAGACCAACCACTTATTAGATCAGAACTTTTAAACTTACTGACAACTGGGCTGAATTAACCACCCTGCTCGCATTTCTGTTTTTTTTTTAACAGAGGCAGCCCAGTTACTGTTTTTAAACTGTTCCTGTTTTTTTTTCAATCCCTCCTTTACGTTCAGGCTGCCCAGGCATCCACTGCATGTCTTCCTGTTGCAGGTGTTTGGGGCCTGACAGGAAGGGCATGGTTTGGTTTTTGGCTTTGTCATTTCTGCAAATGAAAATGGAACATGTAGGGATTATTTCAGGTCTGTTTTGGTGAAACGATTACAAAAATAATTTATGACCAAAGAAATAACTTATATTACGAGGCAGTATTACACCATATTTAGAAAAAAAAATCAATTATGAGATTAAAGTCATTAATATTGAGTTAATTACGTGAATAGGGTTAAAAAAAAACCTGAATTGATTACAGAAAAGATACATTGCTAAAATAGAGCAGTACTAACATTAGCTGGGTGGCCAAGCAAGTGTCTTACACATGAGAATACATCACAAAAAAAATTAAATAAACTTTTGCAGAAGTAGTTCTCTTGGTACACAGACTGCTCTGTGAAAACATTTCAAGTTTAATATCAGTTTAATATCACTGAAATTAATATTTCAGTGAACATGCAAATTACCCACAGTTTATCACAACTTACTTAGCTAGGATCTGCCTCGTGTCCACTCGAAAACTTCGCTGCAGGACCGTGAGTTGAAAGATACATTTACTACGACTCCCAAGATGCATTGCAGTAAAAACCATCCAATCGCCTTGCTTAAGATCTGTTGACGTGTCGCTAAAGGCGCGCTGTAGATAAATATTGCAATTTGTAAAAAAAAAATACTAAAATTTGCAATTTTTAATTACATAATTAAACACTGGGCCAGTTTAATTTCGTATTATCGCTGGTTATTATTTTAGAGTAAATAAAGGAATAACGGGTAGCACCAAGCTGTTGTTATCTTCATTTCCATAGCGATGGCGGTTGAGGATTATGGGTAGTGTGCAGTTACGGGATTAGTGCGTCTGCGTAAATTGGTCTGATTGGTTGGAGCCGAGCGCATCCAAAACTAACAAGAGTGGTGAATGAATCTATAAATGTGTTTTACGTGTGAAATGAAAATAATAAACCTAACAAAGGATTATGTACGTTAAATCTGCGCACTTTCAGATCGTGAATCAGTTTGGAAAACACTGTGTGATGGCCACAACATGAAGCGATTTTATTGTTGAATTATCAGTGATACTTTCACGTGTTTTTGTTGAGAAATGTTAACGATGTCATTAAAAGAAAGCATTAAATTAGGGAGAAAAACCCGTTCGCGGAGAGGGTCCCCGGTTCTCCAGTTAGATTGTGCTTCACGGCGTCATGTTTCGCCGTGACGGGGTTATTACTGGAGTAAATGGATGGCTGGAGCCTCTGCTCGAAGCGTCTCTGATCGCCGCGAGCGGGTTCATATTGGAATGAATTGACAACCCACAGCGTAACATAAAAACGTGGAAGGGTACCTTAGGCGTCAGCATGAGAAGTTAAGGGACGTGACAAATCGTCATTATTTTACGCGTCGGGAGTGAGAACGGGTTGTATGTTGGGGTCGGCTTCATCCTCTGTGGCCCCTCTGTGTTGGGGTGTGCCGCAGGGATCTTGGGCCACTTTTATTTTTGCTAAATCTTCTCCCTCTTGACGTGATTTTCCGAAAACACAAAGTGCCATTTCATTTATATTCTAATGACTGCCAGCCTTATTTACCTTTTAGTCATGTGGATACCCTCCCAATTTGACCTCTCCTTGACTGTCTTAGTGATGATAAGTCATGGATGGCTAAATTTTTTTTTTAAATTTTAACAATTGCAAAAGCGATTTTATTTGGCACAAATCGATTTTCCGACCCTCCAGATGTTGATTTCGCTGTTCTGACCCTTCATTTGAAAAATTTGATCACAACTCTTGGAGTAAAGATTGATTCTGCACTTACCTTTGATGACCACGTGAATGGGGTGGTAAAGCTGAGCTCCTCCGGCAGCAGCGCTGGCTCCACCGGCAGCGGCGCTGGCTTCTCCTGCTCGCTGAGCTGCAGCGGTGCTGGCTCCTCAGCTGGTGGCTCGCTGAGCTGCAGCGGTGCAGGCTCCTCAGCTGGTGGCTCGCTGAGCTACTCCAGCTCCGGCTCCGGCTCGCTGAGCTGCTCCAGCTCCGGCTCGCTGAGCTGCTCCTCGGCTGGCAGCGCGAGCTCCTCCGGCTCGCTGAGCTGCTCCTCGGCTGGCAGCGCGAGCTCCTCCAGCTCGGGCCGAGCAGGTCCGGGTGGCGTTGTAGCAGGTGGCACTGCTACAGATGGTGAAGAAGTGAGCAGTGTGGAGATTGCTGAATGAGGCAACGCTAGCTACTGTTGGCTGCCTTACAGCAGCGTCGGCGGTGTCACCACCCACTGTAAACAAAGAAGCAGATGAGGTGAGAAATGAAAAAGTGTCCTTATTACTCACCACAGCCGGCTCTTGAGATGTCCGGGAAGTCGACTGCGGTGAGGAACGTGAGGCGCGAACGTCGTTTCCGGGTAGACGTCGGGGCCGGCGTGTCAGGCTGTGCATCCACCAGCTGACCGGGCTGGTGAGCAACCTGATTAGGAGAGTGGAGGTGGAGAGTTGAGAGCAGGAAGTCCTGGACTACTGAATTAAGGGAGTACACCAGCCAGGGGAATTTATCCCATTTACCACATCACCCTAATTTATCCCATTAAGTTTTACTTTCATGTGACACTAATAGCTAAAATATAACAAAGACCAAGCTCTTAGAGAGCACCTCACGTTTGTGGCGGGCTGTGAACTGTCCTCCCTTAAGTATTACCCCCTTTTTAAGTAGAATCCAAGTTTAAATCCACTTCTGACTTCCCTCACTGCTCACGGTAGAATCCAAACAGATATAATTAACTTTTTCTGGTAAAAGGTCCTACATTACTTTTGTCACTCTTTGGAAAATGCCTCTATAACGTTAACCTGTTTCCTCTTTAAAAATTGACTCCGGTTCTTTTAATCTCCTACACAACAAACTTTCTGAAACTGTGTGATTCTCTGTTCTTCTTTTGGGTGCCCCTTTCTTCTAGTTCCGTTCGGTCTGGTCCTTCCTGTATTCTTGCCAACCGCTCCGTGATTTTCGCTATGGTCCGGAAATCTCCTGTAAAGGATCAACAAAACACCTCTCCCTGCTATGCCTCCATAATTATGTTCATCAATTGTTCTCTTAATTATTTAAACTTGGTTCAACCTATCATGTTCTAGGGTCTATCATTTATACATATATATAATCTTCAATTTTATTTATTTGGGTAAACAACACTTTTGACAACCTTTGACACCCTTTTAATAAGCTCTCTTCTTCTCTTATCTGATCATCTCGAGCACATCTTGTACAAAACTGTTATTTTGCAGGCACACATACAGTTACAAGCTCAACCACATTTTGCCCTATACACTCTCAGAAATAGAGGTACGAGAGAAGAACATTTTTGTACCTATAGGTACATTTTTTTAAAATGTTCCCTTAAAAGTACAATACTGGTCTTTAAAAGTCCAGAAACGCCCCTTTAAAGGTACAATTTGAAATAAAGTACAAATCTGTACCATTTTGACCTGTACTGCAGTGACAGTGGCAGAATGTGGTAATGGGTCAGCATGGGAAAATCTGGATGGGCCTGGTTAATTGTAAAATTCATATGAGATGTGAGTGTGCTCATAAAAGCTACATGTTATAATCAAATCTGTTGGTCCTCTCCTCTCTACGTAAATTATCCTATGATGCAAAGAATATCTGTAACCTACCTTTGTGTAAGTTATGTTAAATTATATTAAAAAACACACACACACAATGACATGCAGGCACAACCAAATGATGTTAAAAAAAAAACTGGTCCATTTCCATTTTATTAAGTTCCAGTTATAATTTTTTAATGTTTTAAATCTTTCAAAAACGTGAAATCATTTTACTGTTATGTTTGGCCATTTACTTTTTTGCTTTTACTACATCCTAGAATTGTTCATTAATTGTGATGTTTTTATGGAATTTGCAACATCAAGTTAAACCGAGGTTCTTTGGAAGTTAAAATGTCAAGCAGATTTTTATGTTACGGTGACTACATTTTGTAAGTTACAAATATAGTTCGCCAAGACAGCATAACGGTTTCTAAACAACTGCGCATTAATACCACAATGTTGTATTTTCATGTGTCAAGTTCGCAACGCGCATTAATCCCAAAGGCCGAAAAGGCAGCAGCGATGAGTGCTCCGCCTCCGCGCTGACTAGCGTTGACGCAGAAAATGACTCTCAGGGGGTTATCCACGGAGGAGCTCCTTAAAAGGTTGATGGAAGAAGGCATTGATGTGTCAGACGACGAGGCGCAAAGATTTAGAGGTAAGTCGGGTGTGATTTTGTGTTTTTATAAAAATTACAACGTGTAATTTTACAGTAGAGTTAGCAAAAGTCCGAAGAGCTAGATTTAACATGGGCGAAAGATAGCAGTTAGCTAAGTTTTAAACAAAGAAAGGTACAAATGTGGACTATTTAGACTGTTGGTGGAATGTTCAACGTCTGTCTGCCTGCGGTATTCGAGTGTTTTATCAATAAATAGTGACGAACCGTGTACAACAATGTAAAAAAAATCAATAATTTCTCAAAACATGCTAGTATGTAAATATAGCTATTAACAAAATCGTTTTCTAAGCAAAATTTATCGCATCTAACTTGTTTCCCGCTCAAAGGGATTTTAAACAATGGAAGGTACACATTTGTACCATTCCACCTACTTAGTCGGATTTTCGAATATGAGAGCTGTAAGCTCTGCGCAGGGACACTTACTTACATTTTTATATTACCAGTTAATTTATATTAACAATTAATCAAGAGAATTAATTGTAACTTCCTTTTGGGGAATATAGACAGATTCACAATGATAGCTTATTATCGTTATTATTATTATTATTATTATTATTATTATTATTATTATTATGTATTGACCATAATGTCACCTTAAAACTAAATTTGAAAATGGTTTTATTTTTATTTCATACTGTACTTTATATTTCAGATAACGATTTAGATGGAGAGACGGTAGACTGTGGACTCACTGAGACCATGGTTGCATATCTTTTTGACAAGTCTTTCAAAAAGCAGCTGAAGTTCAGAGACTTCACAAACCGCTACAAGGAAGTCATCATCACTTTACAACCGGTCGACCCATTTGAAGGTACAGTTGAAGGTCCAGTGTCCCAAGCAAACCAGAGGTAGGTTGTGATAAATGTCTAAATTTGCATATGCATTTAAGTGCTTGCAAAATGGCTAGTTAATGCTGTTTTCCTACTGTATTGCAGTTCTATACCTTCTTGCCGTAGACTGCCTGCAGTTATTTCCATTCCAAAATTCCCACAAGATGTCCAGAGTCGCTTGGATCTCAAAGAACCAGTCCAGAAAGAACAGAAGTACCGAAACAAAATAATTGGGAGTCTTTATGAAATGCTGTCACAGTACACAATGTAAGGGTTCCTTTCTGAATAATTACATTAATTTCTTAATATTAATATTGCTGTTGTAAGAGAGGCAGAGAACAAATGCTTAGCCCATCTGCCTCCCAATCTGGAGACCAGCGTTCGAGTCTGGTGTGACACACGGTTCCAATGAACTGGCAATAGTGGTAAAACCATACATCCTGTGTCTCCAGACCTTGTCTGGACTATGATAGCCAAAGTGTTCATTTTCGAATTTGCTCAAGAGTAAATTAATAATTCAGGACTGCAGTCAATTAATTAATGAAGTTTGGGAGAGGTGTGGCTGTTTGTCCACGCCCATTTTAAAAAAATTAAAATCAACTTTAGCTACATTGATTTGACATTGGTCTACAACATACTATTTACGGTAATAACAATATGATTAGAAGAATTGAAGAACAGAAAAGCCCCCAGGAAAGGATAAGAGTAATCAGTGTACTGTGGGTTGTTTTTCTTATGTTTGAAACAGGTACCCAACCCACTCAGACTACATCCAGGTCATCAAAGCCCTGATTGTGAAGTATCCTTTCTCAAGAGATGTACACGGAAATGGTTATGTGAGTACCTCTCCTTTTTTGTTTCTTTTATAGATTATATTAATATAAAGTAACCATAATTAACTACTTATATACATTTGAAACAACTAGGACACCTGGCACAGCCAACTCAAGAGAAAGTTCAAAGCAGAACGGGCTCCCCTAATCAGCAACGAAGAAGTGAACCGGGTTAAAGAAAAGTTTGGACGCACGCAGAAACATCGGACCACAGAGGAATCCAGCAGCTCCTGTCTGAAGAGACTGAAGCCCTCTCTCGTAAGTCCTCACACCCTCAGCCTCTAAGAGCTAAGGTAACATATGTAGTCTTATTATGTTCACTGTAAAGCTAAAAGTAAACATTAATTGAAAGAAACATGTTAACAGATAACATTAACATAGAAAAAGGAACTTCACAGTTGATTTAACAAAAGTCAGCTCAACTTGCAATTCCTATTCAACATTTTTGCATTTTTTTCAAAGCATTTGGTGTACAAATTACCGCATTTCGAGTAACATTAACTTATCAGAGTTTACTTATGATAATACTGATATCTGCTTTGACAAAGGATTCGTGCTTTGTGGGGGAAGATGCAGCCTCCGTTGATGCTCATATCAAGGTGCTAAATGATCAGCACAAGAAGCTACATCCTGACACAGCACTGGTGAAAGACCGCATGACAAAAACCTTTGCATGGAGACGTCGAGAGGTAGCTGAAGGAATGTGTACTGTGGACCTATTAAAGAGATATCCATTCCTGGGGACATCTGCAGGGGTAAGAATTGTTAAGATGATTGGGGAAACAGCTAATGATTTTTTTGTCTCTAAATCTGATTATTATTTTCTGTACTAACTGATTAATCAATCTGTTCATTATCTTTAGAATTTTTGTTCAAGGGTTAAAGCACTTTACATTTATCTCCAGTCTGTGTCTTTAAACATGTCAAAAGTTTAAATCCTCAATGTAAAATGTCATTCTTTTGTCTATTCTGCTCTTTTCATTTCCAGTTGTGTGATGAGGTTGATTTAATGCATCCCTGCCAAGACAACATCTGTCGCCGCTTTAGCGAAAACTTCACTGCTGTTCTTCAAAATGTTCTTCAAATGACCAAGGATTTGCCACTGAAGAAGGTCTACATGGAGGCAAGAGAGAATGCACTGGCTGAAGACATTACAGGTGCTAATTTGACCTCATACAAATAGTAAATTTTGTGACAATTCATTTGCTCTCTCTTCCAAAGATAATTGATGTACCATAGTGCCATGTCAAGAGCATGTTAATGGGAATTTGCATGCTATCAAAATCTAATGAAGTGTATTTGCATCTGTATGACCTAGGAATTGACTTCAAGGGGGCACTTCTCCTCTTGCCATCCATCTTCAAGGAGAAGATAGAAGATTTCATCATCCTTGGAGAGGTAAATGCATGATGCAATGCATAGCCTTTGGCCACAAGTTTCATTTTCTGTGTTTTGTTGGCATGGAGCTGAATTCAGCTGCGGTTCAGCATCACAGCTAAGCTAATGTAGGGGAAACACTGCTGTTAATCCACAGTGCTGCTGTGCTCTTGGGTTTTGTCTGGTGTTTATATAGATAGATAGACCTTTATTGTCCCCTTAGGGAAATTCTTCTTCACAGGTACTGTCACTGTCAGGGGTGATTGCTTTTGCCCTTGAATATTATGTCAAACTTTAGCAGCTTATCAAACACTACCACAACAGTCATTGGTCAAGAAGCTTTTTGTTTGGAGTAGGGGCCATGTTTACAGGTTATCAGAATAGACAGTTTTGTTTTGCAGCAAAAAAAAGAAGGTAATTTGAGGAATCTGTTGAAAATCCACTTGGCACATATTGCTTAAACATACTGTATACTAATGTTTTTCTTCCTCTTCTGCAGAATACTCCCATGAGTCCATACCCAACCATTCGAATGAAGGATAAGAGTTGGACAACTGCCCTCTCAAGACAGTGTCGCTGTGTTGTCACAGTTGAAGGAGTGGATGTTTGCTCATGCTGCTCGCTGGATGAGGCCTACATCTCAGCATTCTCCACCTTCTTCGTGTTCAACATGACCTACCCTGCATACTTCAAGAAAACACTTGTCTTTCTTCAGAACTGCATTGTCAACATAGGAGACCTGGGAGACAAACCCCTGCCAGTAAGTGTCACCAGGGTACTTAACCAACTCTATTAAATATGCCCCCACTCCACAAATGTTCAAAATGTTCAAAAAGGGCATTTACTCTGAGGAAGATGATTACACATGTTGGGTTAGTACACGCACATGAGCCTCATTTCGGCATCACTTGTGGAATAAATGACTGCCAGGCAGCTTTTTCCAAGTATCACTCTTTTCAACGCCATGTGTGATCCGTCAAAACATTGTGTTCAGGTGTTTAATGTCTTTATGTGATTGTTTACTTTTTTTAAATGAATGTATTTTTCTTGACATGTCCTATGGCAATATACGAATGTAATCAAGGATGTATTCCTGTGGTTGTTTAAATGCTTTGATGTGATTCTATTATTGAAAATAAATGGTTAAATAACCAAATATTTTGGACTATTGGGGTACATTTTTGTCTCTTTAGGTACGAAATAGGTTGTCGCTGGGGGGGTACCCTCATAGGTACCCTATTGTACCCTTTTCAAGGGAACATTTCTGTACTATAGTTTGAAGGTACATTTATGTCTTAGGAAAGTACATGATTGTACTTCAGATGGTACAACTTCATAAGGTACAAAAATGTACCAAGCCTAAAGGGTACAGAAATGTCCTTCAAAAAGGAACACCCCCAGCGACAAGCATTTGTACCCTTTTTGGTACACTTTGGCACCCCTATTTCTGAGAGTGTATGGCTGTCTCAGCCTCCAGATGTTTCCTGTCGACCTATTCAGGGCATGCCTATTTTCACACCTTCTGCATTACTTCTTGCTAAGCAAAGACAAAGCAAAATGTTTTTCACCTCTACCCCAGAAACTAATCTACGTCATGTCTGTGTCTGTAAGCGTGTTGGCGTTGACCTTATTTCATTCTAAGTCACCTCTCCCGATGTGTCATCTGGACACTCTCGCCAGATGAAGCTTCTGACCCTTGAACGACTGAATGCTAATTTGACTAGTAATCAAATTCTCCACCCTCAGCAACATGAGCTCATTCATTTGTTTTATTTAGTTTTTTGTTTTTAGAAAAAGAGTTCTTTATTATCTTAGAACCTGATCAGATCCCCACAGATGGCACAGTTGTAATCTGGAAAAGGTCACCTTAAATTTGTTCTCCCGAAATTTTTTACAGCGCTGTTAATTCAATCTTGCAGGCCTGCTTAGAACAAAAATGAGAAAAAGAGAGCTGATTATTAGTTCATCAAAACACAAAACATAATCACCTGACAGGATTTCTCTAAGTGCACTGTTACAATTTTAAAGGGCCCAGTTATAAACGTTTCCATGATTAGTAAAACTCCCACTATTGAAATAAGTAAACAACCCAAACCTAACTGACAGAATCAACCCATCACTAAAACAGCAACCCCAAAAATCTTAATCAGAGAAAAATTTTACTTATTAATCTATTAATATGTTGTGGGGATTAGAACTTCAGGGCAACAAAGGTTTTGCCCAACTCTTGGCTTAACTAATACTTACATAGTCTAAAAACAGACTTAAAATCACTCCCTCTGTTCATTTTCCCCGCATCATATCTCAGTGGTCTCAGGTTCTTCAGCGTCCTGAGACTGAGATCAACTGATATAATTTCACCTGCTAATTACACAGAAAATCTTGTTAAAAGCCACACAGTTTTGCACAACATTAATATTCACATTAAGCCTTTTCTACACAGTTTCTAACAATCTATCATCACTAAATTCTACATTTACATTCACAGATAGACAGGAAGCTTCAGTTCTTCTTTTTTGTCACCACACATTGAGCTAACTTGCATACTCTCTCCTCTCAGAATAAGTTGCCTTGACAAGAGAAATGCATATTAAAAACATTACCACATTATTATTATTATTATTATTATTTTTTTTTTTTTTTAGAATAATCACTTGTCTTGGTCAATCAGCACAAAAGTACTTCTAATTCACTATTCTAAAACTACTTTAAACTTTCAATCACTGTTTTATCCTTTTTCCTTTTCACAAAAACCACTCTATTATCTTGGAACTCCCTGAGTTATTCTTCAACTTCAAGCTTTAAGTATGTTAAATCTAACATTTATGTCATGTATTCACATTCATGAATGTAAGCATGTCTTCATTGCGTGTATGTTGTGTGTTCATATTAATATTGAGTGTAAGCTGATCTTCACTGCATGTGTTTTTTTTTAATAATCAGGTGTAATGTATGCATCTTTGCACTGAGCTGTGGATTCAAACTGTCTCACTTCTGATTCTCTCCAAAAATAATTTCACATGTAACAATTTGTGTGTGTGTCTTTTCTATTCATTCATGTAATTGTTAGTTTATTTATTTCTTTATCTATCTCTCTCCTTTTTTTTCTTTTTTTTTTTTTTTACCTTTCTGTTGTTATGTTCTGGACATTTTCTAAACCTCCATGAGTTCAGTCTCAATCTTCAATCCAATTTCCCATATGCTTTCACTGTACTACATCCAGGTTCACCTTTCACTGATCCTCGTCTCTGTTTTCAGTTTCCTGTGTGGGCCCCCAGATAGTGATGGTAAATTTGATTATTTTTACTGAATCGAGTTTTAATGAGTCAAACACCAAAGTGAATCAGGTTTTTTGAGTCATTTGATTCACTGAGTCAGTTGACCAGGGAGTGCAAAAAATGTACATTTTCATGTATATCCTACTGCTAAGATGAGTGATTCTAAAAGAAAACAACTATTTTATAGAGAACAAAAACAGCAAAAACATTTCTAAAATTAAGCAATTTCCTATCAAAATTGCTTAATAAACATTTATTTTGTTTATTTTTACTTCATTAGTATTTTCCTTAAATGTGTCAAATATATATTTTCTCATCTAATTCAGCACAGGAGGGAGGGGGTTAGTGAGTCCTGAGTGATTCGTTCGCTCTATGATTCAGCACAGGAGGGAGGGGGTGAGCAAGTCCTGAGTGATTCACTTATGCTTACGATTCAGCACAGGAGGGAGGGGGTTAGTGAGTCCTGAGTGATTCACTCGCTCCATGGCTGTATCCCAATTCAAGGTTCAAGGTTCTTCATTTGTCACATGCATAGTTATACAAGTATAACACACAGTGAAATGTAGCCTCGACATGTGCAAAAATGGGGGGGGGGGGGGTGGTAGAGGAAGAACATTATATATATATATATATATATAGTATATACATTGGGTGAATGTGCAGTAGTAGCAGCAAGCAGGTGAATTCTGTACATTAATATGAGTAGACATCTGACTATTTTACAGAGTAGACAATATAAACATATTTAAAATTAAAGGAATTTGGAATGTACATTGTGCCTTGGTTTAGAGTGTCTGGAAGAGAGTCCTGTCTCAGTCAATTGTAGATGATGTGAGAGGGCGGGTGTGTGTGTTTAGGGCCCGGATGGCTTGGGGATAGAAGCTCCTCTTTAGTCTCTCTGTCCTTGCCCGGATGATGCGGAACCTTCTACCAGATTGCAGAAGTTGGAACAGTTTGTTGCCAGGATGGGACGGGTCCTTCAGTATCTGCGCTGCTCTAGTCCGGCATCTCCTGGTGTAGGTGTCCTGGAGTGAGGGGAGAGCAATCCTGCAGCAGCGTTCTGCTGTATGGATAACTCTCTGGAGAGCTTTTTGGTCCTTCACACAGCTGTTCCCAAACCACGATGTCATGTTCTGTGTGAGGATGCTCTCCACAGCGCCTGTATAGAAAATCCTGAGGATCTTTGGAGAGACCCTGAACTTCCTCAGTTGTCGTAGGTGATACAGGCGCTGCCTAGCCTTTTTGGTCTGGACCTGAATGTGGGCAGCCCATGTCAGGTCTGAGGAGATGTGGACACCAAGATACTTGAAGGACTGCACCCTCTCCACTGGAGCTCCATTGATGATAATGGGCTTGTAGTCTCTGTGCTGACACCTTCTGAAGTCCACCACCAGCTCCTTGGTCTTGCCGACGTTCAGCTGGAGGTGGTTGTCCTGGCACCATGATGCCAGATTCTTCACTTCATCCATGTAGGCCGCCTCATCGTTGTTGGAGATGGCACCCAACACCACTGTGTCGTCAGCAAACTTCACAATGGTGTTGGAGCCATGGGTGGCCACACAGTCTGAAGTGCAGAGGGAGTAGAGCAGTGGCGAGAGGACACATCCCTGAGGTGCTCCTGTGTTGATGGTGATGCTGTTAGAGACGCATCTACCCACCCTCACCACCTGAGTTCTGCCAGTGAGGAAGTCCAACACCCATGCACACAGACGGCTGTTAAGTCCCAGATCCCTGAGCTTTGTGAACAGTCTGCAGGGCACTATTGTGTTAAATGCTGAACTGTAATCAACAAACAGCATCCGCACATAGTTACCCTGTTTCTTGTCCACATGGCTGAGAGTGGTGTGCAGGATGTGGGCGATGGCATCCTCTGTGGATCTGTTGGATCTGTAGGCGAACTGCAGCGGATCTGTGGTGTCTGGGATGGAGGAGGAGATGATGTTCTTCAGCAGCCTCTCAAACACCTTCATTACTACCGAGGTCAGTGGAACTGGCCGGTAATCGTTCAGGGATGAGGGTTTGCTGTTCTTGGGCACAGGGATGATGGTGGATCTTTTGAAGCATGTGGGGACCACAGACTTCGCCAGGGACTCGTTGAAGATGTAAGTAAACACACCTGCTAGCTGGTTAGCACAGCAGCGCAGCAGACGGCCGGTGATGCCGTCTGGCCCCGCCGCTTTCCTTGTGTTCACTCTCCTCAATGCCGCTCGGACGTCATGCTCCGCGATGCTGGTCACTGGTCTCTCGCTGATGACGTCACTGTCCTCGGTAATCAAGTGGTAGATAGCATTAGCCGCCTAGCTAACCTCGAAATGGGCGTAGAACTGATTCAGCTCGTTGGTGAATGCAGAGTCGGCGTTGATCGGCGCAGTGTCCCTGGCTTTGTAGTCCGTAATGGTGCGTAGTCCGTGACACATACTCCATGTGTCGCCCTGGTGGAAGCGGGACTCCACACATTCCCTGTACCGGCGTTTGGCATCTCTCACCGCGTGCCGCACGCCGTATGAGGCCGCTTTGTAGGCGCTCATATCGCCAGTGGCGAGACCCGCGTTGTAGGAGGCAGTCCTGGCGTTTACTGCAGTGCGGATCGATCTGTCCATCCACGGTTTCCTTTTTTGGGAATGTGGTGACTCTCGCAGTGGGGATAATCTCCTCCGCTAGCAGATTGACGAAGCATACTGCTACTTCCATAAACTCGTTGATGTCGACTGCGCATGCTCTGAACACGTCCCAGTCGACGTCGTTGAGTGCGTCCTGTAGCGTAGCTTCTGATTGGGCAGTCCACCGTTTTACCTCCCTCGTGGTCACGTCTTCCCTCCGTATGTTTTGTTTATACTGGGGAATGAGAAAGATGGCGTTGTGTTCAGACTTCCCAAAAGCCAGGTGTGAGACAGCTTTGTAGCCCTGCTTGTATGACGTGTAGCAGTGATCTAAAATTCGATCCCCTCTCGTTGGACACGAGACATGCCGATAAAAGTTTGGCATGACTTGTCTGAGGTTCGCTTTATTAAAGTCTCCTGCTACAATGAGGGCTGCGCCCGGGTCCTTGTTTTGAAGCGAGCTCAGCACATCATGTAATTCGGACAAAGCCATACCTGTGTCCACTTGGGGTGGGATGTAGACCGCCGTGGCGATGACCGAGGTGATGTCACGGGGCAGATAGAAAGGGCGGCACTTAATGCTCAGGAACTCCAGATGTGGCGAGCAGCCGCTGGAAAGAGTAGAAATGCTCCTGGCATCACACCACTTTCTGTTTACCATGAAACACACTCCTCCACCTTTGGTTTTGTTCGACTCTGCCGTTCTATCCGCACGGAGCACAAAGAATGAATCCAATGGAGTTACGGCCTGGTCCGGCACGGTGGGGGTCAGCCATGTCTCCGTGAAGCACAGAATGTTGCAGAATGCAGTCCCTCATGCCACGTTGGAAGGTGACCCTTGCTCTTAGGTCATCGAGCTTGTTCTCCATGGATTGTACATTGGCCAGTAGGATACTGGGCAGTGGTGCGCGATGCGCCTGCTGTCTCAGTCTGTTCCTAATACCAGCGCGTTTCCCCCGGCGCTTCTTTGTTCTGCGCCTCGGATGAGCGGCCCGTCCTTTGTTGTTCTCCGCGCCGTGTAGAATCTCTGGCGGCAGGAAGGGTGGGGTTTAAAAGTGTCCAAGATTAGATGTGCAACCTTGGCACTGATGTTTACAAGTGATCCGCTGTCATGAACTATAAGACTAGAGGATTTTGGGACGTAAACCAGAGCAAAAGATAAGTAAAAAACAAGAAAAGTGGATAGTCGGAGCGGAGTGGTCAGGAAGGCGTCTGTCACGGCTGGCGGGGTGAGCCGTGTGGTGTAGGAGAAAAAGAACCCAAAATGCAGGCAGTGGACTGGTGATGAAAGTGATGTTTTATTTACAGAAGTGGAGCGACCGAACAGGCAGTGAGAAAAGACGAATGACTGAAAAAAACCTAGACTGGAAAAACTAAATAACAAACCTAAGCATGAAACATGGGCTGAGAATGCAGAGAGACGTAGTTACACCGAGAAACACAGACGATCCAACGATGAACAGAAGCCAACACACACTATAAATATACACTAGGTAATGAGGAGATGACATGCAGGGGTGGACACAGCTGACACTAATGGACATGATGAGAAGCAGACCTACAAAGTAAAACCGGAAACACACAGACTGTTTTACAACAAAACGCAGGGACCTGAACAGAGCACAGAAGGGAGACACAGGTAGGGATAATAAACACGACAACCAACCCAAAGAATTATACAGAATCAGAAGAAACACCAAACACAAGATGAAACCAAAAAGAAACACAAAACGCTGGCTCAACGACCCAGGATCATGACAGCGTCTGGACGTGGCCGCGCAATCTTTGTGGCGTCTGCAGCCTTAAAAGGTCTGCAGCCTTAAAGTACGCAGCCTCAACGATCCTCAAGGGCCGCGTACTCAAAGACCGCTAAGGCCGGAAGTGTGAGGCTTGTGAAATGGGACAGTCTAGCCTCCGTTGCGCTGCCCAGGTTGCCTAGCAACCATGATAGCTGGAAACGTGTGGTTGACAGAAATGAAGGAGAACATATTTTGTTCGTTCGTTTGTTTGTTTCTACATGAGTTTTGTGTGATTTAATAAGTATCTGAGGCTGAGAACAAAGGACTGTAAAACATGATTGTTGGGCTTCATATCTGTACTGAACAGTCATGTAAGATTAGTTAGTAAATAACAAATAGTTAATGTTGTTCATGAGACTAAAGTCAGTGTAAATATGATATGGCCAATATTGTAGTTATTATACTAATCATTATTAGTTATTACACTAATCATTATTAGTTATTACAGCAGTGAGTTTGAACTCTCAAATCAAACCACTTCTATTGTCACATCACATGTGCAGGTACACTGGTACAGCACATGTGAGTGAGTGAACTCTGTGTCAAATACTGAACTTCAGTAAAGATTCAAGTTGCAGCTATTTATATGTCCTATCACCTTAAATCTTCACTCAAAGACACTCAAGTATCATTGACAGTGTATATATAGATGTATTACAAAGCTTCATAGAACTGAAACAAACATTTATTTTTAGCTCCATTCTGCTGCTGATACATACTTTAGGTTTCTGAACATTAAACGTGTTTCTGCCTTTCATAGTGTGTAACTTGAAGGCCTCGAGTACTTTCTCCCACACTGCAAACACTGGAATGATAAAATTATTTGAACATTACCTAATAAGACTGATTCAGGACAGACAATTAGTTATTCTAAACTTTTCTAGCAGTCCTTCACAAACAGGGAACAGTCTGTCTATTCCCTCCATCTGTCAGCTGCTGCTGGCTCTTCCTCCTCCTCTTCCTCACACACTGCTGAGTTTGTCCTGGTGGATCATCAGGGGTGCAAAGCCTCACAGATGATGTGCAGCAGCGGGTGCCTCAGTCTGTCCTCACTCTGGACACTTGAAGTTGTCACACATGGAAATCAAATGTGTGATAAGCTGCAGGATTCAAACACAAGTGTAACTTATAAATACATGTTCATACTTTTATTACACAATCAGAGAGAAAGAAAAAGAGAGAGAATGCAGGACATACAGACAGGTGACAGTCTCAGGTGTATACACTGCTACAAACAGGAGGATTTAGTGTTTGTGTTATTACGAGTGCTAAACAAGAAGAGTTCCCAGCTGGTACAGTGGACACATGTGTGACTCCTGTGATTAAAGCATCTTTCTTTCAGCTTAACGAGTGAACCGTCAGCTCGTTCAAACACATGTTAAAGTCCGTTTGGCTTGACACCACCGAACAGAGGCAGCAATATAATATAGCTAACATTAACAGTGCAGTGAATCGTGCTTGTGCCATGATATTCAGGACTGCAAACCGAGCAGCATCACTGACTTTCAGCTTGTTGTGTTTGTGGATATATGACTGACTTTAATTATCCACAAAATCATCACATTCTCTGCAAGATTAAGGTCGACTATTGTATTATTATATTTTAAAGGCTTTAAAAGCAAGTAAAAGCTGAACGTACAAGCATCGCTAATGGCAAATAACTTTGCCGACATGTGGCCAACAGTAATGTTTTAATGTTCCTCATTATTAAACATTTGCACATAAATAAGTGACATAATATTCAGTACTTACTTTTCACAGTTTACTCTTCGGCCGCTCCGCTTCTGCCGTCTGCGGCAGAATTATCCACACTGACTGCCGCGCTATGAATTGTGGGATATATGGGACCACGAAGTCTACCGCCACAGCCTTAAAATTCAGGGAAATGAAGGACGCATTTGAGGGCCGCATTTCGAGCAGCCTTTGAATTGGGACAGTCTTCGGCGCGCCACTGTGATGTAATCAGCCTTAAAATGCAGCCTTTATAGGTGCAGACCCTGAATTGAGATACAGCCACAGATTCAGCACAGGAGGGAGGGGGTGAGCAAGTCCTGAGTGATTCGCTTACGCTTACGATTCAGCACAGGAGGGAGGGGGTTAGTGAGTCCTGAGTCATTCGCTTACCCTACGATTCAGCACAGGACGGGGGTGAGTAGCTCAAATGTGCTGTTAGCATGTTAGCAGAGCGATGCTACTGTGAACCGAGGAGCTATTGTCTTGATGTGAGCTTCTAATCAGGGTTTTTCTTCCAGTTCTGAGCAGAATTTTTTTTGTTAAGATACTGGATGTTGTGTTTTTCTCCACAATTTTAATTATAAGCTAGATATATTGCTGCTAACACCAACAGGGATGAGTCAGTGAGTCAGTTGGGCTTGTGAATCATGATTCATGAGTCAGTAAAGTGATTCTCGAGTATTGAACGATTCGTTCATGATTAGCGCATCACTACCCCCAGATCAACACAGGCCAAATCAACTGTTTCCTCTCTTCATTCCTTCTCTTTTGATCTTTTCAGTCTTTTTTTGGAGGTTAACTCCCAGCATGGCAAATATAAAACCCAGTGTCCAGTGCTGTCCAGTGCTTTCACACAGTCATCTCACTGTTGAACTTCCCAGCTTGTAATTCAGAGTGCATGTTCCATCAAGTGTTTTCTTACACGCTGCTGCTGGAGTCTTCAGTGTTATAGTTCAGTTGCACTTTCTTTTGCCTGCTGTTAATTCTTCAAGTACACGATGTTGCTCTATCTGTCCTTTAAGCTTCTTCTCAGGATAAGGACAGAATGAGAGGTGAAGCTGTAAAATTTTAAGCCAAAGCCTTTCCTGTTTTCGTCCCAATTCTGTTAATCTATCATTTTGCTGCTGTACTCATGTTTTCAGGTTAAGAAGAGTCCACCTGTTTTTCACAGCCTAACCGAACTCTTATTTTATATTTACAGTCTATAAACCCTCTGTATCTCTGCTAAGTGTTGATCTAAAAAGAATGCACCCTCCGTACACGCACACACACACACACCCTTAAATATACTAAGCTCTTTGCATCTGCAAGTATTCACATCAAAATCTTCAGTGTGCTTAACAGAGCTCGTTTGGCACAAATCCTCAGGATAATTAGCAGTTTTTCCATCACCATTCTTTCAGCTCAGTTTTGTAGCATCATTCACACAATACTTTCATCAGCATTTTGCACACTTCCCTGAACTTCCTTAAAAGATAATTGTCTCACACACACACCCACCCAGTTTCAAAACAATGTGCACCTTTAATCATTCATCCAAAAACAATTTTACACTTCATTTATACATTCACACATTAAAAAAAAAAAAAAAAAACACCCAGCACGCCCCTGCGGGCGGTTTATCCTTCAAGCTCGGGTCCTCTATCAGAGGCCTGGGAGCTTGAGGGTCCTGCGCGGTATCTTAGCTGTTCCCAGGACTGCGCTCTTCTGGACAGAGATCTCCGATGTTGTTCCCGGGATCTGCTGGAGCCACTCGCCTAGCTTGGGAGTCACCGCACCTAGTGCTCCGATTACCACGGGGACCACCGTTACCTTCACCCTCCACATCCTCTCGAGCTCTTCTCTGAGCCCTTGGTATTTCTCCAGCTTCTCGTGTTCCTTCTTCCTGATATTGCTGTCATTCGGAACCGCTACATCGATCACTACGGCCGTCTTCTTCTGTTTGTCTACCACCACTATGTCCGGTTGGTTAGCCACCACCATTTTGTCCGTCTGTATCTGGAAGTCCCACAGGATCTTAGCTCGGTCATTCTTGGGGGTGAAACCCTCCATGCATGGTAAGGAGCTTTCTTGTCTTTATGTCAGTGGCTTCTATCTCCTCCTTTGGCCAGCCTATTACCCCAGCAGGGTACCTGATCACGGGCAGGGCGTACGTGTTGATGGCCCGGATCTTGTTCTTACCATTCAGCTGACTCCTCAGGACTCCTCACCCTCTGCAGGTACTTGGTGGTTGCAGCTTTTCTAGCGGCCTCTTCATGGTTCCCATTCGCCTGCGGGATCCACAGGTACTTGTAACTGTCCTCTATGTCTGCGATGTTGCCTTCTGGTAGTTCAATCCCCTCAGTTCTGACTACCTTCCCTCTCTTTGTTACCATCCGACTACACTTCTCCAGTCTGAACGACATTCCAATGTCATTGCTGTATAGCCTGGTAGTGTGGATCAGTGAATCGATGTCTCGTTCACTCTTGGTATACAGCTTGATGTCATTTATGTACAGGAGGTGGCTGACAACTGCTCCGTTCCGTAGTCGGTATCCGTCAGTCTGGTCTTGCAGTCTCGGCTGACTGTTCTGTTTACCAGTAGCTGGTGTTTTGCGCCTCTGGTATTCTTGCCAATTCCTTTCTGTGTCCCGCTCATGTATTGACCCATGTGCCTGTTCATCTTAGCCGATATGATGCCTGACAGGAGCTTCCATGTAGTACTGAGGCAGGTTATTGGTCGGTAGTTGGAGGGGACCGGTCCCTTCTTGGGGTCCTTGGGGATCAGGACCGTCCGACCTTCGGTTAGCCATTCCGGGTGTCTCTCGTTAACTAGCAGCTGGTTCATTTGTGCTGCCAGACGCTCGTGGAGGGCAGTCAGCTTCTTTAGCCAGTAGGCGTGAACCATGTCGGGCCCTGGTACTGTCCAACTCTTCATACTAGAGACCCTTTCTTGGATATCTGCCACTGTGATGGTTACTGGACCCTGTTCAGGGAGGTCGCTGTGGTCTGCCCTCAGATCCACTAGCCACTGAGCATTGCCGTTATGGGTTGCGTCCTTCTCCCATATGCTCTTCCAGTATTGCTCCGTCTCCAGCCTTGGTGGTGCTGTTCTCTTATTATTATTGTTCCCTTGCCACTGAGAGTGCACCTTTGCTGGTTCTGTGGAGAACAGCTGGTTTATTCTCCTGCCTTCTATCTCTCTGGTGTACTTCCTCAAGCGGCTGGCCAAGGCTGTGAGTCTTTGCTTGGCAGTTTCCAAGGCCTCAGGTATGGACAGCTTGCTGTATTTCTTATGCACCTTCTTTGTCGCACTTTTCTGCAACTCCGTTAGTTGGCTAACCTCCCTCCGTGCTACTTTGATCTTACCCTCTAGCCTCCTTCTCCATGGAGGGTACTGCCCCTTGTGGCTGTTCAACTTGTAGCCAAGCATCTCACTGATCACTGCTGCCGTATTGTATTCTTTGTGTGAAATTTCCGGTGCAGCTTTGCACTAACTTCCTCTTTCTAAAGTCTGTTGCCAGGGCAACTTGTCACCCTTAACCTAGTTCTTGTCTCGTCTGGATCTAGTTTATAAAAGCAAACATAAAACAATATAATCAGCAAATAAGCACTAAGAATATATATTAAATACATGACAACTGGTAGAAGGAAATTCGACCACATCACTCCAGTTTTGGCCTCTCTACATTGGCTTCCAATCGAATACTGGTTTTTAAATCTTTAAATGGTTTGGCACCCGTTAATTTATCCGATTTGTTGAAGCCTTATGTGCCCACTCGTTCCCTCCGGTCAGCTGAGCAACTGCTTCAGTCCCTAAGTCACAGCTGAAACTCAGAGGAGACAGGGTGTTCTCCATATTGGCCCCGTTGCTTTGAAAACAATCTTCCTCTTCATATTAGACAAGCTACATCAGTACAGGTTTTTAACTCCAGATTTAAAACCTATTTTTATTCTTTGGCTTTTAACTCTGTGGGTGACTAACATTTTAATTAATTTTTTCTAGTTTTATTCTTTTGTTTAGTTCTTATATTATTACTATTTATAACTGTATTGTTCAGCACTTTGGTCTACCAGGTGTGTTTTTAAAGTACTATATGGTGATGATGGTGATGATGATCATGATAAGAAAATGGAAAATGGAAGCTCATCATACTAAGTAAAAAATTCTTCAGCAAAGTTGCAACTCTCATGCATATAAGGTGATTAAACAAACTATTTTTAGGAACTTGAGAATGTTTTCATCTTGTTCTTTGTTGATCTCCTGAGAAGGCACTTTGCTTCACCTACTGAAGTTAAAATTTAAAACAAAGGGATATTGAAAGTTCATATTAAGTAGCAGGAAGAATAAACACTAAAACATTAAAGAGAAAAACTTAACTGGTGTGAGAAGATAAGAAAAAGAAAGATGTAAATTTCAGTATGTAGGTCGGGTGTCTAGAGTGAGCTCATCATAAATAGTTTACCTCTTGTTATATAATAGTGCAGTCCTGTTTGCTTTTATCACATTGCATGCACATAGATGCCAGTCTTGCTCATTTGTTCAACTTGAACAGATGCAGCACAGCACAAGAGGGCCTCTGTGATTCCACTGTCATCTTCTCATTAATATATGAGTGTGTTTTTGTATGTATAATGTGAGTTATGTGCACGTTGCTAACTACACCCCTAAAAAAGACAAAGACTAAACAAAGCTGGTGCATTAATACGCTTTGTACATGCTGACATTTGGGTGGAACATGTCACCAGGTCTCTGTGGGTTTCAGCTCATGGGTCTGTCTCCCTGCAGCCTCTCACTATGATCTTCAGAGTGTACTTCATGTCTCCAGGGGATTGACAGTAGCCATGTTAGAAATATTTCGCTGTTGGTCAACACCTGCCAGATAAAGTCACAGTAAGCTGTGTTCTTCAGCACCATTTAATGTTTCCATATTTCACCGTACGTCAGAGTTATAATCCCATAACAATTATCAGGTTACCAGTGACCAGTTCAGAGTGGGTTATGGTTGTTTTAGCCACATGATAAACAAGTACATTTTCAGAAGCCATAAGCTCTAGCTTCAAATGAAATTCCAATTATGCATTTGTATCATGAACTGAGTCTAAATAGTTTAAAAGTCATGTAAAAGGTTGGATGGCAGCCTACATCCTACCCCTTAACCTTGTTGTGGATTATCTGGTGGTGTCTGTGGCTGGTGCAAATGTTTCAGTATAGTGTGTATCAGCAACTATAAAACATTCAAAGATTACTAATTTTTCACATAGGATACCTAATAGTATTTGATTCCTTTCAACGAGAAGTAGGTGAGATGGGTGGGCAGGGGTACACTATAACCTGGTGTAGCTTTAAAGCACAGTGCCCTTGTGTGGAGGAGAGATCCTTCTGAACATTTTTGTCATCTTTTGTTCTTTTTTTATCGACTTTGTTTTTATGTATGCTGGGAGATAAAGATGCATTGTTTCCAAAACACTTACTTAACAAAAATACTCATAGTGAATACTCAAACCAGCTCTACCCATGAGCCAGTTTAGCTCAGTAGGTGAGCACATGACCATAAACCATATAGCTAGATTGCAGTGGTGCAAGTTCAAGTCTGATGCGCTATCAGTTGCTGTGTGCCTTCCAATTCACTCTCCCTACTTGTCTGGTTTCACTGCTCTATTGTGAAATTAAGGCTAAAATGCCCAACAAAATTGGTCTTCAGCATGCCATGACTTTTAATTTACTGAGGTTTATATATACAGTGGGGCAAAAAAGTATTTAATCAGCCACCGATTGTGCAAGTTCCCCCACCTAAAATGATGACAGAGGTCAGTAATTTGCACCAGAGGTACACTTCAACTGTGAGAGACAGAATGTGAAAAAAAAATCCATGAATTCACATGGTAGGATTTGTAAAGAATTTATTCGTAAATCAGGGTGGAAAATAAGTATTTGGTCACCTCAAACAAGGAAAATCTCTGGCTCTCACAGACCTGTAACGTCTTCTGTAAGAAGCTTTTCTGTCCCCCACTCGTTACCTGTATGAATGGCACCTGTTTGAACTCATCATCTGTATAAAAGACACCTGTCCACAGCCCCAAACAGTCAGACTCCAAACTCCGCCATGGCCAAGACCAAAGAGCTTTCGAAGGACACCAGGAAAAGTATTGTAGACCTGCACCAGACTGGGAAGAGTGAATCTACAATAGGCAAGCAGCTTGGTGTGAAAAAATCAACTGTGGGAGCAATCATCAGAAAATGGAAGACATACAAGACCACTGATAATCTCCCTCGATCTGGGGCTCCACGCAAGATCTCATCCCGTGGGGTCAAAATGATCATGAGAACCGTGAGCAAAGATCCCAGAACCACACGGGGGGACCTGGTGAATGACCTGCAGAGAGCTGGGACCAAAGTAACAAAGGTCACCATCAGTAACACACTACAACGGCAGGGAATCAAATCCCGCAGTGCCAGACGTGTTCCGCTGCTGAAGCCAGTGCATGTCCAGGCCCGTCTGAAGTTTGCCAGAGAGCACATGGATGATACAGCAGAGGATTGGGAGAATGTCATGTGGTCAGATGAAACCAAAGTAGAACTTGTTGGTATAAACTCAACTCGTTGTGTTTGGAGGAAGAAGAACACTGAGTTGCATCCCAAGAACACCATACCTACTGTGAAGCATGGGGGTGGAAACATCATGCTATGGGGCTGTTTTTCTGCCAAAGGGACAGGACGACTGATCCGTGTTAAGGACAGAATGAATGGGGCCATGTATCGTGAGATTTTGAGCCAAAACCTCCTTCCATCAGTGAGAACTTTGAAGCTGAAACGAGGCTGGGTCTTCCAACATGACAATGATCCAAAACACACCGCCCGGGCAACAAAGGAGTGGCTCCGTAAGAAGCATTTGAAAGTCCTGGAGTGGCCTAGCCAGTCTCCAGACCTCAACCCCATAGAAAATCTGTGGTGGGAGTTGAAAGTCTGGTGTTGCTCGGCGACAGCCCCAAAACATCACTGCTCTCGAGAAGATCTGCATGGAGGAATGGGCCAAAATACCAGCTACTGTGTGTGCAAACCTGGTAAAGACCTATAGTAAACGTTTGACCTCTGTTATTGCCATCAAAGGTTATGTTACAAAGTATTGAGTTGTATTTTTGTTATTGACCAAATACTTATTTTCCACCCTAATTTACGAATAAATTCTTTACAAATCCTACCATGTGAATTCATGGATTTTTTTTTCACATTCTGTCTCTCACAGTTGAAGTGTACCTCTGGTGCAAATTACTGACCTCTGTCATCATTTTAGGTGGGGGAACTTGCACAATCGGTGGCTGACTAAATACTTTTTTGCCCCACTGTATATATATAACACCCAGCACGCCCCTACGGGCGGTTTATCCTTCAAGCTCGGGTCCTCTATCAGAGGCCTGGGAGCTTGAGGGTCCTGCGCGGTATCTTAGCTGTTCCCAGGACTGCGCTCTTCTGGACAGAGATCTCCGATGTTGTTCCCGGGATCTGCTGGAGCCACTCGCCTAGCTTGGGAGTCACCGCACCTAGTGCTCCGATTACCACGGGGACCACCGTTACCTTCACCCTCCACATCCTCTCGAGCTCTTCTCTGAGCCCTTGGTATTTCTCCAGCTTCTCGTGTTCCTTCTTCCTGATATTGCTGTCATTCGGAACCGCTACATCGATCACTACGGCCGTCTTCTTCTGTTTGTCTACCACCACTATGTCCGGTTGGTTAGCCACCACCATTTTGTCCGTCTGTATCTGGAAGTCCCACAGGATCTTAGCTCGGTCATTCTTGGGGATGAAACCCTCCATGCATGGTAAGGAGCTTTCTTGTCTTTATGTCAGTGGCTTCTATCTCCTCCTTTGGCCAGCCTATTACCCCAGCAGGGTACCTGATCACGGGCAGGGCGGGGCGTACGTGTTGATGGCCCGGATCTTGTTCTTACCATTCAGCTGACTCCTCAGGACTTGCCTGACCCTCTGCAGGTACTTGGTGGTTGCAGCTTTTCTAGCGGCCTCTTCATGGTTCCCATTCGCCTGCGGGATCCCCAGGTACTTGTAACTGTCCTCTATGTCTGCAATGTTGCCTTCTGGTAGTTCAATCCCCTCAGTTCTGACTACCTTCCCTCTCTTTGTTACCATCCGACTACACTTCTCCAGTACGAACGACATTCCAATGTCATTGCTGTATAGCCTGGTAGTGTGGATCAGTGAATCGATGTCTCGTTCACTCTTGACATACAGCTTGATGTCATCCATGTACAGGAGGTGGCTGACAACTGCTCCGTTCCGTAGTTGGTGTCCGTAGCCAGCCTTGTTAATGATCTCACTTAGGGGGTTCAGGCCTATGCAGAACAGCAGTGGGGATATATATATATATATATTCCTAAAGTACTCTGTGGTTGTGTGTTTAGACCCTGCTGTACTTTCTCTCCTTTTGTCTCTCTGTGCTTTCTTCCAAAACCTTCTCTTCTGCCTTTTTTCTCTTTCTTTCAGATCACTGATGTTCTTTATTTTTCTCTTTTTCACTCTATTTCTCCATCTTTCCCTTTCCTTTATGAGAAACCCTTTCTTCAACTCGGGCTGGCTGTTAATTTTTTCTCTCCATCTTTTTTGATTCTCCCTGTTCCTTCTCTTTCGTTCCACTACTGACAGGTTCCCCTTTGCTATTCTAGCGTACCATTTTGTAATTACTATAACTTTTCTGAACCTTATGCTTTTTTACAGATTAAGGATGAATATTCACAACACAATTATGCATTAAGCGATGGAGATGCTATCCGGTCTTTAAGTCTGATGTCATTAGCCGTTTCCACTGCATCACTGAGTGAATAAGTTAAATGCAGCGGACTAAGCATTTTCCTGCAGGATTAATAATGTATACATAAACAATGAGATTCAAGATAAGACAAATTTGATAATATTTGACACATCTGTAAAGCAGAAATATCAGTAAAATACACAGGAAGTAATATATCTGAAATATTAGTAAAAAATAACTTAATATAAATGGTGAATAGCACACTTTTGTGGCATTTGTCAACACCATTAGGAAAAGGGTCAACACTGTCAGACAAAAATCCTGATGGTGTTGACATCTGATGGTGTTGACAAAATACCCTACTTTCTCTCATAACACATGTTTATCTGACAGAAGCCATCTTGTTTTTCATCAATTGCTTATGGCCTCTACAATCTACCTAAATGACGCTGTTTTTACAAAAAAAAAATTAAATCTTGGATTACATCGACTTTGGTGTTGACACAATATGGTTGTGACACAGAGTTTTATCAGAAAGGTGTGCAATAAATGAAATAAAAATAAAAATAATTATCACAGCAGTGACCTCATGGCATGTGTATCAAACAGGAAGTGGTAAAGGGGTCCTCAGAGTGTAAGCTACCCACAATAATTCCTGATTTTTTTGTACTTTTAAAAAATCTGATGGTGTTGACAAAAACTCTGGACACGATTTTAATCACCTAAAAAATATGTAAAAATAAATTTTCAATTGCATATTTTGATATTATACAAGGTATTGACTTAAATACTTAGTGACGAGAGCCATGATGTTTAATTTTACATTACTTTAATTTTTTTTCTGTATTTTAATATTATCACACCTGCTTCTGGACAATGGATTTTTAAGGTACTGGTAATGTATTGTACCATTTAAAATAAATAAATATGTATAACAAATGCAAAATCATACTTTTGTTGTATAAAAAAAATGCCTTGGTTTGTCTTTTTTAACCACAAAATTGGGTTTTATCTGTCGGACATGTTTTGTCCCTTATCTCAAGAATCACTGAGTAGATCGCTTTACATACAAAATATGTAAAGTGATTTACAGTGAATGAAACTCACAACTGTTAAATCTACAAAAAAAGAAGTTAATTTCACACAACAATTGTTGTATATTCATAGAATATTTGCTGTATTTTTTACATTTAATAAATTGCTTATCGTGGATCCATAAATTGTAAAATTAACAGGGAAATATCAAACAAAAAACTAATTTGAACTGGTAAAACAACTGTGGAACTGTACATTTTAAATGAAGCTTCTCTGTATATTATACATAAAATCTATTACTATGCTGTATTTTTATGTTTTAATGTAAACGTTTAAATCATAAACCTGCAAAGTTTTTACTGCTATGCCTACATCTAAACATGCAAAAATACATCTTCAGAGAAGACTAGTGAGGAAAATATCACTTTTGTGAAATTTATTTTTCAGCCATCATCAATAAAACAATTGACAACAATTGGATGCATTTTTTCCAACTTACACAACAGTCACACAATTCAGTCAAAATGCTATAAAACTGTGGAACATTCCCGCAAAGCAAGAACCATCTTCATGAAACAAGCATGTGGCAGACCCTCTACCAGAAAAAGTTACATAGTAACCTGTTAAAACAAAAATGACATGCGAAAATTACCGTAATCCCCATCCCGTGCAACACGCACTTTGCTGTCACCACAGCTGTTCTGGCTCCTTAAGAGTCACCACTCACGTTATGTAGTGTTATACAAGTTCATGCAATCTTTATTCGTTTCTGGCACACTGTTCATTTTATTTTTGACATTCTACCGGAAGTGCTACTTCTCATTACTTCCTGTCTAACGGGAGAAGGACAGTTTGCTACTCCTGTGCTTGCCTATGCTGCCTCTTAAGCCAGCACAGTCTGTAAGTTGGCAGTAATGTTGTGTTTTACCAGTGAATGTTTAGCACTACCTGCCGTGTGTTGTTTGTGATATTTTGAGAAAGTAAATTCACTCAATGATGTGCTTTATTAGTCATTAGCCTAGATGCTAATTAGCGCTAATCTAACCGCTAACGTTAGCTTGTTAGCCTGTTTCGTTCTGCTTTGCTTTGCATAGTAACAGGTCATAGGATCTTCTAATTGTAAGAATGTTTGCTTATATTAGCTCACATGGAATATTTTGTGTTTGTTTACAGTTTTACCATTCATCCATTCATGTATTTCAACAAAGCCATGCTATGCATCCAATCAAATAAATCCAACAGAAAGGAACAACGGTGTGGTTTTTTTCTACATGGGATGATGGTTGTCTGTCTGCCTTGTTAAGTGCGAGGGCAGAATAACAACTGTGGCCCTGGTCATAGAAAACACATGTGTAGTTACCATACCAAAACATCTGGAAACCACCTGTGGGGAAACAAACCTATAAACAGTCTTGGTCTGGCCCCGAATCTTAGCCAGGCTTGGACCCAGATTCAGACTGTTATTTTATAAAAACAGTCTTAATCCGGGTCCAAACCCAGCCTAGAGTCAGAGCCAGACCTGGATTCCAGCCACCTCAGAGCCAGACTCCAGATCCCAGAGTCTCAATCACAATTGTTGTAACGCAAGATTCTCAGGTCTGAGAAATAAGAAAGACATATTTGCTCACCTTTGAAGAACCTCCAGAGTGGAAGCCAGCTCAGATAATGGATGTTAAAATTGTAGTAGCTCCCAAATATGATGCACAATGCAGAAATGAATGAGGATATGTTTGTGCTGACGAGGTTCCGATCAAGACTCTTCTTAAGGAATAGCAGGACTGTCCTGTGAACAAATTATTTAACAGGTTATATTAATAAGCACTGCAGTACATGACATTTTATAAACAGTGCAATTAAAAAAAGAGAGACAGAGCTATGAAACAGACTTACCAAAGAGAATATTAGTGGGTGTCAGAGACACTTGCTCCAGTTGCACCTCATCTGCCAGACATGTATCTTCTACATGGAAAAGCGTGAACAACTCCTTCTCTTCAAAGTAGCTGAACAGAAGCAGGACCACCTCTTTCACATCATCTGAGCAGCCACTCTGCAGTCCCCGTATCCTCTGAAGCCTTGCATCGGTCTGAAGGAACATCTTGCTTTTGCTGACACCAACTGTGGTCATGTAGTCCAGAAGACCTTTTCCCCTTCAAATCCAAGTAGTGTGTATATTAGAGGCAGGAATTAGCAGCTGTCCTTGCAGTTTAAGGTAAAAGAGACACATGTTTCTGAGATAAGACTGACTATCATTCTCTGGCATATCACTGACTGAACTAGCAGATGACATGGTTTTATGTGTGTTTTCTTAATCATCTGTACTGTCATTTGGGGGCTGAGGGTGAGATTGTGCATGTCATTAATACCATCTGGGGAACATGCTTTATGCTTCCTACACGTTTTCCTTACTTTTTTGTAAACACATGCATACAACCATTCAGTAATACTGGACTTATTTTTCTACAAAGGTTTGAACTTTGAGAGTGTTTAAACAAGAGAGAAAAGTGTGAAAATGTTCATGCTTGTCTGAGAAAAGTGTATAAAGTGTGTAGTGAGGGGTTTTACAGCTTTAAAACATCTATAAGAATTGTAAAAAATAAAGCTGGCTACTTCAGATTTCACCTATGGCGGGTTATTTTTAGAACGTAACTACCGCCATAAACAAGGGACCACTGTACACAGCCTCTTAATGTGACCAATATCTTTTTACAAAAGATGCAGGTGACCATTTTTAGTATTTAAAAAGTTTGCCCGTGCTTTTCAGCTGAACTAGCATGCTAGTGCTAAGTTATCAAGTATTAGTCTAAATATCAACTGAACTATTCTTATAGGTTACTCTACAATGGGCTCCAAATAGCCTGAATGATTAAAAAACCGACAATGTCATTATAATTGTATATCTTTGTATAGCATAAAAATAGAGAAGTAACCTCTCAGGTTCACAATGACATTTTTGGTGAAAACATTTTTATTAGCCCTATACCTGAATTTGCATAATTTCATGAATCATGTTAAAAGTAGGTCTGTTACAGGCCTACAGTATAAACTTGTAAAGTTACTTACATGTAATTCATGTATTTTTAAAAACAACTGACTAAAACTATAGTTTTTACAATATTTGCATGTCAAATTAACATAATTGTTTTGTTGTATTAAAGTATTTCACTGTTTTTGTTCCCAATATTTGTAGCTTTAACAAATAAATTTGATCATAATCACACATTGATGTTTTAAATATAACAAAAACATTCTGTTTAATACTTTACAAAAATTCACTGTGATTGAAACAGGAAAATTGTGTTTTACTATACATTTCTGTAGGGATTTTACATGGTTTTTATGTCAATTTCACTGCCATTTCTTACAGTGTATCTTGCTAAAGGATACTTAGCATGCAGACTGGAGGAGCCAGGGATCGAACCACCAACCTTCCGATCAGCAGGTGATCTGCTCTACCTCCTGAGCTAGAGCCACTTTGTAGCCTTGGCATTCCCATGGATTAGCTGGAGTAGATGGCTCGGGAGAGGGAGGTCTGGGCTTCTGCCCCGTGACATTGTCCTGGATAAGTGAAGGAAAATGGATGTGATAGGTTTGGTGCTTAAACCTATTCGCTGGAACGTTCAAGACAATTTAACTACACAGCAAAGCAAGACACGAGTAGGCAAAGTTCTTTATGTTTCTTGTGCACGGGAGAGAACTGGACAACGCGGTTCCTTCGCTTGACCCCAGTTGCTCTCGTCCGTTCCCTCGTAACACTGCTCTTTTATTGAGGTTACATGAATATACAAAGGTTCATTAATATGTGAGGCATACATACAAACAAAGGGTACCTTGCCTGTGCGTTGTGTAAGTGTGTGTGTGTGTGTGTGTGTGTGGGGGGGGGGGGGGGGGGGGGGCGTGTCAGACATAAACAGCTTCCCTAAACCTGCTGCTCTGGAAGTCCAGCAGTTCATCTAAACAAAAGGCACTTAGACTAAAACATGTATATATATATATATATATATATATATATATATATATTAGGGGTGCAACGATATTCGTATCGATATTGAACCGTTCGATACAGTGCTTTCGGTTCGGTACGCATATGTATCGAACAATACAAAATTTGTAATTTATTTTATCAACTTTACTTCTGATGATGCTGTCTGTGTTGAGCGCTCAGTGAATCTGCGTTCGACTGCTCCGCCTAGGGTCGACAGTGCAGCCTAGGCGGAGTAGTCGAACGCAGATTCACTGAGCGCTCAACACAGACAGCATCGTCAGAAGAAAGAGTGCAGGGCAAGCTAGCGAGACAGAAGTTAAGCTCTCCTTACAAGATGGACCTCCCCCACCCTCATTCAGATCTGGCGTTTGGAATTATTTTGGTTTTCATGTGACGTATGACCCTGAAGGTAAGCGAGTCATGGACTAAAGTAAAACAGTATGTTGGATGTGCCATGCAATGCTCAATTACATGGGTGGGAACTAGTGTGTTAGCGCAGTTAGCTCGTTAACGTGTTGGCCGTCTAGCCCCATGCACGGGGCGATCGGCGGTAGCTCGTTAACGGAGATTTGCCGTGTTGTGGCGTTAAGGTCATTTCAACGAGATTAACCTGAAAGCACTAGTGGGAACACAACGAATATGACTGCACATTTACGCCGACATCATCCTAGTGCAAAGACAAGTGGAAGCAGAAAAAAAACAAGCAAGCATGCTACTAACTTTAGCCGAGTCATTTAGACAGCTGTTTAATATGCTGCTGAGAATATAGCCCAGAAGAAGCGGATAGTATAGCTTTTATTTTGGAAAGAGACATTTCTCTGTAATAAACTCTCTTTTCCAAAGATGAGTGATTCCTCAATCAGATACAGGGCTCGCAATATCGCTAGCCCGACGTCCTGGGGCTAGCGATTTTTTCAGTCGGGGTACCAAAATCTATCTCTTCCCTGCCCGTCGGGCTTTTGTAGGAAGGAAAAATATATGTCAATGCTTTTGCATTCTTTCGGAAATGTAGCTGGGTAATTATGTCATTGGCATCGGTGAGCCACTGTCAATATGTGACATATTGAAATCGCGTTTGAATTTGCGCTTGTTTTTTTGCTTTCACTTTGCAATCGCGCGAACTGTGTATAGAGAGCGACAGCACTGATCTGTGAGTGATGATAATTTGCGCACCAATTCCCCAAACATGACAAGTGAAATCTCCCGCAGCAAGCTTAAACATGTGAGAGGTTGATCGCGCAGAGAATCGCTGAGCTTATGTGAGTGCGTGTGTAAAAGCATTTCAGTTCTGCTGAGCCAAATAAGACAGGTCAGGGTGAAGAAGTGACAGCCAAAGAAAAGCTTACCACAAAACGGAGACGTTATGACAAATCAGTCTGTAAGGCAAAAAGAAAGTACAGCTTTATGGTTTCATGGACAAAAGAATTTCTGTGGATGTAATATGACGAGCTAAATAACCAGGGCTGCACATAAGTGGTCCGCAGGTGCGTATTCGCTGTCAAAATAAAAAACACGCACAAGGGTTAGGGTTAAATTTAAAAACTGTACTTTTGAGTTAAAATATATATTTATAATTTTAATAAATGACAAATTAAAAAGGCATGAACATTTTTTTTGTATCGAAAAAATATCGAACCGTGACACCAAAGTATCGAACCGAACCGAACCGTGAATTTTGTGTATCGTTGCACCCCTAATATATATATATATATCCATCCATCCATTCGCTTCCGCTTCTCCTTTTCAGGGTCGCGGGGGGCGCTGGAGCCTATCCCAGCTGTCATAGGGCGAGAGGCGGGGTACACCCTGGACAGGTCGCCAGTCTGTCGCAGGGCCTAAATATATATATATATATATATATATATATGTATATATATATGTTTATCCTGGAATGCACACAAAGTCTTTGCAGACTATTAAGGATCAACCCTCTACCAACATGCCATTGATTATACAACTCTAAGCATATATGAGTAAATATTTCTAAGCATAAATGACAATCCAACAATGTAAACCTGACAGGATGGATGGAACAGACCTAACCCACAATGTGTAAATGATACACATGGTTTCAGCAAACTATTTAATATAATTAGCAATATATTATGAAATAATGCTTTACAATATTAGCTTGTAACAAGACCATGTCATACAGGACAGCAGTACCATGACTGTGTCTGTGTCTCAACTTCTTAAAACTAACCAGGGCATTGTTGACCTGTTGAGGGTTAAGGTTGGATTTTGTTTCAGCTCATGCATCTTGGCATTCCTCTTTTTGGGTTAAGAGCTTTTCCAATGTTTTTCCCCCCACTAAATCTAGCTTTAGATGATTTGGCACTGATGTAGTGAAGGAGTAGATGTTAAACTGCAGGTAACGTGATGTATCCAAAATTATCACCCTTGGCGTTGGCAGACATTTTATATGTAATCAAAAGAGGTAAAGCAGTGTAACTAATGGCATTAGCAATTGACTCATACCACTTGAATGTCCCATTAAGTCATCTTGGTGAGTCAGTATGCGTGATGCCAGAACACTGAGCTGATGCATCTGGAGTGTACTCAATTAAATATCAATTAAACAAACCAAATAAACCAGGGTTTACAGTATCTCATCTGGGTTTTTTTGTACTCCCTGGAAAGCAGTATTCATACTGAATGGATACATTATACTTTGATCTAAAAATTAAAAAGAATAAAGTGAAGTAAAGCAATGTCTCTCCTGCAACAGAAAGTAAGCCCATTTACAGCATTTTGCTTCTGGAGTGGCTAAGATAACAAATTTCCTACTGCTAACTAGTGATGTGTCGGTCGCGAACGAAACGGCTCTTCAAGCCGGTTCTTTGAAGGGAACGACGAGAGTCGGGTTTTTTTTTTTTTCTTTCTCTCACCCTCTCTCTCACACTTTTTTTCCACTTCACTCCGCACGTGAGCCTTGTGCTTTGCGCTGGGAAGAGGGGGGAGGGGCGGTAGTTACACTCGCAGTAGCACAGGAACAGAGCGGGAGGGAAAGAGAGAGAAAAAGAGCCAAGGACAACAACGTCACATTAGAAAGGCATAGTAATCATCCACAACTATTTTCAGTTGTGGATGTTAAAGAATTCAGAAAGTTTATTCATGCAGGCCCATATGACAGAGAATGTGCATCTTCTTTTTGTTTTCATATTTTAATTTATATTTAATTGTGTTGTGGTTTGCAGTGTTTTGTGTTGTTTCACTTTAAATTTGTTTAAAAGGAAAAAGCTGAAAATTTAAATAGTTAAAAGTTGAACTGTGACTAGTTGGTTTTTGTATTATATGATTTATTTATTACATTTTATGTGGAGTGAATAAATAAAAGTATATTTACGGTGGCCCCTAGAGACAAAGCACGTACAAACTCCAAAACACGTACGAACTCCAAAGCATATAAAAACTCCAAAACATGTATCTCCAAAAGTTGATTCTGTTCATCTGGACGTAGCGTTTTGTGGGAGAAATGTTTCGTCACTCATCAGCTGACTGTAGGTTTCCCCAATCTTATAAACAGTACATTTGCATAATGACTGAAACCAGCCCACTGAAGGAACAATGGGCTGGGATGTTTGTACATACAAACCCTGAAGCACGTACAAACTCCAAAACACGTACAAAACACAACAAAAGTGCTCCAGGATGCTAGGCGCAGTGTTTGGCTTTTGTTACCTAGTGGCTACACAAGTCAGCAAGTACAAACGACCGGATTTGGTGTGTGGTAGTAACAGGTAAATTAACATTTTTTTAAATTATTTGAATATATATGAGTGCCTGTGTATAAATACACAAACAATACACATATGCTTTTAATTGTGTAATTTAAGTTCAGTTAACGCTAGAAATGTGTTTTGGAGTTTGTACGTGTTTTGTCTCTAGGGGCCACCATATATATTTATATATAACCATATATAAATAAAACCACAGGTTTTTTTTTTACATTAGTAATTCCTTTTGTGCATAATTTTATATTGTTGTTAATAATAAATTAATTAAAGCAACAAAACAATTGAAGAGCCGGTTGGGAGCCGAAAGAGACTGTTCTCTAAAAAGAGCCGGAAATCCCATCACTACTGCTAACATCATAATAAAGCATGATATTTCATACTATTACTGTGCCGTTACGGGTGCATGTCTGATGCAAGGGCGTGAACACCTTTCTCATATCACCACTCTGAAGACCGATGGGCGTTGTCAACAGGTTTACTGACATTCAAAAGGGTAAAACTAGAAACAAGACAAAAAATACAGTCAAGACATACATAAGCGTAGCATAACATACATTTATACACCGCAATACTAATACACAGCATACGTCTAATTATATAAACTTTTAAACAACTACTGAGGCTATCTCAGACGACCTCCGACATCGCGGATAGCTAGCTTAGCACCGAGATTAGCTTTACGGTCAAATACTGCGCTAGCGGCAACATAATGTACAAAAACAAGTTGTAATTTAACTTTAAGTACATACCGGCGATACAACCGTAAACCAAAGATGTAGACAGTAAATTTTCCGACAGGACACCATAAGCCGTGTGCCGATATGTCTCTCTTTCTTTCACTCGCTTCCTTTCCTTGAGCTGACTTCCTGTTCAATAAAGTTGTTTGTTGTGTGGGGTGATGGCGCACCTCTTCAACCTGAGCCTGAGGTTGGGAAGAGTCCCACAGCTCTGGAAAACCTCCTGTGTTGTACCAGTGCCAAAGACTTCACGCCCCAAGGACCTCAACAGCTACAGGCCGGTGGCTCTGACATCCCACCTGATGAAGACCCTGGAGCGGTTGGTCCTGGCTCAGCTTCGGCGCCTAATAAGCTCATCACTGGACCCACTTCAGTTTGCCTACCAGCCTGGCATTGGAGCGGATGATGCCGTCATTCACCTCCTACATCGTTCCCTTGCTCACCTGGAGACCGCTGGAAGCACTGTGAGAATCATGTTCTTTGATTTCTCCAGTGCCTTCAACACCATTCTTCCCTCGGTTCTAAAGGACAAGCTGGTGAACTCTGGAGTGGACCATCACCTCACTACCTGGATCCTGGACTACCTCACCGACCGACCATATTGTTATTATTGTATTACACTGTAGTTTTTAATTTTATTGTTATTGTTAAGCACTTTGTGCAGCATTGGCTGTTGGAAATGTGCTATATAAATAAATCTGACCTTGACCTTGACCTTGACCACAGTATGTGAGGACTCAGGGCTGTGTGTCGGACAGGGTCGTCTGCAGTACGGGGGCCCCACAGGGAACGGTTCTGGCTCCGTTCCTCTTCACCATCTACACTGCAGACTTCTCCCACAATTCCACCCAGTGCTTCCTGCAGAAGTTCTCTGATGACTCTGCAATAGTCGGCCTCATCACTGATGGGGACGACAAGGAGTACAGAGGTCTGACCCAAGACTTTGTGGACTGGTGCCAGCTGAACTACCTCCAGATCAACGCCAGTAAAACCAAGGAACTGGTGGTAGACTTCCGCAGGCACAAGCATTCTCCACTGCAACCACTGAACATCCAAGGTATGGACATTGAGGCTGTGGACAGCTACAGGTACCTTGGTGTTCATCTGAACAATAGACTGGACTGGACTCATAACTCAGACGCCCTCTACAGGAAAGGGCAGAGCAGGCTGTACCTGCTGCGGAGACTCAGGTCGTTTGGAGTGGAGGGCCCACTCCTGAAGAAATTCTATGACTCTGTTGTGGCTTCTGCTATCTTTTATGGCGTGGTCTGCTGGGGCGGCAGCATCTCTGCTGGGGACAGGAAGAGACTGAACAGGGTGATCCGAAGATGCCCTCTGGACCCAGTGGAGGTGGTGAGTGACAGGAGAATGGCGGCTAAGCTGTCATCCCTGATGGACAACATCTCCCACCCCATGCAGCAGACTGTGACAGCACTGAGCAGCTCCTTCAGTGGGAGACTGCGGCACCCACGGTGTGGGACGGAGAGATTTCGCAGGTCTTTCCTCCCAACTGCTGTCAGACTCCATAATAAAGACTTTAACTGATCAAGCACACACATCCATACATATGCAATAATACTAAGTGCAATAATCCTTTCTGTCATCGTTGTATTTTTACTCAGTTGTATATAGTATTTGTATTTGTATTCTATTTTTATCTTATTGTATATTTATTTTATTTTATTCTACTGTATATAGTATTTTATTTTATTCTATTCTGTACAGTTGTGTACTGTATTTATTCTTATTGTATTCTAATTTTTGCCTCATAACTTTTGCACTGTCCACTTCCTGCTGTGACAAAACAAATTTCCCACGTGTGGGACTAATAAAGGTTATCTTATCTTATCTTATCTTAAACCATTTCTACGGTGCATTACTTGAAACGACCACAGAGGGCGCTAAAACACATAACTAACAACGTACTGGGAATAATATTTTAGTGATACAGAACACTCCCCGCCTGGCGTGAATAAACGCCACGATTAAACGTTGAAGAAAACAACACGTTAAGAAGGCACCAAGGGTACGATCTCTGAGATAGGTCTGGTCAACACCTTTGTACCATCTGATTTAACTACCTTAATTTCCACGGTACGTATTTTACCATCTTTACTTGGGAACACCTTAGTTATGAGACCAAGAGGCCACTCATTTCTTGGCACTCGACTGTCTTTGAGTACCACAACATTTCCTAAGCTCACGTTAGGCTGAATAGACTGCCATTTGCGGCGTGGCTGTAGGGTAGGGAGAAACTCTTTCCTCCATTTGTCCCAGAAGATGTTCGACAGGTGCTGAACCTGGCGCCACTGATGTTTGTAGAGGTCTGATGCTGTGAATTTTTCAGCTGGAGCCTGAAGGGGTGCTACCTTTTGAGTCAGGAGAACAGCTGGAGTCAAGATAAAGGGGTCACTTGGGTCTGATGAAACCGGGACGAGGGGTCTACAGTTTATGATAGCAGCCACCTCTGCCATGAAGGTGACGAGAACCTCATGAGTGAGTTTAGTGGTCTTAAGCTGAAAAAACATAGAGTCCAATATTCTCCGTGCTAAACCTATCATTCTCTCCCATGCTCCGCCGAAATGGGAGGCATGAGGTGGGTTAAAAGTCCATTTACATCCATGTTCTTTTAAGAAGGTGTGCACAGCTGTGTTGTCCAAGTTTGAAGGGATTTTCAGTTCTTTACATGCACTTACAAAATTGGTGCCTCGATCAGAGCGAACAGTTTTCACTGGTCCCCTCACGGCCAGAAATCGTCGGAATGCATTAATGAAGCTAGATGTATCAAGTGACTCTACCACTTCAATGTGAACTGCTCTAATACTCAAACAAGTGAATATGACAGCCCACCTTTTATTCTGGTTGACACTTCCTCTTGTACGTCGTGAAGACACAAACCACGGACCAAACACATCTAAGCCCACATTCGTGAACGGGGGATCCGTTGTGAGACGGTCTGGAGGGAGGTTTGACATTTTCTGTGTGCTCAAAGGGGCACGAAGTCTTTTGCAGGTAACACAATGATAGATGATTGTGCTCACTTTTCTTTTACCGCCCACTATCCACCATCCTGCGGAGCGAACGGCTCCTTCTGTGAAAAGGCGACCTTGATGCTGGGTCTGCTCGTGGTAGTGCTTTATGAGAAGCGCTGCAACATGGTGGTGGCCAGGAACTATGAGAGGGTTTTTCTCACCTTGGCTAATGTTTGAGTCTCTGATGCGACCACCTACTCTAAGGAGTCCTTCTTTGTCCAGATAGGGGTCTAAGGTTTTGAGATGACTGGTTTTGGGTAGTTTTCCATGTTTTTGCACACACTTGATTTCTTCAGCATACACGTCCTGCTGTACTGCTCGAATGACAAGGTTCTGAGCTTGCTTTAACTCATCCACAGTAAGTCCCGTTTCACAGTAATGCCAGCCATTACAGTGATTGGCTTTGCCTGGTGGTGATTTGAAGTTGTGGATTACATGTATTAGTCTAGAAAGAGCACGTGTGAGGGATTTCCAGGTAGAAAACTTGGTGAATCTGTCTGAGCCCAGTTCTTTAGTTGAGGCTGTTGTTTTGAGTGCGGTTACCTGAGGTCTTACATCTGCGTCCATGTTGGGTTCTACAAGGTCATAGGAGTCATTTGGAGAATTCTGAATCTGATGTAAAAGGTCAGGGCCGGTGAGCCAGTTACTAAGCGGCAGCTGGAATGCAGGAACAGAACGAGTGGCGTGATCTGCAGGGTTCTGACTGCTAGCTACATAGTGCCACTGGCATGGCTGAGAAGATCTGCGGATTCTAGTCACACGATTACTGACATAGACATAAAATCTTCTAGACTCGTTGTAGATGTAACCTAGGACTACTTTACTGTCTGTGTAGAAAGTAGTGTGATCTAGTTTACAGTCAAGTTCATCTGAGATAAGATCTGCGAGCTCAACCGCTAAAATGGCAGCACTAAGCTCTAATCTTGGAATAGTCTGATCTGGGCGTGGTGCTAGCTTAGCCTTACCCATTACAAAGCCTACTTGACTGTGTCCTTCTGCATCTGTCACTTTTAAATAGGCCACTGCAGCTATGGCTTTGGTAGATGCGTCTGAAAAAACACACAACTCTTTTTTCACGGCTGTTGAAGGGGAAATGTCTGTGTATGCTCTGGGAATGGTCATGTTAGGCAAGTCTTTGAGTGAGTCTTTCCACTGTGTCCAAGACTCTTCCATTTCGGGAGGGAGTGGAGCATCCCAGTCCCCATTTTCAGCTGTAAGTTCGCGTAGAATCGACTTCCCCTGTATGGTGACTGGTGCTACAAAACCCAGCGGATCATAGAGACTGTTTATTGTTGATAGAACACCTCGTCTGGTAAAGGGTTTTGACTCATCAGATACTTCAAAGGTGAAGCGGTCTTTACTTAGGTCCCAGAGGAGACCTAGGCTACGCTGCATGGGCACCGAATCACTTTCGAAGTCCAGGTTTTTTAGATTTTTGGCATGATCTTGAGTCGGGAATGCCTCTAGTACTTCCTTCCTGTTTGCTGCTATTTTATGCAGTCTTAAGTTTGAGTTTGCAAGTGCGTCTCGGGTTCTTTGGAGTAGAGATATGGCTTTTTCAACAGTAGGTAGAGATTTGAGTCCGTCATCAACGTAGAAGTCACGCATGACAAACTGCTTCACATCTGCATCGCAGTCCGGTTCGACGCGTTGGACAGACTGGTGCAGGCCATATATGGCTACTGCTGGCGATGGGCTGTTCCCAAAGACGTGGACCGTCATTCTGTACTCCACAACTTCTTTGGAAATGTCGTTGTCACGGAACCACAAGAAGCGTAAGTAGCTCCTGTCTTGCTCTCGCACGTTGAAACAGTAAAACATCTGTTCGATGTCTGCTGTGAAGGCAACGGCTTCTTTTCTGAAGCGTATTAGGACCCCAAGCAATGAGTTATTAAAATCTGGTCCTGTTAACAGAACGTCATTCAGGGATACGCCTTCATACTTGGCGCTGCTGTCGAAGACGACCCTGATCTGCGTGGGTTTACGGGGATGGTAGACACCGAATAATGGCAGATACCAACATTCCTCATCCTCTTTTAGTGTAGGGGCGATCTCTGCATGTTTGTTTTGGAATATTTTGTCCATGAAGGTGATGAAATGTTCCTTCATCTCTTTCTTCTTTTCAAAGGTGCGAAGAAGAGACATTAGGCGATTCAGGGCCTGTGGTCTGTTGTTAGGGAGCTTTCGGCGTGGATTTTTAAATGGTAAAGGAGCTGTCCAACTGTTATCTGTGTCTTTTGTTAGTCCTTCCTCCATTATTTTTAAGAAGGCATTGTCCTGGATGGAAGGTGAGATGTAGTTGTCATTTCTGGTTTGTTTGAACACATTACATCCTAAATGATCAGGTTCACAAGCACTGTCTGCCAGCTGGGAGCTGAAGTTGAGTGGAACTTGTATCCCACAATGGACGTCACCTAAACACACGTTTCCTACTATGACCCATCCTAGGTCCAATTTTTGAGCATAGGGTGCGTTGTTAGGGCCACTTATCTGTTTGCGGACTTTGTGAGCTCTAATGACATCCCGTCCAAGAAGCATTAGTATGGGGGCGTTAGAGTCCAAGGCAGGAATGAGGTGAGCCACTGACTTTAGATGGCTGTGGTGTCTAGCTGCACTGGGTGTGGGGATCTCGTCTCTGTCATTTGGGATATTTTTGCACTCAATTAGGCTAGGCAGTGAGATGTGGACTGAACCATCTAAAGCTGCCACTACATAACCTGTAGCTCTTCTACCCATTGTCTCTTTGGTACCTGCACATGTCTTAAGCGAGTAAGGGGAACTAGGGCCGCAGTCATTAAACAACTCGAAGAACTCCGGACGTACTAGTGATCTGTTACTTTGTTCATCATGGATGGCATAAAGCCTTACTGCTTGATGTGGGTGGCCTGCTGGGTAGACATTCACGAGACAGATTTTAGAACATGAAGTGCCTGCTTCATTCACACCACAAACCTGAGTGCATTTAGAAGTGATCTCCTCTGATTCAGTGGTGTCAGGCTCCCCGCCATGCTCTGCTGCTGGTTCGGTTTCTTTTAGCCAGGGAGCTGGTCCTGGGTGGAGAGCCGTGCAGTGCTTCTCATCGTTGCACTCGGAACACTGTACCTTGGCTTTACAGTTCTTTGCTATGTGTGAAGATGAAGCACAGCACCTGAAGCAAAAGTCATTTTCTTTTAAGAACATTTTCCTATCTAACAGTGTTTTCATGCGAAATGCTCTGCACACTGCGAGAGGATGGGCTTTCTTGTGAATTGGATAAATCTTTTCACCATGTACAGTTTTGTTTGGGAACCTCTGTGTGTCTGAACTAGTGCGAGAGATGACATCAGTTTTGTGCACAGAAATCTCTTTTTGTCTGTTTGCCCTCCAAGATAGTTTGTCTGGTCTGGGTGCATCAGGTGATGGTGTGAGGTTAAAGCTGGGGTCGTTTCTAGCATCAGCTTCTTGTGCAACAAAGTCTACTAGAACACTAAATGGTGGGAAGGAGACACATTTTGTGCGTTTGTAGTTGGCTCCTACCGTAATCCACCTTTCTTGCAGGTAGAAGGGAAGTTTTTGGATGATTGGATTTACTCCTCTTGCTGTATCTAGGAACGCGAGACCAGGGAGGTCTCCTTCAGCTTTAGCGCACTGCACTTCCATGAGCAGGTCACTAAATTTTCTCAGTTTTGCAAAGTCTTTGGATGAGATTTTTGGGAATGCATCAATTCTTTTAAACAGTGCATCCTCGATCACTTCAGCTGAGCCATAACATTGTTCAAGTCTGTCCCATATCATGTTGAGGCCATTGACTGGGTTGTTGATGTGTATGGCTCTGAGTTGTTCTGCATGTTCAGCCGATTCCTTGCCAAGCCATTTTAACATCAAGTCCATTTCTTCACTTGCCGTTAGATCTAACCCGCTTATAGCATTTTCAAATGAGCGTTTCCAAGCTCTGAAGTTTTGGGGCTTGTCATTAAACTGGAGCAGCCCTGTTGCCACTATTTCACGACGAGCAAAGTATCTGATGAAGTCACTCACATTTGATTCTCTAGGCTCTTTGTATAAAGGCCTAGCATCATGGAAGCTAGATGCTGACACCTGATTTGACCAATTGGTACTGTAATTTTTATTAGCATGGGGAGATGGGGAAATGACTGGAGTTTTTTGGCAACAGTCAGGATCATCTGTTAGACCAATTGGAATTTTTTGTGGGTCATTTTCCTTTTTAGGGCTTGGTGGCTGATCACAGGTGAGCTCTGATTTACTTTGTGTTACATTTTCATTTTGTGATTGTTGAAGAGCAGCATCATTTTCTTTTCTCACAAATGTAGATTGGCCAATGACATACTGTTTAGTTCGTTCTGCTGTTACTGAGGGACAGATGTTGCTGCGCGTTTCTGTCTGTGTGGCAGCAGCTGCTTCTAATGACTCTGCTTCAGCAATGGCTGAAGCTACATCTTTTTCATGCTGTAAATATTCGATGGATGCCTCGACTTTAGCTTTTGCTACTTCTATTTGTGCTTTTTCTACCTTCAAATCCATTTCTTTAGCTGCGAAGCTGAGCCGTGCCTTGGCTGCCTCAGCTTTTGCTCTGGCTTTGGCTGCTGCAGAACCTGTAGAGGAGGCACACGAAGCTTCGGACCGGGTCTTGAGGGATGACGCCTTGCTGGACATGTTGGAGTTGATTAGACGACTGCTGGCTCACTGCTGTATGCCGTGTTGCTCCCAGGCGTAGTAGTGGTCAGCTTCACTCTAGTGTGCGATGACTGCGTTATCTTTGTTCGTGCGGATGACGCCGTTTTACTGTGCCGTTACGGGTGCATGTCTGATGCAAGGGCATGAACACCTTTCTCATATCACCACTCTGAAGACCGATGGGCGTTGTCAACAGGTTTACTGACATTCAAAAGGGTAAAACTAGAAACAAGACAAAAAATACAGTCAAGACATACATAAGCGTAGCATAACATACATTTATACACCGCAATACTAATACACAGCATACGTCTAATTATATAAACTTTTAAACAACTACTGAGGCTATCTCAGACGACCTCCGACATCGCGGATAGCTAGCTTAGCACCGAGATTAGCTTTACGGTCAAATACTGCGCTAGCGGCAACATAATGTACAAAAACAAGTTGTAATTTAACTTTAAGTACATACCGGCGATACAACCGTAAACCAAAGATGTAGACAGTAAATTTTCCGACAGGACACCATAAGCCGTGTGCCGATATGTCTCTCTTTCTTTCCCTCCTTTCCCTTCCTTGAGCTGACTTCCTGTTCAATAAAGTTGTTTCAAAACAAACCATTTCTACGGTGCATTACTTGAAACGACCACAGAGGGCGCTAAAAACACATAACTAACAACGTACTGGGAATAATATTTTAGTGATACAGAACAATTACATTGTATACGTTGTTAAGATAAAAGGTATGCTATTATACAATCCAGCAGAACGTCACTGAAAAAAACTGCAAAAAACTTTGAGTAATTTATTTTCTAGCATTGAATCTAACACAATCTGACTAAACAATAATATTCATGCAGTTGTCTGTGATGGTTCTCAGTCACAGGTCATCGTATGCTAAGGTGCTTGCAAAGAAAAGCATCTGGATTTCTTTAAATTGCTTGAAGACGTTTCACCTCTCATCTGAGAAGCTTCTTCAGTTCTAGGGTCAAATGGTGGCGAGTCCCAGATTTAAGCCCGGGGGGTATCCCCCCCAAAGACGGACAAAAGGACCCCCTTATGTTCCTCTAATCACCTGAGCCAAGGTGTGAAAGCGGGTGTGGGTCCCAATCAGCCAGGGTTTCGGGTGAGCTCATTGTGAAACCTGGCCCCACCCTATCATGTGATTTCCTGAGGTCAGATGGCCCAGGATGTGAGTGGGCGTTAAGGCATCTGGGAAGGGATCTCAGAACTGGACTATAGGGCTTTGGAGCGTGATGTCACGGGGGTGGGCGTGGAAAGGATTTTGGCCCGATCCGCCATTTTGGGGGTCTAAGTGAAAAAGGAGTGAAAGCATAGCCATGGTTCGTTCTTGCTGTGTGGTCGGCTGCAATGTTCGATCGCACGACCGGCAAGAGAATAAGCTTGAAAAGGGTTTGTCTTTTCATTCTTTCCCAACCTGGAAGCAACATGAGGCAGCTCGTGTATCGATGTTACCAAACGAAGCCGTTTAGCCTGGATAGCAGCTGTGAGACGAGCTGATATCAGTTCTCTTCCATCTCCAAATATCTGTTGGTGCTCCAGACATTTTCATTCCGGTAAGTTCTAAATATGTTCATATCACTCTTTATAGCCTATTAGTTTTATTTTCGATGCGCTCTGAGCTCATAGCAAATTAGAACAAACATGCTACTGAGTGATTTTGCAGAACTACCTTCTATTTATAGAGTTGCTAATTATTTGGCATTATTGCAGCAAACCAGCCTATGAGAAGGATGAAACATCGTGACTGGGTTCCAGCGCTACACAAGGGACCTGCTTCAAACATACCACCATGCCAATCAGATTACTTCTTCCATGTGAGGGTGAAGAGGTGACCCTCCTGGATAAGATGGTGAAGGTTTACTGCGTTTGGTGAACAGTGTGATAATAAAACCAGGGAAAATGAAACCTGCTCCTGTTAAATATTCTTAAGTATTGTGCTGTTAAAATAGCGGTATTTTTTTCAAAAGATACAGTAAATAAAGTAATGTTAGTAGTGGGTGATATCATGTAAACACTGTCATGATTTTGTGTGAACATTTTGTCATTTGTAAACTATAAATGATGGATTCTACATTGTACCTGATGTGATGTTCTATAAGGTGGTTTTAATAAAAAAAGAAAAGAAAAAAAAGGCAAAAATTAGTTTGTTTCTTTATTCAACTTTTGAACAGTGGGACTCAGTCAGTACATATTCAGTAAATGCAAATTATTTACACGGCAGTGCACTACAGGCATAAATCTAGACCCCTAGATAAAACATCATGGCATTATAGCAGTGACAACTCCTCCACAGTAGCAGGTGGGATTTTTCTTTTTTGAGGACGGCTCCTTTTACCTGTCACTACAGATGGTCTGCTTATGTTTTGATCAAGAGCCTTTTTTTTGGCGCAGCTGAAGAGGAGAAATCTATCTTATGGCCAACCTCTGGCTGTATCTTGGTCACATTACCCAGCAAAACCCAGTATGCAGGTTCATCTGTAACAGTCCTTGTGCCACAGATCAACACTGTTGCGTCTACTTTAAACAGAAGAGAAGCGACACAGGTCTCTGGGACTCCGGCCATGCAGGTGCAGTGGGCTGCTTCAACCTTCCCTGTGATGCTCACAGTGACCCATGGCTGCAATGCTGGTTCATTCAGTCTTTGAGAGTGCAGTACCTGAAACACACACAGACAAAGTTCATTTAAAGACAAGAACTATGAGCCAAGGCCGACGTAAATGTGTTTTATCTACTTTATCATAAATGTAACAAAGTGTTTAGAAAGTTAGCACATACATGTCTTTTTTCATTTCTTTATGTGTCCATCTATAGAACGCTGCATGTTATATTCTAAATCTGCCTGTTCTGTCAGAAACCTGCCTGCAGAAAATGAACCTAAAGGATGTAATGCAAGGACGTAATCACTTTAGAGATTGAGAAAGTATAAAGTGACAATTATGAATCACTTAGTATGATCAGGAGATTCTGCAGGTCATTAATCAATATATAAAACTAAAATAAAATGTATTTTTAGTGACACAGGATACAAACATGGAAGCAAGATGTATAATTAGGATTATTTAAAATAAACATTAATAAATCATTGCAATTTCTTTAACCACAAAGAATAACTAAATCCTTTAGGACTGTCTCATCAATGCACTGAACTCACTATGTTATACACCTAACAGCCTCCACATGTTCTCACTGTAATTTCCCCTCATGAATGAATTTATGCTGCACTAATCTGAATGTTTGCAGGGAAATCAAACGCATTTCACACGCAGTACTCGAGCTGACTTACCTTTGTTTGAATGACGACTTGTATGCGCTGACTCCACAGACAAGGTACGAAAATATGTCAGGCTGCGTCAATAGCGGTTGGTCTTCAGGGTTTCTACTCCACGGCCTTATTTCATACGGGTCCACATTTCCAATGCACGCTATTTTCTGCAAGTACCGCTACTTCGCCTCTGAACGAAATCGGTCTCTATGTAACGGAGGGCGGAAGGCTGATTCTACTTCCACAGTGGTTTTGTGCGAAGGAAGGAAACCTTCCTCCAAACGGATTGAGCAGTGGAGCCGCCAAGGGAAAGCACACAATTTAAACTGTAAGATTAAAAATATAATTTATTATATTTAAATAGTTAAAAATGTAAAATGAATTAAAATAACCTTGGCCAAGGGATAACACAATAAAAATCAATAAAACACAACATTAAAAGTCCAGTGGGATCCGCCACGATATAAAAGTCACAAAGAACTAAAAAAGTCCAGCGAAGTGATGTAAAAGGGGAACCCAGTGGAATCCTCGCCTTCCTCCCCGCATTCCGCGTCCTGGTACGCTAAAGAAAGGGAGGGAGCGGCAGTCACTATTCTTTTCGGCAGTTTTCATTCAATAAAAGGGGATAAGTTGAAGACTTACCCCGGGTGGGCAGAGCTCTCAACTCCGCCCGCCGCTTCTTTAAAACTGCAAATCGGCACCAGCTGTCTCGCCGCCTCTGCTCTCCCGCAGTGCACAAGCTGGGCTCTCGTTGCTACTGCCGTCCGCCTGTTCACTCCACGTCCCTAGTCGCTGGTGGTGGCGCGTCCCCAGTCGCTGGTCACCTCCTGTCAAACGCCCAGCTCCACCAGCCCCTTCGGCTCGCAGGCGTCGCCGCCTGGCACCACTTACTCCTGGCCGTCTCTCAAGCCTCTCGGTCGACTCTTCCTGTGGTCTGTCAGGCCCTCTTATTGGCCTCTCTGGGATCTCTCGCAGGTGTGATCAGTTTATTATCAGGTAGGGGCGGAGTCTTTCCAGGACAAGTCACCAAATAAATACCATTAAAACATGCAGTAAAACTCATTAAAATAAACCAGTGTACAATATTAAAATATTAAAAAGGTAAAACGCAGCAAAACATGCATAGTAGAAAAACTTAGATGACTTGTCCCTTTCCACCCCGTGACATCTATACAGTCCATTCTCTTTTGAGCTGCTTTTAAGCATCTTGTAATCGTCGTTCCAACACAGTATGTTTGTCTTAATTAGTAGACCCCGAAAATGGTGCTGCGCTCCCACAATGCATTGCGGCGTGACGTCAACTCCAAAGCCCTATAGATGGCAGACAGTTGGTGTTGTGCAGTTGTTTTGTATTGAACACAATGAAGGCTAGAAAAATCACTAAATGTTCCGTGGTGCAGTATTTCACACCCAAATTAGAATGTACTAGTACTTTTGTCTTGTCTTATACTGGATACATGAACAAATATGTTGTTTTTCCATTCGTCTCATGATCTTTGAAAGATGAACACTCCAAGGAACAGTACACTCCAAAAAATAACTATTTGAATAAAATTTAAAAAAAAAATCACAGAAAGGATTTCCACATGTTTAAATTGCTTTATTTTAGCATTACAGAATTCTGTTATTTCAACTTAATGTACTTGAGTTGGACCAACTTAATTAATTAATAATGAATCGCCTTATTTGCTGCAGATGAGTCTGACTTAAATTAATAGAGTTGATCCAACCCAATTACATTAGTCCAACAGAAGTACTTAATACTAATAGAAAGCCATTTAATATAGTGGAAAATACCTTCCATGATTATTTCAAGTTTTTTTAAAGAGTTATTTTTTGCAGTGTTCATTAAAGTCTGGTTAGCAGAAAAGTTCAACAGATTTATAACAACTTTCACATAGTTGTCAAGCACCCATCCTCTTCATCCAGTTAGACTCTTGTAAATGTAACAACCACACAATTTCATTTTTTTGATTGTAGCAACATTGTTGGTCTTCACAACAACGATACATAAAAAAGCAATACTTTTCTTGTTTACACAGGCAGTTGCTGCTTTATGTGCTCAACAGTAGTGAGAAGTTATGATATTAACCCTTTATTGACCATGGGCCCACCGGCGGGCCCATTTTACCGGTAAATTTGAAGGGCCAGTCAATAAAGGGTTAATTGCAAATTCATTTCATGTTATGAATATCAACAGGCATGTATAAAAAGTAGGACAAAGAACATCATTTAACATATTGCAGGGATATGGGTGGCTGTGTGTTCATGTTTTACACTCTGTTCATGAGAATTTGCTAAACATTAGGACTGATCCATGGATATACAGAATACTACTAAAGATTGTCTGGTTATAAAATGTATGAACTTCTGTTTTTGTACATTTTGTATTTTTCAGCATAAGGGGTGATATCTGAAAAACTGAAATTATCTAAAAAGAGCTGAGTACTTTTCTTATCAAATTTTATTATGCTTTCCTACCTGTTGCACATATAGTGTTTATATGCCTGTTGTATGTTACTAATAGGATTAAAGCACTTCTGTTTACATGCACTCTTTATTTTAAAAAAAAAAATCAATACCCTGAGTGCACACATATTATGCAAATCTTGTCCTTCTTCATCCTTCAGTGTTTAGGAGACATCGTTACCACTGCTTGTTGGGATGATTTATTTTCTGATAAACTGCGGCTCATGCTGCATTCAGTCTTTACTCTTAGTCCAGCTCCGTACCGATGACAGCACCTTCCTGTGGTTTTCTTATCCACTTATACACACACACTAGTCTTAGACAGCCTCACACTGTGTTGAAAAACCCACAAAAAAATATAAATACAGGCATTAAAGTGCAGCCTTTGCTCTTTATCAACACTACAAACAGAAAACAATTTCCTTCGCTTGTTAGCTTAAAGGTTACAGTCAGTTGCTTTTTGAAGTTCTTTAATAGAAGAAAAAGAATATTGTTCTCATAAAAAACACTATTTGGGGCGATTGTGGCTCAAGAGTTGGGAGTTCGCCTTGTAATCGGAAGGTTGCCGGTTCGAGCCCTGGCTTGGACAGTGTCGGTCGTTGTGTCCTTGGGCAAGACACTTCACCTGTTGCCTACTGGTGGTGGTCAGAGGGCCTGGTGGCGCCAGTGTCCGGCAGCCTCGACTCTGTCAGTGTGCCCCAGGGTGGCTGTGGCTACAATGTAGCTTGCCATCACCAATGTGTGTGTGAATGGGTGGATATGTAAAGCGCTTTGGGGTCCTTAGGGACTAGAAAAGCACTATATAAATACAGGCCATTTACCATTTAAAGATGCGCTGATTATCATTTAACTGCTGTAATTGCCTTAAAATCCTTTAAAAATACACAATTTTAGGTGCTGGTTTGAAAAAGCTGCCATGTTTCTGGCCAACATGGAAATCACGGTTCTGCCTGATTCCATTTTATATATGTCACTAGAAACCAGTCACTTATATAAAACACTGCAGGAGGAGGAGAACTCTTATGTGTTCACGTGCTGTGGGGGCAGACTTTGATTCATTTCTACACCTTCAGACTCATGATATGAAGGATCTTCCTATGTTTTATCTTCTGAGATGTCCACTTCACCAAAAAGTAAAAATGTGAAGGAAAGAGACAAGGCAGTCGGCACTGGGATAAAATGAGAGCAAATATTAGAATATTAACCTTTTGATGGATTGAACTGCAGAATGAGAAGGATTTTTAAAGCCACACCAATGCTGACGGCTTTTGGCTCAGCAGGTAATGTAATGTTTTGATCTGTCTTAGTTGTCTAAAGCACAGCCATAATGCTACAGCTAGTTTTAATAACAGCCATTGTGAAATGGTTTTGTGACAAATAACACACTTCACCTACTGACATGTAATTTTCATAAGAAAAAGTTATATTTTTTTGTCCTACAGCGGCCACTGTAGCTAGGACTGTACAATTAAATGGAGAGGGGTGAGAAAACAGAATTCTGACTGCAATCTATAGACATCTACCACAGAGATTTTCAACACTGTCCTTTAAAGCTGCTTTTTAAGTTGTTTGAACTGTTTGTCCCTAACACTGAGACATGCACCTACATGCCAAAGCTGATGTGCCTTTACAGCAAGCTAACTGTGCTCCAGCATACTAAACGTCATACAACAATAAGACAACAAGTAAAAATGTCAGAAAAAATGTATATGAATACCTAATTAGGACGCAATGCCACACACTAATTTTTGAGGAAAACAAATTGTGGGGGAGGGGCACATATCTACAAAGAAAAGAAAATCACAAAACACAGCTCACAAATTCATGAGAAGACACGGGAATGGATAATTTCAGAGAAAAAAAGAGTTAGCATTATCAAAATATGCAAAAATTGGTGCCAGTTCCGAAACCCAAACAGATCGCACCAGCCTGGAGGATCTAAACAGCGAGCTGTGTACTATATCACTATATTACAGGCTCCGATAAGTTTTTAGACCCTATTTCTGCTTGATTAATTATTTAGTTCTACAAACAAATGTCGATAAATAAAATCGTGCATAAGTCTATGAAGAAACATTTGACATTAAAGCCAATTTCAAACAGCAGGAAAATAAAATCTGGAGACTTTATTTTTGATTTCTTCTCTGGGGGCCTTATTATCAGAACTTAGTGGTCGTGTCCAAATTCATGGGCTGCATCCTCCTGAGGCCGCATTTGTAGACAGATTACGTCACAGCGACGCGCCGAAGGCTGTCCAAAACATGCGTAGACTCCTCCGAATGCAGCCGACAAATGCGTCCTCATTTTCCCCGAATTTGAAGGATGGGTCGGGTGTGTCCTTCGTGGCCTACCATATCCCAGAATTCATAGCGCGGCCCAGCCAAACTCCAGTTTCCAACAATGGCGGCCGCTACTAAGTTTTAAAATCACTCATACTAATCTTTCTGGGTCACAAAATAAACTTTTAACATATTTTCAGGCGAGAAGGTAGCTGTGTAAACATCAAATATCTGCTCGGTTGATCAAGATATCGCATATTTGCAAAAATGCTTCGACGTTTTCGGAGACGTCTGCTACCCACCAGCTCGATAGCTAGCCGGGAGCTCGAGGGTTACTGATGCGGCCGAGAACGGGGACAACTCCCGGCACATCATTTTCAGATCACCGCGGACTTTCGCTGCTCGGGTTAAACGTAATATATATAAGTCACTTAGACAACCTAAAAATGTTATTGTTGGGCTTTTTTCAGTGTTTTGTTTGTTCGTGAGTAAATCGGTTTGGCTGAGATTAAAGTTATTAGATTAGATTAGATAAAATAAAACTTTATTAATCTCCCGGGTGGGTTCCTCCTTGGTTTTCACACAGCTGACTAAACATCAAACAGAAAACTGATTAAACAGAAGTATGAGGCAGTCGAGAATTTACGCGAGTGTCCTGTTATATTTTAGATAGCAAGGAGCAGACGGCTGAGTTTATTAAACTCCACCGAGACAGCGGTGACGCTAATCAGAAGGCTAGACGGTCCAATTTCACGGCCGTTTACTTCCGGCCTACCCGACCTCCTGAGGACCCGGCCTTCGCGGTCTACGTAGGCCGGGTCCTCAGGAGGATGCAGCCCATGAATTTGGACACGACCAGTAGTTCTTAAATCTAGCTACGCTGTTGATTGAGTCACGGCGCCTGGACACAGCTATTATTGACTTGGCTTCAGGCCCATTATGCACTTCCGGTGTGTTTTGATTAGCAAGCCTAGGGAAATCGTGTGCCCCACTGTAACTCTTGAAGTCATGTGCAGCAGGTATGAGTGACTCCCGGTTACTCACACCTGCTGTTATATGAACCGTCTGTCTTTGCAGTTTTAGTCTGGCATGACATTCTGTATGTAGTCTGCTTTGGGAAACTGAAGATGGCAGATACAAATGTAATAAATATTTTAACATTCAGTGGAACAGCTGAATCTGTCTTTAATGTGTACATACAAGCACACTTAAATTAAATATGAAGCTGAGGGAGGCTGCTGTGACAGCTTAGCTACTCAGCTAGATGTGACGGTGCCGGTTTGAACCAAGCTTCTGACCTCCGTTCCACCCCGACAATGTGTACAGTCTAATTAAGCAAATATTCTGGAAGATATTCCCCTCCCGACTGCATGTCTGGTGTTGTACAGATTTACATTACAGACAGTAATGTCCACAGTAAATTCAACCAATTACGGTACCTTGTGTCAGTGAATACACTGCATACATCCAAACAGCAGCCGTGATGCTTCGCCCGTGTGGTGTAATAGCTCCTACTGTTGCTAACGGAGATGAGAGTGCCAACAGGCTTCAGCCTGCGGATGCTGATAATTATCATTCTCTGGTAGTAACAGTATCAACACACAAACACAGTGACGGATGCGTATCTTTGATCACACATACACTTTGATATATTTCCATGCATTGGTATGATTTTAAGTCAGAGTTCACCCTCTGATATTTCACATAACAGTCCTTTACAGTCATTTTTGTGCAGTGTATTATCTTTTTAAACCAAGAATAATACATCTAGTCACATCTAATTAATATTACACCACCTCTAGCAAATCATTTTGCTCAGCTCAATGCAAAAATTATTGCCACTGTTCAGTTTTTGTGTGGAAAATCCACCAGTTCAGGGGTGCAGTACATTTGTGTTACTTGAAGGGGTTCAAGTATCTCAGGAATTGACAGAAGGATTGGTGTGGCATCAGCAGTGATGTTGATGCTGTATGGAACTGCTGTAGTGAAGATGGAGCTGACTATGAAAGCAAAACATTTGATTTACAGTTGATCTATGGTCCTACCCCTCATCTATGGCCATAAGCTATGGCTAGAGACCCAAAGAATGAGATGAGCTTCAAAGTAACTGGGCTTAGGTTTAGAGATAAGGTGAGGAGCTTGGTCAGTTGGAAGAGCCAATACTTCTCTAAAATGAAAGGGAGTCAATTGAGGTGTTTCGTCTAAAGCGATGTGTTTCAAGGCATGTCCTGATGTGAGGATGTTCTGGGGCAGATTAAAGACTCGTTGTCTTGTCTCATTTGGCAACACCTCAGTGTCCTCTTGGATGATGTCAATGGAAAATTGTATTTAGTAGTCAGTATAATCTTTTAGTGATATAAGTTTGCATATGGTAGAATACTGCATGTAGTTATTTGTATTAGGAAATATTCAACCATGTATACTTAGAGGCATATAATTAATTGTGTGTGATCACTAACAGGCTGCAGGCGCCCAATGGTTCTATTGTTTTATGGCAGGATTAACGTAGTTACGTTTGTTTTAGTCTAAGTGCTCTTTGTTTAGATGAACTGCAGGACTTCCTCACCGTGTTATCTAGGGTGAACCATCTAGGGTGAGGGGGAGGCTACCCTCTTCCTGACCAAGGATGTTTGACCCTTTGATCAGCAGTAACACACACACACACACACACACACACACACACTGAAGTATAAATAAAGACCGGGGCAGTTTCTTAGTGCGAGTCTCTCAGTAGGGAGCTGCCCTTGCTAGCAAGAACTCTGTGTGTTTCTCTTCTCTGAGTCTTTACTGAAGAAGTGTTTTAGAATATTTTCCCTAACAGATGAACTGAAGGAGTTGGCTGGAAAGGTCTGAGCTTCTTCCTTACAAAGTTAATGCAATTTAAATAGGTGAATTATGTAAAAAGTCAGCCCTCCTATACTTCAAGGGGATACAACTGAAAGATGATGTGACAATGTTGGTTTCAGATTTGTCATGGGGATCTTTGGAGATTTGTTTACTTTTGGACCATCTGACCTCAGGAATTCGCATGATAAGGTTTCACAATGAGCTCACCTGAAACCCTGGCTGATTGGGACCCTCACCCAGTTTCACACCTTGGCTCAGGCGTTTAGAGGATCATCAGGGGGTCCTTTTGTCCCTCTGTGGGGGGATACTCCCACTAGGTTTAAATCTGGGACTCCCCACCATTTGACCTTCGAACTGAAGAATCTTCTTAGATGAGAGGTGAAACGTCTTCAAGCAACTTAAAGAAGTCCAGACGCTTTTCTTTGCAAGCTCCTTTGACTGTTTACTTTTGGCCACTAGAGGTACAGCCAATTAAATCCTAGACCTTTTTGACCTGCGTAACTTGCTCTCACTGCCCATAGGAAAGCAACTTTCAAGTCACGTTTGAGACAAAACTGACAAATAAGACAGGATAAGTCTGTGTAGGGAGCAAAGTTAATGTGATGGTGTAATGAAAAATTATGACCACAATACTTCTGTGAGGTCACAGTGATGAAGGACACATTTATTAAGACACATTTATTAATAGTATATACTAAGCCTCTCCAACACTCTGAATATTATTTCTGGAGAAATTCCAAAGAAAAAAACCATTATGGCACAAACACAATTTCCAGTTGATAGAATTTTCACCAGACATTTAATTTAATTGAATTTAGTCATAATGACACATTTAATGCACTTTATGAAACTCGCTGGTTACCAGAGTTGTAGATTAGTATAAATGCTTCACTTGTCTTCACATTTTCTATTGTGGCTTCTGTACGGGAATTGAATAGAATGTGAATGGGCTCATGGAAGTGTCCTAATGGCAGTTTATGCAGGAGTAAAAGAGTCATTCACAACCTGCCCTGTCCATATGGGATCTTTTATTGCTGAAGAAAAGTGAGAAATCTTTTAACATTTCATTTGCATGTAAGCTGAAACACAATGTGTTTAACCCTGTTCGAAGTGATTGTGCAAAAGACTTTGGGAAGCCTGCTTGTAAAGTTCTGACGGCGTTATTTTATCTGCTTTATCGTTCTTTCTCAAGGTTCCTTTTCTCTACCGCTGTCTCTGTGTGTATTCATTTGCTGGGTTTTTGTGTTTTCTATTCCAATTTTTTATTCACCACTTCAATGGAAGTTTTCATAATGGCAATTTTGGAAAAAAATGCTCAGTTTACCATGGAGAACTTGCCATGGTAGCTGAAAGCCTGTAGAGAAACAAAAGGGTGGCCAAAGGACTTCAGATAGAAATGGACATCAGTCTCTGCTCTCAAGACAGCAGAGCAGCTGGCAGAACAAGGGAGAACGTGGAAGGGCAGTGTGGTGCATGTTAAGTAGACAGATGGATTATTTTAAGAGAACATAGATCTGTCAAACATGCTGTCAACAAGTCATACGCTTTGACTGACAACATAACATTTTAATTGGGGCCCCTTAACTTTTAATTCAAAAAATCAATATTTAGCAGGCTGCTCTAGTTACATCAGAACTATGACACTTTAGGCTACTGACACTGTCTGGATACAGATGAGGCAATTAAAACTTTTTTAGTTAGTTTGGTTAAGTTATGTTCAAAAGGAGAAAGCAGTCGATATAATGTTATTAGATACATTACATAACGTCTTGTGAGAGTAAGGGTGAAAGGGGAGAGTGACTCACACAAAGAAGGAGACAAGATTTTATCCTTCTTCAGCTTATTTTTTTATATAGTTATGTGCATGTCTTTGATGTATTTATTCATCTGCACCACTTTGGAATCTGTTCCTCACTTGAACCAATCCTGTCCTTGTACATCACAAAGAAAGGACACACAGAGCGACAAAGTGGGAAGGTAAAAGTAGTGTCAAGTAAATAGTGCAGCTGAATTATTACAAGTGAGAGGTAAGAGTTAAAATAAAAGGGAAGGATGAAGGTAGAGTTTTTTAGTTCCTGCCCCAAGAGTTCACTCTTTCAATTACACCCAGATGCTTTGGCTTATGTTGAAGATAGGGTGCTGTTTTTATTATTTCAAACGTGGTTAGAGAGAGTCGGGCACAGATGATTGTACATTTCTTTGAAATGAGATAGAAATACAGATTTTGCACTGTGGTAATGAAAAAGCTTACCTTTTTGCAGCCAAGCTCCTGGCAATGCTGTAAAGAAACACTGGCTACCCACTGCCGAACGAGAGGGAAATCATTTAATGAATATTGAAAATTGTTTCCAACAGCTTTAAATCATAAACATAAATCATAAACAGACTTTAATAGTTCCTAGACTTTGATGAACAATTACCATAAAATTTTGATTTGGGAATATTTCCAATCACATGAAGTGTTACTTCTCTGATAATCAGGGAGCTTAGAAAGAAAGCGACTGGACTTGTGGACCTACACCAAATATCTTCACTTGTGAATCTGATTAATGTGATTTAGGCCACCACCAAGCATTGCTGACTGAGCATCAAGATGAAAATGAGACTGCTGAATATTTGCATAGACTTTATTCCTACTGATCAGAGTGTGCGATTCATTTTCTTAACGCCCAATAACACCATTACTTATAATAAATGGACTTGTGATGGTGAGTGTGATGGATGACCCATCTTAAGTTTAAATCCTCTTCTATTTTTTGGGGGGGTTTTGGTTCAGAGGAAGCTCATTTCTGTCGCTTGTACCCGCGATCTCATTCTTTCGGTCACTATCCACAGGCAAGAGAATGAGCCTTCTCCTTCAAATAATTTGAATAAATATTCATTTTTGTGTGCATTACACCCTAGGTCAATGATGGTGAGTCCTTTCCAGGCCTATTTATGGGCTGGAATAATACTGTCTTGCTCTTGGTTGTAATTTCCAGTCACAAAAGCACAAGGAATGAGATATTTGGTCTCAAAGTGTACCCGGTGATATGAAGAACAAATAATTGAGAATCTTCCCTTAAAAAGAACAAGAAGTCTGTGTTCTTTGCAATTTCTGGCATTGCTTTTGATTTATTTTTCTCAACTGAAATAGCTCACAAATGCATCAACTGAAAATCAAATGCGCAGACTGGAAATTTCACCCAATACGAAGGACCTCCCTCTCCCCAGCCACCTCCTCCAGCTTGTCCAGGGGAACACCAAGGCATTCCCAGGCCAGCCAAGAGATATCCAGTGTGTCTTGGGTCTGCCCGGGGCCTCCTCCTGGGGGGGGGGGGGGGGGGGGCATGCCCAGAACACCTCACCCAGGAGGTGCCCAGGAGGCATCCCTGTCAGATGCCCAAACCAGCTCAACTGGCTCCTTTCAATGTGGAGGAGCAGCGACCCTACTCTGAGCCCCTGCCGGATGGCTGAACTTCTCACCCTATCTCTAAGGTATAGACCAGCCACCCTTCGGAGGAAGCTCATTTCTGTCGCTTGTACCCGCGATCTCATTCTTTCGGTCACTATCCACAGCTCATGACCATAGGTGAGGGTTAGGATTAATGCTAACCAGTGAAAATCATTTTAATCGAAGTTAATAGTAATAGTTTGATTCACACACCCACCTTTAACATTGGATCCAGAGCCCAACTCATTTAAAAAGCTTATGAGTGAAATTATTAATTTTAAATTAATAAAACTATCTGCTGTGTTTTTAATTTATCATATTAACACGAGTACTTGAAATCTGAATTCAGATTTCAAGTACTCGTACTCGTACCGGTGTTAATATGATAAATTATATGTCTTCAAACAGAACTATTTCATTTTATTTGTTTAGCATTTGGAGGTTGACTTAATAGTGTTTGATCAATTCTGAGACTTTTAGGTTGCAGCTTTTAATTATGATGCATGTAGCATGCAGAATGGGACTGATTTTAAAGAGGGTGACAAAACTGATGTATATCTGTGCACGACAGAGGGAGGACAGAATAGATCTGAAATAAATTGGACCATATTAGCATTTCTTTGCATCCCACTGCCTGATAAAGAGCAGAGAGCCTACAGAGAGTGAAGAGACAGGGAGAAGACTGGATCCTTTGCTCTGCTCCATTACAATAATAATTAACAGCAGATAAACAGTCTGATGGAACGTGCTCAGTCTGATTACACATGGTAATAGCCTCCACTCCTGTGGTGCTTCACTTGTTTTCACTTTTTTTTTATTATCTGTCTCTCAAAAATGATAAAGAAAACTAATTTATGCTTTTTTATGCAGTTATCTATGTCTGGGAATTTGATTTATCATTTAGGGAACTGCTTCCCACCCACAAAGCATTTCACTGTGCAGAACCGCAATGAATAGAAAGTGAGAAGAGTGCTGTCTGAATCTTTCTGAACAATGCAGATAACAGCTAACAACGAACAAACAAAAGACTGAATGCGTTTTTGACTTCAGTGGTACATAACTGCATTACTGGAATGCCTTTCAAAGTCACATAAGCTGGATTTGACTACCTGGAAATTTTTGAAAGGATGCTACAGAGTTACTATTTTAATGATCTGCAAAGCTTTGGATGCGTTGTGGACAAATACTTTCATTAGTTATTTTTTTCAGCCTTTTCAACAGGGTGATATTTTTGAATATAGTTTTTTTTCTGTGTTTATAAAAAACTCCAGTATATAGAGAACATATGAACAAAATATAGCACATCCGTTGTAATGTCTAGAAACTGATCCACTCACAGGCAAAAATTTCAAAATTCAATGCTGCAATGTGGCAGTCAAAAGACTTAGCTGTGTTTTTTAGGAGAATTTATAAACAAAACTATAATAATAATAATAGTATTAGTATAAGAGAGAATACAATAATTTACACAGTAATTCAAATCATTTGTCAATCATGATGGTGTGTTACTTTGAATTGTATCCATTGGCCTCATAATAGGTTTGTCACCTGAAAGCAGAAATGCAGCACTGAACAAAGTAATGGAAGTATGGAAGCACCTTTACTTAACATTTTGAAAACAAAACCTATTTATTGCTCTTTTAATGCCTGCAATGCACATAGTTCTGGGTCACTTCACTCAGTTATTGACCTTTTGAATCAGAATGACTATTTCTGTCCTTGAGCAAGACTTAAGGCTCATGCTGAGGTGTAGCTCAGGTGGTAGTGCAGGTTACCTACCAATTGGAAGTTTGGTGGTTTGGTCCCAGTCTGCATGCCAGATAATCTTGCTCTCTGATGGAGTATGAATGTATGTCAATGTTAGATAGAAGAAAATGTCATATCTGTTTTCATCTACAACACAGCTGGCCACACGGTCTGGAGAACATGTCTGTTCTCCAGACCATGGCTTGATTTTTGAACCCTTTAGAAAAGGTTTCTGTACTTCATACAACATTTAACTCCCAATCATTCAAACTGGTTTCATGCAATAGTTCATTTTACCAAGACTGCAGAGGTAGAAATATGTTAGAAACACATTGCTGTATAGATGTTTTCCATTTTGTTGTCATGCTGAAAGTTTCAGATCACCACTGGCAAAAATAAGCGCCTTATTTTGATGTGGCTGCTCTTGTGAAAATACTGCAAACCAGTTGTTTTCAAATGTTTTTCTGTGCAAAATGGCTTATACTATTGTACTATACTTTACTATACTTTTTTTTTTACATCCCTACCCTCACCTATGGTCAATAGCTCTGGGGAGTAAACAAAAGAACACGATCATAGATACAAGCAGTGAAAATGAGTTTTCTCTGAGGGGCAGACCCAGGACATGCTGGAGTGATTATATCTCTTGTCTAGTCTGGGAACACATCGGTGTTCCTCCCAGATAAGCTAGGGGAGGTGGCTAGGGAGGTCTGGGCAACTTTGGTTAGGCTGCAGACCCCAGTGATCTGGCCCCAGATAAGCGGAGAAAATCCATTGATGGTTTTCGGAACTCATGCTCATGCTCAAACAAAAACATTTGCCAATCACACAGTAACCAAGGCACATGTCCATCTAGGAACTGGTCTTGACACTTAGCAGCCATCCTGAAACACTTCTGGGGTTGTATTTGTACATCTATTTGTACATTATTTAAATGAATTTTATTTAGACCATTCACAGAGCTATACAAACCACACGAATGGTTTGTAAATGTGGAGTCCCATTTCTCTCTCTCTTATCTCTGCCTAACCTGTGTGCACACATGAAGCAATTCCCTTGTCCTGGTCCATCTTTGAAGCTTATAGTTGGTTGCTAGTAGAGGCTCAGGCTCTGGTAACACTATTTACTGTCAGGCCATATGTCAGTTAACTGTATCTTGAGTTTTCTTTCAGTCACTTGAGTCGGTCACCTAGAAGTTGAGAAAAGTTATCTTATGTCCCACCCACAGGATAACTGTGTTGTTTTTCTGTGCTGTAGTCTCTGCAGTGGACTAGCCATCTGTCTAGGTTGTGCAGTAAATGTCACCTTATCGGGTGTTTACTGTACTCAAAAGTATAGTGAAAACTAGGGTCATGTTTCAAAAGACTCATATACAATTGGAGTCACCCCCTGCTGATCATTAGAAAGAATTCAGGTTTTAACTGCTTCTATAAGCATTCAGTTTTTGGTCTGAAAAGTCCATATTTTATTTTTTACAGCTGATTCCAGTGAACTACCAGGTTGATTCCAAACAGTTTTGACCCTTGTAATAATTTTAAGATAGAAAAGAAATATAAATACAACCAAACACTCACAGAATCTCTCTTTCAGCAATGATAATGCAAAACATTGTCCTGAATACAAACACAAAGCGGTAAGACAATAGATGTTTTGGCATGGCATGAATGTCAATGTGCACACAGTGTACCATCTAATCATGTTGTTTTGGAGCAAATATCATCTCACTGGTATTTTTCTCCCTCTCGATGTACTATATGTGGTACTGTTCTGCTGCTGCCTCCTCTCTGGCACTCACATTTCAGCAAAAGGATCCCAACATTAACTAACTGACACTCCCCCTTCCACTGTGGGGGAAAAAAAGTATAATTTCCATGAGTAGGACAAAAAGTTAGCATAACTGTCAGAGGCGATCACAGTGTGTCAAACTCAAACAGGAGAAGGATACCAACTCGGCAAAGGCAAGGAAACAGATTTGATTCACCCACTGACTGTGGGCAAAGTGGGAGCAAGCTTTCCATGAAACTTTAGCCCTGAAGAATTAAACTGATCATGAAAACCTGTAAGAAAAGCATGATTAGCTATATGGAAAAATTCAAGTGTCATCACTTTAGTACTGGATGGCTGAAATGGGAAGTTTTACAACTGAGGTAATCCAATGCTAAATGAACATAGATGTGGGTGAAAGCTCTTGAATCATTCACAGTTAATCTCCAAATCATATCCCCTTATTACAATTTCGCAGCTGTTTTAAGAAATAAATCCATTTCCTAAAAAAACAGGAACATCAGTGTTAATGATACACAACACTGAAATGAAAGAACAATAACAGGGTGTGTAAGTGACTGACGTAGCATCTGTGATGTCACCATTGCTTAACGAAGGCCCATTTTGAAATCTCAAGGTCAGCATTTTAGCCACCATCTGTGATGAGTAGGGATCAACTGCTGTCAATCAGGAGGACACATACTCATACAATCACAAAGTGGACCCACCCTAAAGTGTCCTTTCTGACCCTAATGTGAAAAACAATTTTCAAAATGAACATCATGTTTATTCTATAAGAACGCCCATTAGCAACCAGACTTCCTTTAGCAACCAGAGGCATTGACTAAGGAAGACTAGCATTGGCTTCACTTTTTAGATGCAGCAGCTATATCCATAGTTTATACAGTTTATGAGAATCAAAGGTCAAACATTTAATCAGGAACATTTTTATTTTTATTTGTTGGTGATAAATGGGATGTGTTTTTCTCACAGTTCATACTCTTTATTTAGTTTTAGTTTGTTTTCATCATGAAACAGCCTAATGTTAGCAACAAAAATCTTTCTTAATAGTTGTTGATTGAACCACCAAGAAAGAGTTGACCACAAATGCATTCCAGTTGTTGTAATCATGACTGTCAGGAAGCGGATTTGAGAAAGCCCAACCCAGAATAATAAAAGAGTTCATAGTGACCCTTGTTCCTTGATCAGTAAAATGCAAATTCTCATGACCATTGATCAACAATTACTGATCAAATATTTTATTGTTAGATATTGCCTAAAACAATATGTATATCTCCCCTTCTGTATGTTGCTAGGTTTTTGGAGATAGCATGGATATTTCTGACAAATAATACAGTAATTTGTACAGTATTGTCAACGGTTTGTCCTAAATAAGACACAGTCACTGGTCATGTGACCTATCACAGGTGATGGCACTGCCTTGCACTTTATTGTCTGATGAAGAGCAGGTGTGTTCAAAACATTATACACTGGATTATACACTAATTTTGGCCCTGCTCCTGCTCCAAATATGGTGAATTTATTTTTTGAGTTACCAGTTTTGTTTCTATTCAACTTTTGAGTAGAGTTTTGTTATCTTTTATGTGCCCAAGATTTAGATGTTTCTGTACAATTTAATCAAGTTTGTTTTTGGGTTAAATAAAAAACTTTTTTTTGGACTTTCCTTCACTGCAAGGACCATCACAGTACCAGATTATACTCTACTGGAGCGCGGTCGCCCTGCACTGGCATTTCTACACACCTGCGGGCAATTGAGCTGCCGGCATTTAAGACCAGCATTCACCAGCAAAGTGATCTGCTAACCTCAGTTAATGAAGAAAACCTTTTGTTGTCCTCTACAGTCTCCAAGCCGACTTCCATGCACCACCATTGCTTATACTCTTGTTTTGGAAAATCTTGAATAAACTGCAACAACCAGGTGAGCGTATCTTTGAAGTGAGGTTTATTAAAAAGAAAAGGAAAACACTGCAGTGGAGAATATGTTTACAGCAAACACAATTTCTGAGGAAGAACGCCGCCCTGAACCATTTTATACCTTCCCAGAACACTCTCAAACAAAGAACATTCCACGACACATCATATATCTCTATACCTTCAATCCAGCTCCTTGTCCCTCTCCCACTCTAAGAAAAGTTATGACCACCCGTCACCTCCCTAAGAGCAGGATGTTCTGGAGATCTTCAAGTCTACAATGCACCCTCTGTGAGGTGTAATAAAACCCGAGGCCCACTTGTGATAACATTCCACATGCATGTATACAAAGAGGTGTCAGGAGTGATTTTGCTATACTAAAGTAAGAAAGTGATGTTACTATTACCAATGTTATATGATTAAATATGTGACCAACACATAGAATAAAGAAATTTCTAGTACACTCTCCATTCATCTCGTTGCTGGTCCATTCATGACAGTTCTTCTCTTCCTCACACCTGCCAGCTCTGCTCACCTGCCTGCCCCTCAGCCACTGCCACTGTGCTCCATGGAATACCTACTCTGGAACTCCACTGGTGCACTTTGACCACTTACCCTCCCCCAACACCGGTCCTCTACTTGCACACATGTGCTGAGACTCCTGGTCGTGCTTCCCCTTTACTCCATGTGCCTGGATTAAGCTTCTTTTGTAAATCTAGTTTCTCACAGAAATCCTAGTAATTACGTTTACCTCACAAATTTGAGTATTATCTTTATCTCCTAGGTTCTGTGCATCATTAGTTCATAGCTCACATTCAGTTGACTTTGTGAAAATCATGTTTGTGTAAATAAAGTCTTGTAGTCACGCTCCCCAGAGTCTCTGTGTGCGCTCCGCTATTGAGTCGATCATCGGGTTTGGCCTAGGCCATGACAGAAAAAAAATGTCAGAGAAGTGCCTTCTACTACTACAACAAACTATACCTTGCACTGATTAAAAGTATGGCTATATGTGCAGATGTGTGAGAAGGCAAAGTGTAGGCAAAGTAAGGAGCCCATTTCACAAAGACACTGCATACACACATTCATTGTGAATTTATTCATCCAGTGCATACATACACAGAGTATCTTGCCAGCCATGTTTGCAGCCGGTCAAGACAACTGATGTTTCAAAGACGTGATGTAACCAAGTGAAATCTTTTGTTGTCCAATCATCTTCAGCAAAGACCACCTCCAGCAAAAAAATAAAAAAAAAATCATGCTATATGAAGGCGGGGGCCCATCTACATCAATGTGATTTGAGATGAATGAAACAGGACAACACAGAAAAGATTAGAGAAACAAAATGAGAGGAGAGATGAGAAGGAGACAACAAAGGCCTGAAAAATGACAAATACAGTGAAAGCTGTAATGAAGGCAATGATGAAAGAAGAAGTAGAAGGAGAGAGGAGGAGAGAGTGGAGGGGGGAGATGTGTGTAGAAGTGGGAACTGAATAATGAAGAAGGAAGGGTAGAAGTGAGATGAATGGTGGGATTGGGGATGGAACAAGGAGCAAGATTCACTTTGCTTAATGTTGCCTTCATAAAACATGGCAACGTCCTTTTAGCAATATTGTAAATGACTGAAATAATCTAATAAAATGATTATCAAGCCAGTTTACTGTAAACAAATATTGTGTACTTCCACCTTTCACATATAAGGATATAAGATTACAGTTTCACAGTTAATGGAATGCCAAATTGGTCTCAGTTCTGATAGAAAGTCTACTGCATTTCTGCATATTTAGTTGACCAATAAGTAGAAAGGATGAGAGAGGAATGAAGGTTAAAAACTAAAATCAACATTTGTCTCTCAACATTTGATACCTGTAAGATTGGCTGTAGCTATTTTTGCTCTTTTGTGACCAAAATGGTAACAAATCCAAAATATAGGATTTTGGGATATCTCCTTATAGAGAGGCAGCACAGTGGTGGGGTCCCAGTGTGTACCCAACCTCACGTCTAATTACAGCTTAGATAGGATGAGGCCAAAGCGCATGCCTGGATTAGTCAGAAGAGGATGGATGGATGTTCCTTTAGACAGGGTATATGATTACTTGTTTAGACAGTGTGCTTCATACTTTCACAGTGATTTACCATTTAAAAGACAAGTGGCTTATGAATTTCTTACTTACTTCCACTAAAAAGAGCATCTCAAAAAGGGTAGCCCTGGCGGAGCCCATCACCCCCTGGGAACAAGTCCGACGGTGGGTGATTCCCCTAATCTTTTTCTCAAGAGAGAGTAATCTGCCTACAGTGAACATCCCAGGGGCACCCCTGGGAGCTTAGTCCAATTATTAACAAATACCATAATTAAAGAAAGAGATATCATTACAGCATTAAAATTGCGTTGTTTAACACTGCATGATTTACCCAGCAGAAGGAAGTTAATAGAGTCTTCTGGTCATTGACTAACAAAGCTATTATTTAACATGGGGCAATAACAGTTCATCTTTTAACATTCACCAAATATCTCATAACCCATTTAGTATTTCGATTAGGGCTTGACAGGACTTGGTCATTTTTAAAAATTCACATACTAAACACCAACTACAAGCTGATATCTTCCACGTAAGCCCCATTCATAAGCCTGTTGTCATAAAACCAGCCTTACTTAACCCTAACCCTACTCATCAGTTGAATTGTTGAGCTAGCCAGAAACACACACATCATGTCATTATTTTTGTACTTAATTATATGAAATAATTATATGGTGATATGAAAATGATCATAAAATACTTATACTTTATTCTTAAGAGGATAGGATTAGAAGTGGACCTTAGAGTGTATGTACACTCTACAGCAATTGCAAGCTATTCCTACTAAACAGGCAAATCTGAACATTTCCTTTCTCTAGATAAATTGCCAATGAGGCTGTGGAATAAGTGCAATGTTTTGTTAAAATTAAAAGTTAACCTTGCCTTAACAGGAAACAGTTTAGCTTTTTTGGTCATAGTCATAGACAAAGTTTGTGGAAAGGGATAATACTGCAAAAGATTGATAGAACTGGATCAGTGAACCACAAACAAGATCAGAGTACTGGCAACGAGACATATTTATTTGCTTATGGCACATTAACAAGACAGATTAAAACTGTTAGGATGCCTGGGTCGTTGACCCAGGGTTTTTGAGTTTATTATATTATTTATAATTTCTAGTCTTTGGATTTTTGTTAGAGTCATGTCTTATGGTTTGTCTCTGTGTAATCCTTAGTTGCTGTCTCCCCTGTCCACTATATCCCCGTGTCCAGTCAGTGTCTGTGTCTGCCCTGGTCCCACGTCTCTGTTCCCTCTGTTGTAGTGCCTGCATGTGAGTCTGTGTCTTTGTTCAGTCTGTGTTATGTGTTTCCTGTTTTACTTTGAAGGTCTCCGTCTTATCTCAGTGTGTTCAGATTACGCTTCCTTGTCTCGTCAGTTCTGATTTGCCCGAGCTGTGTTTCCCTCCTGTTACTCATTCCCTGATTGCTCCCTCTATGTATTTAAGCCCTGTTTCAGTTTGTCATTGTTGTGATCTACCCTTATCTAGCTGTGTGGTTTGGCTGCATGTGTAAGTTATTTGGATTCTTACTTTTGTTCTGTTTGAGTTCAGCATTAAAGCTGTTTGAGCTTAAGTTTGCCTCTGGAGTCTGCACTTTGGGTCCTTTTCCTGCCTGCGCACAGCCGTCACATAACAAAACAAACTCCAGTGACTTTCATGTTTTCACATTTCTCAGCTTTAAGATTTATTTTTTTTTCTACAACCAAATCATTTAGTTTGGTCGAGCTGAATGTGTCTGATGAATAAGCACTCTCTTGACGGTCAAATAAAGGAACAAATTTGTGATGAGATTGCCTTACAGACAACCACTCTGAGCTAAATGTAACGTCAGAGCTAATTACCCTTGAGTTTGGTCTTTGATAGCAACATTTGGAGTGACTCATCAGAATAAAAACTTTTTGTCCTCTAGGAGGATGTCTGTGCTGACTGCCTAGCATTAATGGCATCCTTAACATCCCTCTATTTACCTCTTCTTGCATTTTTACTCGCAACTTATAGGTACCATTAAGATGCACACGCCCTTTTACTTGCTCGTAATCACATTCCTTCCTGCACTGTAAATGCAGGAAGGGTATATGTGTCATTAAATTGTACGGGCCAGCGCCTTGATCCAAGGACAAGCTGGCTGGCCTTTTTTACAGCTCAATATGTACCAGTCACTCAAGTGTGAGGGTGCATCATCACTGCTATCTTCCCTATCAAATACAGTGATATAAACTAGGGCACAAGGAGTGCAGGGTGCAGCCAAGGTTGTTATCATCCCACTTTGATGTACTGAGGACAAATTGCTACATGGTTGACATTTGAGTGGGTGAACTGACAGCTTATGAGATTACATAATAATATAAGCAGTGATCAGGACCCAAAAATTGAGAAAACAAACAAGCAAAGAAAAAATGTAATTAATCAATGATTTGTGTATTTTTTTAGGTCTTTTTAAAAAAGAGAGACTGTCATGGCGGGGATCGCCGATATGTTTAAGAAGCGGCTGAATACCATAAACAGAAAACAAGGCAACATGAGGGAAAAACTAAAACCTATACTGGGATAAACTAAGATTAACTATGAAAACTGTAACAAAAAACACGAACATGAATATGGACAGGAGCCTGTGAAACATGAACATGAGCATGAACCTGAAGAGAAGGAAGAAATAAACCTGAGACCTGGAGAAACGTGAAGTAACACAAATGGACCACCCGACAGTGAACAGAGGAGACAGAGGACTTAAATACACAGGAGGGTAATGAGGGAAGTGGAAACACCTGGGGAAACACAGCTGCCACAGGGCAAAGTAAAACTGAACACACTGAACATGGAACAGGAAAAGACTCATAAATCAGGAGACACAGATGAAATAAAAACTGGAATAAAACTCAACTAACTCCTAACTAATAATAACAACACAAAAACGTATTTCCAAAATGCTGAGTTACAGACCCAGCCCGTGACAGAGACAAATAAAGTAATGGCTATTGGTCGTGGTCTTTGTACTTATATGTCTATCTGATTTCTAAGAATCAGTGACTTTTCTCTTTGTGTTTCATAGTTTTGTTTTATTTTATGTGCCTCCCTTTTCCCGTCTTTTATTGCCTCTATGCTTTTATTTGTGTGGGTTTATTTTTGGTCTTCCTTTCAGTAAACTCCTGTTTTATTTTTCAGTGTTTCTGTTGCCTTCATTTATTACTAGGGATGTTGATTGAGAAACGGTTACTCTAGAGAACCAGATCCAAGTAGTCTTGGAACTAGTGATGGTAAATTTGATTCTTTTTACTGAATCGAGTTTTAATGAGTCACTCATCAAAGTGAATCGGTTTTTTGAGTCACTGAGTCAGTTGACCAAAGAGTGCAAAAATGTAAATTTTTATTCAAACTTAATTTGTTTCTCTTTTCATGTATATTCTACTGCTACGGTGAGTGATTATAAAAGAAAACAACTATTTTATAGAGCAAAAAAGAGCAAAAGAAAAAATTCCAAAGGGAACATTTATTTTTATTTTATTAGTATTTTTTACTTAAATTTGTCAAATATATATATTTTCTCATCTAAATGTCCACAGAGCTGTGAGCCAGGGGGCGGTAATGCGCCTTAACATTGGTTGCCAACCAAGAAGAAGAAGAAGCTGTGAGCCAGGAGGGAGGGGTGTCACTACCCGATCGGTACCGGAAACCCGATCGGTACCCCGCATGCGCAAATCTTACGTCACTTCCTCTCTTTGCCAACATTGCGACATTCAATATATTTGAATGATATGGTTAGCGCACAGTTAGCTCCTAGCATTTCTCAACAGCTCTGCCTCCTTTTCGACTGCCCGGGACATTTAAACAATGGATAATCCGTATACAAACCAATTCATGCTTTTCTCCTCAACAGAGAGCGTCCCCCGATTGAACAACAGCGCCGTAAAATAAGAAAAATGACGCCTAATTACAGAGTTAATAATGCACACTTTGTAATATCTCACGTGTAGATTCATTAGCCAGATTAAGTGTTTACTGACAATTGACAGTGATAGCGCACATCATCATCACTATTCCAACAATCCTCTCCTCACAGACAAGCATAAACACACTCGACTATTGCTAAATCAAATTTAACACGCATTTGAAATTACGCTAATTCAGTTTATAATAGGGTTCATTAGCTCAGTCAGCAGGTGGCGGTATCCTCGTACACTGGGGAGTAAACTGCCATTAAACGAACAGAAGAAGAAGAAAACATTGCACATGTGGAGTAAGGATCGGAGAGTCCTGATCCGTAACTATCTTTTTATTTTTAGTTTTTGTCTACATTGTACTGAAATGCTTCATTATTGCAAACATTTTAAGATATACTTATTATTCTTAACATCTTAACAGATACTCTGACCCATAACTATCGTAAAACGCTACGACCGGAAGTAGACACCTTTCGCGCATGCGGGGTACGGATCGGGTTTCCGGTACGGATCGGGTAGTGACAAGGGGGTTAGTGAGTGAGTGATTTGTTCGTGCCATGATTCAGCACAGGAAGGGAGGGGGTGAGTGAGCCCTGAGTGATTTGCTTACACTACGATTCACACACAGGAGGGAGGGGGTTAGTAGCTCAAATGTGCTGTTAGCATGTTAAAAGAGCGATGCTACTGTGAGCATGTGAGCTTCTACTCAGGGATTTTTCTTCCAATTCAGAGCAGAAATGTTTTTAAGATACTGGATGTTGTGCTTTTCTCCACAATTTTAATTATAAGCTAGATATATTTCTATTAATGAAATTAGTTTGCTAACAGCAACAGGGATGAGTCAGTGAGTCAGTTGGGCTTGTGAATCATGATTCATGAGTCAGTAAAGTGATTCTCAAGTATTGAACGATTCGTTCGTGATTCGCGCATCACTACTTGGACCTGGACTCCAAGAAAGTTTAAGCTCTTTACATATATCTGAACAGACAGCATGCTAACGCTAAACTAAATGGTAAATGGCCTGTATTTATATAGTGCTTTACTAGTCCCTAAGGACCCCAAAGCGCTTTACATATCCAGTCATCCACCCATTCACGCACACATTCACACACTGGTGATGGCAAGCTACATTGTAGCCACAGCCACCCTGGGGCGCACTGACAGAGGCGAGGCTGCCGGACACTGGCGCCACCGGGCCCTCTGACCACCACCAGTAGGCAACGGGTGAAGTGTCTTGCCCAAGGACACAACGACCAAGACTGTCCAAGCCGGGGCTCGAACCGGCAACCTTCCGATTACAAGGCGAACTCCCAACTCTTGAGCCACGATCGCCCCAAAAACTAGCCATTAGATCTCCTAAATAGAGCTATACAAGACACTGACTTTGATAAACACACCAAACTACATGCTGTTGGAGCTTCTATACAGAGTCTCTTCAATGCCATGCCTCACTGTCGCCATCACAGACGAAGTCTGGACTTTGTGGATCCACCCTCCCCTCCCCTCCCCCGTGAGACAATCAAAAGGTTTGTCTTCATAAATGTTTATAACTAAATGTCATGTCACATATTCATATCTGTTTACACTCCACGGTTACATATAAATTGGTCTACAAATTACTTTAGCTAACACTAATGCTAACATATTGTCTAGAGCAGTCTTTCTCAAACTGTGAAAGACTACTCTAGACACTAGTGGTACTTGGGCTCTCTGTAGTGGTACGCGGAAAATCTCCAATTTTTTTTTAAATTAAATAACATACCATTGTGGAGGTATGCAAAGACGACAAGAGTTCCCGAGGCTCTTCTGGGAGCCGGAGTCAACCAGAACACGTCTCCCCAAGCGTGATTCCTCTATGAAGAGCAGCCTTTCCCTATTGGGCTCATTTCCCTGGGCCTTAAAACTGCAAAGGTGGCACGGCGCTGTCACGCTGATGGTAAAACGACAGGCCTTTTCCGCGGTGCAGCCGTGCCGTGATCCCAGCCACCATCAATGAGTTGGAGGCCCCCAGGAGAAGCGGTGGGGGTGAGGGAGATGCCGTCAGTGAGTCGGAAACTGTCATCTGGATGCTGAAGCTCTTGGTAGCCAGGAGAATGCAATCCCCTTCTTTTGCAAGTGAGTGGTAATCCTTCCCGGCCAGCAGCAGGGAGTTGACGAGGCAAGCTAGCACCGGCAACTGTCCAAGGAAGACGTGAGTGAAGAGGAATCCGCCTCATCTGTTCCTAGTAAGGACAGCATGCTCTCCATGAGCTCGAGTGTGGTACCATCACCCAGGCCCGAGAGAGAGAGGAGTTTCTCGGCCCGCTCTGCATCAGAGAGAGAGTAGCGCGGTAGCAGCAGCACCTTGTGAGCGGTGTATTTCTCTTGGGTGGTTGGATCCTGCAAGACGGTCATCACATGACTGCTGGACAGCAGATCCAGCGAGGCCACCACATGATGGTATTTCATCTCGTCGGCTAAAACGCCACGAACAGCAAACTGAGCTTTGACGTGCACGAACCATGAAGGAGGTCCGTGAAGCCAAAAATCTGCAGCTTAACCACCACAGGCAAAATTAAAACGTACAGCCCTGCTATTACTTCCGACATAAATGAAGACAGAAAACTAAACAGCAGTAACATTTGTAGGGTTACTTAAGTTGGGCTAGCTGGTATATAATGATGTGTACGTGGTGGCTAGCTACACAACTATGGTTAGCATAATATAAACACAGTGAAGCTGGAGGATAAAAGATAACTTTTATCCACTTGACAAAAGTTAACATGAGAGTTCCCGATGGTTAGGAACAAATGCAATCACATGGCAGGATGCTGTAAAGGACCAAACTTCAGTCAGGAGAACAACTGAGATAATCCATCCACAATACAAGGTTAGTCATTAGCAGAGATGGGCAGTAATGCGTTACTGTAATCCGATTACTTTTTCCAAGTAACGAGTAAAGTAAGGGATTACTATTGCAAAAACGGTAATTAGATTACCGTTACTTTCCCGTAGGAACGCTGCGTTGCTGCGTTACTAAAACCGTGATTTCTTTGCGAGAATGTCTCATGACAGTGACATAAGCGAGTGCGACGTTTGTGACAACAGCTGTGTGCAGATCAACAATGGATAATACTGTATATCAAGTGCGGGAGAGAGTATGAGCGTGCAGCGTTTAAAGCGTGGAAGTACTGACCATACTTTGAGTTTGATTCCATAAAAAGTGACAAAAACATTAGCGTCCATTGTGCGTGGGAAGAAAACTTCTTTTTACAGCGAAAAAAAAACCCCTAAACTTCCAAGCAAGCACCGAGTGCGCTACGACGTAATGGGAAATTCACAGAGAAACTCGCGGATTCTTCCACTGACCGCTGCGGCACACCCGCACCAGGGTAAACCTCTGCCTACCCTACTCCTGCTTTACAGGTGAAAATAGAGCAAAAGGAACGCTAGTCTTTGACTTTATTTATTTTCTGCTGTGTTTTACTTGCATCTATTTGAAAGAGTGAGTGTAAACACACACAAAAAAAATTATTTTATGTGCTGGAATGTGCAGAAAATAGGTTTAAATATTAAACAAATTTCTTCCAGTCAGAGAATGTTGCATATAAAATTTAATTAAATTTTTGCTTGATGCATAAAGTTAAAAGGTTAAAACTAATAAAACAAGTTTTAAAAAGGGACTTTTCCATTTGATTACATTTTGTATGATGGATTATGCAGAAAAAGTAGAATTGGGCTGAAAGATCTATCGCTTTATCACCTATTCAGGTTGTAAATTGTGTTTATAAAAAGTAACTAAGTAACTAGGTAATTAATTACTTTTGAAAATAAGTAATCAGTAAAGTAACGGGATTACTTTTTGGGGAAGTAATCAGTAATTAGTTACTGATTACTTTTTTCAAGTAACTTGACCAACACTGGTCATTAGTATACTGCTGCTTCCGCTGGACCCGGAAGCAGGTTTCATCAGGTCATCACTTAAAGATTGGATATCCCACCTGCTGTGAATGTTTTAATGCAGTATAGTTGTTATTATTATCACTTGTCACATCCTGTTTATGACAGTAAAAATAAATGGCATTCTTATAAGAAATAAAAGTCTCTGTGTAAACTCTGTGTTGTTAAATAGGCCTATACTACTGTACTTTAATGTTGGTCATAAGGGTGGTACTTCAAGAGCCATATATTTTATGAGGTGGTACTCACTGTGAATAGCTTGAGAACCACTGGTGTAGAGGAATGACTGTATTACTATAATATCTAATCAGACTGCAGCTAATTTGTTTTTATGATTAAAATCTCTAACTTTGCCCATATCTGTGTTGAAGAGTTTATACTGGTTAAAATATGAAAACATGTTCTATAAACGTAGCAGCCATTTATGTCCCTCATTCTAAAGTGCACTGGTAAAATAGGAATGTTTTACGGACCGCCATAATTGCCAACTGCACCGAGCTAACTGGGACATCCATTGCAAATGATATTCCTTCAGTCTTTGTCATGTCGTCTTTCTTGCTACTGTTCCCTCATTTTCATTCTTCTGTCTGCTTTATGGATAGTTCCTTTTCTCTTTTTTTTCATTAGTTTATTGAATTTTACTGTCTAGCTGCACGTTCCGTTAAAGTGGAAGTCTTATTGAAGTTCCTTCTTGATTTTTTCGCACCCACCTGCAAGTCTCTGCTGGCTGTGAACATTTCTTAACAAACCGTGCCAGTATTCTATCATCTGTGCCTTATCCACCAGGCATTTGTCAAGCTCTGTCTGCCTTACTAATTAAGGTCCGGAAAAATCCCTCCATAACAGCGCGAGGTTTATAGATACAGCTGTTCACTGTTACATGCCTGTGCCTATGTGGCTGCCCACTCTACCTCTCTTTATTTTTCTACGTAATTATGTTGGTCTAGGTTAATACAGATGAATTAAACCAAACTGTTGTCTGTAAACAAACAGCTGAGTCACTGGCATTCACATTTGTTTACACAGTACAAATGTGCCCATTAATTGGCGATTAAATGTGGTGTATGGCAGCTATTAAATCTCATTAGACCACTGATATCACATTGATCTTTTATAGTTGTGCATTACTCATGAGTGGCATTTCATTGTCTGGATAATTTCACTGTAGCCATAGTGTTACTAAAATCTGCACCAACATAACTTAAATTAACATGTACCACTGAGTTCCCTAGTTTACTAGACCAGTGTTGTACATGATTGTATTGGCTGGTTACTCCTTGAAAAAGTTACTAAAACATCATGCACAGTAGTGTCCAAAGGTTGCAGATCATTATAGATGAATTTGCATTTGATTTTGCATTTGTTCCCTTTTTTCAAGTATTTAATTCAATTTTATTTATGTAGTTCTTAAGGTAAGGTAAGATACAGACCCTATAATAATACAGAGAAAAACCCTAACAATGAGATACCCCATACGAGCAAGCACTTTAGTGACAGTGGGAAGGAAAAAAATCCCTTTTAACAGGAAGAAAGCTAAGGCACAACAAGCCTCAGTTAGTGTCAGCCATCTGCTGTGACTCCTTGGGGGTGGGGTATTTATTTATTAAATGATTATTTGAAATGATAATGTTCGTTTAACAAAGTGAAAAACGGAATCAATAAAAAATGTCAGTATTTAGTCTGCTCCCTCACACAACACACTAGTTTCATGTTTATTCAAACAATAACAATAAAGAAAGCAAACTTACAAGAAAACAATACATACAAATGTAGTATATTTGCAGCTCTGGAGGCCAGGATTACTGAATTGGAGACTCGGCTTCGCACCCTTCATTCACCCGTAGCTAGCCAGGCCCCTGTAGCTGGTGCAGCCGAAGATAGCATAGGCCCCGCAAGCTGTTCCCCGGCAGACCCCAAGCAGCTGGGGAAAGAGGGCGGCTGGGTGATGGTGAGGAGGAAGCATAGTCCTAAACAGAAGCCCCAGGTACACCACCAACCCGTTCATGTGTCTAACCGTTTTTGCCCACTCGGCGACACACCCGCCGGGGGTCAAACTCTGGTAATTGGTGATTCTGTTCTCACACATGTGAAGCTAGAGACACCGGCAACCATAGTCAATTGTCTTCCAGGGGCCAGAGCAGGCGACATTGAAGGAAATTTAAAACTGCTGGCTAAGGGTAAACGTAAATTCAGTAAAATCATAATTCACGTCGGCAGTAATGACACATGGTTACACCAATCGGAGGGCACTAAAATCAATATTGAATCGGTGTGCAACTTTGCCAAAACAATGTCGGACTCTGTAGTTTTCTCTGGTCCCCTCCCCAATCAGACCAGGAGTGACATGTTTAGCTGCATGTTCTCCTTAAATTGCTGGCTGTCTGAGTGGTGTCCCAGAAACGATGTGGGCTTCATAGATAATTGGCAAACCTTCTGGAGGAAATCTGGTCTTGTTCGGGTCAGTGCACCCCAGGGTGGCTGTGGCTACAATGTAGCTTGCCATCACCAGTGTGTGAATGTGTGTGTGAACGGGTGGATGACTGGTTATGTAAAGCGCTTTGGGGTCCTTAGGGACTAGTAAAGCGCTATATAAATACAGGCCATTTTTACCATTTTGTTAGGAGAGACGGCATCCATCCCACTTTGGATGGAGCAGCTCTCATTTATAGAAATATGGACAAATTTATTAAAACCCCCAAAATATGACTATCCAGAGTTGGGACCAGGAAGTAGAGTTGCAGTCTTACACGCCTCTCTGCAGCTTCTCTCCTCCTGCTACCCCCCCAAAAACCCATCTCCATAGAGACTGTGTCAGCTCCCAAAAAGACAAAAAAACAAACTAAAAACCAGCAACAAACAACTTAAACATAAACAATTACAAAGAAAGAACAATACAGTATCCACATCTGAACCAAAGAGTAGAACAGTGAAATGTGGATTATTAAATAGTAGGTCTCTCTCCTCCAAGTCTCTGTTAGTACATGACTTAATAATTGAACAACAAATTGATTTACTCTGCCTTACAGAAACCTGGTTGCAGCAGGATGATTATGTTAGTTTAAATGAATCAACACCCCCGAGTAATGAAATCTCGAAGCACAGGCCGGGGGGGCGGTGTGGCAGCAATTTTTCACACCAGCCTATTAATTAATGAAAGACCAAGACAGACTTTTAATTCATTTGAAAGCCTGATGCTTAACCTTGTCCACCCCAGCTGTAAAACTCAGAAACCAGTCTTGCTTGTTATCATCTATCGTCCACATGGGCCTTACACAGAGTTTCTGTCTGATTTCTCAGACTTTATATCTAATTTAGTTCCGAGCTTAGATAAAATAATTATTGTGGGTGATTTTAACATCCATGTAAATGCTAAAAATGACAGCCTCAACATGGCATTTAATCTGTTATTAGACTCAATTGGCTTCTCTCAAAATGTAAAAGAACCCACCCACCACTTTAATCACACTCTAGATCTTGTTTTAACATATGGCATAGAAACTGAACATTTAACAGTGTTTCCTGAAAACCCTCTCCTGTCTGACCATTTCCTGATAACATTTACATTTACAATAATAGATTACACAGCAGTGGAGAGTAGACTTTATCAAAGTAGATGTCTTTCTGAAAGCGCTGTAACTAAGTTTAAGAATATAATCCACCCTCTGTTATCATCTTCAATGCCCTGTACCAACATAGAGCAGAGCAACTATCTGAATACTACTCCAACAGAGGTCGATTATCTTGTTAATAATTTTACCTCCTCACTACGTACGATTCTGGATACTGTAGCTCCGGTGAAAACTAAGATCTCAAATCAGAAGTACCTGACTCCGTGGTATAATTCTCAAACACGTACCCTAAAGCAGATGACTCGTGAGCTGGAGAGGAAATGGCGTGTCACAAATTTAGAGGATCATCATTTAGCCTGGAGAAATAGTTTGCTGCTTTATAAGAAAGCCCTCCGCAAAGCCAGAACATCTTACTAGTCGTCACTGATTGAAGAAAATAAGAACAACCCCAGGTTTCTCTTCAGCACTGTAGCCAGGCTGACAAAAAGTCAGAGCTCTTTTGAGCCAACCATCCCTTTAACGTTAACTAGTAATGACTTCATGAACTTCTTCACAAATAAAATTTTTATCATTAGAGAAAAAATTACCAATAAACATCTCACAGATGTAATATTATCTACAGCTACTCTTAGTACCATTGATGTTAAGTTAGACTCTTTTTCTCCAATTGATCTTTCTGAGTTAACTTCAATAATTACTTCCTCCAAACCATCAACGTGTCTTTTAGACCCCATTCTTACAAAACTGCTCAAAGAAGTCCTGCCATTAATTAATTCTTCGATCTTAAATATGATCAACCTATCTCTAATAATCGGCTATGTACCAACAGCCTTCAAGCTAGCTGTAGTTAAACCTTTATTCAAAAAGCCATCTCTAGACCCAGCAGTCTTAGCTAATTATAGGCCAATCTCCAACCTTCCTTTCATATCAAAAAATCCTTGAAAGAGTAGTTGTCAAACAGCTAACTGATCATCTGCAGAGGAATGGCTTATTTGAAGAGTTTCAGTCAGGTTTCAGAGCTCATCACAGCACAGAAACAGCTTTAGTGAAGGTTACAAATGATCTTCTTATGGCCTCTGACAGTGGACTCATCTCTGTGCTTGTCCTGCTAGACCTTAGTGCAGCATTCGATACTGTTGACCATAATTTCCTATTAGAGAGATTAGAACATGTTGTAGGTATTACAGGTACTGCACTGCAGTGGTTTGTATCATATCTATCTAATAGACTCCAATTTGTACATGTAAATGGAGAGTCCTCTTCACACACTGAGGTTAATTATGGAGTTCCACAGGGTTCAGTGCAAGGACCAATTCTGTTTACACTATACATGCTTCCCCTAGGCAACATCATTAGAAGACATAGCATACATTTTCACTGCTATGCAGATGACACCCAACTATATCTATCCATGAAGCCAGATAACACAAACCAATTAGTTAAACTGCAGGAATGTCTTAAAGACATAATGACCTGGATGGCCGCTAACTTTCTGCTTCTTAATTCAGATAAAACTGAGGTTATTGTACTCGGCCCTGAAAATCTTAGAAATATGGTATCTAACCAGATTCTTACTCTGGATGGGATTACCTTGGCCCCCAGTAACGCTGTGAGGAACCTTGGTGTGATTTTTGACCAGGACGTGTCCTTCAACGTACATATTAAACAAATATGTAAGATTGCGTTCTTCCATTTGCACAACATCTCTAAAATGAGAAATATCCTGTCTCAGAGTGACGCTGAAAAACTAGTTCATGCATTTATTACTTCCAGGCTGGACTACTGCAATTCATTATTATCAGGATGTCCAAAAACTCGCTGAAAAGCCTTCAGCTAATCCAAAATGCTGCAGCAAGAGTACTGACATGGACTAGAAAGAGAGAGCATATTTCTCCTGTTTTGGCTTCCCTTCATTGGCTTCCTGTTAAATCCAGGATTGAATTCAAAATCCTGCTCCTCACATACAAGGTCTTAAATAATCAGGCCCCATCTTATCTTAATGACCTTGTAGTACCATATCACCCTATTAGAGCACTTCGCTCTCGCTCGGCAGAACTACTTGTTGTTCCCAGAGTATTTAAAAGTACAGGGAGTGCAGAATTATTAGGCAAATGAGTATTTTGTCCACATCATCCTCTTCATGCATGTTGTCTTACTCCAAGCTGTATAGGCTCGAAAGCCTACTACCAATTAAGCATATTAGGTGATGTGCATCTCTGTAATGAGAAGGGGTGTGGTCTAATGACATCAACACCCTATATCAGGTGTGCATAATTATTAGGCAACGTCCTTTCCTTTGGCAAAATGGGTCAAAAGAAGGACTTGACAGGCTCAGAAAAGTCAAAAATTGTGAGATATCTTGCAGAGGGATGCAGCAGTCTCAAAATTGCAAAGCTTCTGAAGCGTGATCATCGAACAATCAAGCGTTTCATTCAAAATAGTCAACAGGGTCGCAAGAAGCGTGTGGAAAAACCAAGGTGCAAAATAACTGCCCATGAACTGAGAAAAGTCAAGCGTGCAGCTGCCAAAATGCCACTTGCCACCACTTTGGCCATATTTCAGAGCTGCAACATCACTGGAGTGCCCAAAAGCACAAGGTGTGCAATACTCAGAGACATGGCCAAGGTAAGAAAGGCTGAAAGACGACCACCACTGAACAAGACACATAAGCTGAAATGTCAAGATCAGTGTTGGGTAAGTTACTTTAAAATAGTAACTTAGTTACATTACTAGTTACTTCTCTCAAAAGTAACTCAGTTACTTCAAGTTACTCGTTACTTTCAAAGTAACTAGTTACTAGAGAAAGTAACTTTGGTTTTACTCAGAATTCTCTTGTTAATGTGTTTCTTCCATAACTTTGCAGTCTTCTAGCTTGCTTACTTGCCACAGTGCACTGTGCCACCTACCAACAGAAAGGAAAAGATAATGTGCATATTTCCACGAGAGGAATCCCACGCCTGGACCGTCATTGACTGCTGCCATGATTCTAGCCTACGTCACAGCGTCATGTGCGTCTTTTACATCCAACACAAAAACTGCAGTCGTGGTGCTTTCGATTGTACTCAGAACTCGGAAATTCTGCCTTCTGAATAGGAAGATGTAGGTAACACCAGACTGCAGATGAGCTGCATACAGGGCTGGACTGGGACAGAAAATCGTCCCGGGCATTTTGACTAGAGACCGGCCCACCATTATAGGAAAAATCATAAAGCCTTTGAATGAAAACAAACACTGTTGTGACAGTGATGTGCACTGTTCTGATGGTATATATGCATCAATCTATCAATCGTTTGTTGTAAGATTCAGATAATTATTTAATAAAAGCTAGACATTTTAAATGAGAATAAGAAAGAAAAGTATTTCTTTGTGCCCCCCTTTCCCTGTTAATGCCCTACCTGGCCCCCCTGGCAACACTTTGCTAGACCCGCCCCTGCACAGTTACCAGCTGTCAGCTACTTAGAAAAGGATCCTGGTGTTATTTGTCTCTCAGAAACAGTTCATAACTTCAACTCATCCATGTCACCTAAAAGGTAAACCTGTTTCTCCAGCACCTGTTCAGCTCTGATGACTCAGTAAGGACATCTCCTGGTTTCATCTTCATGTTTCCCTCTCACCAGATAACCAAACCATATCATGACCAGCAGCTTTTTTACAGCTGTGGCTCCAGCAAACATCAGCTGATACTAGAAATTAATATTAAATTCTAACAACAGCTGATCAAGCTTAAACGTGCTGCTGTTGTTTAGCGCGACATCCGCTGGTTTCCTCTTTCTGGCGCAAAGTGGGCGATAAACAAACAAGAGAGACGATCAGCTGATCACTGATCAGTTTCATGATTGAAGTAGAAACAGGAGAGAGAGAGAATGAGAGAAGAAGAGGCAGCTGTGCAGCAAAGACACAGAATAACTCCAGCTTTGTGTCTTTTTCATTGTAGCTGAAGTCCGGGACAAACTGTGTTTCTTTTCACCTCAATAAGAAACGCGTAATATTTTCTCTGAATACCAGGCGGGACGGTTGGCAACTCTAATAACTTATGAACAAAATAAGGTTCAACATCATTAACTTCATAGCACCATCCAGCTGTATAGAAACTCCGTCATGCTAGCTAGCACGCAGTACGGAAAAAGTCAGAATAACGAAAATAAACTCCACCTAAACTTGGTTCATATCTGACCCAGAGAGACTGCAGGTCAGAACTTCTTACCTGAAGTTCAGTTCACACTTGGACCGGCGGCCGCCTCGGGTCTCTTTTCCTTCTGCGTCCCCTTTCCTTCATCCACCTGCTGGCCTCCACCACTTGCTAATGTTACTGAATCTGTGGAAGCTCCGCGATGCCACCACACGAAGTAACGAGTAACGACCCTATCTAAATCCCAGTAACGACTAACGCGTTCCTGGTTTTGGCATAATAACTAGTTACCGTGCTCGTTACCACAATAATAACGTAGTTACTGTAACGCGTTACTTAATAACGCGTTAGTCCCAACACTGGTCAAGATTGGGCCAAGAAATATCTCAAGACTGGTTTTTCTAAGGTTTTATGGACTGATGACATTAGAGTGAGTGTTGATGGGCCAGATGGATGGGCCCGTGGCTGGATTGGTAAAGGGCAGAGAGCTCCAGTCCGACTCAGACGCCAGCAAGGTGGAGGTGGAGTACTGGTTTAGGATGGTATCATCAAAGATGAGCTTGTGGGGCCTTTTCGGGTTGAGGATGGAGTCAAGCTCAACTCCCAGTCCTACTGCCAGTTTCTGGAAGACACCTTCTTCAAGCAGTGGTACAGGAAGAAGTCTGCATCCTTCAGCAAAAACATGATTTTCATGCAGGACAATGCTCCATCACACGCGTCCAAGTACTCCACAGCGTGGCTGGCAAGAAAGGGTATAAAAGAAGAAAAACTAATGACATGGCCACCTTGTTCACCTGATCTGAACCCCATTGAGAACCTGTGGTCCATCATCAAATGTGAGATTTACAAGGAGGGAAAACAGTACACCTCTCTGAACAGTGTCTGGGAGGCTGTGGTTGCTGCTGCACGCAATGTTGATGGTGAACAGATCAAAACACTGACAGAATCCATGGATGGCAGGCTTTTGAGTGTCCTTGCAAAGAAAGGTGGCTATATTGGTCGCTAATTAGTTTTTGTTTTGTTTTTGAATGTCAGAAATGTATATTTGTGAATGTGGAGATGTTATATTGGTGTCACTGGTAAAAATAAATAATTGAAATGGGTATATATTTGTTTTTTGTTAAGTTGCCTAATAATTATGCACAGTAATAGTCACCTGCACACACAGATATCCCCCTAAAATAGCTAAAACTGAAAACAAACTAAAAACTACTTCCAAAAACATTCAGCTTTGATAATAATGAGTTTTTTGGGTTCATTGAGAACATGGTTGTTGTTCAATAATAAAATTATTCCTCAAGAATACAACTTGCCTAATAATTCTGCACTCCCTGTAGAATGGGAGGGAGAGCCTTCAGTTTTCAGGCCCCTCTTCTGTGGAACCAGCTTCCAGTTTGGATTTGGGAGACAGATACTATCTCTACTTTTAAGATTAGGCTTAAAACTTTCCTTTTTGCTAAAGCATATAGTTAGGGCTGGACCAGGTGACCCTGAATCCTTCCTTAGTTATGCTGCAATAGACGTAGGCTGACGGGAGATTCCCATGATGCATTGAGTTTTTCCTTTCCAGTCACCTTTCTCACTCACTATGTGTTAATAGACCTCTCTGCATTGAATCACATATGTTATTAACCTCTGTCTCTCTTCCACAGCATGTCTTTTATCCTGTCTTCCTTCTCTCACCCCAACTGGTCGCAGCAGATGGCCCCGCCCCTCCCTGAGCCTGGTTCTGCCGGAGGTTTCTTCCTGTTAAAAGGGAGTTTTTCCTTCCCACTGTCGCCAAAGTTCTTGCTCATAGGGGGTCATATGATTGTTGGGTTTTTCTCTGTATCTATGAAGCGCCTTGAGGCAACTTTTGTTGTGATTTGGCGCTATATAAATAAAATTGAATTGAACTGAATATAAACATTTTTACAAATTAAGATTACCTTTATATTTTACAAGTGATAAATACATTTTTTCCAAACTATTGAATTAAAGAATCACCATATTATCAAACACGCTATTTCACCTGGGGTCCTGTAAAATGTGTCCAACTTCAGTGTAACAAAACAGGCCTAGACTTTACCCATCTGCTCTGTTGGGAATATCTCATTAATGTTTTATCTTTTACTACATGTTATGTTTTGCAGGATCATATACAGTAGAGTGGCAAATGAAAATGCCACACCCGTGCAAAACAAGGCTAGGGAAACATTACTCGACAGGGAATAGATTCTGATGTGTGTGTAGGTAGTTTTTTCTCTTCAAAGGGAGAAGCTTCCCGGCTGGAGTGGAATTCTAAGATGAGCTAAAAACCGGACCAAGTGCCAAATAGTGAAAGTTTAAACCACGGCTCCTCCCCAACATTTTTATGTTATGAAAAACATTTTATTCACTAGGAAGTGGCACCCTTTATATTACGTGGTCGAAATTTCAAATTCCACAGTGCTATGGACCTCTCTCTGTCAAGCTGTCCAGGCAAACAGTTTGAAAACTTTGAGTTTACTCATCTTCTCTCAGAAAACTAACCTGATAATTCACCATTTCTTTAAAATGCAACCCTCTGTTTCTGTGAGTCCCTCATCAGTTTGTAGACTTCTTCCTTATTCCACTGTGTGATGCAGTGATATGTTTCTCGGCCCACTCTGCATCGGGCTGAGAAAAAGTGGTTTGGACATAGTAATACTACACTTGCTGATTGATCTTTATTTAGCAAATTCTGTATCTGCAGTTAAGTGGTACGTTTGCTGCACAATCATTCTTTGAGTGCAAATTCCACATAAGTGTTTTAAAGCGCTGTTCTGTGTTCACTTAGGAACCTTCGGTTTACCTATGATTTGATGCTCACGAAGCCATTCTTCACTCTCATAATGCTACTTAGAGCCTGAAGTTACCAGGGGAATAGAAGCTCCGGGCTGATTTCGTTCAAATCTGCCCGAGTGCTACCTGAACATTGTTTCAGTGTAAGTCAAGGAAATGAGTACAACTTATCACCACAATCAGTGGCTTAGTGGCTGATTGGTGACTTGAAACTGAAAAAAAAAATAGGTCTGGAATGGTTTTGCACACTGTAGAAAAAAAAAATACACAAATATGAAATCGGTTTTGAAGCCAAATCTTCCCGTTTTTTAATGACAAAGCTGTGACAATAACTAATAGTCTTTACTTCAGTCAGATTTATTACCTGGGTTTAAATACTAAGATGTAGTTTGTAATTGGTCACATGCTACCTGTACTATACGTTGACTTACTCAGTTGAGAGCCTCCTCCTGGCTGTTTTACCTGAATGCTGATGTTTGAGTAATGCAAGACAAAGAAAACAGTTCCTGGATATGTTAAATTTGACTGGCAGCACAGGCCTTTGGAGGTGTGCTAAGCATAAATATATTTATCCACCAAGCTAAATAATTAATTAAACAAGAGACAGTCTGTAATGAAAAAGCAATTGCATACTTTGACACAATCAGATGTGTCATCAGTTCCAGACATTGTGATTTAGCCAGTTGTGAAAAGAAATGAATTCCACATGTGAAATCCCCCCACTGAGCTTAATCAAAACACGTTAGGCTTTGTTAGCCAGCGGCCTGCTGAGCCGCAAAATAGAAAAAAATTGCTGCCACTTTCAGTTAGTTACATAGGAGCAGCAGCGGTAAATGCAAGGAAGAGGATGTTATGCATCGGTTTCTGTCATGTTTATCACAATTCTATGAGCACTGCTGAGGGCTAACAAATACAGTATTTTGTTGTTTGATGCGATTGACCAGATAAAAGGATTTGTGATTATATTATAGAAAAGAAGCACTTGTAAAATACCTCTAAAAATTGGGTCAGAAAAGTTTGACTGTCAGGTTTTTTTTCCATTAGCTGGCAGAACAAAACCTACAACCTCAATCAGAGATAACCCAGGCTTCAATCACCAAGCTCCGGAAAGTGATCCAAAATGTAAGAATGAATAGATTTCTTTATCTATGTTTTTAATTTAATTTAAACTGAAAGTCTTAAGTTTTCTACAGAAGGTAACCCAGAGACCTAAAGTGGTTGAGGGACCTTTGTGACACTGAAAACTCTGGCTTTAATATTCAAATAGCTTGCTAACCTCAATTAATGCCCATTAAAGTTGCTTTGTAGCATATACAGACAAACTTAGTTGTTTTTTTTTTCTTTTGTTTTTTTCCCTATATTATTTCATTTGAATTGGCAGATGGCATAAGCTCTGGTTTCGTGGAGTCATATATAGACATACAAGCTCAGTAGTTAATCTCATAAGTAACATATGACATTACTTTTTTTTCTCAAAAGACAGAAAAATATGATTTTAAAAAAGTATGACCTGATGGAAAGCTCTAAAAAAGACAACAAAAGGAACTTAAGATGAACTCTTAAATATGAGGGAGCTCTCCATTATATAGTATAAGCCATAGGTGTCAAACTCTGGCCCGCGGGCCAAATTTGGCCCGCAGCCTAATTACATTTGGCCCGCGAAGCCATACCAAATTACTATTAGAGCTGGCCTACTGGTATTATACAGCTAATATATATATTGTTTAGTATTAAGCTTTGCTTGTTCCATATTCAGTTTTCCAGCAAAACTTATTTGAGTCCATAAGAAAAGATTCATTCTTATATCTGGAGGAAGATTTTTTTTTCAATAAATATTAATGTTAACCCGCGACTTTGTTCCAGTTTTGAATTTTGGCCAGATGTGTATTTGAGTTTGACACCCCTGGTATAAGCCCATCATGGAGCTAAGTATATGCACCATAGCCAGTAATGAAGAAACTGTTAATAAGCCTTAACTTTCTCTTAACTTTAAGTTTACCTCAGCCATTAAAGACCTAAACTTTGTTCAGAGTATAAACCAAAATTAAGTTTCAAACTACATATATGTATGTACATGTATATGTATGTATGCACATAGATTCCACCATTCAATTTATAAGGCAGCAGGGAAAGGACAGTTCTCTAGGGAATAATGCAGAGATGCAACTTTGTGGAGTAACAGAAGTATAAGTGAAATAAGTTATGTTGGCAGGCATGTTTGCTTTTCTAGAAGTCATTACTCCTCACAAAAAAATTCTTTGTCATTCTTTTCCTGCCCTCAGTTTGCCAATTTATGGTGTTCTATAGCTGCTGTTATTTAGCTTCCTGTTTAAATATTCAATTATCATTAACCTCCATTTTCTGTGAGCCAAGAAAGAGGTCAACTCCTCTCTCACAGTTTTTCCAGTTATAAAATAACAATGAAAACATCCAGCAGGTCAGAGTAGTACATACTGTGCTTCAACATAATATTACTGTATTGTATGTGTAGGAGGACCCCAAACTGGCACCTGTTAAGAGACACGCTTAAGAAGCAGATTTTAAACTCAAGGCTGTCAGTCACGCAGAAGAAGATGGGAATAGAGCAGCTGCGAAGATGAAGAAGTTGGTGGACTTATGGAAGAGGAATGAACTGAAAAAGTGAGTTTATTGTTCTGTATTTTATGTGTTGTAACTGAATAATGTTGGATTATTGTGAATGAATTGAATAAAGTTGAACTTATCTGGCTGTTTTGTTAATGTGCCTTATAATCTAAAATATGGTAAGTATTATGTTACTAACTAGAAGCAATTTTACTGGCTTGATCTCCAGAACAGTCCAAAAAGCTCTTAAAAGGGGATTCTTTGGCTCACATCACTTGCCAAACTATCATTATCTGCATTTCATTTGGTGACAGATTTGAATATGTGTTTCTCTTCATCTGAAGGAGCAACTGTTATTCAGATTTAGCTGTGCTTATTAGCTCCACCGAATCATGAACCTCTCTGTGAATATTGTTATTAAATTCTCAGCAATGGTTCATTTTGAAGATCTTCTGGAGGTAGTTCTTTACCAGGAGCGATGTGTTTTGGGTTGTTTTAATTCAAAGTGATCCAGACCCATTTTTGCTGCTGACAGCTCGTGGTTTTCTTTCAAAATATTCATATATCTTTCTTTCATCGTGATTCTATCAACCTTGACAATATTCCCCATATTGTCCCCTCTCTCTCATAAAATATGATCCCTTTTCCAGAGGTTAAATCACGATACTGTCAATAAATTAATATAATTTTTAGGAACTTTGTTAGGAAATTTTCTATTAGCATTGTTTTGTTTTCACTAGCTTTGATCAAAAAATATATTTTGCTGTAGGTTATGTGAGGATATGGCTTATCATCAGTGTTGGGAAGGTTACTTTTAAAATGTATTCCACTACAGATTACAGAATACATCCCCCTGAATGTATTTTGTAACGTATTCCGTTACGTTACTCAATGAGAGTAACGTATTCTGAATACTTTGGATTACTTAATATATTATCATGCTATTAACAACTACATGACTGTGATTTATTACTATTACTGAAGGTCCGCGGCTCCAAACTGTAGTAAAGGGAATTCTGGCTAATACATCGGGTTCCATGTTGGGCTCATAGCCGGAAAATAGCTTTACTTTGTTGTCTGGGTCAAGTGTGCTAGCGGAAGACAGAGAGAGGCGTTGAAAGGCTGCTCAAACTGAACTTATTGTTTCGGAGGAAAACACAAACACGGTGTACAGTCGAGTCTTAACAGCGTACTTACAACTGGGCTCATCAGGCACTCTTCTATGGAACGCCAGGACTGCCATAATGAATTAATTAAATACACCATTAAATAATTAATTAAATGTGGCAATCATTAATTAAAATTGGAATTAATTAATTAAATAAATAGTTATGACACATGTAATTAATTAATTATTGACACAATTAATTAATTATTTATGTATTTCACATTTTAATTAATTATTGACACATTTCATTAATTATTTAATGATATATTTATTCATTTCATTTTGGCAGTCCTGGCGCCTGGCTCGCATCTTGAATTAATTTTATCTGTCAGCCTCACCCATCAAACTCAGGGGGCGGGGTTAACGTTGCCCATGCAGCTTCTCTAACATTTGATTGGTTGCCGTGCAAAGTAAGTCAAAACAGGTCGATCCTAGATAATCGATTGCTTGTGTAGACTTGGGGCAGCCAGGTATCCCAGAATGCATTTCAAATCACAGACAGCAATGGTGGTGGTGTAGTTTTAAAATACCCCGTTTTTCTGTCACCAACTACACTTTTAACAGTGTTTTAGCCGCGAATGTCGCGCCGTAATCTTCACATGTCTGGTCAGGTTGTCAACATAGAACATGTTTGCAAAAGTGCTCAGATGTTTTCAGAGATTTCACTAGCTCTGCTAACAGTCAGCATGCAGAGTGCACCGAGGGGGTTACGTTAACCGGTTTGTTTACATATTCCACTCTCCGTGTTCCACATGGTGCATTCGCAGATTCTCATTTTCACCGAATGATCGTCTCTTTCCACCTGGTCTTGTGTCTCTGTGCTTCTGTAACATAAAGAACGAGCTGACATTTTTCTCACAAAACCAGCGATCAGCTCAACAGACCCTCAGTTTATCTGCATGCATCCTCCTCCTCATCTGTCAGCTGTTTAACACCAGCTGCTAATTCAAGAAACACACCTACATTACCTGGTGATAGTCACAGTTTAACTGGGCAGCCGGTGCTCGATATAACACAATGTCAGCGCATTTTTCTGCACAAGATAAGGAAATATAGTATTTTTCCCGAGCGCAGAGCTGCTGGAGCTTGTTTCCTTACAGAGCACTTTATAAGCGAACCAGCTTCATCAGCGACTGATGTCCAATCACCCGCACACAGCTTTGAAACCTCCCCTGAGTTTTAGCTCTCAGTGGTTAAACGCTGGACTTAATTCACTCAGGTTTTGTCTGTCGGGTCATGTTTACTTCGCTGTTTTATTTACAACTGAGCAAATCGGTTTGGCTGAGGTTAAAGTTACGTTTCATAACTGCATAGTTTCACAGACGTTTAATGGTTCACTGGCACATGTGTTAGACTGAACTATTCGCTTTTCTTTATCTGGTGTGTTTTGGATTTAACAGTGAATTTTGAGATTAAACTGACTTTTAAAATGTTTTATACAAAGAGGAAAGAGAAGGCGCATTTCCACCGAGAGAAGCAGAGTTTGCAACAGCATGTTCATCATGAAGACTGCAACCTGGACAGAAATATTATATCATCTGTTTTTTAATAGTTATTCAACTGTATTCTAAGCACCAGCTATCTGTTAGAATTTTTAGAGTTTACTTAACTAGAAATAAATGGGGTTAACATATAACTTGTGTGATTTTTTTCTCTCTCTCTTTTCTTTCTTTTTTTTTTTTTTTTTTTTGCTTTTTCGGTCATGTTATGTTTAACTGTCAAAGGTTTGTTACAAACTATGAAACACATCGTGCAGACTTCTGGATGTTAGAAGAAAACTAATACTGCTTATGAATGAGACTAAAGGCAGGAAGGTGTCCTTTAAAAGTAAATGTTAGTAGGACCTCCCTATTTATATCATAGTTTATGATATAGCACGTGTATTTCAGTAATAGCCTACTGATTTCATTGTAGTGGTGAACAGTCACACAGCTCACATGGGCGTTATCTGTGATACTCCTTAACTATAATTTATCCAAGTTAACTTCAGTTAACCATTCAGATGGTTCTTTTGCAATGAAAAACATAAACACTCATGCTGCCGGTAGGTTTCCTCAGTGCCAGCTGTTAACATTATAGCTGCTTATGCAGTAACCATGGTAACCATGGACTCTGAGCGGCTGGATCGACGGAGGTCAGACAACAATTTTACATGTATGATCTTAAAACAGGACACAGCCACTATACGTGCTGGCCTCATATCAAATGTGAATGCAGACTGAGTCTATGTTTGACGTTTGCTTTATCTTCCTTTACAAACATTTAAACAGCAGCAAGTCTGCAGCTGAGGGAACACAAACTCAAATTGTTGGAACAGGTTTGCTCGTTTCTTGCGTGTATTCATTTGGTAATTTATTAAATGTATAACTGTTATTCTAATCTGCTGCTGAATCTCTTACACTGATGAAAATGCAGATAACACAGATCACGAACACCTGTTCAACCAATCACTTTCATTCCACTTTGATCTGCGACAAACTGACGGTTCATCTCTGTTACAGTGTTGCGTTAGACTGCTATATTTTTTGGTCTTTATGCTGTAGATTTTCACGTCTCTGGAATAGTTGGCAATATTAAGGATGCTTTTCTGTAAAATTATATTGATATGACCCGTGACATATTCGTAGATGACAGTTAGATAGTCAGCTGGGAAACTCTGCATTAACTCAGAGAGCTGAAGATATCGTGGATATGCTGATCTTGCTCCGTGGTGTACAGGGCCGTTTACCCTCATGAATAATATTCACATAAAAATATTAGCCGAACATCATGAAGTCTGTATGTGTTTCATAGTGTCGAACAACTTTTGTACAGTTAAAGCCAGCAGTTACTACATGACGGAAACACCAACGATATCTCTTTTATGCGTTTATACACAGGTCACGCTGATTAATGAACAAAAACCCAAAGATCGGCTGTTAATCGAATTTATTTGCTCTCTCTCCTCCTTAAACATGTTTTTAATGTTAGTTATAATTCAGAATTGGCGACTGAAACACGTAGGACACATAAGAACATCAGGAAATAAAACCCCGATAAATATAACCTCAGTAAAAGAAGTCAGTGTCAGCAGGGGTTATTACAGCTGTGTACCGGGGCCTGCGCTTTGTCGGTGGTAATAACAGCTCGATTGCTTGCGAGGCGAGCGGGTCTATCCCACGCTTTGCCGTGAGACTGGGCAAACATCTCCGAAATCATCGAAGCACTTTTGTAAAGAGGCTGTATCTTGACAAACCGACCAGACATATGAAGGTCAAACCACTACATTCTCGGCTAAAAAATATTAAAACTGTATTTGGTGACACACAAACAGGGTTTATCAGTGTTCAGTTCTGTTAGTTTCCACATGCCGGTTGTTGTGTGCTAAAAACAATGGCCACCAGGCCAAAGCAATGGTTTTGACTCAGCATTAACCCCGCCCCCTGTGTTTGATGGGTGAGGTTGACTGATAAAATTAATTCAAGATGAGAGCCAGGCACCAGGACTGCCAAAATGAAATAAATAAATATATCATTAAATAATTAATTAAATGTGTCAATAATTAATTAATTACATGTGTCATAACTATTTATTTAATTAATTAATTCCAATTTTAATTAATTATTGCCACATTTAATTAATTATTTAATGGTGTATTTAATTAATTCATTATGGCAATCCTGGCGTTCCATACTCTTCTTGGCTGCAGTGGTTATTATTAAATTTACATGCTTCTAGCTCCCATTTCTGCTCGATGGCTACTCGTACTTTTCCACTCTCCTTTTTCTCCCTCCTCGCGCTCACAGACACAGAACGGGTCCATTCTCCCTGTGGCACGGACTACACTGCCCATGAGGCTACATTCTTTAGGGCTATGCCTGTAGCATTCTGCCTATTAGCTTAGCACAACAACAACAAAAAGGCGCTCTCTCACCCAGGAAACACAGTTGCAGAGGGAGCGCGTTACCAGAGGTGTGGACTCGAGTCACATGACTTGGACTCGAGTCATTAATTTTATGACTTTAGACTTGACTTGAAAAAATGTTCTAAGACTTGTGACTTGACTTGGACTTTTACACCAATGACTTGGGACTTGAATTGGACTTGAACCGGTTTACTTGAAAAGACTTGATATTTTACCCCAAATATAAAATTTAACATGCATATTATATAGAGATTGAAAATGTGACGTCATTCACGGGTAGAACCGCAAAGGATTCTGGGAACTTGTGGCAAGCGGTACTAGCGCACGCAGGCTTTCAATTGAAATCAGTCACACAGCGATAAAAAGAAACACAAAAATGTCAAGAAGCTGTTGTGTTATTAACTGCAATAGCTGGTCGCATGACAGCCACGGGAAGCCGACGGGTAAAGAGATCGGTTGTTATCGGATTACGTCGTTGAAGAGAAATTGTTCGAGCCATGTTTCCGAAGTAACAAAGAGGCGACTGGATTGCAGCCATTCAAAGACCAATTATAACGTCCCAGAACACTCCAGCTCACAGGTTAGTCTGCTCCAAGCATTTCCATGAAAGTGGCCACTTTCATGAGTTAACCCTTTAAGACATACCGTAGAACCAAGTCCGCCAGAGCTTATAGTATATTTTTACATGCTGTGGAGCCATTTTTTGGAGCATTTCAAGTTGCTATACATCAATGCAACCATTATAGCCCAAATTTTAATAATATGTATGCATTAAGTGCATAGTAATTACATAAATTGCAAAAAAGTGCAATAAACTACAAAACAATGTAAAATCGTTTTTGATTTTTTAACATATATTTCTAGTTAGAGAAATTTTAGGGGCTTATCCCTCAAAACTGTAAATACAAAAAAGTTGCACAAACTAGTTTCCCACCAAAGGAAATTTATTTTAAGTGTCTTCATAGTTTTATTTTGGAGATACACCAATTTTCATATACTGTAGGAAAAACGAAAAAATATATTATAGTGCAAATTTGCAAAATAACAGCATGTGCATCAAAATAAAATATTTCCAGCAGTGCAATATGAGTCCTCAGCATCCCAGAAACGACACAGAAAGTCATAAAGTCAAACATAACTTTTAAAAACACAAGTATAGGCTCATAAGGCCACGATGGTAAAAAACTACATTTCCGCAAAATGACGTCACTTCCGGTTTCGGGCAGGTCATGCCGGACATGTGATAGTTCACACTGATGGACGTAGGAAGTGTTACAAACAGCTGATCGGCAAAGCGTGTTTCTGGAATATTATGTTTTTGTTGCTGCAAGTGCTTTTTATGCAGTTTTTGCAAAGCTATATGTGGAAGGAAACTGTGACCCAGGACAAGCTGATGGCATCAGATGTAAGTACAACTCCTCCGGTTTCATATGCAAAAAAAATTATTGCGCTAGCTTATGTGGTTGCAGTGCTACCGGGATTTAAAAATAGTTACGCAAAATGGAGCGCGTCCGCTCCGACCGGCTTTAAAGGGTTAAGTCATATAAGTTTTTACTATTTCTTTTCCATATGGGTAATAACTGGTTGTGCAACCCTTGGCAGCAAGAAGTGCAATCAAGGTTTTGGCAGCAAGTCTTTCACACCATTGTACACTCAGAAAAATAAAGGTGCCAACTGGAACCAAAAGTGGTTCTTTAGACTGATGCCATAGAAGAACCTTTTTTGGTGCCACAAAGAACCATCAAGAAATGGTTCTTTGGGGCACATTTAATGGTTTTTCACAGAACCTTTTTAAAAAAAACATTCTTTAAAGAACCATTTCAAATCTTTCTAAATAAAGTGTAACATAAATTGAATTTGAGTAGGGTAAAATAAATACGAGCACAGCATAGAAATATACTAATGGTTTATTGCCGTTTCGTAATATACCAAAAGACAAAAAGACATTTTAACCGTCAGCACAACATCACTACTAATACATGTACCATATTAGTCATTTAAACAGTAATAATTAAACACTTTTACTATACTATAAATGAACAAATATATATAAATACTAGAGCAGGGTGATATGACCAAAAATATTTATCACAATATACATTTGAAAATTTGCGATAACGATATAACTGACGTTATAATTGACACTAGACAACGCCACAACTCTATTAGTGCAAAAAAAAAAAAAAAAAAGACATCAATGTATTTTCACTTAAACAAGCAGCTGTTTTTTATGTGCATATAAAGTTATATAAAAATTTAACAGTGCAAATGCCAATTCCTTGCTGACAGTTTAACCAAAAGGCATTTCCAATGGAAATTGGCCGACATAACCTCAACACAACCATGTATATTATCCACAAAACTTAATAAGAGGTTATACACACACGATACAGTAATATTATGTTGAAGCACAGTACGTATCACTCTGCGAGGCTCCTGCCTACAATAGCAGTAATGCTCCGACAATCCATCAAGCGGTGTGGGTTCGTAGCTTAGCAAAGTTGTACTAAAACATTTGATAGATTTTCGAGCGCCGTGTACGACATAAAATCATTTCCAGGTCAGTAAACACACCCAGAATTCATACATAAGGCACATGGGACTATAAGGGGCACTGTCAATTTTCAGAAAAATCAAAGGATTGATTTTAAGTGTGCCGTATTTTCCAAAAAACATGGTAATAACAACGGCCCGCTAGCACGCTCTACCAAAAATAACCAGTTCCACACCACTGAAGTTGCAGCATTTTTACAAACCACTTCTGGTTCATCCGTTTCATTCAACGATCCACTTTTGCCCTTCTCATTCTCCGTCGCCACCGCCATACTTTTTCCGCCATGTGCGTATGAAAACAAAGGCACTGCGCATGCGCGTTTCATTTCATTTTCCTATTGTCCCCAACATTATACCGGTATTACAGCCCTAATAAATACTATATCTATAGATAACACAACAATTAATACATGTATTGTTGAATCAATAAGACACGATGATCCATTTGGCAAAATAAATCCATTGGGTATCCTTGTTGGTCTTCAGACAACAGTTCTGACGGCTAAAGAACCAAATGGGACAGGCAAAAAAAAAAAAAAGAAGAATTAATAAGACATTAGAAAGTGATAAGAACACATTAGAAATAGCAATAGCTTCATAACAGACCAATAAATCAAAACATTTTCATCAGCAGATGTTTGCATGTTCAGTAAAAATATTTCAACAACAAGTTTTTGATTAAAATCATCAATGAACTTCAGCCTCACGTTATGTAAGGTAAGTTTAATGTTGGACTCATTGTCTTTTGTTAGACCAGTTTACGATAATGTCTGTATGTATCATATCAAATACAGGGAGTGCAGAATTATTAGGCAAGTTGTATTTTTGAGGAATAATGTTATTATTGAACAACAACCATGTTCTCAGTGAACCCAAAAAACTCATTAATATCAAAGCTGAATGTTTTTGGAAGTAGTTTTTAGTTTGTTTTTAGTTTTAGCTATTTTAGGGGGATATCTGTGTGTGCAGGTGACTATTACTGTGCATAATTATTAGGCAACTTAACAAAAAACAAATATATACCCATTTCAATTATTTATTTTTACCAGTGAAACCAATATAACATCTCCACATTCACAAATATACATTTCTAACATTCAAAAACAGAACAAAAACAAATCTGCGACCAATATAGCCACCTTTCTTTGCAAGGACACTCAAAAGCCTGCCATCCATGGATTCTGTCAGTGTTTTGATCTGTTCACCATCAACATTGCGTGCAGCAGCAACCACAGCCTCCCAGACACTGTTCAGAGAGGTGTACTGTTTTCCCTCCTTGTAAATCTCACATTTGATGATGGACCACAGGTTCTCAATGGGGTTCAGATCAGGTGAACAAGGTGGCCATGTCATTAGTTTTTCTTCTTTTATACCCTTTCTTACCAGCCACGCTGTGGAGTACTTGGACGTGTGTGATGGAGCACTGTCCTGCATGAAAATCATGTTTTTCTTGAAGGATGCAGACTTCTTCCTGTACCACTGCTTGAAGAAGGTGTCTTCCAGAAACTGGCAGTAGGACTGGGAGTTGAGCTTGACTCCATCCTCAACCCGAAAAGGCCCCACAAGCTCATCTTTGATGCTACCAGCCCAAACCAGTACTCCACCTCCACCTTGCTGGCGTCTGAGTCAGACTGGAGCTCTCTGCCCTTTACCAATCCAGCCATGGGCCCATCCATCTGGCCCATCAAGACTCACTCTCATTACATCAGTCCATAAAACCTTGGAAAAATCAGTCTTGAGATATTCCTTGGCCCAGTCTTGACATTTCAGCTTGTGTGTCTTGTTCAGTGGTGGTCGTCTTTCAGCCTTTCTTACCTTGGCCATGTCTCCAGTGATGTTGCAGCTCTGAAATATGGCCAAACTGGTGGCAAGTGGCATCTTGGCAGCTGCATGCTTGACTTTTCTCAGTTCATGGGCAGTTATTTTTGCGCCTTGGTTTTTCCACACGCTTCTTGCGACCCTGTTGACTATTTTGAATGAAATGCTTGATTGTTCGATGATTACGCTTCAGAAGCTTTGCAATTTTGAGACTGCTGCATCCCTCTGCAAGATATCTCACAATTTTTGACTTTTCTGAGCCTTTCAAGTCCTTCTTTTGACCCATTTTGCCAAAGGAAAGGACGTTGCCTAATAATTATGCACACCTGATATAGGGTGTTGATGTCATTAGACCACACCCCTTCTCATTACAGAGATGCACATCACCTAATATGCTTAATTGGTAGTAGGCTTTATGTATGATGTTGGATAAATGTCCAGAGCACAACTTGTAAACTATTCTGAAAAGAAGTTATACAGGAGCAGTCCAAGACACAGCTTCTCATGTGTCACATTGCTATTCATTCAAAACACTTATGCATAGCTGTATTTTATACAGCTCTTCCAGAATTCAAAGTACAGGCTGATGTGAGTATTTAATGTACGGGTCAGCTCTACTGAATTTCTGAGTTTCTAGAGCAGACACAGAGCTCACATCACAACAGGCTTCAGGCGCCATTTTAGTGATTTTAACAATATCGTCACGGCCTTGGTCCATTTGATCATTTGATCGGCCTTTGTTGTTATTATTTATTTTATTTTATTTTCAGTTGTTACAGACGGGACAGACATGACTGAGGGATAGGAAAGGGAGAAAGAAAGATAAAGGAAAAGAAAAACAGAAGGGAAGAGGGACAGTGAGAGAGGGCACTTAAAAAGAGAGAGAAGAGAAAAAAAATCTCCTGGATCGCCTGTTGAGAGAAAAAGAAGAGAAAACAAGCAAAAAAAATACAGAGCAACATACTAAACACAACACCATCACGTTAATCTAAGTGTAAACAGCAGTAAATACTAAATATTGAATGTTGTTGTGTAGTGTTGAAATCTCCCAATTCTTTTGATCTTTGGGCTGAAGGAAGGACAATACTCGGTGTATAAATGCTCAATCAACAATCATTTATTTCCATACAATTCAACACAAAGAGCATTTAGAACCATCATGATGGGGAGACATGCATGAAGAGGGTCACACCAGTCTCGAAATGGTGACGTGTTACTCAGCTTCTTATAGCCGCTAGTGGCCCCCACCTAGTCGTAAAAGCCCAAACATTCACATTCTTTCTCCCTTACGGCGCCTAAGTTATGACCTCGGCTCATTGCTCCTCTGCTCTAGACACAAAGTCTCCTTCTGTTTATGATTCAGCAATAAAACATGTCAAGAACACAGTATGAGACATTCACAGCAGATCAAGGATACAGAGTGATGTACACTTATCTAATAAACTAATAAGTGAATATGTTCTTTTAACTCAAAAGTATAATGAGAACTAAACTACATACAGATCACACACTCTATATTAAAGGGTATAATATGATCTACAGCAGTATTCTAATTCAACTACTTTGATTACATATATAAGGTAACATATAATAACAGAATAATCTCACAGTAGCAAGCAGGACCGACAGCGCACAATGTGCTTGGAAATAGCAGCCAATAAAGGTGTAGTTTCAGCAGTTTAAGCAAGTATTTCTAACTTTTATTTGAATATTCATTTTCTACCATCTCCTCTTAAAAGGTAATTGCCAGGTAACCCGCCCTCCCCCTTTGCACACACATGCACACAAACAAAACACACAGTATAATTTACAACCTCATTATAGTGAATAAATATTTATGCCATTTTACACCATCAAACTTAGATAGCTAAGGATCAAGAACCTTTTGTTCTTTAAAGAACCATTTGCAATACCTAAAGAACCATCTACAAAATAAAAAGGTTCTTTGATGTATGATGGTTCATATGACATCTGAAGATTTAAGAACCATAACTTTTCTGAGAGTAGAGGAATTCTGGCCTACTTTATGTTGGAGAATTGTTTTAATTCAGCCACACTGGTGAGTTTTCAAGCATGAACAGCCTATTTATGGCCAGACTTTGACCAGGCCACTCCAAAACCTTAATTTTTTTAAATTTTTTTTTTTTTTTTTTGGGGGGGGGGGTTGTAGCCATTCAGGGATGGGTTTGCCAGTGTGTTTCAGATTGTTGTCCTCCTGCATAGGTGCAGCAGTCTGGTTTGCTTATGGCTAGAAATTGTCTTTCAGGAGTTTCTAGTAGTGAGCATTTACTTTTTCATCAAGGACCAGGTAGGTTGATGATCAGGAAATTGTGGCAATATTTTTTTCACATCAGTACAAACTGAATGATGTTGCTACAGGTATATTTACATGAGATCGGTCAGACAGTCAGTACCTACTGTATCTGACATTGCTTTATTATCTGCAAAAAAACATAACACAGGTAAACATTGTTCTTAATGGCATTCACACACAACAGTAATGGATCAAGCTGAATCCTGCAATCTTGGCTGCTTAACAGTGAGAGGTCTTCCCTGTATTCCATGTGGGATGGCGGCTGTCTCAGGCAGGCCAGAAGCCAGCACAACACTACCAGTAATTGAAAGCTGTTCCAATCCAAAGTCAGCCAACCAAAGTCTGCTTTGTGTCTCCCCTGTGAGTCTGATTGTGGGTGTTTTTGATGCTCTACAGCAAGCCTCCTCCCGTTTGAGAGCTCTGTGACTTTCCATTGCATCTATGTGTCCCCATCTTTCCATGACGTATAACTAGTTTGTTTTGTTGTGCACTTCAGTGAGTTTTCTTGTTCTTTCATATTTGCTGCAACTCGCTCCACCCGTGTGTTTTAGCAGCTGACTCTTTACTGTAGAGCTGCATGCTAATTTGGTCTGAACAGCTCCAGAACAGTTCGTCTGTTTGCTGGTGCTTGGGAAAATACCTTTAATAAGCAAATGGCATCGCATCTCTGTCAATAACTGTCCTTTTCTAAATGCCTAGTTTGACTAAAAAAAAGTTTGCACTTATCAGTGAGAACAACATGAAATAAACAAAACATTCTTACTTGGCAGAATACATGACTCATGCAAAGGTGATAAGCTAGAAGAGAGTCTCAAACTTGTAAATGACATGAAAATGTTGTTTATATATATTTTTTTATCTGCCTTCCAAACCAAATACATTTTCAATTAAAGATCACTGCATTAAAAACACAGCACAATATTTCGTGTTTCACAAGTGATTGTTTGCAAGTTCAATTCATTTCATGCTTCTCATGAAAACACCACAAAATGTCAGTGTTTGGGAGGAAGAGAAGAGCAGCCATATGGACACATGGAGCGGTCCAGACCTACTGGATCCTATTGGCGAATAAAAGAAAGCTAACATAAGTTAACTTAATTACACAGTCAGAAAGAAACCCTCATAATCACAGAATCACACTTAGGGACATTGCGAAGAAAAAAAACCCTCCCTTTAACAGGAAGAAACCTGACTCCTAGAAGAGCAGCTATGGCCCAATTGTTTGGGGGGTGAGGGGAAAGTCACACCAGAACAAACATTTTAGGCTTAACTTAAAAGCACAGAGAACGTCTCCCTTCCAAACCCAAGCAAGAAGCTGGTTCAAAGATAGAGGAGCCTGGTAGCCGAAGGCTCTAATGCCATTCTACTTTTAAATACTCTATCAACCACAAGTAAGCCAACAGTCTGAGAGCAAAATGCTCTGTTAGATATTATGCTGTCTTTAAGATGTAGCCTGATTATTCAAGAATTTGTGTTTGAATTTCACTGTGAGCCAAAGAAGAGAAGCTAATATGGGATAAATACAGTCTCTCTTTGTCTGTGAAGGTTCTCAGTCATCCAGGTAATCGTAGTCAAAGGAGCTTGCAAAGAAAAGCGTCTGGACTTCTTTAAGTTACTTGAAGACGTTTCACCTCTCATCTGAGAAGCTTCTTCAGTTCTAAGGTCAAATGGTGGGGAGTCCCAGATTTAAACCTAGTGGGAGTAACCCCCTACAGAGGGACAAAAGGACCCCCTGATGATCCTCTAATCGCCTGAGCCAAGGTGTGAAACTGAATGTGGGTCCCAATCAGCCAGAGTTTCGGGTGAGCTCATTGTGAAACCTGGCCCCACCTTATCATGTGAATTCCTGAGGTCAGATAGCTGGCGGATCTGCCATCTATAATCCAGTTGTGAGTTCCCTCCCCAGACGCCTTAACGCCCACTCACATCCTGGGCCATCTGACCTCAGGAAATCAGATGATAGGGTGGGGCCAGGTTTCACAATGAGCTCACCTGAAACTCTGGCTGATTGGGACCCACATTCAGTTTCACACCTTGGCTCAGGCGATTAGAGGATCATCAGGGGATCCTTTTGTCCCTCTGTGGGGGGACACTCCCACTAGGTTTAAATCTGGGACTCTCCACCATTTGACCTTAGAACTGAAGAAGCTTCTCGGATGAGAGGTGAAATGTCTTCAAGTGTTGGGTCTGTGTTTCCACAAACCCCGCTAATTCTAGAGACTTATTCATCATGAAGAAAACAAGACAGTCGATCGATCCATTACTTGCGCAAGGGAGGCCTCGTCTGTGTCCAGCACGACAAAGAACCCCAAAAATGGTGGCCTCCTCTCGCTGCCTTTTATTGACAAACTTCAAACAATAGTTTACAAAGCACCTCCCCTTGCAACCCCCCTTTGGTTACAAAGACAAGGCACTGTATGTAAATGTATACTGTGTGTGTGTGTGTGTGTGTGTGTGTGTGTGTGTGTGTGTGTGTGTGTGTGTGTGTGTGTGTGTGTGTGAGACCTCCTGCTGACCAAAGGGTCATAAACCCAGGAAGCTTACATCAAAAGAAACAGATCTTTCAGATAGGATGTATCTACAATAAAACCTCCCCCAGCACAGAGTGGCTGGAGAGGTGGTCAGGATCAAAGGAATGGCTTTGATCCTACTGCTTAAACTAAGACTGTACAAATTTAAGAAACACAATGGCAACATTCAACAATTAGACTTAACATTTCCCTCCTTTTTGTCATTGTTCTTAAATTTCAACTTATGCACCCTTTGTTTGGACAGTGTCAGTATAGATTTCATTCATACACAGTAAACTACATCCTATACATAAGCAAATCAGTATCAACAGTCCAAAAACAGGAATTAATTTTTTCAAAAGAAGATGCCACCAAGGACCAGACGGCAACCAAGCTATCCAGCCTTGTGGCGGATCTACTCCTGTCGTGCAATTCATTATGTATTTCTTCAAGTAAACAACTGAATGTCAAAGGTCAAACAAGAAGAATCATCATTCTCAAAAATCATACGTCACTACAATCCAACTGTATACAGACATAGGTATTTAAACGCATCAGTTGACTTTATTGTTTGTCCATGTGGCTCTCAGCTAACTTCAAAGCTGCAGCCTGGTCAACACCCGTCTTTATGACTCCTATCAACCCCCCAAATCTTCTCACTGTAGGCATCCTGTGGGGGTTAGAGTCAACTGGTGAATTATCTGCATTTACAACTCTTCTCCTGTCCTGTTGTCACCACAGAAAAAGCTTTGTAAAGGAAATTGGATCAAGCTGTTTTGATCTTCTTGGCTCAAAACCTCAAGTGTTCATGATGTAAATGTAGACAAAAGGCTTCTCTGTTTACATCCTTCTTGCAGAAGACAAAAGAATAGGTGATGTTGCCATGTTCCATGGTTGATCTCCAACTTGGACTAATCCATTGTCCTTCATACACATAGGCAATTGGCCTGTTTCCAGTTCGTTTAGCTGTTCAATGTCCTGCAGCAAGTCATATTCTTTGAGTCAGACGAGCAGGTCTGACTCACCAGAGCAGTTCACCTTCCCAGCTACTGGTGAATCAACCTTCCATTCAGGTTCAGAGCAGTTGAAAAGTTGGCAGTGTTCCCGGATGTGTTGCTAAGGCAACCAAACAAACTGTCTCGCTCTCAGTGATGCTATAGGGCCACAGTCCAGAAGAATGTGTAGCCAGTGGCATCACAAGCATAACCATTGGTCTCATTCTTTATGTGAGCGGTTGTGTTCTTAAACTGCCACCAGTAGTTGTTGAAAACCCATGCTGGTACTGGGTGTGGTTTGCTCTGTTCCAGTGCGCTCCCTGTCATCCCACTCAGGGTCCACAGGCACAAGAAGATGCACAGCACATTCCCAGCCATTCTGATGAGTACCTGTGGCTCAGTTGGTTTCTTCACCGGATTGAGACGAGGGGCCCTGGAGGCTTTCCCCCCCCTTTGTTCCCGGTCTTCCTGCCACTTACTCCGAGCTGGCCTGGATGTGTGTCACCTTCTTGCAGTGCGCTTGATATATCCAAGTGTTCCTTCCAGCAATCTTCACTGCTGTGGTCGTCGTCAGCAGCATCCGATATGGACCTTCCCATCGTGGACTGGACCAGCACTTCCTCTCCATGGCCTTATCATCATCCAATCTCCAGACTTCAGGCTCTGCTCCTGCGAAGAAACAGAATCATCTGGCAGATCATTTGTTCTCATGACTACTTTACTTTTAAACATTTTCAAGCATCTAATCTGCCGATATGCTCTCTCTTCTGCTTTTCTATCATCACTACAGAAGACTGGAACTCTAAATCCTCTAACATGTGTAATCTCAAAGAGTCAGACCATTCTCTGTTGGAGTAATCCTCGTGTACTTATTCTATACAGTCTAACCATGTCCTGCCTGTCTTCCTAAATCTTAACTTTACTGTTCCATTAGTTCTCTCTGCCTGCAAAAGTTTTTTTTTTTTTTAAAAGTATTTAATAATCCTAGAATGAGTATAACGACTGCTCATTTCCCTCCTGTTTGAGACATGGCAAAGCCAATGGCTCAAAATAGCAGCAGTCTTATACAAATTATTAGGCAGTACTGGTTTATCACACAGATAAAAAAAATCATCCTGCAAGCTTGCTCCCTCTGTAAGTCACAACTGTTTTCCTGCTGTAGGTGAGTGGATGTGCATGTCTGCTGATGCTGTATTTCTAAAATGTTAACACCATGTTTAACTACAGCTGCCTCTTTTGCGATCTTATCTGCAAAAACTTTCCCTAATGCAACCGGATCTTTCCCTCACATGTGTGCTGCACATTTACAAACGGCAATTCCACTGGTTAATAACGCTGCCTCCAGCAGATTTTGCAAAAGTTTGGTGTGTTCTGCAGGTTTCCCTGTAGAGGTTGTCACCCCTCGTCTCACTCACTGCACTACAAAGAAATGTACAGTAGCAAATGTATACTGCCTATCAGTGTATATTGTCTCTCTACAGCTTTACACGCTTCCGTTAAAGCTAGCATCTCTGCTGCTCAAGCAAATATGAAACATGCTAGTTGTCCTACATAGATAACTCTCTCTCACTGTCTGCTACAGTAAAACCTGTTCTAGTCTGTCCCTCTACTATTGTAAAACTCAAATCATCAACAAACCAAACCTTTCCCTCAACGAGTGGCACATCTATTAAGTCATCCCTCAGCTTACACTTCTTCTCCTCGCGCTCTCTACACTCATGAGAAGTGCCCTCCTCCGTTGGCAAAAAGGGTTGGACAGATTCAGAATTGTGCACCACTTTATGGTAATATGTGTGGTTGTGAGAGTAACAGTAACATTAAAGACAAGTGTCTTGTAGGTGACAGAAATGTAAGTTTAGTCTGCAGTAGTAGACATCTACCTCGTGTGGAACTAACAATGTCAAAAGGTGAAATAAACTATCGAAACATTGTACAGCTTAAACTGCTGCACATACTGATCTCACGCATGGAGGTAAAGCACGAGCAACTAGAGCTAATCTTTTAGGATAGTAAGTTACTGGCTTCACTTGTGGAAAAAGTGCTGTTAGTTATTTTACAGTCACCTTGTATTTGTGCTGTTCACAGAACCACAAGTCCATCGCTGGACCTCCTCTGCGCTGTCACTTTTTGGAGCTTGGCACGCTCCCTCAGCTTCCAGTTAGTGGGCGATCCTCTCAGTCACTCCTTCTCGTCATGGCACCTCACGACATCTACAAATTGAAAAAATGACACTCCTCTCGCCACACGGCTTTCGCCATGTGTCAACTCCCCAATGAGACATGTACAAGAATGTTGCACAGTCTTCCTAAAACAATCTCCAGGGTTTGTCCCTTGGAGCAGCTTCACTCCAAGCTGTAACCCTGTGTAAAAACATTAATCAGCACTTAAATGTTCAGCTTGTTTAGCTCCCAGCTCCTGTATCACAGAAGACAAAGTCTTAAAATTAAAACAACTTCACATTTGCAACCAACTATAGATCATAAGAGTAATAAAGTATTCAGCATCACAGAGACAAGTATCATTGCAGGTTTATTCTAAACTCATTAAACTCCTACGTTTTCCCATAATTTATTCCAAATTATTTAACATCTCAATGTTGTTCCACATTGTAATCAGTAAACTTCACTTATAGGCCATCAAAGCCTCATCTGAACAAGGATGCACCACTTGCATAGGTTTAATACTTGTAAATAAACAGCTAATCACACAAATCACTGCAACAATAATAGAAAACATTGTTTAATGTTACTTCTGGACCCCACCTCTTGACGCATGGACACTCTCATGCGTCAACTCACCAAACCTGGATCCCTGCCTTAAAAACTGGCTCCACCAGGAGCCTGCATACTCACCATCATGGCCTGGAAAACAAGATCTGGAAGTAAAATCAAACTTCACACTTATAAACAAGTATATCACAAGAGTAACAAGCATTCAGCATCAGCAAGACAAGTGTCATGTGCAGGTTTTCTCAAATCATTAAATCACTATTGTTACCATAATTCGCCTCAAACATGGATCATCCCATGTGCTCAGTTAACATTAATGTAATCGGTGACTTCCCTTAAGCAAAGTCACTCCACTCATATATTATTATGGGTCCAAAAGTGGCCAGCAAATGAGCCCATAATAAACTATTCCATAAATATCGTAATCTCTTATTTGTTTTACTCATGTCACTTGTCCACTTCTGCTGAATGCTACATGCACGCTTAAAGAAAACAAAACCTGAAATAAAGAAACAAACATCCACCAGTTGTTCTGCTAAAAACCACATCATCAAATCACATGAAAAACTGCAATGCTGTAAGAAAAAATGCAAATGTTAGCGCTGCGCAGGTGTGTACACACTTTCTCACAGTAACTTCTGTGAGTACCACAAGCCCATGAATAACACACCTCTGATAGATTCACAAACATAAAAATGGCATTTAAAAGGTTAAACCATCACGCAACCTCAGATGTTGCTATCATCTTTCTGCTCCTGTAACAGAGACACACACAGAGATACATCCACACCTTTGTCAAGTGGGGGTTGACTTCACACAATGGTGTTAAGTCAGTCAGTCAGTTCCCCATTTATTTTAAAATTCTTACTCATTCACTCAGTGATTCCTTCTTTTGCTAATTGTGGAAATTATCGTCGCATTCGTTTCCACGCTCAGCAAAACAACGTCATTTCAAAAAGAAAAATAATTTAGACTGGATTTTCTCGCTGAATCCTTTTGGACAGGAACTTGTCTCAAATAAGTGGATTTCTCCTGAGCCCATTTTAATTTTGGAGAAGCTCACTTTGCAACAGTTTTCTCGACGACGCTTCGATTCTGATCGTGCAGATCTGCTCAAACAGAGATCATCAAACAAAACTTTCAGTGCACCATGAAAGTAACAAAATAAAAGAAAGAAAATAAAAGAAATCAAAGAAAATAATGGAAAGAAAGGCCTTGTTTAAGTCATGACACGTGTTCTTCATGCCAGGGGGATAAATCGTAACAACCCAATTGGCAGGTTCAACTTTAGTAATAAAAGACAAATCAACAGCCAGTTTAATCTCAAACATTCATCCAATCAGCCATACACACAACATACAGCATAACCCTGTTGTCTTAGCACATAATAAGTTTTAGTTCTCATGTAACTAAATGTGTGCCATGGTAAAACTTCTTCACACACCAGAAACTCACAATCAGCTCACTCAACTCACTCATTTAAGACCTCTCATCAGCATTCTGCTTTCTCCTCTATAATGCAACCATCTGTCCTCCTATAATATTCAGTCCACTAGTCTATGTATCACTTTCATCTTACTAGTGACTTGGACAAGATGACAAACAGAATCTCATGCTTAAGATGCTGTCTGGTCTTCATGAGTATCATTTATGTGTAAATGCATGTAGGGTTAGTATAGTTAATGCATTTTCAGTATGTTTTTGTGTTCTTCTCTCATCACACTTTCATTATTCTCATCACTGCTTAAAACAACACACATCTCTCTCTGTTTTTTTTCTTTAACTGTACTTTTCTCCAAAACAGAAAATAGCATTACAGCTGTTTCAGACTGAGAAACACCAAACACTCATCATGCTATCATTCATCCACACAACTATTTTATTTCTTTTTGTCCACTGGGCAGGTGACATGCAGAATCACGTCTGCCCCAGCTGGATACCTTTCACACACACCATGACGTCAGACACTCTCACACTCGCCGAATTGATCAGGAGAAAAACTTTCTTCATCTTCACACTCTGTTACAGAAACACCATATGTTTTTTGTTTTTTTTGTGTTGTGTCAGGGATGGATATGTAGTTGTAACGTTTGTGTTCACTTTCTTTCCTTTCTGTCTCCTCTCTTGCCTAGTCTGTCTTGGACTCAATGCTGCTCCTAATATGCCTTTAATCTCTCCTCCACTTCTGCCTCTGCTCTCTCACGTTCATCTCTGGCTCTTCTTTCTGCTAACATTCTTGCTCTTTCTAATGCTTTTCTACGGTGTTGTTCTAAAGTAGTTGCAGTGGATTGAGCTGTAGTTTCATCCTCAGGTTTCACAACTACTTCTTGCAATATTGCTCTTTTAACATTCTGTGCTTCTCTCCTCTTCTGAGCCTGCTCCAGCCACAACTTAGCAACTGCTAACTGAAATTCCTTCCTCTGCTTCGCTTTACCTGTTTTACCTGCTACACTTACAGATATTCTTTCTACCAGCATTTTACACTTAACTTCCACTAATGTCCCTTCAAATCCACATTTCTTACACCAACAACCTACATACTGCGTGCTGCCTGGTGAAAATTTCTCCATGAATTTTACATCTCCTTCTAAGGCAGACTTACACATTTTATTCTCCATTATGACAATTTTCTCAAGTTTGCGGTAGGCAACGCCTTACTCCAAAACCCAGGCTATGTGTACACAACAGGTCACAGAATTACGTTAACACCACTTTAGGTTTCCTTCTGTGTTGCTGCGTTCACTTTACTGGCACTCATACACACGTACGTTCATTCACACTGTTTATAGGCCTGTAACTTCTGTTGAAAGCTCTCAAACGCCCCAAATGGCGGAGAATTCAACCTTCGGACACTCTCCAACGCCCCAAATGGCGGAGATTCCGGACTCCGAACCTAGGTTCTCTCCACGCCCCCAAACGGCGGAGAACTCTCTACGCCCCAAGCGGCGGAGAAGCCTGCGTCTCTCTCACGCGGCTAGCGCGCTCCCGGACTCACGTTTAACGCACAGCCCGTAGCCGCTCTCTATTGTTTTGGGTCACGTGCGCTCTCGTGACCAGCGCTCCCCCGGACTCAAACGTTTCACGCAGAATCACGGTGACGCGTATCTAGGATCCACATTCATTCACACGGTTATAGAGACGCTCTCTAAGGCCTTCTGTACTCACTGTTTGTTTACGTTCATGGGAAGAGTCTCTGGATCCCGTCAATCGTCATCCATCCCGAGGGGAGGTCAGGCGCAAACTTCCCGGCCTGGTGGCAAGCCAAAAACACCAGGGCTTTACGTCAATCATCCCAGACGTTGCGGTGGCGTCCTCTCCCTCTCCTCGGTGGATGCAATGTGTTAGGATCCGGCTCGAAGGACCAAATAAATGTTGAAAACAAGACAGTCGATCGATCCATTACTTGCGCAAGGGAGGCCTCGTCTGTGTCCAGCACGACAAAGAACCCCAAAAATGGTGGCCTCCTCTCGCTGCCTTTTATTGACAAACTTCAAACAATAGTTTACAAAGCACCTCCCCTTGCAACCCCCCTTTGGTTACAAAGACAAGGCACTGTATGTAAATGTATACTGTGTGTGTGTGTGTGTGTGTGTGTGTGTGTGTGTGTGTGTGTGTGTGTGTGAGACCTCCTGCTGACCAAAGGGTCATAAACCCAGGAAGCTTACATCAAAAGAAACAGATCTTTCAGATAGGATGTATCTACAATAAAACCTCCCCCAGCACAGAGTGGCTGGAGAGGTGGTCAGGATCAAAGGAATGGCTTTGATCCTACTGCTTAAACTAAGACTGTACAAATTTAAGAAACACAATGGCAACATTCAACAATTAGACTTAACATCAAGCAACTTAAAGAAGTCCAGACGCTTTTCTTTGCAAGCTCCTTTGACAGTCTCTCTTTGTATTCTCAGTTATACTTTCACTGCAGTGTTGTGGATGAAACAGAGGCATTTTAAGAAGCTTTTAGAATCATCTGAAAATAATGAATTATTATATCTAGTCCATCCTAGAGGTGATACATGTATAAAGTTGCCTTTCAGCAACACTCTGGAAGAAAATATTTCTAATTTTAGCGATGTTGTGCAAATGAATGAAGGAAGCCCTACATATTTATTTAGTAGGCCAAAGGAAGATTTTCTAAATGAGTGCAGTGCCGTTTCTTTATCAGATTGGGTATTATCTGCATTAAGGGCTTGCGTTTGTGAGTTATAACAGGGAGTCAAGCATCTTTGATTTGTTGCCTTATTTTGCAGAGAAGCTATCTGATTATTAAGTCAGAATCAGAATACTTTATTCATCCCGAGGGAAATTAGGGTTACAGCAGGCAGCACGCTAATGGCGCATGCGCACTTAGAAAGGAACCTTCTGACCAACTTTACACAAACATCACATTGGGCAGACATGTCAGAAAGGTAGGCTGATAGGAAAAAACAACGAAAATACACTACATGAGGTAAGAGGAGAAAAAAAAAACTCCACTCAGACTGAGCTCCTAGTGGGAGAACAGTTTGATAACAGAAAAAACACCTCAGCACAAAAGCACACCATAGAAACACAAGACAAGCAACAGGGGCGGGTAAAGGGTAAGAGAGAGCCGGTGTAGACAGCGCATCCGGTCCTGCAGCATCTGTGCTGGTCCAGTTGACTGCTATCTTCCCCGGTAGGGCACAAGCATCGAAGGCGTTGGAAAGGGAGGGGGGATGAGTGAGTGCTTATCAGTGTAAGTGTGTGTGTGTGCGTGTCCATAGTTTAGCTAAGTGATGACGTGACGAATCCTACTTCCGGGCCTAAAGTAGTCTGCATTTAATATGGCTTTTGTGTTGTTAACATGTTTAATGCTTTGTATTTTCTTCTATTTAATCTCAAAAAGCTCCTAAAAAAAGTCAGTGATCACCGTTGACCTCCCTCGGCTTTTATTACCGCTCAGTTTTTAAAACCTTAGGATGTAACTACAGCACAGCCCATGCAGCAGCATATGAATGACTAACCTAGCGGTCACGTTGCACATCATTATATACCAGCTAGCCAAACTTCAGTAACCCTACAAATGTCACTGCTGTTTGGTTTTCTTTCTTCATTTATGTTGGAAGTGATAAGAAAGCTGTTTTAATTTGTTTCCAAACCGCCGCAGTCAGGACATGCTATATTGTATTTAGATGGAAGCTAGCGAGCTAACTTCCTGCTAACTTCTAACTCCATTAAATGTCATAAATTCCGTTTTCATGGATGCCTGGATGTTAAACTCAGTTGTTACACCTGGTAGAGCAGAATGCTGATAATTTTATTAAAGATGAAAGACTTAAGACAGTGTTTTAACTCTCAGTAATGCCACAGTGATCATTTGATATATGGACCTGCAGCAGAGTTTAGGCCCAGACACGGCTAGTGACGTCAGACTGAACGATCGGATAGCGTCGAGCCGCTGTTTATGTAAACCAATCAGCTATAACATTATGACCACTTGCCTAATATTATGTTGACCCCCTTTTTGTTGCTAAAGCAACCGTGTGTTCCCCTGGTGAGCAATGCACACACCCAGCCATTCATGTGACATTTAAGAATGTGCGATTTAGACAGATTCCACTCTTGCATTGCTCTGTGATTCAGTTTTGATGCTCCGTGTCCATTTTTGACGCTTTCAGCTGTAGAAAAGGATCTACTGGGGCACCCTGACTGCAGCTATGTAGCCCCCTACACAGTAAATCATGATGTGCTATTTATTCTGACACTTTTCCACCAAAACTAGCATGGACTTTTTCTGTAGCAGGTCTTTTGGATCAGACAACATGGGTCAGACTTTGTTTCCCGTGTGCATCAGTGAGCCTTGGCCACTCGTCCCATACGGTAAAAAAATATATTTTAAAATACATTTTGAAATATATTTCAAAATATACAAAAAATGGCCAAAAAATATATGTGCTAAAATACATTTTAAAATATATTTATATATTTAAAATGTATTTTAGCACATATATTTTTTGGCCATTTTTTGTATATTTTGAAATATATTTCAAAATGTATTTTAAAATATATTTTGAAATATGTTTATGTATTTTGAAATGTATTTTAGCACATATATTTTTTGGCCATTTTTTGTATATTTTGAAATATATTAATAAAATATGTTTCAAAATACAATTTAAATTTATTTAAAATCATTCAAAAAAATATAAATTTAACCCTTCATATATTTCTAAGAAAACACATTCACATGTAACATCTGAAAGAAATCTTTATTTGATGTTTAAAACATACATATAGCATATCAATCAAGCAAGGAATATTCATTTTATAAGTTTATTCTCATTACATACTTAAACATTCTAAAAGAAACACACACACATATACATATATGTGTATATATATATATATATATATATATATATATATATATATATATATATATATATATATATATATATATATATATATATAAACACATACACACACACACATATGTGTGTGTATGTGTATATGTGTGTGTGATTGTATGAACATAAGTCAGCATACTTAAAATGTAATTTCTTTTCCTTTTCCAGCAGTCTCAGTTACCCCAGCTTTCACGGCAATCCTCAAAGCCCTTCTGGACACGCTGGGAAACCCCTTCCTTACCGCCACTGTAACAAACAAAAGTCACAGTTCTATTACTTTTATCAGAGTTAAAATACAAATGTGATTTATGTTAGCTGGCTTCATTTAGCAAACAGATATTTCTGTTTATATAGATACAGATATTAATACAGATATATTTTACGCATAATTTTACCTCTTTTTTTTCCTAGATGGGAAGTCTATCCAGTTCACATTACAGTAATGCTAACACCCCTTTTGGTCGTCTCTCCTTACCTTCCAGCATTCATAAATCTGTTGACCTTCTTTGTTTGAGACCAACCACTACAATGCATCATCACCTATTTGTATTAGTAACTTACTTTACAACCTATTTTAATGGTTGCAAAGTAAGTTACTTGTGCTGTATGCAATTTTAGATACACAGAAAGTCTTCACTTACTATATATGGCTGTCATAGTGTCCTTATCAAGGGCAGTTCTTCACTCTGCGCCGATGTCCGTTTTGCTCTGTCCTCCTATAAAAAGCATGAACATTTGAGTGTTTGACTAGTTTTAGATTTCCAAAAATTTGATATTTGTACAACTAAACATTTGAACTACAATATATGCTATTGAGCGATACTTTTATGGGTAATTTTTGGTAAAGAAACTGGTGACAGAGTTGTAGGCTTTTTAAAGTACTATTAGCTAACCATTTGAACTGACTTTCAAAGCTGATTACCTTTTAAATTGCTGTGGATCAAAACCTCCAGTGGGAAGGCGGCCATTAGAAGAACACGCACCATTGAACCTGAAAATAACAAAAACAAACAAAAAACAGAACAATATATAAGAGTCCGGTAGGGTAATAAATCTCTTCTGAAGCAATATAGTTCATTTTGGGTGAAAAACAAAACATTCCTCTAAAATATATATACTGACATCAGCAATCAACATCATGATTGTAATTATTTCCTTTTTAGTACATCTACTGCTGTTTGCATGTGTCAAGCACTACGACTGTATCTATGCATATGCAATGTCTAAGCAGTAGTATTGGTCTGAATGACAACAAACCTAACTAGTGTTTTGGAAAATCTGTTAGAAAACAGTTATTTCAATAATTATGATTAGCATGTGACACAGACACCGCATAAAAAACTACAACAACAAATACTTACTTTAGGAGGATGGGGGAGGGCAGCATGAGGTTGAGACTTTGACATCTGTAAAAAACAAATTCATGTATTACAAACAAGTCACTTAAAAATACATTAATGTGGCAGACTGTTCCCTGTTCAGATGCAGTGTATAAGTACAATCAGGGCTGTCACAACAATGGGGTGGGGCCAAGTGGCTGCAACCCTAGGTACAATGTGCAGGTATATATAATTACATATAATATATGTGAATAAAGCAAGAATCTGTTTAGGTTAGTCACTGTGCTGACTGATGCTTGCTAGGTTTATATGATTGCAAACTGCACAAAAACAACAACAGCAACAACATTAATGACAATGACAAACAAAATTACTTACATTTATGTAAATCTCACATTAGGAAGATCTGCATTCGATTTCATGGGCTGAAATAAATAGGCAGAAACATTACTGCTAAAAAAATAAAAAACAAAAACTCTAAAAAGCCTAAAAATGACTTAAAAAGCAAGGAAATGTGGAACATTGTAATTAGCGAACATTAATAAAGCATAACTGTTCTTTGTTTCTAACCTTGGTAAGTACTCTGTAGCCAGAAGGAGAGGTAGGATTTCTGTGAAAGCCAAATTAAATGTGAATAGGCTTTGATAGTTATTGAGAAGGCAGAATAATAAGAAAAGGCAAAAGTACGTCACAATATAATTAATTAAGTTACATATTTTGATTACCAAATTATGGAAGCGTGGAGCTGCCACCCAGGCAAAAGAAAAATAGAGCTGTATCACGTTATGACGTGAAATGTTTATTGTTCTAACATTATGCTTTTCATGTTTGTATAATATAATATCACGTTATTATAATATACATAATTGTCACGTTCGCACAATATTGTACGGACGTGATAATTATGTACATTTTTCGTACAATGTTGTTCAAACATGTTGTTCAAACATGATAGTATATTGTTAGAACGATAAACTTTTCACGTTATAACGTGATATACTTATATTTCTCTTTTGCCTGGGTGGCAGCTCTACGCTTCCGTTCCAAATACACGAGAATAAAGTTATATGGGAAAAGGCACCTGCTAGCTTGATGATGGAGGCTTCTTAGACTGGCCACCCGCCTTGGCTTCTTGTCGCCACTCCATGAAATAAAGGTCCGTTTCCTCCATGCCGGCTAATTATTCATCCTCATTAAAATCTCGTATATGTTCAGTTGGCAGAATTGAGAATTTTACATCTTCCAACCACTTAATTAACGCGAACATAATCGGCTTGTTTCTTCCCGTCTCCTGTATCCGGCCGTTCCTCTCGCTGTCAAATTTCGCGCCTCAGAGACGTCGTTATTTTTCAAAAAAAAAAAAAAAGAAGAAAGAAAGAAACAGCAACAACTACTAAAGAGAGTTTTTGCACGTTCATTGCACATTTGTGGGAATGTTTAAATATTTAATTTTTATTAATTACTTTTCATTATATCTTTATTTTTTAAACCACCGTGGCAATGTGCATGCGCATACACTCCTGCACGCAAAGGGCTTTGGAGTTGACGTAATGTCGCAATGCATTGTGGGAGCGCAGCACCATCTTGGCAGGTCACGAATCAAAACAAGATTGCTACGAACCATTCTGAAACGTAGCTCAAAAGAAAATGACGGTATAGAGACAGATTCTGTCCAGATGCAAAGAGACGGTACTTGATTGTTGAAATGTGGACCCGTATGAAATATAGCCGTGGAGTAGAAACCCTGAAGACCAAACCGCTATTGACTTAGCATGATCTACTCTCATACCTTGTCTGTGGAGTCAGAGCATACACGGCGCACCAATTTCGCAATTATAAATCTCTGGAGGCGCACATCCAATTCACCAAGGACTGGGTACAAGATTTGGCTATTTTTAAGCCTCCACGTTGTGAGTACGGCGTCATTCAAGCAAAGGTAAGTCAGCTTGAGTACTGCGAGTAAAATGCGTTTGATTCCCCCCAACATTTAAATTAGTGCTAGTAAAACTTCATTCGTGAGGGGGAAATTACAGTGAGAACATGTAGAGGCTCTGTTAGAGGGATAACATAGTGAGTTCAGTGCATTGATGTGACATTGTCCTGAAGGATTTAGTTATTCTTTATGGTTAAAGAAATTGCCCTAATTAATTCATATTTATTATAAATAATCCTAATTACACATCTTGCACACAAGAATTTCACTCACATGTGCTGTACCAATGTACCTGCACATGTGATGTGACAATAAAAAGTGATTTGATTTGTGATTTGATTTGACTTGCTTCCTTGTTTGTGTCCTGTGTCACTAAAAATACATTCATTACATACTTTAGGTTCATTTTTTGCTGATAGGTTTCTAAAAAGAAACATGCAGATTTAGAATATAACATGCAGCGTTCTATAGATGGATACATAAAAACACTTTATTTGTTACATTTATGATAAATGGATTTGAAAGTAAATAAAACACATTTGTGTCGGACTTGGCTTATTAAAGTTCTTGTCTTTAAATGAACTTTGTCTGTGTGTGTTTTAGGTCCTGCACTCTTAAAGACTGAATTGCAGCATTGCAGCCACAGGTCATTGTGAGCATCACAGGGAAGGTTGAAGCCGCCCACTGCAGCTGTATGACTAGAGTCGTGGAGACTTGCAGCCATGTCACTGCTCTTCTGTTTAATGTAGAAGCAACAGTGAGGATCTGTGGCACAAGGACTGTTACAGATGAACCTGCATACTGGGTTTTGCTGGGTAATATGACCAAGATACAGCCAGAGGTTGGCCATAAGATAGACTTCTCCTCTTCAGCTGCCCAAAAAAAAGGTTCTTGATCAAAACATAAACAGACCATTCGTTGTGACAGGTAAAAGAAGCCATCCTCAAAAAAGAAAAGTTCCACCTGCTACTGTGGAGGAGTTGGATCAACTGATGGGACAATATTTTTCCAAGCATAGTTCTGTTCTGAATAACCCATAATGTTTTAATTTAGGGGGCCATGTAAATACTTTGCATTTACTGAATATGTACTTACTAAATACCACTGTTCAAAAGTTGAATAAAGAAACAAAGAAATGTTTGCCTATTTTTAATTAAAAGCACTTTGTCGAACATCACATCAGTTACAATGTAGAAAAAATGTTATGTATAGTTTACAAATGACAAAATGTTCACATAAAATCATGACAGCATTTGTATAATATCACCCACTACTAGCATTCTGTAATTTACTGTCTCTTTTGAAAACTTATCACTACATAAACAGCACAAGACTTAAAAGTATTTAACAAGAGCATTTTTCCCTGGTTTTACTACCACACTGGGGCACATGTTCACCAAAACGCAGCAAACCTTTGCCATCTTATCCAGGAAGGTCACCTTTTTACCCTCACATGGAAGAAGTAATCTGATTGGCATGGTGGTATGTAGCATGTAGTTTGAAGCAGGGATTTCGTAGTGCCCCATGTGTAGTGTTGGAACCCAGTCAGGATTTGTTTCATTCATTTCATAGGCTGGTTTGTTGCAATAATGCCAAATAATTAGCAACTCTATAAATAGAAGGTAGTTCTGCATGTTTGTTCTAAGTTTGTGCTATTGAAAATAAAATTAACAGGCTATAAATAATAATATGAACTTATTTAGAACTTACCTGAATGAAAATACTGGAGCACACCAACAGATATCTGTGGCTGGTAGAGAACTGAATATCAGCTCGTCTCGCAGCTGCTATCCAGGCTAGACGCCTTCTTTTGGTAACATCCAACACATAAGCTCCCTCATGATGTTTCCAGGTGAGGAAACAATGAAAAGAGAGCCTGTTTTCAAGCTTATTCCTTTGTCGGTAGTGCAATCTAACATTACAACCGACCACACAGCAAGCATTTGTTTGGCCTGCTAATATGGCGCCTTGACCAAAAATCGTGGCTACGCCCCATCCCGTAAGATCACGCTCCAGAGCCCTATTAACGTACGGATCTAGAAAGAAGACGCTGCATTTTTAACTCTGAGGGAGATGGAGAATGAGCCTATTTCCAAAACAGTGGAGTGTGTTCCTTTAAATACTAAATTGTATATATTGTCAAAAACTAAAGTGTACATAGCAGTTGTTGTATCTTGTTTACTGTATCACTGACAGATAATTTCAAAGTCAATGAACGCTACATTATAGTGAGATATTGTGTAATGTGAAATACTGTAAGCAAATGAATAAACAACCTAATTCGTGATAGACCTTTGACTCTGTTTTGTTTGAATCCAACTGTTTTTTGCAGATGTGCATAAAACATGTTACTTTTAGTATTGTTATCATTATCATCATTATTGCACTAAATATATTTTAAATAAAGGATACTTTGATATACATTCTACTGTAAGGTTGGAAATGTATTTTCTTCACCCTAAAATATGTTTTGAAATGTATTTTGGTTTGAAAGAAATACATTTTCAATTTCAAAAATATATTATTTTGGAGCATCACAAATACAAAATATATTTACCATATATTTGAAATATATTTTGGCCAGGAAAAATGTATTTTTTTACCGTATGGGGTGACTCTGTCGCAAATTCACTACTATTCTTTCCTTTGTCCAGTTTTGACAACTGAAACCAGGGATACCCCACAAGAGCTCCAGCTTCAAGGTGGTTTGCCTCAGTTCTCTAGTGATCACAAGTTGGCCCTTCACAACTTATTTGATCATTTCTCTTGCATTCGCAACTGCAAGTTGCATCCGCAAGTTGTGGATGATTACTACACCTTTCTAATGTGACGTTGCTGTCCCTCCCGCTCTGTTCCTGTGCTACTGCGAGTGTAACTACCGCCCCTCCCCCCTCATCCCAGCCCAGAGCACAAGGCTCAGGTGTGGAGTGAAGCTGAAAAAAGTGCGAGAGAGAGAGGGTGAGTGAAGGAAAAAAAAAAAAAAAACAATCCACGGCTCGCGATAAGGAGCTGGCTCGCGTCGTTCACGTCAAAGATCTGGCTCTAAGAGCCATTTCGTTTGCATCACTAGTTCTTTGTAAAACCATGATTAAAATATATCAAACCGTTCAGAGTAAAACACCATAAAACCAGGAGTCAGTCAAGCCCAGTGCGTAAACGTTTGTAAAATGACAACAAGGCTACAACAAGACTGCAGCAATGTGGAACAATCCTGTAACAAAACAGAGGGAAGCAGTCATCAAGGTCCACCCTACTATATGCCACATTATAACAAATGCAAGAGTCCCACTGTTACACCCCGGCCTAGGCAACCGGCGTGCAACTCAGGAAAAATAGAAAAAAAGGGAAAAAAGGGCCCCCAAGCTCACTGCTCTTAAGGAGGGCGAACTCATAAAAAAAACTAATACGGGCTTCCACAAAAATAATCCCAAGACGAGATTTAAAGCAAGATACGACATTTATTTACATCACCAAACACAAGGCGCCAAACTTTACAACGGGGGGGGGGGGAAGGAAGATCGCGACCATGACATACAGAAACACAGGGCTTAAATACATAGAAGGAGCAATTAGGGAATGGATCACAGGAGGGAAACACAGCTGGGGCAAATTAGACCTGACAAGACAAGGAAATGTAAAGTGAACACACTAAGATAACACAGACTTTCAAAGTAAAACAGGAAACACATAACAGTCACGCCAAACCAAAACGCCTAAAACAATACACTACCAACGCCGAACCGTAACATACCCCCCCCACCCAAAAAAAAGGGCCCCAAGCTCACTGCTCTTAAGGAGGGCGAACTCATAAAAAAAACTAATACGGCCTTCCACAAAACTAATCCCACAAAAATAATCCCAAGACGAGATTTAAAGACGAGATTTAAAGCAAGATACGACATTTATTTACATCACCAAACACAAGGCGCCAAACTATTTACAACGGGGGGGGGGGGGAGATCGCGACCATCACATACAGAAACACAGGGCTTAAATACATAGAAGGAGCAATTAGGGAATGGATCACAGGAGGGAAACACAGCTGGGGCAAATTAGACCTGGCGAGACAAGGAAACGTAAACTGAACACACTAAGATAACACAGACTTTCAAAGTAAAACAGGAAACACATAACAGTCACGCCAAACCAAAACGCCTAAAACAATACACTACCAACGCCGAACCGTAACATAACGTAAAACCATGATTAAAATATATCAAACCGTTCAGAGTAAAACACCATAAAACCAGGAGTCAGTCAAGCCCAGTGACAACAAGGCTACAACAAGACTGCAGCAATGTGGAACAATCCTGTAACAAAACAGAGGGAAGCAGTCATCAAGGTCCACCCTACTATATGCCACATTATAACAAATGCAAGAGTCCCACGTACTACTCTCTAAAGGGCAATACTGAAATGAGCAGCTTTCCTGAAGAAATCAAACCGCTCTGCAGTGCTTAGCCCCCTAACGCTATCGGCCACCTTGGATGGGAAAAGAATGCCAAATGTCTCGGTTTGGTAGCGAAGCACAGCTGTTTCTTGTAAGGTTCTAATTATCAGCTGGGAAGTTGTGGATGTAAGTGCTGCATTTGTGGACATCATGTAAAAGCCTACCCAAAATCTACTTCACTACAGAAAGAACAAACTTGAGAAAAATTTAGTGAACTATATCAAGGCCATGGTGTTAGCATTTTCTTAGCAGATCAGATTATTCTGATAACACTGGAGTGCAGAGAGAACAGAAACAGTCTGACTAAGTTTTACACATTACAGTGTCTGTCGCTTGTCCATAGAATTTTTGCTGGAGAGAAACATTCAAAATTCCTGCACACTGAGAACACTTTACAGAAGTCTGTATTTTCAGTTTATTTTGGGGGAATCATATACATCACAACTGTGCTATTCAATCGAACTAAAATACAACTTTTTAAATGTTGTATTGATCATTTGTTTTGAAAGTAAAGCGAATGCATTGCTAACAAAAAATGCAAATGTTCTAAGTTTTTCTAAGAATTTCCTGTTTCTTTCATAATTATATTCAGGGGGCAAATGCATTTCTTATAAACACGAGTGAAGTGTCCTGTATGAAATACACACCTTTGGTTTAATGTGATAAAAAATACCCCAACAATAAAGGTCACAAATATGTCACATCTTCACTTTGTTCTGGAGATTAGGAACATTCTGAGAAACCCCCAAATCGGAAAATGTAATCTAATCTATTCTGGGTGTCACTTTGCTGACACTAGCACTGTCTGGCACGACAGCAGTGCGTTCTTTTCTGTTCTCTGAGCTGAGAGAGTAGGAGCCCGCTGCTGGCGCTCCACTCTTTGCATCCTGAGCATTATATGAGTGTAAATGTGCGTTAGTGTCTGCTTCAGTGTCATGAGTAGTGCAAGCCTGGCAATGTGTGTGTGTGTGTGTATGAATCTGTGTGGGTGGGTGTCTGTCTGTCTCAGACACCAACCACTGCAATAAAAGAATGCAAGCTCTGTAGAGTCTCTAGGGAGTTATACCTGTGTCTGTGAGAACTGTCATGTTTGTTTTTAATCTTTCTTCATGTTTTCTGTTCAAGGGCATGTTTGATGCATGATGGGCTTGATAGAGGATATGACTTGCACTTGACAGCCACCTCTCTGTATTAGAGGATTCATTTCAGCACCAATTTAAGAATATTCTACTTTTCTTCTGTTACCAAATATAAAATATGTGGGAGAGAGGATTTGCATATTTGTTCCGTGGCAACATGCAGACCTAGTTAAAGCAAGAAAATGCAATGTTCACTGTTTGCTGATTACCTGAAAAAGTGAACTAGAAAAAGAAAATCTTTGAGGGGCCAAGATTTTACCAAGTGATGATAAATTTCTGCAGAGTTGAAGCTTTTACTATGTTTTCTTATTTTTTTCCAGAGTTAGTGAGACAGGTTGACATCACCTATGAAACATCAGAGCTGAGAGCTAGTTAGTTTTTGCATTGAACAATGACTGAAAGTGGTGGGCTGGGGTTCCCACTTCTTTTTCCAAAGGTTGAGTGCTCTGTTACCAGCACCTATCCGCTCGGTAATTAAAATGTTTTATCTTACTTGGTTAATTGGTTCAAAGATGGAAGGTACCAAAGTTATTGTATCTGTCTGCATCATTTCTCTGAAAAACTGATTTCTTGAAGCTATGAGGTCAAATGTGAGTAAACGAATTATGATGAACAGTATTTCAGAATCAGAATCAGGATACTTTATTAATCCCTATGGAAATTATGTTGGTTACAGTTGATCCAGTACAGTAGCATTAACAAAAAACAAACTAGACTATTTATCAATACAATATGTTAAGATATGAGAAACAGCACAATATATACAAGTCACTAAGTGATAAATATTCAGGGTTTACGCATGTGATTATAAAAAAGTATCAAAATAGACAGCAACATTACAGATTAAGAAAGTGTGATCAAAAAGGATGTAATTATTGTAACTTTTACATTGTATTAGATAGAGGAATTGTACAGGGAGGAATGATTTCCTGTGCTGTTCAGTGGTGCTTTTTGGTAATCTCAGTCACTCACTGAACGTGCTCCTGTGGCTAGCCAGTATGTCATAGAGTGGGTGGGAGGTATTTTCCAACATTGTCTTTATCTTGTACAAGATTCGCCTCTCCGACACCACCTCAAGGGAGTCCAGTTCCATACCCACAACATTACTGGCACATTACTGGCCTTGCAGATCAGTTTATTGATTCTGTTGGCATCAGCAACCCTCAACCTGCTGCCCCAGCATGCAACAGTATAGAGGATAGCACTAGCCACAACAAACTCATAGAAAATCCAGAGTATTGTCCTACAGATGTTGAAGGATCTCAACTGACTCAGAAAATAGTGACGACTCTGGCCCTTCCTGTAAAGTGCAGTAGTGTTTTTAATCCAGACCAGTTTATTGTCTATGTATAGTCCAAGGTATTTGTAGTCATCCACAATGTCCACATTGACCCCGTGGTTTGGAACAGGGGTCAAGGGTTTCCTGGTCTTCCTGAAATACACAATCAATTCCTTGGTCTTTACCACGTTGAGCTGCAGATGATTCTGCTTGCACCACGTGACAAAGGAGTCAACCACAGCCCGGTACGATGCATCCAACCACTGCAGAGTCATCAGAAAACTTCTGATGATGGCAGATGGTCTCTATGCAGTGCCTGAAGTCTGTGGTATAGAGGGTGAAGAGGAAGGGGGAGAGGACAGTCCCTTGTGGTGCCCCTGTGTTGCTGATTACGTTGTCAGACACACAATGTGGAAGACGCCAATGTTGTGGCCTTCCTGTCATTTCATAAAACATTCTTTACAGTCAAGAATAATTAATAAGTTAACCCTTTAAAACTGGTCGGAGCGGGTATGCTCCGTTTTGCGTAACTATTTTTTCTCATCATCATATTTTTATTTACTTTTTCCTTTATAGAAAAATAAAACAAAACAAAAAAAAGACAAAAACAACTACCACAACAACAACAGAGAGAAAAAAACAAAAACAAACAAACACAAGACTGAGACATGTAAACGAAAAACTAATACAGTTTATATAATTCAGTCTACCAGTCATTTACACATTTGTCCTGACAAACTCAACCTGCCATTGGAGTGGGGCTGCCGCTCTCACTAAGGTTCTCTTCAGATCATCAGGTAAGTAATCCAATAGCGGGCGCCATATATCCAAAAAATATCTTCATTGAGTGGATGCTTAAAGCATCCACACAAGTGCTTTAAGCATCCACACTATTGAGTTCCTGTTTCTCTTTATTCTTTATCCTACTTTATTATTGTGTGGATGCTTTAAGCATCCACACTATTGAGTTCCTCTTGGGACTTCCGTACACTTTTTGGCACTTAACTACTTCCACAATTTTCAGCCGATTTTCACCGTTCAAATTTTAAAATATTCTGCTATTTCTGCTAATTCCTGCTATGTCTTTTGGTATTTTTCACTATTATACTTTTTAAAATATTAAGCTTAATTTGTCCCATTGAAATGAATGGGAAACTTCTGCAATTCTGCTAAAATTTGCTTGTTTCTGAAACTTAACTACTTCCTCATATTTTCACGTAGAACAACCATTCAAACTTTAAAATGTTCTCAAATTATTGGGCTATTCAGGTATGATTCAGCTTTTTCAAATCTTTTACCGTTTTACCTTTATGCCTCTTAAAGTTTTGAGTTGCAAAATTGTGATTTTTCACAAAATACATGCGTTGTTATGGTTGCTATGCACTTGGCTTCCAGTGTGACACTGAAGGTTTTGCAGTCTTCTCTTCATGTCCGAACAACTTCTTGCTACTTGCTCAATCTTCACTCAACTTCCACAAATTATACATCAAAACGTAGGTATTTTTGCTGGGTTTCCGAAAATGTCACTATCATTGTTGTGGGATTTATAGAATTTTGGCAAATCTCCTCAGACCAACACAAAGTCGCAAAACTCTCCATAGAAAGTCAATGGAGAGCTTGTTCAAAATCACCGCTTGATTTCTGTAATGAGAGGCATATTCGAATCGTCATATCTCCTTAACGAAGCAAAGTTAAGACATAAGGCTTGTCCTGGTATATCTTCAGACACTCCTGACGCTCACAATTCAAGAATTATTTTCTCACCTATTACCGTTCTGAAATGAGTTAGACTTGTTTGAGGGTAGGAAATTCGTCCTTCGCTCAGATTTCTTCAGATTTCAAACTCTGGAAATGAACCACTTTTTTCTCTCGTCATATCTTTTTAATGGATTTCCACAGAGACCTGAAAATTTCCATGATTGTTCACCAAAGCGTGCTGTCTCTTACGGTGAAAGAATGATATTGATACTCCAAATAGATTTAGAGTTAGAAAGCGTTGTTTGAGGGCAAGTCAAGGCAGTTTTTGCTTTGCTCTACTCAGTGATGGTGCATTAGAAGTCAATTATCTTTAATAATTCATATTTTAATGATAAATTGTCAACACTTTAAGATTCCCCCATTTCTTCTGAACAAAACGGTGTAAGAATGACCGTTCTAGCCCCTACGGTTAGGAAATTATGGTCATTTGTTTGAGGGGAGTCGTCATTATGAGAAATAGACTGCAAAAATCCTGTGTCTCTCTGTGCTGCGTGCACCTGTTTTGGCGGGAAAAAGTGCACAGGCTCTCTGATTGGTGGATTCAAATTCAGCAGCTCCAAGGCTGCTTGACTGAGCTAGAAGCTTACTTCTCTGTGTGTGTGTGTGTGTGTGTGTGTGTGTGTGTGTGTGTGTGTGTGTGTGTGTGTGTGAGAGAGAGAGAGAGAGAGAGAGGAAGCCTTTTTACGGGATGATCTCATTGTAAGATTCAAATTCAATATATTTAGACTGGTTGACTGAATTGGATCTTGTGTGTGTGTCTCTCTGTGCATGTGTGTTTCCATATGTGTCCATATTTGTGATTGTGTGGCTGTTATATATTTTTTTGCTGATTTTCTTTTCATTTAACAAGTATATTTGAGGGACCCTCAGCATGTTCAGCATTTTTTCAGCTGTCCATTTTGCTTTTCCAATTTTTCTGTTTAACTTATTACTATTGTGCTAAGTGGTGTGTGTGTGTGTGTGTGTGTGTGTGTGTGTGTGTGTGTGTGTGTGTGTGTGCGTGTGCGTGTGTGTGTGACAGAGAGAGAGAGAGAGAAAGAGAGAGAGACAGAGAAAGCCTTTTAATGGGATGATCTCATTGTAAGATTCAAATTCAATATATTTAGGCTGAGGAATTCAAATCCACAAATCAGGGCCTACACAGCTTCCCAGGCAGCCAATCATATATGTGGGCTCAGGCATTCAAATTTGCATATTGGGGAATTCGTGGCTTCTAAGTCAACAAGTCATCCATGTCATATATCTCTAAAAATTCATATTTTAATGATAAATTGTCAACACTTGAAGATTCCCCAATCACTTCTGAACAAAACGGTGTAAGAATGACCTTTCTAGCCTCTACGGTTAGGAAATTATGGTCATTTGTTTGAGGGAAGTTGTCACTATGAGAAATAGACTGCAATAATCCAGTGTCTCTCTGTGCTGTGTGTGTAAACAGAAGCACCTGTTTTGGCGGGAAAAAGTACACAGCCACTCTGATTGGTGGATTCAAATTCAGCAGCTCCCAGGCTGCTTGACTGAGCTAGAAACTTACTTCTCTCACTCTGTGTGTGTGTGTGTGTGTGTGTGTGTGTGTGTGTGTGTGTGTGTGTGTGACAGAGAGAGAGAGAGAGAGAGACCAACTTTAGGGCAGCATCTCATTGTTGGAAAAACATATAATATATTTAGACTGGTTGACTGGCATAGACCCTCTGTGTGTCTCTCTCTCTGTGCATTTGTGTATACATATTTGATTTTATGTGTAATTGTTGGCTGTTCCTTCTTGTTTTTTAATTTATTTTTATTTCTTTTTTTTCCACATGTGAACAACAATTAGTTTTGAGGGAACTTAACCATATTCTGTTTTTTTTTTCATCTTGTCATTTAACTTTTCCAATATTTCTACTTCAGTTATTGCTATTCTGCTCAATCATAGTATTTGTTCTAAATCATTGTTATTATGCTATATTGTAGTATTTCTGCTAAATCATTGTATTTCTACTATATTATATTTTTCTTTCTAAATATAGCATTTCTGCTATATAATTGTATTTCTGCCAAATTATAATATTTGTGCTAAAACAGTCTCAATTTAAAATTACAATATTCATAGGTCATCACAGTGTCTCTGGTAAATCACAATATTTCTGCTATGTTGTACTATTTTTCTAAATCATAGTGTTTCTGTAATGTTTAAGTATTTTTGGCTAAATATATTCTTTCTGTTATCTTATACTATTTCTCCTAAATTCTTGTATTTTTGAGAAGTTATCATGTTTCTGGTAAGTTACAATATTTCTGCTAAGTTCTGCTATGCTATTGTATTTCTGCCAAGTATTATGTTTCCTCTAAGATATTGCAGTTCTGCTAAATTATTACATTTTAGCAATGTTCCTTTGCTTCTGCAAAGTTTTTACAATTTCTGCAACTTTTCAGCTTTTTCAGCTACTTTTTGCATACAGCTTCAGCTTTAAGCATCCACACTGCATTTTCGCAGGAAATGCAAATTTTTCTAGTTCCAGTTGCTTCCGTACACTTTTTGGCACTTAACTACTTCCACAATTTTCAGCCGATTTTCACCGTTCAAATTTTAAACTATTCTGCTATTTCTGCTAATGTGCGCTATGACTTTTGGTATTTTTTGCTATTATACTTTTTAAAATATTAAGCTTTTTTCCTTTAATTTGTCCCATCGAAATGAATGGGAAACTTCCACAATTCTGCTAAATTTTGCTTGTTTTTGAAACTTAACTACTTGCTCATACTTTCACCTAGAACAACCATTCAAACTTTAAAATGTTCACAAATTATTGGGCTTTTCATGTATGATTCAGCTTTTTCAAATCTTTTACCGTTTTACTTTTATGCCTCTTAAAGTTTTGAGTTGCACAATTGTGATTTTTCACAAAATACATGCGTTGTTATGGTTGCTATGCTCTTGGCTTCCAGTGTGACACTGAAGCTTTTGCAGTCTTCTCTTCATGTCCGAACAACTTCTTGCTACTTGCTCAATTTTCACTCAACTTCCACAAATTATACATCAAAACGTAGGTATTTTTGCTGGCTTTCAGAAAATGTCACTATCATTGTTGTGGGATTCATAGAATTTTGGCAAATCTCCTCAGACCAACACAATGTCAGAAAACTCTCCATATAAAGTGAATGGAGAGCTTGTTCAAAATCACCGCTGGATTTCTGTAATGAGAGGCATATTCGAATCGTCATATCTCCTTAACGAAGCAAAGTTAAGACATGAGGCTTGTCCCCGTATATCTTCAGACACTCCTGACGCTCACAATTCAAGAATTTCTTTCTCACCTATTACCGTTCTGAAATGAGTTGGACTTGTTTGAGGGTAGGAAATTCGTCCTTCGCTCAGATTTCTTCAGATTTCAAACTGTGGAAATGAACCACTTTTTTCTCTCGTCATAACTTTTTGTTGGATTTCCACAGAGACCTGAAAATTTCCATGACTGTTCACCAAAGCCTGCTGTCTCTTACGGTGAAAGAATGATATCGATACTCCAAATAGATTTAGAGTTAGAAAGCGTTGCTTGAGGGCAAGTCAAGGCAGTTTTTGCTTCGCTCTACTCAGTTATGGTGCATTACAAGTCAAATATCTTTAATAATTCATATTTTAATGATAAATTGTTAACACTGGAAGATTCCCCCATCTCTTCTGAACAAAACGGTGTAAGAATGACCGCTCTAGCCCCTACGGTTAGGAAATTATGGTCATTTGTTTGAGGGGAGTCGTCACTATGAGAAATAGACTGCAATAATCCTGTGCCTCTCTGTGCTGCGTGTGTAAAAAGATGCACCTGTTTTGGCGGGAAAACGTAAACAGCCACTCTGATTGGTGGATTTAAATTCGGCAGCTCTCTCCCTCTGTGTCTGTCTGTGTGTGTGTGTGTGTGTGTGTGTGTGTGTGTGTGTGTTTAGTGGGAGAGAGAGGACCCTGCCCTTATTTGGCAGCATGTCATTGTAGGATTTAAATTGAATATAGTTAGACTGGTTGACTGGATTAGAGCCTGTGTTTGTATTTAATCGGTGGCCGACTAAATACTTTTTTGCCCCACTGTATGTACACGCACAGAGAAGGGGAAACGACACCAAAAATACATAATAATAATACACAGGTCCATGACTGCCCAGGGATCCTGGGTCGCCCAGTCACAGGACCCTGACACATATAGTAAAATTTTAAATTCAAATCCTTGAATTTGGTATCCAGATATACAGTGGGGCAAAAAAGTATTTAGTCAGCCACCGATTGTGCAAGTTCCCCCACTTAAAATGATGACAGAGGTCAGTAATTTGCACCAGAGGTACACTTCAACTGTGAGAGACAGAATGTGAAAAAAAAATCCATGAATCCACATGGTAGGATTTGTAAAGAATTTATTCGTAAATCAGGGTGGAAAATAAGTATTTGGTCACCTCAAACAAGGAAAATCTCTGGCTCACACAGACCTGTAACGTCTGGGCCACTCCAGGACTTTCAAATGCTTCTTACGGAGCCACTCCTTTGTTGCCCGGGCGGTGTGTTTTGGATCATTGTCATGTTGGAAGACCCAGCCTCGTTTCATCTTCAAAGTTCTCACTGATGGAAGGAGGTTTTGGCTCAAAATCTCACGATACATGGCCCCATTTATTCTGTCCTTAACACGGATCAGTCGTCCTGTCCCCTTGGCAGAAAAACAGCCCCATAGCATGATGTTTCCACCCCCATGCTTCACAGTAGGTATGGTGTTCTTGGGATGCAACTCAGTATTCTTCTTCCTCCAAACACGACGAGTTGAGTTTATACCAAAAAGTTCTACTTTGGTTTCATCTGACCACATGACATTCTCCCAATCCTCTGCTGTATCATCCATGTGCTCTCTGGCAAACTTCAGACGGGCCTGGACATGCACTGGCTTCAGCAGCGGAACACGTCTGGCACTGCGGGATTTGATTCCCTGCCGTTGTAGTGTGTTACTGATGGTGACCTTTGTTACTTTGGTCCCAGCTCTCTGCAGGTCATTCACCAGGTCCCCCCGTGTGGTTCTGGGATCTTTGCTCATCGTTCTCATGATCATTTTGACCCCACGGGATGAGATCTTGCGTGGAGCCCCAGATCGAGGGAGATTATCAGTGGTCTTGTATGTCTTCCATTTTCTGATGATTGCTCCCACAGTTGATTTTTTCACACCAAGCTGCTTGCCTATTGTAGATTCACTCTTCCCAGTCTGGTGCAGGTCTACAATACTTTTCCTGGTGTCCTTCGAAAGCTCTTTGGTCTTGGCCATGGCGGCGTTTGGAGTCTGACTGTTTGAGGCTGTGGACAGGTGTCTTTTATACAGATGATGAGTTCAAACAGGTGCCATTCATACAGGTAACGAGTGGGGGACAGAAAAGCTTCTTACAGAAGACGTTACAGGTCTGTGAGAGCCAGAGGTTTTCCTTGTTTGAGGTGACCAAATACTTATTTTCCACCCTAATTTACGAATAAATTCTTTACAAATCCTACCATGTGAATTCATGGATTTTTTTTTCACATTCTGTCTCTCACAGTTGAAGTGTACCTCTGGTGCAAATTACTGACCTCTGTCATCATTTTAAGTGGGGGAACTTGCACAATCGGTGGCTGACTAAATACTTTTTTGCCCCACTGTACTTTGATTATTTCTAATGGGCTTTGCCAGTGGTTCAATTACTAAAGAGAAAATTAATGGGGAAATCGGGTCCCCCTGTCTTGTTGATCTCTGTAAACAGAATTCTGATGATCTAATACTATTTACTAAAACACATGCTCTGGGGTGACATATAACAGTCTGATCATGTCTATAAAACCCCTACCCAAGCCAAATTTCTCCATCACAGCAAACATATAAGTCCACTCAACGCAGTCAAAACCTTTTTCTGCATCAAGTGATACAACAAGTCCTTGTTTTTTGGTTACATTGGCGTGTTCTATAATATTCAGTAATTTTCTCATGTTTGTAATTGATTCACTATTCTTGATAAAGCCCGTCTGATCTGTCTTAATAAGCTTAGGTATATAATTTTCTAGTCTGCTAGACAATATTTTGGACAAAATTTTGCTATCAACATTTATTAGACTAATTGGGCGATAGGAAGCACACTGATCAGCTGGTTTGTGTAACTATTTTTAAACCCCTGTAGAACTGCAACCACATAAGCTAGCGCAATAATTTTTTTTGCATGTGAAACCAGAGGAGTTGTACTTACATCTTATGCCATTAGCTTGCCCTAGGTCATGGTTTCCTTCCACATATAGCTTTGCAAAAATTGCATAAAAAGCACTTGCAGCAAAAAAACCTTAATATTCCAGAAACACACTGGATCAGCTGTTTGTAACACTTCCAACGTTGGAATAGACATCAGCGCGAACTATTGCATGTCCGCCATTACCTGCCCGCAACTGGAAGTGACATCATTTTCACGGAAAATGTAGTTTTTTTTACCTTCGGGGCCTTGTAAGCCTACACTGGTGTTCTCAAAAGTCGTGTTTGACTATGCTTTTCTGTATAGTTTCTGTGATGCTTAGAACTGAAATTGCACAGAGGGAAATAGTTTATTTTGATGCACAAAGCTGGAGTTATACTGCGTCTTTACGCTGTCAGCTGCCTTTTCTTCTCTCATTCTCTCCCCTTCCCTCTCCTGTTGCTACTTCAATCATGAAACTGATCAATGATCGGCTGAGTGGCTTTTCTCTCTTTTTTGTTTATCGCCCACTGTGCGCCAGAAAAAGAAAACCAGCAGCATGTTTAAGCTTGATCAGCTGTTGTTAGAATTTATTTAATATTGATTTCTAGTATCAGCTGATGTTTGCTGGAGCCACAGCCGTAAAGCTGCTGGTCATGATATCGGTTTGGATATGTGGTGAGAGGGAAACATGAAGATGAAACCAGGAGATGTCCTTACTGAATCATCAGAGCTGAACAGGTGATGGAGAAACAGGTTTACCTTTTAGGTGATATGAATGAGTTTATAGGAAGTTATGAACTGTTTCTAAGAGACAAATAACACCAGGATCCTTTTCTAAGTAGCTGACAGCTGGTAACTGTGCAGGGGCGGGTCTAGCAAAGTTTTTCCAGCGGGGTATTAGATTATTCTGTTATTATATGTTACCTTATATATGTAATCAAAGTAGTTGAATTAGAATACTGCTGTAGATCATATTATACCCTTTAATATAGAGTGTGTGAGCTGTATGTAGTTTAGTTCTCGTTATACTTTTGAGTTAAAAGAACATATTCACTTATTAGTTTATTAGACAAGTGTGCATCACTCTGTATCCTTGATCTGCTGTGAATGTGTTACATGCTTAATTGTTGAATCATGAAGAGAAGATTGTAAGCAGGAGACTCTGTGTCTAAGACAGGGGAGATAGACAGACCACATTCCATACCCCCACCTTACAGAAAGCAGAGAAACAACTGCCGAGGTCATAACTTAGGCGCTGTAACAGAGAAAGAATGTGATGTTTTGGCTTTTACGACTAGATGGGGGCCACTAGAGACTATAAAAAGCTGAGCAACCCGTCACCATTTTGAGACTTGCTGTGACCCTCTTCAGGCATGTCTCCCCATCATGATGGTCCTTATGCTCTTAAGTGTTGAATTGTATGAAAATAAATGATTGTTGATTGAGCATAAATACACCGAGTATTGTCCTTCCTTCAGCCCAAAGATTCAAAGAATTGGGAGATTTCAACAACTTGGTGCCGTGTGACCCGGATCTTTGGCGTGCTGAGGAGGTGCAGATTTGGCCTTTGGTGAGATCGTGGGGCAAGGTGAACAGAGGACCGGTCCAAATATAAAAAGGTAAGCACAGCCTGTTGTATTATAAATACCAAATGTGCATATTGGACTTTCCAAATTAATCTGTTCACTGAGTTACACATATTTTCACAGTAAATTTGTCGGTGTCTGGTTTTTGGCGCGAGATACTAACAACATAAGTTGAGGCTGAGTTCCAGTGTGTTAAATAAACTGCTTCTACCTAGAAACTAATAAGACACTACGTTGAGCTAGTTGCAGTAAACTGCTTCTACCGAGAAACTAATAAGATACTACGTTGAGCTAGTTGCAGCCACTTTACCCTCCACATTTAACTTTGTCTATGACTGGCTTCTGTTGCAAGAAATGGGGAAAACTTCTAAGACGCGGCCAAAGTTTAGCATATGAAATAGAGGTGAAATAGAGTCTGGCTTATGGTGTGCTTGCATTTTCAAAGGTGAGCTCAGAGGTTTCTGTGTGTGTTTCTGCTTGTGAGACGCGCTCTCTGTGTGTTTCTGCGTGTGAAATATGAACATGGTGACAGTGACGGTTGATGTGTGAATGGGAGGACATTAGAGCAAAGACACATTTTAGGATCAAAGGTTGATGCCTAGTGTACCTGTGGAAATAATTTTGTTCAAGGTGTGGCGACCCTCCTGGTCGTGGACGCGCGGCCAGGCCCAGCGGCGTCTGGATGCCAAGGTGGCAACTTGGGAACTGAGGACTCCCGCATTAGCTACGGAAATAACACTGGAACGGCCGTGTAATCACGGGTTCACATTTATTCCGGACTAGAACAAGACACATTTTGCGAACAAAGGTTGAGTCTAGATTAGTAAAGAAATATAAAAAGGTTGAATTCCTCGTTTCAGTGGTTGAAATTGTTGTGTGCCTGTCCCCTGACGAGTGTGAAATTAAATAAAGAGGGAATTTGGAGCCACATAGAGATAGACGGGAATAATTGGGTGTATTACTCTGTGGTGTAATAAAAATAAAAAAATTAAAAAAGAGAGATAGTAAGAGGTGTGTAGTGGAGAATTATGACGCTGTCAAGGTAGGCGTGTCGCCTGCTTATCTGTTTAACAGTGATGAAAATGAAATTAAATAAATCTCTTAGTGTGTTAATACAGGAAGCTGCGGACCTGGACCAACTGCCCCCACAAGCACAGCGGCCGAAGCAAAATTATAAGTAATGGGAGCCACACCCAGTAAGAATCAGCAGCTGTGAAACAGACAGCAGCGAGGAGAGAATTAGAGGAGAAATTAAGAGAAGTTTTAACACATAAAATTGGGGCCAACGGACTTGTGGAGGTTGGGAAGGCGTCCGGAGCATCACAACAAAAAGGTGAAACAAAAACACACACAAGCAGAGAAATCTGAGAGAAAGGCTCCTTTTAAGGTAACGCCTAGTTTGAGAAAAAGATAAAATTAACCTGCCTGCCTACAAATGCACACTCACGCAATGAAGAAACAGCTTACATTCATGAACACGTGAAGATTTTCCAGCAAGGCTAAAGCAGCGAAACTTAACATACACCTGTTGTTAAAGGATAAATACATTACTGACAAATAAACTCTCTGGGTTGCAGGACAATAATTTAACTTCAAAGAAAAAGACACTGGTCTGACCAATCAGTGAAGACACGACAAATTTAGTGGTTAAAAGATTCAAATTGTGACATGTTTTCTGCTGATTGATTGATACAAGTGATTACTGAATGAAAGAAAATTTCTCTTTGGGCTTTTAAACATGATCTTAAGAATTTTAACATGTACATGTGTTGTCCTGTCAGCTTGGTGGGTTATGAGTTGATTATATCGGGAGAGAAAAAACAAAAAAAGGGGGGAGAGAAGGCTGACACAGGGCTTGGCCCCGTTGTTTCTCCCCTCTCTGAAGAGCAGCCAACACAACATCATTTTCCTGTTCGTTTGTTTTTGTTTGTTTTTGTTTTGTTTTTGTTTTTTCTCTTTATGTTTAATTACAGGCTGCTTTGCCGCCCTGAAAGCCGAGGCGGACTGGACTCCTGCTCTCCCCCATACGTGACACTGACCAAATGCTGCAACAGCTGGACCCACAACAACGACCTGAAAAGTCAACTGTGCTGCAGGAATGCGATCTCATGCAGCAGAGACGGAGAGCACTAAACCTAAAGCCCGTTTCACTACACGGGGGGAAAATTCTCAGACAGCTTCAGCTGACAGAGCTGTGACGAGACGCCCACCAAGCCCGAAGGAAAAGTAAGGCCGAGCAAAAGAATGCTGACCTTGATAACTCTGCATTTACACTGTGCAGGACAGTGATGGACCAACACGGAGGATCGGGCAGCAAAAAGGGCGTGACCGAGACAGGAGGAGTAACTAAGGTCAGAAGGCACCTCAGAATGGACAAAAAACACAGAAGAAGAGGCAGGTTTCACCTGCGGTGAGCATGGACACTGGAGAAAGGACTGCCCCAATTGGGGTCAGAACCAGGGCGGACTGAACTTTGAGCAGCAGCAGCAGCAATGGTCGCAAACAAACTGAAAAGGAGGAGGGCAGGACCCCAGGGCACGCTTCAGGCCGTGGTTTACCCAGAACACCAGAACAGGAAAGTGATGAGTACACACACACACACACACACGTCTACAAACACACAGATTCAGAATGAAGTGAAATACACACATGAATACATGTGCACTCGTTGAGTGAGTGAGAAATGACACACACACGCACACACACACACACACACACACACACACACATTGGAATGCTGATTCACTGAGAAGTGATCCGCACACACACACACACACGCTGATGCAGTGAAGAATGCTTTGCTTATGCTGATATGCAAAATGCTGCACACAAACATCCCAATGCATAATTTTTATGAGGAGCCATTGATTACCATTGATTACTTAGAATGTGTTATATGTCACTCAGAGGGCATTTATGTAGATTTTAGGAATAAGCTCTAAAACGGTTTGGTTATGAAAACAATGTCTGTGCGTGATGTCTGTTTATGGCTCAAGGCCTTGACTGAATTCTTTGCTGTGCTTCACACAGCCCTGATGAGGAACAGTGGCACAGAGTGAAAAATGATGAATTAATAGTGTAAATTTAGGTTGGAGTACGGCATTTTCTGTGATTGAGATTTAATTCAAGGAGGAATAAAAGGAGTTACGGCACCTGAGGTTCTCATTCCCACACAATATTGTCCCGGCAGGAAGCAAAATGTTCCTGTGAATTTCTGGTTGATTGTTTGGTTTTAGCTTAGCGCTAGCTTGATGTTATCAGTGAGCTTTGGCTTGTGTGCTTTCTCGTAAGCGAGAGAGGGATAGTTTTATGCTTGGACATGTCTGCAACGGGCCCTAGTTTGTGTTGTTTTAGTAGTATTTTGTTGGTTATGTCTGTTTTCGTTTTTGTTACAGTGCACTACTGAGATAAGAAAATCTGAGAGGTGTGATCCACCGGTGGTGATATGTTGATATTTTGTGAGTTCATGATTTAACAATCAGCTCTTTAAACCAGGCCTGAAAGATTGAAATTTAAAGCGCTATGAAATATTCTTACAAAAACAGTTGCAAAGTGTGTTTCTCCATGATTGTAATTGGCTTGGGAGAAATTCACTTATATGGGACACTGATCACATGAGAAGTCCTTAGTCTAAAAAGGATTGCAGCGGGTCAATCCAGAATAAAAGAACAAAGAATTGTTTTCCTTTTAAAATGATGACGTCATCTTGCTGGTGATGGAGGCTCAAATAGGTTGCGCGGGAGACTCCATTATCAGCAACATCTGGTATGAATGTGTGTGGAGGTATGCATGTGAATGGACTGTGATGGACTGACGACTAAAAGTTTTGACTGACTTGATACTGAGACAATGACTGCACCCACTTTAGGATTAGTAAATGCCAATAAACAATTCACCCAGCGGACAAGAGAAGGGTGGATGCTTCGTTTTGTTTGTTTTGTTTTTGCAGGAGCAGGAGGATAAGAGAGACTGGAGGAGGAGACTGTAGCTTCACATGAGTATGAACTGCAGACTTAACACTTTGGTTGCTGATTTTGAGTTACTGATGTTTGCATTAAGAAAACTGTGCTATATTAGCTGTGTTTTGATTAAGGTATCATGTTATATTATTGGGAATGCCAAATGCTACAGTGGAGAAAAACGTTTGATATCACTCATGACTGGAATATGTTATTATTAACCATAGCAGGCCACTGTAAAAAGTTAATTAAATTTTATAGAGGAAAATCGCCAAAACTTTAACAATACCTATGAATGACTTGCCACATTCAGAATAGAGATATGCAATAACAAACATTGGGCCACGTGATTTAGGTTCTCGCTTGAAATAGTAAGTTATTAAAACCACTGAACATCCAGGGTATGGACATTGAGGCTGTGGACAGCTACAGGTACCTTGGTGTTCATCTGAACAACAGACTGGACTGGACTCATAACTCAGACGCCCTCTACAGGAAAGGGCAGAGCAGGCTGTACCTGCTGCGGAGACTCAGGTCGTTTGGGGTGGAGGGCCCACTCCTGAAGACCTTCTTTGACTCTGTGGTGGCTTCTGCTATCTTTTATGGTGTGGTCTGCTGGGGCGGCAGCATCTCTGCTGGGGACAGGAAGAGACTGAACAGGGTGATCCGAAGGGCCAGCTCTGTTCTAGGATGCCCTCTGGACCCAGTGGAGGTGGTGAGTGACAGGAGAATGGCGGCTAAGCTGTCATCCCTGTTGGACAACGTCTCCCACCCCATGCAGCAGACTGTGACAGCACTGAGCAGCTCCTTCAGTGGGAGACTGCGGCACCCACGGTGTGGGACGGAGAGATTTCGCAGGTCTTTCCTCCCCACTGCTGTCAGACTCCACAACAAAGACTTTAACTGAACAAACACACACATCCACACATGTGCAATAACACTAAGTGCAATAATCTTTTCTGGCATCGTTGTATTTTTACTCAGTTGTATATAGCATTCGTATTCTATTTTTATCTTATTGTATATTTTTATTCTATTTTATTCTACTGTATATAGTATATTATTTTATTCTATTCTGTACAGTTGTGTACTGTATTTATTCTTATTGTATTCTAATTTTTGCGTCATAACTTTTGCACTGTCCACTTCCTGCTGTGACAAAACAAATTTCCCACGTGTGGGACTAATAAAGGTTATCTTATCTTATCTTATCTTAAAAGTAGAATATAATCGACAGGGACATTTGATAGGATGTGGTACTGAAAAAGAACAAGAGCAAAGTAAAGAAAGAAAACCTATTGTGTTTAGTTTTGATAAATTCAAATTAAAATGTACCATTACACTCAGAGGATCAATATGAAATTCAATATATGCAAAATTTGTATGAAGTACATGACTGATAACTGTTCTGTCCTGAGCTTTTGTTTCTATAGCACCCACTTGACCACACCAACAGTTCCTCGCCACCAACAGGGGGTATTTGCAAAGAATAGGGAGGAATATCATCAAAACTGGGAAAGGTAAGCCCCGAAGGGGGTGATAACACCATAACTTTCACTTATGGTCAAATTCTCGAAATTTGACCCCAAACTTGAAAATTCTTCAAATATTTAGAGACAGAGTGGATAAACATAATGTCGCAAACCACATAAGGATGGAGCATTTGAATCAATAAGATGGTGAAATAACACGCAGTAAAATGTGGATCATGTTGATTATGTTTATTCCAGTGTGCAGAGGAGTCAATTCCCTTCACAAAGTTTATAAATTCACTTGAACCAAAACTAGGAGCACCCGGTGCTGCAAGAGTTAATAGTCACAATACCCAAGGATAAGCACAAGAGCATGACTGATATGATGGGACTGGGATTTTGCTACACTTAATTATTGCAGACACAACTAAAACTATAACTGAAACTAATCAAAACTAAACTAAACTAGCAAACAATTGGTAAAAACTGATTAAAACTGATATAAAATTGAAAATCTGAAGTCGAAGCTAAATAAAAATAAAAACTAATGAAAATTGCAAAACTATTACAACCCTGGTCCAGACTAAGATGGCGTTGGACATCTTCAGGGCAGAAAAGGGTTGGTGTGACCAAGGTGTGGTTTGGCTTGTTGTATGTACATTTCAAAATGTTACAGCTCTGGATGGACCAGTTACCAGGGCATGGAAGGATGACAGACTTTATTACATGAGGAGAAGGGAAATTTCCGGGATTGAGGATCCTCTGGGATGACAAGGCTGGAGCAACGGTACTCGAGAGAAGAATTTCTGATACTTTCTGAGATATGATGTCACTAACCTTCTCTTTTAATTGTCTAGCTCCAATGAATTGACACATGGGAGTGTGTCAAAAAGGGGGAAGTTGAGTCCGAACACCAAACAATGGTTTTATGAACATCTTATGACGTTATTTCTGTGTTTAATAATTTAGGTATGGCAAAACTTAAGCATATAAGGTGTTACACTTAGAAATGGTTCATTATTTTTTGATTTCTTTTACACACACATAGATTATGATTAGAATAGGTCCTGAACATAATATTTTAAACCAAATTTGAATCATTAGAACAACAATGGATAACAATATTAGATTATCAAGGCTAGGGAGAGAGGTGTTTTGGTTTTCTGTCTCTTGCAGAGAAAGGAACAGACACCAGACGGGGACACGGAGATGTGAGGACCCTTCACAGCAGAGACAGATGTAGGGACTGCCGAGACAGCAACTGGGGTCAAGTGTCATGGCGTTTCGGCTCCTGGAGAACATGGATCCCACAAACACAGCAATAACCATGAAGGGGTTGGCGAAAACCAGGAACACCAGACCAACGAGGTTCGAGAGGCTCTTGGCAAAAAGGGGGACACAGCGGTGATCCCAAAAATACACAGATCCTTGTTTGAAATCGGGGCAGAATAATCCCCAGAACTGTGCAATGACTAAACGGTGGTCTAACCCCGGAGGTCGAAGAAAGAAGCTGAGAATCACCCAACTGGAAGACACTGGTAGCTGCAGCAATAAAAATAAAGGTTAAAAGCTCCTTAGACAGAGGTTCTAGTCTAAGTACGTTTGAAAGGTATAAGGGGGCATTAAAAAGGGGGTGGAAAACTGGAGCACCAAAATAAAGCTGTGGGAGAATTGGGGAGTGATGGGAGTGTCATCTGTAACTGCTGTTATGGTTGTAAATCTAACTTTGCTTGCATCTGAACTGCGTGAGCACAGAGGTCATCCCACATATGGTCCACCCGTTAAAGGGGGACAGAGGGCCTCAGGACCAAGAAGAACTGGACCTTGCGACCCTGGAGTGCATGTTATAAGTGATCTCTTTTAAGAGATCAAAAGGGGGAATTATTAGATTATTCTGTTATTATATGTTACCTTATATATGTAATCAAAGTAGTTGAATTAGAATACTGCTGTAGATCATATTATACCCTTTAATATAGAGTGTGTGAGCTGTATGTAGTTTAGTTCTCGTTATACTTTTGAGTTAAAAGAACATATTCACTTATTAGTTTATTAGACAAGTGTGCATCACTCTGTATCCTTGATCTGCTGTGAATGTGTTACATGCTTAATTGTTGAATCATGAAGAGAAGATTGTAAGCAGGAGACTCTGTGTCTAAGACAGGGGAGATAGAGAGACCACATTCCATACCCCCACCTTACAGAAAGCAGAGAAACAACTGCCGAGGTCATAACTTAGGCGCTGTAACAGAGAAAGAATGTGATGTTTTGGCTTTTACGACTAGATGGGGGCCACTAGAGACTATAAAAAGCTGAGCAACCCGTCACCATTTTGAGACTTGCTGTGACCCTCTTCAGGCATGTCTCCCCATCATGATGGTCCTTATGCTCTTAAGTGTTGAATTGTATGGAAATAAATGATTGTTGATTGAGCATAAATACACCGAGTATTGTCCTTCCTTCAGCCCAAAGATTCAAAGAATTGGGAGATTTCAACAGGGGCCATGTAGGGCATTAACGGGGAGAGGGGGGCACAAAGAAATACTTTTCTTTCTTATTCTCATTTAAAATGTCTCGCTTTTAAAAAAATAATTATCTGAAGCTTACAACCAAAGTTTTTATCTGATGTAAAATGTATAGAAATCATACATATACCAATAAGACAGTGTACATCACTGTCACAACAGGGGTTGTTTTCATTCAAAGGCTTTATGGCTTTTCCTATAATACCTGGTGGGCCGGTCTGTAGTCAAAATACCCGGGCCGATTTTTTTGTCCCAGTCTAGCCCTGGTGGGCACTGAATATGTGGTTAAGACATTAATTACTGTAGGTACACCAAACGCTCATGCTTCCAACCTTTAAAAAATAATACATTTGCACCATTCCTTATTGACCTAAAAGTATTTAAATTTTACTCTTAGATTTTATGGTTTTCATTTATTTGAAAATGCTGAAACATTGTTTCATTCTATATCTGTCTTGTAAGAAGGTTCTGGGTTTGACTCTGCCCTTGTTTTCCCTGTTTGAGGTGTTTGCTGCTCCTGCTGCATTTCCAAATGCATGAATTAGTGACGTCAGCGTTAATCTCTTTAAAATAACCTCCTAGGACCTGGCGTCCACATATGTGGACATCACATTTTGGGTTATTTAGACCAAAATACTCAATTTTGCTCTACAAGGGCCTGATATCCACTTACGAGGACTGTTTAAAATACAATTTTAAACGACTATCCTCATATCTGGCTCTTATTTTTCTTAAAAACAAAAATAAGGTAAAAAAAATAATCTGGTAATTCTTTATTTTTACATTCATCGGGCCCCAATATGCCCAAATATCAAAGAGAAATTAAAAATGCATACTGTGGAAGAGTTCGGGTCTTAGGAGATTAACGCAGGAAATCTCCATTAACGAGTTACCACGGATCGCCCCGTGCGTGGGGCTGGACGGCGTTAACGCGCTAGCACAGTTAGCTAAGTTTTTTTTTTTTTTTTTTTTTTTTTTTTTTTCCCCCCAGTTTGGTGAGTTTCCTCCTGAGAAGTTCTTGAAATTGTCATGTCATGTTAGTAGTCATATCAAGGACTAGACATTTTCCTTTATGTTTCTCAAGGGATGCCACTCCCAGGTTTGCCTTTTCCAAATATTCCAGTCTTCTTTAATTCCATACATAGCTGGTTTTTGCATCCCATCCCATCATGACGTATTTACTTGACTTACTGGGCATGTATTACCAGAAGGAGCATTTTCCATGAAAAGGGGCAAAACATCCATCTACTGTCATCTCTGGCCTTGGGTTGAACATCAGTGGAAGGAGCTGCACTTATCTCTCCCATACATCCTTAATGGGAGCATACTTGCCAGATGTTGCTCTAGTATTGCTGTTGTACAAATCTGAGGACTCTTGATATTATTCAAAAGGTCTAAAGTGACATTGTTGCCTGGAAAATAGTTCTGCCTGTGGTGTGTCCCAGAGACTATCAGTGGTCTTGTTGCTGGATTTGTACACTCCAGCAAGAAGAACACCAGTATAGGCATCCAGGTATTCCTCATCAGCACCATTCCAAATGTTGCCATGGATATTTGTCCTTCAAGGTCTATAATAGCAATGATGACTTTGTTAATGCATTTAAAACCTAAAACAGGGTCAGTGCTAACACAAGGGGAAGGTAAAGTTACAAAACTGTCATTAGAGGTTCGAGATTAGTTGTTGATATGTGATGGAGACCAAAGTACGAATAAATATCCTCTGTAAAGAGGGTAGCGCAACAGTGACCAGCCTATGTACTTCTAAAATTCCATGCATACCTTAAAGGTAGAAAAGCCAAATGGCTGCTCTCTGGGGACTCTAAGTGTTAAGTTTCCATAGTACACTATAGGTTATAAGACCAGGAAATAAAGCATGCTCACAAATACAGCAATAAATCACATCAAATCATTCTGACAAAAATTGACTAGAGCAGATTTAAGCAGATCGTGTGAACATTCTCAGACCAGCTGAGACCAACAATCCCTGATGGTGTTGCATGTGGCACTTGTGACATTTTGTGCCACCAGTGAGGTTTAAGAAATAAGTATGAACATAAGTCACAGTGTAGTGGTTTGGACACAAATTGTCACACTGCCATGTCAAACACATCACAATGAAACTTCAGTCATTCCAAGAGTCCAACTTTAAGTTTTAGGCACTCACTTCCCCACACCCACCCTCGACAGTCTAACAACCACATACTGCTCTTTTTGCCTTTAATCCACCCCTTGAGGCTTGTCTTGCTACATGTCCCTCTACGCAGTGCCTAAATAGAAATGAGCCAATTACCAAGAGCAGCTTGACATGGGACCATGTCATCCTGTCGGGGGAACAACCACCCCCTTCCACCCGGCAACAAGACAACTGCTGCAACAGGAGACAAATCAATGAGTGCAGGTCAATTTCTGCAGGATAAGTCTCCCTGCATGATGAGGGCTGTCTAGCATACCAGATGAATAGATGCATAAAGGCCTGCTGAATTTGTCAACCTTCTTTTCTGGAATAAAACTTATTGCTTTCATGCCAAAGCCTACAATGCATTTTCTTTCTTTCCCCTTTCACTCTGCTGGCAAGGGTCTTTCTGTGAGCACTCATGGAAATAAAGCAGAGAGGAAGAGAAGTAGCAATCATGAGTATTTCTTGGTGAGGCAGCATGTGCGTAAGGATTTGTAGGTCAGAGAAAGAGAGAGCGCTAAGAGGGGGCGTGCAGTGAGAGGAATACAGACAAATATCTAGAGAGAGAATTATTTGTGTATCCTGATGGAGAAGAGAAGAGCCATGGAGGGAGGGGTGAGACAGATGGAGGGCCCAGCAGTGTAATCAGTGGAGTAGCAGTGGTGGTTAACAGTTGATCATTCACCCTGCTGCACTCTCCCACAGTTGATAGACTGGGCTGTTAATAGCCTGGAGTACATACAGATAGACTGCAGCCTTTTAAAATTCTGCTTGGTTTATGTTTTTATGAATATCATATACTTTGCTTCTTTATGAAATGAATCACTGCCAGGCAAAGGGGGCAAGAAAGTATGAGCTATATATCAGGCCTGCAGCAAATTCCCTATATCGAAGCTTTTTGCAGCAATGATACACAGCAGATAGAGAAGCATTTTTCTACTAGTTCATAAGTACATACAGATGGACCCAATCAAACAGCTAAATTTAGCTAAAATGCTAAATTAAGTTGTTCCTCCTGGAGTACTACAGACACAGGTACCTCTGTCTCTGTGTTGCACATACTGTATGAAGGGTGGAGTGTACTTAGCGTTTTAGCTGTCACCATGTTAGTTTTAATGCTAATTTTTGAGGCTTCATAAACTGGCACCCAGAAACCAGTGATATCAAAGTCAGTGTTGGGAAGGTTACTTTTAAAGTGTATTCCATTACAGAATACAGAATACATGCCCTAAAACAGGGGTGTCAAACTCAAATACACAGTGGGACAAAAATTCAAAACTGGAACAAAGTTGCGGGCTAACGTTAATATTTATTGAAATATATTTATTCCTCCAGATATAAGAATGAATCTTTTCTTATGGACTAAAACACGTTTTGCTGAAAAACTGAATATGGAACAAGCAAAGCTTAATACTAAACAATATATATATTAGCTGTATAATACCAGTAGGCCAGCTCTAATAGTAATTTGGTATGGCTTCGCGGGCCAAATGTAATTAGGCTGCGGGCCAAATTTGGCCCGTGGGCCAGAGTTTGACACCTATGCCCTAAAATGTATTCTGTAACGTATTCCGTTATGTTACTCAATGAGAGTAACGTATTCTGAATACTTTGGATTACTTAACATATTATCATGCATTTTATAACTACGTGAATGTACTATTGCTGTGTGATTTATTACTATTACTGAAGGTCCGCGGCTCCAAACTGTAGTAAAGGGACCTCTGGCTAATACGGGTTCAGTGTCGGGCTCATAGCCGAAAAATGGCTTTACTTTGTTGTCTGGGTCAACTCTGACAGAGAGAGACAGAGAGAGGCGTTGAAAGGCTGCTTCAACTGAACTTATTGTTTCCGAGGAAAAAACGAACACAGCATACAGTCGAGTGTTAATAGCTTACTTACAACTGGGCTCGTCAGGCACTCTTCTTGGCTGCAGTGGTTATTATTATATTTACATGCTTCCAGCTCCCATTTTTGTTCGATGACAACTCGTACTTTTCGACTCTCCTTTTTCTTCCACCTCGCGCTCACAGACACATAAACGAGTATGGCAGTCCATTCTCCCTGCAGCACGGACTACACTGCCCATGATGCTACATTCTGCATTCTGCCTATTAGCTTAGCACAACAACAACAACAATAAGGCGCTCTCACACCCAGGAAAACACGCAGAGCGAGAGCGTCACCCTGTAACCATGGCAACCGCAACGCTGCCGCCTGGAACAACAGAACATTAGGGCTGCCACGATTAGTTGACTAGTCACGATTACGTCGACTATCAAAATCATCGACGACTGATTTAATAGTCGACGCGTCGTTTGAAGCTTTGTAAGATCACAAAAGACGCAGGAATAAGTAGTAGGATTTAAGAGTGTAATAACGGACTGAAACAGAAGATGGCAGCACTGCCTGTACAAGGATGCCAGCTGCCGTTAAACCCCGAAGAAGAAGTAGCTGTGTCCCAGAATTCATAGCGCAGCCCAGCTCAGTTTCCAACAATGGCGGCAGCTAGTTAGTTTTAATATTACTCTTATTATTCTTTCTGGGTCACAAAATAAATGTTTAACATATTTTCAGGCGAGAATGTAGCTGTGTAAACCTCAAATATCTGCTCAGTTTATCAAGACACCGCATATTTTCAAAAGCACTCCGACGTTTTCGGAGACGTCTGTTACCCACTAGCTCGATAGCTAGCCGGGAGCTAGGCTCACTAGAGCCGTGAGAACACCGGACTCCCGGCAAATCGTTTTCAAACCCACTGCCGTCTTTCGCTACTCAGGTTAAACATGATACATAAGTCACTTAGATAACTTCAAAACGTTATTGTTTGCCTTTTTTTTTTTTATCTGTTCCTGAGTAAATCGGTTTGGCTGAGATTAAAGTTATAGTTTTTACACAGCTGAATAAACGTCAAGCAGACAGCTGATTATCAGAAGTGTGAGATGCTCCAGAATTTACTCCGGTGTCCTGTTATATTTTAGATAGCAAGGAGTCTATTAAACTTCACCGAAACAATCTGCAAATTTCATTAAAATTTAACTCATTCACTGCCAGCCATTGGCAGTGAATGAGTTAAACCCATTGACTCATGCACTGCAATTGACGGCTATAGACGTCAATGGCAGTGAATGAGTTAATAAACTACCATCTTGTCTTTATTGTTAGTTAGCACACACCTTACACACTTAAAGCTGTAAGTGTCTGTGAAGGTTCTCAGTCATCCAGGTCATCGTAGTCAAAGGAGCTTGCAAAGAAAAGCGTCTGGACTTCTTTAAGTTGCTTGAAGACGTTTCTGTCACGGTCCGGGGCAGCGGCCGTGGGGAGAGTGGAAGGAGGACTCAAAACGCAGCACTTATTCAGGTGTGAGGGTGATTTATTGATAATATCAAATATAAAGTGGGGATGGTAAAACAGAACTAAGGATGAACTAACTGGGAGAAACTACACAAAGAAATAGCAAACCTGAGCATGAAGGGAGAACAGCAGGGAGAGAACAGCAGGGAGAGCACGCAGGGGATTACACCAGGTATGAACACAGACGACGCGACGAGGAGCAGAGGAAATCACACACTATAAGTACACAAAGAGACACTGGGAAAATCACACACAGGTGGGGGAAACAGCTGGACCTGATTAACCTGACGAGACAGGGGAACACTAACACCAGGGACCAACAGAGGGAGCACAAACCCAGAACCCAGTGTCTAAAATCCCAAACACAAACCATCCCAAAACAGCCATGAATAATAATGAAAGTAATAACAATAAAGAACATAAACATAAAGTCACTGAGTCATGGTCGCAGGACCATGACAGTACCCCCCCCTCAAGGGCTGGCCCCCGACAGCCACAGAAACACACCACCAGATCTGGGCGGGCGGCAGGGGGCCCAGGACGGAGGGACCGGGCCAAGACCAAAGACGGAGGCCCCAGAGTCCCAAACAAATGTTCACAAAAAAAACCTCACAGGGGAACAGAGTCCAAAACACAGTTCAGGTGGCCGGCCAGGGGCCCGATAACACAGGAGGCCAGGATGGGACAGTTCAGGAGGCCGGCCACGAAGAAGGCCGTGGAGGCGCACAAAAGGTTCAGGAGGCCGGCCGTGCGGAAGGCAACGGCGGCCACTCAGGCGAAAAGGGTCCGGGGGCCGGCCGTGCGGAAGGCAACGGCGGCCGCTCAGGCGAAGAGGGTCCGGGGGCCGGCCGTGCGGAAGGCAACGGCGGCCGCTCAGGTGACGGCGCCCGGCCAGTAGCCTAGCCAGCGGTCCAGAAAACGGCCGTTTAGCTCCAGACCCAAACGAGGCTGGGCCAGGCGAGGCTGAGGGCACGGAAGCCGGGACCGCAGCAGGCGGAGATGATGATGCAGACACGGAGGCTGGACCAGACGAGGATGCAGACACGGAGGCTGGACCAGACGAGGATGCAGACACGGAGGCTGGACCAGACGAGGCTGATGAGGATGCAGACACGGAGGCTGGACCAGGCGAGGCTGATGAGGATGCAGACACGGAGGCTGGACCAGGCGTGGATGAAACCGGGCCAGGCGTGGATGAAACCGGGCCAGGCGTGGATGAAACCGGGCCAGGCGTGGATGAAACCAGACCAGGCGATGAAGAAGCTGTAGCTGAAGCCAGGCCGGGCAAGGACGACGCTGTAGCTGAAGCTGGGCCGGGCGAAGCTGTAGCTGAAGCTGGGCCAGGTGAGGATGAAGCTGGACCAGAATCAGGCGAGGATGAAGCTGAGGATGAAGCCGGACCAGGCGTGGATGAAGCCGGACCAGGCGTGGATGAGGCCGGGACAGGCGTGGATGAGGCCGGGCCAGGCGAGGATGAGGCCGGGCCAGGCGAGGATGAGGCCGGGCCAGGCGAGGATGAAACTGCAGCTGGACCAGGCGAGGATGAAGCCGGGCCAGGTGAGGATGAAACTGAAGCTGGACCAGGCGAGGATGAAGCCGGGCCAGGTGAGGATGCGTCCTCAGGCTGAGGTGTGGCCGTAGCAGGCGGTAGCACTGCCGGTGGTGGTACTGCCGGTGGTGGTACTGCAGGAGGCGGCGCTGCAGTCACAGGTGGAGAAGCAGCCACAGGTGGAGAAGCAGCCACAGGTGGAGAAGCAGGAGGCTGGACGGGCTCCTTGGGCCCCCCAGCAGGCGAAGCAGGAGGCTGGACGGGCTCCTCGGGCCCCCCAGCAGGCGAAACAGGAGGCTGGACAGGCTCCTCGGGCCCCCCAGCAGGCAAAGCAGGAGGCCGGACGGGCTCCTCAGGCCCCCCAGCAGGCGAAGCAGGAGGCCGGACAGGCTCCTCGGGCCCCCCAGCAGGCGGAGCAGGAGGCTGGACGGGCTCCTTGGGCCCCCCAGCGAAAACAGCCGCAGAACCAGCGGGCACGTGGGCCTCCGGCACACACGAAACAAAACCAGTAGGCACGTGGGCCTCCGGCACACACGAAACAAAACCAGGAGGCACGTGGGCCTCCGGCACACGTGAAACAAAACCAGTAGGCACGTGGGCCTCTGGCGCACGTACGGAGGGCTGCAGCTGCGCAGAGCACTGACCCTGCTCAGGCAGTGACAGCCCGGTGCAGTTCACAGCCGGCATCTTGGCCTCCAGGGGTCCAGAGTAAGCTGAGGGCAGTAACCCAGCCTCTGGGGAAGCCCCGGAGTGAGTAACAGTCACTAATGTTGCCAGCTGTTGAGGAACAGGTCCGTAGCGAAACAGTTTGTCTCCCTGCCCAGAAACAGCGGTGGAAAAACAGTGCGAAAATTGTGGCTCAGCCATTACCGGAACTGTGGGCTGTAGCGATGCTAGCGGTGGTGGTGGCTGAGTGGCTAACCGGAGCGGCGGCAGAACGGGTAATTGAGCCCTTAGGGAGGCTAACGGTTGAGCCACAGACCTGAGAGCTTGTGGCCGGACACAGAACTGAGCCGGAGAATGGTGATAAAGTCCTGGCTCAGAAGGAGCGGCAGAGAAACAGTCTCTCGGTTTTACAGAGGGTTTGTAGACGCCCACTTGCGAAGGATCCGTTACCACGAAGGTAGGTAAGCTATCTACACTGTCTCTCATCCCGCTCTGAATAGCCCCAGAAAACAGAGCCCGGAATCTGGGGAAGCCAGAACATGTCGCTCGCTCACCGCCTCAGGCTGCTCGAAAGTAAAAGCAGACGGGGGGTGAAGTCCGTCTGCTCCCACGAACAAAGAGGACCATGACAGTTTCACCTCTCATCCGAGAAGCTTCTTCAGTTCTAAGGTCAAATGGTGGAGAGTCCCAGATATAAACCTAGTGGGAGTGACCCCCCACAGAGGGACAAAAGGACCCCCTGATGATCCTCTAATCGCCTGAGCCAAGGTGGGAAACTGGGCGTGGGTCCCAATCAGCCAGAGTTTCCGGTGTGTTCATTGTGAAACCTGGCCCCACCTTATCATGCGAATTCCTATGTCCACTGTGAGCGACCATCTTTGAACAGAGGCGGGGGTTTACGACACCAACTCTCTGCCATCTATAATCCAGTTTTGAGATCCCTTCCCAGACGCCTTAACGCCCACTCACATCCTGGGCCATCTGACCTCAGGAATTCGCATGATAAGGTGGAGCCAGATTTCACAATGAACACACCCGAAACTCTGGCTGATTGGGACCCACACCCAGTTTCCCACCTTGGCTCAGGCGATTAGAGGATCATCAGGGGGTCCTTTTGTCCCTCTGTGGGGGGTCACTCCCACTAGGTTTATATCTGGGACTCTCCACCATTTGACCTTAGAACTGAAGAAGCTTCTCGGATGAGAGGTGAAACGTCTTCAAGCAACTTAAAGAAGTCCAGACGCTTTTCTTTGCAAGCTCCTTTGACTTAAAGCTGTAAGCTAATGATAGTTATATAAGAGCAGATGCTGCTGGTGCAATAAGCTGTAGTTTTACGTTCAATGGATGATGATCTGATTAGTCGACTAATCGCAAAAATAATCGGTGACTAGTCGACTATCAAAATAATCGTTTGTGGCAGCCCTACAGAACATAGCTGTCAGACAAAACTGAAACAGTCCTGACCTGTGACAATATGAAACTGGAAAGTACCGCAGTGTAATCCATTTATTTCAACAAAGTAACTGTATTCTAAATACCACCTTTTTAAACGGTAACTGTAACGGAATACAGTTACTCATACTTTGTATTTTAAATATGTAACGGCGGTACATGTATTCCATTACTCCCCAACACTGATCAAAGTATATATACTGCTGTTATAAACTCTGTTATACTGGTACCTATTACAGGCTTTAAAGTACCTACAACAAAGGCAAACAACTACAGAAAAACTCTACTGCTGTTTGACTGTACTGGCAGAGCAGAAAACATTGAAAATCAAGACTGAAAAAGAACTGAAAAAGAGCTAAATATTCATTTACGTATATTTAGAGGTGCCAGTGGCTCAGGAGGTCGCCTACTAATCAGTAAGGTTGGTGGCTTGATAACTGGCTGCTCCAGTCTGCATGCCAATGTATCTTTGGGCAAAGTATCTTTGGGCAAGACACTGACCCAAGTTTCTCCCGATGTGTTCAACCTAGTGTGACTTTTAGATAGGAAGCACTGTAAATATGGATGAATGAGGATGGAGTATTAATAAGCGGAAGAAAATGGATGGTTGGATGGATGGATGGGTGAATGGACGGATGGACAGATGAATTTTGTTTACTGCATCTGAGGTCAGCATCTGGAGATGCTTGGCAGCCCACTTTTGTTAATAAAAACACAGAAACATCTTTAAACAGCTGAGAACTATGGAAGCTGATGGAAGTAAAAACAGTGCCACCCAACAGCTGGCTTTCACCTCCAACATCCACTGAGAGAAAAAGCCAAGACCAGCTGGATCAAACAGTCAGCTCTCCATAAAACAAAAAAAAGTAGTAAAAGTAGTTAGAATGGAAACTAGGATAACAAAAGGCTTAAAGAGTTTTAAAGATAAATGACAAAAGCAGAGCTCGCACTGAAAAATGGTCAAGCCACACAATGTCAATAGTCATTGATCAGTGCTGTGGTGAGTGAGCCTATCGCCTGGATCCAGGGGGCTTTAAGGTAAATTAAATTCTCTTGTCAAATAAATACCTTAAATTGCAAAAAATATGAGCATGCGTACAAAGCCCCATTAACCATGAACCTGTTAATGTACAAAGGTTTTTTTCAGTAACCCAGAAAACTGACCTCGACTTGTCGTTACCAACAGAGTCTGTAAATGAAACCAAATAAATATACTTATTTAATAGAACTATCCCATATGCTTTATTTCAAAGGTCATATATAATGGCAATGCATTATTTTGTGTGCTGTATTAACAATTTTTAGCAATTAATGTCAAAAATGCTCAAAGGTTCTGATCACATAAAAACAAACAATCCCCAAACTGAATCTTGTTTTCTGATCTGGTGACTTTTTTGACAGAACCACCAGAAGCAACTAAGTACATACATATGGACCCAATCAAACAGCAATGCTAAATTAAGTTGTTCCTCCTCCTGGAGTGCTACAGACACAGGTACCTGTGTCTGTAGCACTGTAGACACACAGTAATTCCAGCAGCTAATTCAAGACCTCAGTTTTTGTGGATAGTTTGGCATTTCCAGAACAGTTACCAGTTATTTCTGAGCTGATTTGATTGGTGCATAATATTAAACCAAAACACCTGCCAAGCTGTTTCTGTCCCTTTCCTGCACTAGGCACAAAGTGAAACTGACTTTGACAGACAGTTAAAAAGTTCCACACACAACCTGATGAAAATGACAAACATAAACTGATAACTGTGAGAGTGAACCTACTGTAAGGATGGAACAGGAGTTTTTTTCCAGTAGCAGTGTGCTCACAGCTTCATGCAGCCGATGTGCTGAGAGCAGAGAGTAGAAAGAAGGTGGGAGTGGCTTGATGAGAATGTGTAATGTACTTCTACCCACCAAGGACATCAACTAAAGGCCACTTACTGAGCTGAATTATCCTTCACTCCTGTCTGAATAAATACCCAGTAATGATGTTTGAACTGCATGCTAAAAAACATTCACACGCCGGAGGTGCATGTGCTGACAGTATCTGGCAGCTTTGCTAAGTGTGTGATGCATTTTCCTGGCATGATTTTGATGCGCTAAGATCCCCCAGAGAGTGCTGCAAATGCCATTGCCATTCTGAGCGATTATGCTACTCTATAATAGTTTTATTTTCACAGCACATTTAGTAAAAGAAAAGTAACAAACTGCTCTCCAACACAGTGACTAAATAAAACAACTAGAGTATGTATATATAAATATGTTTTTGGTATATATATATATGAGTTAGAAGAAATACAAAAACACTAGTGATCCCCCATTAGTCCACCCATACTTGCCTCTGAAGCAATAATCATATCTATCTATCTAAAAAAAAAAAAATCCCGTCACCCCTGCAAGCAGACTATCCTCCAATTCCAGGTCCTCTACCAGAGGCCTGGGAGCTTCAGGGTCCTCCGCAATATCTTTGCTGTTCCTAGGACTGCACTCTTCTAGACAGAGATCTCAGATGTTGTTCCTGGGATCTGCTCTAACCACTTGCCTAGCTCAGAGTCACTGCACCGAGTGCTCTGATTACCACTGGGACCACTGTTACCTTCACCCTCCACATCTTCTTGAGTTCTTCTCTCAAACCTTGGTACTTCTCCAGTTTCCAGCTTCTCATGTTCCTTCTTTCTTATGCTCCTGTGATTCAGTTTATGTCATGGTCTGGTTGGGCACCTGCAGGTCTCAGACAGCGGCTCCTCCTCCTTTAGGCGGAGTCCGGTTGCCCCTCCCTGGCTGACCACCTGTGAGCAATCGTGCCAGCGGTATATCAGACCTGCGCTCTCAACCACTCATCGCCTGAGTATCTGCTATTCCCATGTTAGTTCAGTGGAGCATCCTAAACCTTGTCTTAACGCCGTGTGATGACTGACCTGTCTTTTCTTGTCCTCAGCGATAGCACCCGGAGTGGAGATCTTGTTCCCCTCGCTCCCGTCCTCCTGGACCTGGGCCGCCAGCTGCTTACACAACGTGGCCTGCCGGCCCACCGCTCACCTGCCTGCCTCCCCACGCCTCGACCGCTTCCGGGTTTTCCGCTCCACCTGTCCCCTCCATCTGAAACCAAGTAAGGCAATTCAATTCAACTGCGGAGGATTATTGGTTGTCTGCTGGATCCCTCTGATCGTGATCTCCTCTTGTTCCAGTGCCCCCGGCCCCTACCTAGTCCTGTTTCTACCTCCCCGCTGTCCCCGCTGCTCAGCCGTCTCCTAGAGGTGTCTAGGTCGCCCTCATTATCACCGACGAGTCCGCTTTGTGTTTCACCTTTGTTTACCTGTGGGTGGAAATAAATCATTTGTTTTCTGTCACCTCGCTTCCGGGTTGGTTTCTGCGCCTGTGTCCATCCCTGTTCCCTCGTGCCGTTGAGCCGTGACAGTTTATAGTGCCTTTAAAAAGTATTCATACTCCATGAACTTTTACATATTTTTTTCACCTTACAACCACAAACCTAAGTGTTTTTATTGAGATTTTCTGTGATAGACCAACACAAAGTAGCACAATTGTGAAGTGGTACAAAAATAATACAATTTTAAGCAAATACAAATCTGAAAAAAATCTGAATAAGATAAACAAGTAAATATTAGAGTTCACCTGTGTGTAATTTAGTCTCATTATAAATACACCTCCCCCCCCCCCCCCCTTATCTCCAATTTCCCTCCCCTGAGTGGTTCTTGCCCTAAACCAGGGGTTAACTGATGGCACGACCATGGCTGGACTGGCCATCGGGCATACCGAGCATTTGCTTGGTGGCCCGATGATTTTTTTTTTTTTTATAACGGTATAAACGATGAAAGATGATGGATTGGCCAAATGCTGGCCGGCGTGTAAAAATAGCTCAGTTGTTTGGTGGTGGCTACGGCGGAGCTTCCACAGATTCAGTAACATTAGCAAGTGGTGGAGGCCAACAGGTGGATGAGGGAAAGGGGAGGCAGGAGGAGGAGAGACCCGAGGTGGCCCCCGGTCCGAGTGTCAGGTGAACTGAACTTCAGGTAAGAAGTTATGACCTGCAGTCTATCTGGGTCAGATATAAACCAAGTTTAGGGGTAGTTTATTTTCGTTGTGCTGACTTTTTACAGTCAGTTACAATAACTTGTACTGCGTACTAGCTAGCATGATGGAGTTTCTATACAGCTGGGTATGTGTTATGATGTTACTGTGGTAGCACGAGGTGAGAATAAAGTAAATACTCTTCACAGTTTAAAAGACAACGCCACTCTAGGAATTTCACCCAGAGGATACTGGAAGTAACACTAATCACCAAGAAGGCAGTTAGGTTTGTTATACTCAGTACAGAGACGAGGTCAATGATCAAACAAGTTGACAATTTATTAATAATTATTTAAAACACCGTATAAAAGCACAATCATAAATATCCATGTACAAATATGCTTAAAAAGGTATTCAGAGCTGAGGCTTACCAGTGGAGGGGCAGGGATGCCACACACAAACTCAAAAAAAAGAAAACACACCAAGACACAAGTGCAACACAAAATCACACACTCACACTAATAAACTAAATAAGGCAGGTGTGTACACTCAAAGGATCCCACCACCAAGGCACCCTAGTCTCCTCCACGTCGGCACTCCGCATCTGAATAAAAGAAACAAAGAAATGTTAATATATTACAACAAATATAATATGTAGCGCTGGGGGATAACCCAAGTGCAGGACCACACTGGTGCTCTGCAGCTAGAAAAAGGGCCTCCCACCAGTGGCGTAACAAAAATCCAAACAACAGATTAAAACAACATAAAAACAACATACAATCTGGATAAAACTTTAAAATCTGGAGCAAACGGAATCGCCGTGTTGCTCCAACTTGCCATCCTCCCGACTATAAGTTAATCATCTGGTCAATCAATATGTACGCCAGCTGACTCCCATAACCGGCATGCATATGGCCGCTGTCCACGCCGACGTCCACTTTAAAAAGCTGGCAGCAGCAGGAAAAGAAACCTCGCAACGGGAACAGACGGTAAAAGCAAAGCAAAGCAGCAGCACTTCAGCTAGCGTAGCGTTGCGTAAAACTAAGGCCCACACTTCCTGAAAAGCATAATAATTACTATAAGAGAACAATAAAAGGCAGAGATCTTAACAAAATTTAATTATGTACCAAGTAAACCGCGTCATCAAACATGAGCAGAGTGGCTCATAGGAGGCTTCTACAGCTATGACCTAAAAACAATATCTGTTTACCACCAAGTAAGGTAATGTACACACTACAATGAGTAAACACCTACCAGCCGCGATGGAGGCTTCAGAATGATCTCTGCAACACCAAAGGGAAGTCAGGTGACCAAAAAGGAGATCACAGGTAAGCGATACTGAAATGCTCAAATGGCCACTATTTATACTAGTGCCCCCTAATGCGCCAGGCTGAAAGTGGGTTGAACCAAGGAATAACATTCATCCTGCCACATTACTGATAGTGAACTTAATTTTATTCATAAGGTTAGTTAGTAGAGTTGCCAACTGTCCCATAAAAAGATGAAATCGTCCCGCATTCAGAGAAATTATTACGCGTTTCGTGTTGAGCTGAGAAGGGACGCAGTTTGTCCCGTACTTCTGCTAGAATGTAAAAAAGACACAAAGTTGGAGTTATTCTTTGTCTTTGCTGCACAGCTGCCTCTTCTTCTCTCATTCTCTCCCCCTCCCTCTCCTGTTGCTACTTTAATCATGAAACTGATCAATGATCAGCTGATCGGCTTTTCTCTCTTATTTGTTTATCTCCCACTTTGTGCCAGAAAGAGGAAAAACCGCCGGATGTTGCGCTAGACATGAATGAGTTGAAGGGAAGTTATGAACTGTTTCTAAGAGACAAATAACACCAGGATCCTTTTCTAAGTAGCTGACAGCTGGTAACTGTGCAGGGGCGGATCTAGCAAAGTTTTGCAGAGGGTCAGGTAGGGCATTAACAGGGACAGGGGGTCACAAAGATATACTTTCTTATTCTCATTTAAAATGTCTGGGTGTTATTAAATAATTATCTGAAGCTTACAACCAAAGTTTTTATCTGATGTAAAATGTATAGAAATCATGCATATACCAACAAGACAGTGTACATCACTGTCACCACAGCGTTTGTTTTCATTCAAAGGCTTTATGGCTTTTCCTATACCTGGTGGTCTGTAGTCAAATTGCCCGGATTGATTTTTTGTCCCAGTCCAGCCCTGTGCACGACCACGCAGTGAATTAATCTGAGAAGGTGCATCAAAAAATAAATGGCCGTGCCAATGGTGCATATCGCAAATTGGGACTTTCATGTGTATGGACCAATGTTTTATTTTCTGATCAAACCAGAAATCTTTAATGAGCAGCTAGATTTGTCTCGCATTAACTGGCTGAGTTAATGCCAGTTAATGCAACATCGAAGAAGCTGGGATCCATAGTTTTCCATGCTCATGGAGCTTGCATTTTCAAGTTTAACTGTCTTCAGAACATTGCAGAGGCCTTATTGACGGTATTTAGCTCTACATATCTGTGTGAGCAGATTTTCTCTCACATGAGTGTCCTCAGGTAGCCGTCTGAATGCTGGACACCTGGAGACCTGTGTCTCTGAGTGGAAGACCAGAGATCACATTAACATGTGTGTCTCTGTATTAACAGACATGCCATATTGGCCCAGTTTATTTTTCTTATCGTTGTTGTGAGGAGACCATAAATAGCAATTGCATTTTCTGTTGTACAGTTCATTTGCTGTTATGGAGTTCTTGTTATGGATAAAAAGTGTCCTTTTTTGTTTCAAAATAGCTGATAAATATTCGCTGATAGCTGCCAACATCTGCGAACAAATATAATTCGATAAAGTTGTTCTATATAGTGTGTAACTGTTCATATAGAGCGTTATTAAATTTATTGCTAATGTAATCATATGGCACACTGACTTCTGAGGAAATTTTAAATGGCACTCGCCATCAGAAAGGTTGCCTACCCCTGCCCTAAACAATTGCATATACCAGAGACCGGTCCTGGTTCCAGTGAATTGGGGCCAAAATCCAGAAACGGAAAGAATGTCATTTCACCATAAACAGCCACAACCAGGTGCTCCCTACAAGATTTCAGACAGGAGTGAAAAGAATTTTCAGAAGAGTTGTCCAACAGCCAAGGAGCACTTGTGGAGAGCTATAGAAAGACTTGGAATCAGCAGGTACAATTGTTTCAAGGAAAACAATAAGTAACGCACTCAGCCGCAGTGGCCTATATGCACACTCAACACTCAAGACTCTATTGCCGTAGAAATGGCATGTTGAAGCATGTTTAAAGTTTGCCGAAACAAGCCTGTGAAATACTAGGAGAATATAGTCTGGTCACATGAGACCAAACCTCTTTGGATGCTATAATACAGTGGGGCAAAAAAGTATTTAGTCAGCCACCGATTGTGCAAGTTCCCCCACCTAAAATGATGACAGAGGTCAGTAATTTGCACCAGAGGTACACTTCAACTGTGAGAGACAGAATGTGAAAAAAAAATCCATGAATCCACATGGTAGGATTTGTAAAGAATTTATTCGTAAATCAGGGTGGAAAATAAGTATTTGGTCAATAACAAAAATACAACTCAATACTTTGTAACATAACCTTTGTTGGCAATAACAGAGGTCAAACGTTTACTATAGGTCTTTACCAGGTTTGCACACACAGTAGCTGGTATTTTGGCCCATTCCTCCATGCAGATCTTCTCGAGAGCAGTGATGTTTTGGGGCTGTTGCCGAGCAACACGGACTTTCAACTCCCACCACAGATTTTCTATGGGGTTGAGGTCTGGAGACTGGCTAGGCCACTCCAGGACTTTCAAATGCTTCTTACGGAGCCACTCCTTTGTTGCCCGGGCGGTGTGTTTTGGATCATTGTCATGTTGGAAGACCCAGCCTCGTTTCATCTTCAAAGTTCTCACTGATGGAAGGAGGTTTTGGCTCAAAATCTCACGATACATGGCCCCATTCATTCTGTCCTTAACACGGATCAGTCGTCCTGTCCTCTTGGCAGAAAAACAGCCCCATAGCATGATGTTTCCACCCCCATGCTTCACAGTAGGTATGGTGTTCTTGGGATGCAACTCAGTATTCTTCTTCCTCCAAACACGACGAGTTGAGTTTATACCAAAAAGTTCTACTTTGGTTTCATCTGACCACATGACATTCTCCCAATCCTCTGCTGTATCATCCATGTGCTCTCTGGCAAACTTCAGACGGGCCTGGACATGTACTGGCTTCAGCAGCGGAACACGTCTGGCACTGCGGGATTTGATTCCCTGCCGTTGTAGTGTGTTACTGATGGTGACCTTTGTTACTTTGGTCCCAGCTCTCTGCAGGTCATTCACCAGGTCCCCCCGTGTGGTTCTGGGATCTTTGCTCACCCTTCTCATGATCATTTTGACCCCACGAGATGAGATCTTGCGTGGAGCCCCAGATCGAGGGAGATTATCAGTGGTCTTGTATGTCTTCCATTTTCTGATGATTGCTCCCACAGTTGATTTTTTTCACACCAAGCTGCTTGCCTATTGTAGATTCACTCTTCCCAGTCTGGTGCAGGTCTACGATACTTTTCCTGGTGTCCTTCGAAAGCTGTTTGGTCTTGGCCATGGCGGAGTTTGGAGTCTGACTGTTTGAGGCTGTGGACAGGTGTCTTTTATACAGATGATGAGTTCAAACAGGTGCCATTCATACAGGTAACAAGTGGGGGACAGAAAAGCTTCTTACAGAAGACGTTACAGGTCTGTGAGAGCCAGAGATTTTCCTTGTTTGAGGTGACTAAATACTTATTTTCCACCCTAATTTACGAATAAATTCTTTACAAATCCTACCATGTGAATTCATGGATTTTTTTTTCACATTCTGTCTCTCACAGTTGAAGTGTACCTCTGGTGCAAATTACTGACCTCTGTCATCATTTTAAGTGGGGGAATTTGCACAATCGGTGGCTGACTAAATACTTTTTTGCCCCACTGTATATACTGTATTCCGAGGTCACAGGGCACTGCATATCAAAATGTAACAAGATATTCTTAATGGAATTCTGGTGCCACCAGAATGATGGAGATGAAATGAGGGTGGATGTTTCGGCAAGAAGAGGATTTCAAACCCCACAACCAAAGAAACTCTCGACTGACCCAGCCAATCGCCTGACCTGAAGCTCAAAGTCCACTAGAGAAGTATGTTTTTTCTAAATACATGAATATCTCTATCTTGCTACAGTGTAATCTTTTTCATATATACTTTTTTTCCCGCCACACTTGTGTAACTTTTCAGAATGGCATTTTATGACATTAGTCAGCACAACAGTCAGTAACCACAGTCATATGTATACAATTATTGCTCCAGAGGCAAGTATGCATGGACAGTTGGGGCATCACTGGTGTTTTTGTAAGTCTTTCTACTGATTTTGAACAAACAAAAGACTTTTGGAGTCTCTATGAACTTTTGGAAGTAACACCACCTCTTCCCTTTTTAGTCTTATCTCCAGCCATTCCCACAGCAGCAGAAAGAAGATCACACATTTCTCAGTTCTGTTAGTTCCCTAAATTGGGGAGGAAAAAAAACTCAACTACATGAAATTGCCTCATCAGTCGAAATTGGGTGTAGATTGCCACCAGGAGCTCTGAATAGCTACAACACTCTCATCCCACATCCTCAATAAATTCAGGTACATCTTCATTTGCAGAGCTGTCATCACTAACCTCCAGTACAGAAGATATGGATATTGTTTTCCCAGGAGCTGTTGCCTACACCATATTCACTCCTTAGCTATTGTCACAACCAGACAAAACTGTAATCTGCAAAACTGTGTTTACATGCATAAATGTTCCAGGAAAGAACATTTAAAACAACAGAATACTATAATATTGATGTCATGTAAATGTTCCATGTGATTTTATTACAAAAGTACAGTGTAAAACATTACATTTAATGGGTTATGGTGAAATGAAATGCACATTACTGCTATACATTTAGTTTGCACCAAGTATATTTTCCTAGTCATTATTTATTTATTATCTGGAAAAAAAATGTTTTTTTACTCAAACTCATAATTTAATCTATGATTCTTAAATCATCATTTAAGAATAATTTTTGAGTGTATCTACCTTGAAATGGTAAGATACACACTTCTTAATTTTTTTTATAATGTAAGTGTTGTACCTTTTCTTTCGAGGGTTGGAAACTATCATTTTAATTCTATGCCTTCTATGCTTACGGGTTTTACTAGCTAGATGTATGTAATAGAATAAAAAATCCTGGACTCTCGAGAGAATTGGTAAAATCACCTTTCAAATTGGTCTGACGGTGTGCTTATCATGCAGGCATACCTTGGAAAACTCTGTGGACTTTTGATTCAAACCAAGCTTGTAACATCCACAGAGTTTTGTAGATTCTCTATTGACCTCAACCTTTACTTTGAGGATTAACTGGATCAACTTAATTGACAGCAGAGGGACTGTTTGTGTTAAAAAAAGAGCTAATTTGATGAATCACAGACAAACCGTGGGGGCAATCAGTGGTATAAGTATATGATTGTTACAAATGAGGGGGAGCTTCAGCAGGTACCCCAAGGCACACTGAGTACAATAATGAAAAATAAATAAAGACAAATCTTATTTTTCTAGCATGTCTATTTCTACTACTACCATCTAAATGTATGAAACATTATTTATACCTGAGTGACAGGTATAAGATTGCAAACAGGTTGAAGTGGAGAGGTTTCGTTGAACTCCACATTGCACAGTATCTACAGTCAGAAATATCTGCAGCATGTAGACTTGATAACAAACTACAAAGCTTGACAAACGAGCCGTGTCCTTGAAGAATAAGGTTCATTCAGCTTGTTTAAAGATTTTCATAGAAAAAGTGTTTCAGTTTTGCAGGTTGAAAATGAATTGTTTCAACTACCAAAGGAAGCACACAAAATGCAAAATGCTTTTACTGTGAAGCAGAAGCCACCAAAACAGATGCTCATCTCATTATTTGAGATTTTGAACACAACCATCATCCATCATTTTAACAGAATATATATGAAAACAGAAAACAAATATAACCATAGTTTGAAAATTCTTGATGGATACAAGGATTTAGACCAGATGGGTATACTGTAGCATGCATTGAAAGACTTGGTTCCTTTTGAGTCTAGACTAGTATTGTAAGATAATAAATAGCTTATTAAAAATTGAAATGATTTGCATGTGAAGACATATAACACAGTGAGAACAGAGGGACTATAAAGCAAACTTTCCAGCTGAAAGAACAAACTTACTCTCAGCAGTGAAAATGTCAACAAGAGGAAGGAGTATTTCTGTCTTCATGGGGAGCATTTAAAAGAATGACAAAGACTAACAACAGAGTGTGAATACTGACTGAAAAGCTAAAAATGCATTAAAATATCTTAAAAAACAAAAAAAAGGCAGTCCCTGTTCACAATTTCTAGTGCTGCTAAGCAATTAGAGTTGTTTAGTCACAGCAATACTCAGTTTGCTCTTCATCTTTGAAAAACAGAACTGGATACAGATGTTGCCGCCAGCAACATCTGGGACCGGATCGATGAACTGCTGTGATTGTTGCAGTGATTTAGGAAATACTTTTTTGCCCATCTTTATGCAGCTGTATGAAAAACGAACAGAAAGATAACAGGGGGGTTGTAAGTTGTAAGTTAGTTAATCAGTGTTCTCATGCGACCATGCATCCTTGACTTAAACAAAGACAACAAAGCAGATGAAATATATAATTGATGGCAGATTGTAAACTGCAAGACACGGTGTTATTGTGGTGTTGGCCTCTTTAGAATAGCAGGCAGATAAGACTGAGAAAACAAGTCAGACAGAAGGCACAGTTTTGTTTTGCTCTGTTCTCCATCCTGCTGATGTAACTCTTTGTGGCAGCCAGCGTTCACAGATTCTCTTGCATTTCATTTCACTGAATTGCACTATGCAAAATGAAAGAGATGCACACAGAAAATGCACCGCCACCCCCACCACCCCCATTCACACACACACACACACACACACACACACATGAGGGAGCTTCTAATGGGGAGCAGTTAAAGATCAATAAATCAAAAGCACATTAATTTCTGGGCATGAGTGTAATTACCAGATAAATAAGTGGTGCTGTTATAGAAAAGACTGGCAGTCCCATTCAGATTTTGTGTTCCGTTTTGCATGGAGTGCCACTGGGTGGAGAATTCCAACAGTGTTACTGCAGCACAGTTTTTACACAGATACTCATCGGTGTTAATCTCTGTGTTAAAGTTCATTATTAATCTGTCTTTTTCATTAAGATTTTTTTAGGTCATATTTTTCCACTACTGATCAAAGATTTCACTTTTCTTCTACTTAAAAAAGATTAAACACATTCCCATGCGTATACATGGTAATCCAGCACCATGGAGAACATCAACGAGGATGCTGCACACGACAAAAGAGTCATCAGCGGTAACAGATATGTCGCTGCTTATTATATATTAGATTCAGCATGAAGAAACCACAACTGAGATAGTTTGTAAAGTGGCTCGTAGATTAACAGAAACTATGAACACTTTAAAGCAGATTAAATAGCATGTCCTATTATGAGAGTTGCTACCTAGACTTAGCTGCCTGGCTTGAATCTCTGTGTTGTCAGGGCGGTATTTCCCAAGAAACCTTAGTTTAAATGTGTTTTAATTGGTAACTACCAAATGTCTACTGGGCGAGGCTGACCACATCAGACGGTATTTTGGCACAGTACCAACTCTGGCACCCCTGGATAATGTCCATGTCTGTTTACTCACCCCCGCGTGACCTCTACCCCTGACCCTGTTTTATGACCGCGAATTCACGGGGTGGTATGACGATTTATTCCATGAGTGCTTAAATGAGAAAACCTGGGAGCTCAACTCACAGGATATTTATGTTGGCACGGCTGGAGTGGCAGCGTTTGTTGCGCTCCCTGAAGACCGAACGAGCTGGTACAGAATGGGGGATGAAGCAGTTCCACATGTGTCGCTGGCAATACACGGGGGTCATCAAGCAAAAGATTTAGGCCCGATGGTTAGAACAGCCACACGGGCCACAGATTGGCAACAAACACAGCTCACTGATGTCTCCTACTCGTATTTCTGTGACGGCTGTTGAGTATTTTAGAACATAAACATCTAAGACGAACACACGGACAAGTTGACAGGACAACACAGGTACATGTTTAAATTCTTAAGATCATGTTTAAACTCACAAATCCTTCCTTAAGTAAATCACTTGTGTTGTTCAATCAGCAGAAAACATCTCACAATTTGACTATCTTAAACGCTAAATTTATTGTTTCATCACTGGTTGGTCATACCAGTCTCTTTCTTTTCTTTTTTTTTTAAAGTTAAGCTGTTGTCCTGCAACCCGTAGAGTTTATTTGTTAGTAGTGGATAAACTTAACATTTAACAACAAGTGTGTGTTAAGTTTCCCTGCTTCAACCTGAAAAATCTGTTGCCGCACAGCAAGAAGGTCCTGAGTTCAATTCCAACATCAGGCCGGGGTCTTTCTGTGTGGAGTTTGCATGTTCTCCCCGTGTTTGCGTGGGTTCCCTCCGGGTACTCCGGCTTCCTCCCACCGTCCGGCAGCACGGTGGCACGGTGGTTAGCACTGTTGCCGCACAGCAAGAAGGTCCTGAGTTCAATTCCAACATCAGGCCGGGGTCTTTCTGTGTGGAGTTTGCATGTTCTCCCCGTGTTTGCGTGGGTTCCCTCCGGGTACTCCGGCTTCCTCCCACCATCCAAAGACATGCAGCTTGTGGGGATAGGTTAATTGGAAAATCCAAATTGCCACTAGGTGTGAATGTGTGAATGAATGTGAGTGCGAATGGTTGTCTGTCCCTGTGTGTTGGCCCTGCGACAGACTGGCGACCTGTCCAGGGTGTACCCCGCCTCTCGCCCTATGACAGCTGGGATAGGCTCCAGTGCCCCCCGCGACCCTGAAAAGGAGAAGCGGAAGTGAATGGATGGAACCTGAAAAATCTTCCCGTGTTCATAAGTGTAAGCTGCTTTTGATTGTGTGTGTGTTTTTGTTTCACCTTTTGTTGCGATGCTCCGGACACTTTCTCAACCTCCACAAGTCAGTTGGCCCCAATAAACCTTAATTTCTCCTCTAATTCTCCCCTCGCTGCTGTCCATTCCACAGCCGCTGATTCTTGCTGGGTGTGGTTCCCATTATGTTAATCTATCATTTTGCTCTGGCCGCTGTGCTTGTGGTGGACGGTTGATCCAGCTCCGTAGCCACCTGTATTAACACACTAAGAGATTTATTTAATATAATTTTCACTCTGTACCACTATACTAAATAAAATGTCTCTGCAAAAAAAAACCCCAAACAAACTAGAAAATAAAATTTAAAAAGACAAGGGTTAGAGATCAGAAAGAACAAGAGAGACTCTATGATTCAGTTAGAAGTAATCCATATTGTGTCTTTTGTCCTGTCTTCCTCCACCAAACCCACCCAGTTGCAGCAGATGGCTGCACAGCCTGGGTCTTTTGGAGCTTTCTTCCTGTTAAAAGGGAGTTCTTCCTTCCTGCTGTTATCAAGTGCTTGCTTATAGACTTAAAGTAACTGTTGTGGTTTGAAGCATCATAAATAAATTGAATTGAGCTGAATTAAACCTAAAACCTTAAATGATAAATAAATGCCAAAATTAATGCAAAATAATATTAACAAAGTATACTTTTCTTGCCTTCTTCCCAGCTACATGAGAGTGAGCCAACTCTCTTGCAAGCTCCACCAGAAAGTCCACCCGTCTTTCCTTCGTCCCGGTGCATGCTTGATACAGCACATGTGCATTCAGTGCTGCCATGTCAATCATGTTGTAAGTAAAGTAAAGTAAAAAGTAAGTAAAGTGTGCGTGTAAAACATGGCAACTGGCCAGCGCCGTGTTCCTCTGCAGACAGTGCACTCCCGAACCATCTGGTCCATCACATCTACGCCACACTTTGTTTTGTTGTAAAGGGTGACAGTGTTTGGCTTCCTTTTGGTAGTGTTGGGAAGCTGGGAAGAAGGCAAGAAAAGAACAGTTGCTTTGGACACAACCCTCCACACCTAGCCCTGGAAAAAGAGCCATGTGTCAGGTCAAACACAAATGCAAGAACAATCATGCCACTGTGCGATGTGTTCACTGCTACAGATACACATGTGGTAAATGCAGACTACAGATACCATGGCAGTGCCAGGATTGTGAGTGATTGCTGAAAATGTTGAAATGTACTCACTCACTTTTTATTATTATTTGTAAATATGTGTACAAATGGTTGGTTTTTTGTACTGTTTTTATCAATAAATCTCAGCAACAAAGGAAATACACCCATGTGTGTTGATTTCTCCCTAAGATGGCAAACTGAAACACTCCAAGTTGGTGACTTTTGGAGATTTATTTCCCTGGATGATTGAGAATGCATCAAGACGAACACAAAAGGAAGTTCACAGCTTTTAGCAGCTCCCCCACCCCCTCATTCACACACCCCCACTCCCCTCCAGAATTCCCAGATAACAACCTAATTTACATATGAATGACTAGACAATTTAGCTTCCACTTGGCTGAAGCTAAAGCCTAGCTAAAAGCCTACCAGCCATTTGGCTGGAAGGCGGGTTTTAAAGGTAGAAAGGTAGAAGGCTGGGCACTGCTGCTGTCGGGGGACTCTAAGTGTTAAGTAATTAACTAAGTAGTAACTGATTACAACTGCCAATTAAAGGATTAAAGTGTATACTCAAAAATAAAAGATTTATTTTGATAAGCCACAATGAGGGTAGCATGGTGGCACGGTGGTTAGAACTGTTTCCTCACAGTAAGTTTCCTGGGTTCCTCCTGACCCGGGAAACTTACTGTGTCTGTGTGAGTTATCTTCGGGTACTATAGAGTCCTTCCACAATCCTAAGACATGTGGTTACAGAGGTTTGGTTGATTGGTCATTTCTAATTATCCACAGGCATAAATGTGAGTGTGAATGCTTGTAGGTCTCTCTGTGTTAGCACTGCAACAAACTAGCGCTGTCCAGAATGTACAGTCTCAGGTTGGTGCACTCTAAAGTCTGTTTTACCTGTTCCACTGTGAGACTGCGGAAAATCATGTTCATACATAGTATTTGGAGTTTAGGTTTTCTATCACTAGACCAGAATGTCTCAGGGTCCTTTCAGTTCAGTTAGGCAAACTCTAAGCCTGATTTCATTTGTCTTCTAGCCATAATACCTTCTGTGTAGCTGATCTACTGTTAAAGTCTGAGTGATAAAGAACTTCTGAGATGGTTGTGTTTCTAACACATTTTTTCATTCTGGAAAGATTTCCAAAAGTGTGTCACTCAGTTTGCTTGGCTCGCCAAGTCTAAGAAGACTTTAGTGATCCCAAACGTTTTTCAAATCACACTGATCAAGATCTCTGTAGTCCTGGTACAACTATAATTCCTTCATTGCTGAAGCAAACTTCATTGTTTGGATTTTGTGCTGATATGTTTGAATTGTAGGAGCTTATATACACGCAAAGGTATGTTTGTCACAGGCAAGAATGTCTTTGATCTCAGAATGTGCTGAAGATAATTCTAATTTAAAAATTTACAGAAACTCTTTATTTGTTACCCACATCTTGCTGAATTATTTCCTGTAAAATATGTGTAGGCTCACCATACATTAAAACATGAATGTAGCTTTCTAGTATGAAAAAGTGCCCCAAACCTGCAGTCTTTTTAATTGTCCCTAGGGAGGACATCTGTGGGTGCAAAAAGATTGTGCAAATGTCAAGCAAACTTGACTTGATCTTATTGTGATATAAGACACTTCCTGAATCAACATTAAACTCATTCACAAATTATGGTCATTCAAAGTAACAGGTTGTTAGCCTGTGAGCAGTGTTGGGAAGGTTACTTTTAAAATGTATTCCATTACAGAATACAGAATACATGCCCCAAAATGTATTCTGTAACGTATCCCGTTACGTTACTCAATGACAGTAACGTATTCTGAATACTTTGGATTACTTAATATATTATCATGCTTTTTACAACAATGTGAATGTACTATTGCTGTGTGATTTATTACTATTACTGAAGATCCGCGACTCCGAACTGTAGTAAAGGGACTTCTGACTAATACGGCGGGGTCCCTGTCGGCTCATAGCCGAAAAATAGCTTTACTTTGTTGTGTGGGTCAACTTTTCTTGCGAGAGAGACAGAGAGAGGCGTTGAAAGGCTGCTCCAACGGAACTTATTGTTTTCGGAGGAAAACACGAACATGGTGTACAGTCGAGTCTTAATAGCTTACTTACAACTGGGCTCGTCAGGCACTCTTCTTGGCTGCAGTAGTTATTATTATATTTACATGCTTCCAGCTCCCGTTTTTCCTCGATGACAACTCGTACCTTTCCACTCCCCTTCTTCTCCCTCCTCGCGCTCACAGACCCATAACGTGTATGGCAGTCCATTCTCCCTGCAACACGGACTACACTGCCCATGATGCTACATTCTTTAGCGCTATGCTTGTAGCATTCTGCCTGTTAGCTTAGCACAACAACAACAACGAAAAGGCGCTCTCTCACCCAGGAAACACACAGTCGCAGAGAGAGAGAGCGTCGCCCTGTAACCATGGCAACCGGAACGCTGCCGCCTGGAACAACAGAACGTAGCTGTCAAACAAAACCCAAACAGTCCTGACCCGCGACAAAATGAAACAGGAAACTACCGCCGTGTAATCCATTTATTTCAACAAAGTAACTGTATTCTGAATACCACCTTTTTAAACGGTAACTGTAACGGAATACAGTTACTCATATTTTGTATTTTAAATACGTAACGGCGGTACATGTATTCCGTTACTCCCCAACACTGCCTGTGAGGATATACTAGACAATCATTCTGTCAGTCACAGTGAGTGTTCAGTTTCAGTCAGATCCATCCTTTGGCCATCACGTCTGGTTGTAACAGCAAGATGATCAGATCATAGTTTCATAACACAACTTCATAATACAATTAACTATTGGGCAACACTTTTATGCTATCAACGAGTCTTACATGCATGAAATGAGAGAAGCATTGCATTTACGTAAGTCACATGATAGCAGTAACTTGATGAATAAACAGATTGTTCAGCATCAGGGGGTAAATAATCTCAGACACATATTTCAGGTTTATATGGGAGACTTGTTATAAAGCACTTCCAACCCTTCTATGATAAATTCTGTGCTCCACTGTCAGATTTATCCAAATTCATATTTGCTTGAAATAAAATGTCTCTGTGTGTGTTCATGATGTGGTTATATTTGTGCATTTTTAGTAGAACACTGGATGAGCTTTCCAATCACAGAGACACTTTTTTGCGACTCCAGCCTTCTGCGAATTTACATGCTTTAGTAAATCTGAGTGTGTACAAGGATCTGAGGTCTGAGCTAACAAGTCATGAAGTCTAATAAAAGACACATAGAGTACCTTATAAATATATATTAACATGCATACAACCTGCAGTCCAGGTGGAACTGTCGCATTTATCCTCTGCAGCATGCAGTACTTACAATTGATACAAATACATCAGTTATTATACAGCACTGAAGAACAACAGATGAATAAACCATCTGTGTTTGTGTATATGTGTTACCGCCTGATTTTAGATGTGTGTATGCATTGTATTTCATGCATCTGTTGATGCGGCTGCGCTCTGTCTTTGGAATAAATGCAGCACTTTTTGCAGTGATTTGTCAGAAAAGTATGGCTGCTTGATAAAGTGAGTTTGAGAATCATGTTGGCATTCCTATTCATCGGGATTTGTCAGTGTTCTCTCCCCTCTACTCTGTTTCTGTCATGCAGCATGCTCGTTTTCCTCTGTTTCTCTATCTTTGTCGTCATTCCCTCCTCTGTGTTTTCTATCACAAAAAATATCTTTTTCAAACAAACAGCATTCATTTTTTTCTCCATTACTACTGTCTGCCTTTTCAATACTATCACTGTCAGCTCCTTCTGTGCCATTTTACGAAATAAAATGTCTCTATCCGGTCGTTAAGTCTGACGTCACTAGCCGTGTCTGGGCCTAAACTCCGCTGCAGGTCCATATATCAAACGATCACTATGGCATTACTGAGAGTTGAAAAACTGTCTAAAGTTTTTCATCTTTACTAAAATGATCAGCATTCTGCAGGTGTAACAATTGAGTTTAACATCCAGGCATCCATGAAAACGGAATTTATGACATTTAACGGAGTTAGAAGTTAGCAGGAAGGTAGCTCGCTAGCTTCCATCTAAATACAATATACCATGTCCTGACTGCGGGGTTTTGGAAAAAAATTAAAACGTACAGCTCTGTTACCACTTCCAACATAAATGAAGACAGAAAACTAAACAGCAGTGATGTTTGTAGGGTTACTGAAGTTTGGCTAGCTGGTATATAATGATGTGCTACCTGACCGCTAGCGACACAGCTATGTTAGCATAATATAAACAAGCTAACTTTTTTTCCACTCGATAAAAGTTAATGTGAGTGTGTTCTTGGTGGTCAGGAACAAATGTAATTGCATGGCAGGATGCTGTAAAAGGACCAAACTTCAGTCAGGAGAACAACTGAGATAATCCATCCACAATACGAGGTTAGTCATTCATATACTGCTGCATGGGCTGGGCTGTAGTTATATCCTAAGGTTTTAAAAACTGAGCTTAAATAAATGATTAGCGGTAATAAAAGCCGATGGAGGTCAACAGTGATCACTGACTGTTTTAGGAGCTTTTTGAGATTAAATAGAAGAAAATACAAAACATTAAACATGTTAACAACACAAAAGCCATATTAAATGCAGACTACTTTAGGCCCGGAAGTAGGATTCGTCACGTCATCACTTAACGACCGGATAGCATCTTTGTTTAGCTGTCAATATTTTACTATATCAATACACCTTTTTTTTTAGAAAAAAAGAGTAGCTGTCATGGTGCTGGGTCAATTTTGTGTTTGGCATTAAATTTGTTATCATTATCTGATTTGATGTTTAACTTCTTCATGGTTATCTTTATTCATATGTAGGTTTCATTCACAGGGTTTGCAGTTCTAAGGTTTATTTCCTGTGCTGCCCCCCCCGGTACTTTGTTCGTGTTTCTGAGTTTGTGTTTGTGAAGGTCTTTGTCTGTTATCACTGTTTTCAGCTTGTATTTTCCTGTCGTCTTGTGAATTAGGATAAACTGTGCTTCCCTCCTGTGTGTCATTGCCTGATTACCTTGTGTGTGTGCAGTATTGGGAAGGTTACTTTTAAAGTGTATTCTACTACAGATTACAGAATACATGCGTATTCTGAACACTTTGGATTACTTAATATATTTTCATGCTGTTTAAAACTACATGAATGTGATTTATTACTATTACTGAAGGTCCGCGGCTCCGAACCGTAGTAAACAGAGAGAGGCGTTGAAAGGCTGCTCCAACGGAACTTATTGTTTCGGAGGAAAACATGAACACGGTGTACAGTCGAGTCTTAACAGCGTACTTACAGCTGGGCTCGTCAGGCACTCTTCTTGGCTGCAGTGGTTATTATTATATTTACATGCTTCCAGCTCCCGTTTCTGCTCAATGGCAACTCATAGTTTTCCACTCTCCTTTTTCTCCCTCCTCGCGCTCACAGACACAGAACGGGTCCGTTCTCCCTGCGGCACGGACTACACTGCCCATGATTCTACATTCTTTAGGGCTATGCTTGTAGCATTCTGCCTATTAGCTTAGCACAACAACAAGATCAAAAAGGCGCTCTCTCACCGAGGAAACACACAGTCGCAGAGAGAACGCACATCACCCTGTAACCATGGCTACCGTAACGCTGTCGCCTGGAACAACAGAACATAGCTGTCAAACAAAACCCAAACAGTCCTGACCCGTGACAATATGAAACAGGAAAATACCGCCGTGTAATCCCTTTATTTCAACAAAGTAACTGTATTCTAAATACCACTTTTTTAAATGGAATACAGTTACTCATATTTTGTATTTTAAATACGTAACGGCGGTACATGTATTCCGTTACTCCCCAACACTGTGTGTGTGTATATATATATCAGGCCGACCCTCCTGGGTGATAAGTTAGCAGCGATGCAGGTGGATGCTTCTCTGGTGTCCTGGATTGTTGATTACGTGACAGGAAGACCACAATATGTACGTCTCCCACAGTGTGTGTCTGACAAGGTGATCAGCAACACAGGGGCACCACAGGGGACTGTCCTCTCCCCCTTCCTCTTCACCCTCTACACCACAGACTTCAGCCACTGCACAGAGACATGCCATCTTCAGAAGTTTTCTGATGACTCTGCGGTGGTTGGATGCATCAGCAGGGATGATGAGACAGAGTACCGGGCTGTGGTCGACTCCTTTGTCACGTGGTGTGAGCAGAATCATCTGCAGCTCAACGTGGCAAAGACCAAGGAACTGATCGTGGACTTCAGGAAGACCAGGAAACACTTGACCCCTGTTTCAATTCAGGGGGTCAGTGTTGACATTGTGGAGGACTATAAATACCTTGGAGTACACATTGACAATAAACTGGACTGGGCTAAAAACACCACAGCACTTTACAGGAAGGGCCAGAGTCGTCTCTATTTTTTGAGGCGACTGAGGTCCTTCAACATCTGCCAGAAAATGCTGAGGATTTTCTATGAGTCTGTTGTGGCCAGTGCGATCCTCTATGCTGTTGCATGCTGGGGGAGCAGGCTGAGGGTCGCAGATGCCAACAGACTTAATAAACTAATCCGTAAGGCCAGCAATGTTGTGGGGATGGAGCTGGACTCCCTCAAGGTGGTGTCGGAGAGGCGGATGCTGTCCAAGATAAAGACAATGTTGGATAACACCTCCCACCCACTCCATGACATGCTGGTCAGTCACAGGAGCACGTTCAGTGAGAGACTGAGATTACCGAAAAGCACCACTGAACGACACAGGAAATCATTCCTGCCTGTGGCCATCTCCCTGTACAACGCATCCACTTAACACACTGTTTGCTGCTACAACTACACATGTTTCTTTTCCAACTATTTATTTATGAGTGACTTATGTATGTATGTATGTATATATATGTATATATTGTACTATTCTTAGTTAGTGTATTGTCTGTCTTGTCTTAATGTTGGTTTAAAATGGAGCACTGTAACAAAAAATAATTTCCCCCAGGGATCAATAAAGTATTCTGATTCTGATTCTGATATATATATGTTGTGTCCCAAAACGTTGGCTGCATCCTTCGGAGGCCACATTTGAAGGCCGATTACGTCACAGCCAGGTGACGAAGGCTGTCCCAATTCGTCGACTCCTTCAAATGCGGCCGACAAATGCGTCCTTCATTTCCCCAAATTTGAAGGATGGGTCGGGTGTGTCCTTTGTGGACCACCATATCCCAGAATTCATAGCGCGGCCCAGTCAATTTCAGTTTCCAACAATGCTACTAAGTTTTAAAATTACTCTTATTAATCTTTCTGGGTCACAAAATAAACTTTTAACATATTTTCAGGCGAGAAAGTAGCTGTGGAAACTTCAAACATCTGCTTTGTTTATCAAGACATCGCATATTTGCAAAAGTGCTTCTTTTACCCACCCACTTGATAGCTAGCCGGAGGGTTCAGTAGTCACACGAGCCGGCGAGAGCAGCGGACTCCCGGCTTCATCGGATAACTTAAAAATTTGATTGTTTAGCTTTTTTCTGTGTTTTATTTGTTCCGGAGTAAATCGGTTTGGCTGAGATCAAAGTTATTAGATTATTAGATTAAATAAAACTTTATTAATCCATCGGGTGGGTTCCTCTGGGATTTTTACACAGCTGAATAAAAGTCAGACAGAAAACTGATTAAACAGAAGCGTGAGACGGTCGAGAACTAACGCCAGTGTCCTGGCTCCACCGACACAGCGGTGACGCAAATCTGAAGGCTAGACCGTCCCATTTCACAGCCTCGCACTTCCAGCCTTCTCGGTCTTAGAAGGACTCGGCCCACGTAGACCACGAAGGCCGGGTACTCCAAAGGATGCAGCCTACGTTTTGGGACACAGCTATATAGCAGGTGTCGGTCTGTGCTCTGTGTCGGCTCGTCTGCATTCCATGGTGTTTTGTTCTTTGGTCTGCGTCTCTTTGCTCTTTAGTTTTCCCAGTTTAATGGTAAATGGCCTGCATTTGTATAGCGCTTTTCTAGTCCATAGGACCCCAAAGCACTTTACACTACATTCAGTCATTCACCCATTCACACACACATTCACACACTGGCGATGGCAAGCTACATTGTAGCCACAGCTGCCCTGGGGCGCACTGACAGAGGCGAGGCTGCCGGACACAGGCGCCACCGGGCCCTCTGACCACCACCAGTAGGCAAACATGGGGTTAGTATCTTGCCCAAGGATATTTGGCATGCAGCCAGGATGCAGCCTGGGATCGAACCACCGACCTTCTGATTAGTGGCTGACCTGCTCTGCCACCTGAGCTACAGCCACCCCATTTAGGTTTCTTCAGTAGCTTCTCGTGCCTCATTACCCATTTTTTGTCACTCTGGCACTTGTAAATAAACTCTCACTCATATCATCAGTCGTTGCCTGCATTTTGGGTCCTTTTCCTCCAACACCACACGGCTCGCCCCGGCAGCCGTGACAGTAGCACACACTTACTATAAAGAAAAATGTATAGTGGTACTTTTGCTCGGCTGCACTCTTCTTTGTGATTTTCAACTTTTATAAATTAATTTTAATGAGTTAAGTCAAGAAAGTGAGAGAGAACCAGATCCTAAATTCTACATTTCTACTTCTAGGCAAGCAGGGTCTTTCATTGTTTTACTGTCCAAATTCTAAAGTACAAGGTAGAAATGAGAATGACAAACAATCCATACTTATGGCTATATTCATGGAAATATATATATATATATATATATATATATATATATATATATATATATATATATATATATATAACTTTAAAAACATTTTTTTAGTAGGACCAAGAGGTCTGGACTTCTGATAGTGCTCCAGATGAAAGTCGAGGAATTTATGTGACAAGCACCAAGCTCAATGACTTCACAAAAGACAAAAGAAAAAAAGAAAGAAGTAAAAAACAGGTACTTTTGCAGTTTGCTGTCCTAAAAAGGATTGACACAGACCAAGAAAGCAAATTCAGCTTAAGTATTTATTTACGTGTTAGTGAATAAGCAGATCTAACGCAGTGAAATCTGTGTTGTTCAGACTCAGACATGGAAACTCTGTGGACTAAACACGATCACAGACTTTAGAGGGAAAACCAGCACACCGCAGACCACGGCCTCTCTGTGTGAGGATCTAAACGTATTCTACGCTAGATTCGACACAGCGAACACCATGAGACCGGACAGTGTGCGCACCGCGGATGACGTCAGTGCGCACACTGTGTCTGAGGAGGATGTGCGGAAGTGCTTCAGGAAGGTGAACGCACGCAAAGCTACTGGTCCGGACGGGATTCCCGGCCGCGTCCTCAAGTCATGCGCGGCTCAGCTGGCTGGAGTGTTCACACACATCTTCAACCTTTCCCTCTCTCTGTCTGTAGTCCCAGCCTGCTTCAAAATGGCCACCATCGTCCCTGTACCCAAATCCTCCACCATCTCCTCATTGAACGACTGGCGACCTGTAGCCCTGACCCCCATCGTAAGCAAATGCTTCGAGAAGCTGGTCAGGGACTTCATCTGCTCTACACTACCCGACTCACTGGACCCTCTACAGTTCGCATACCGCCACAACAGGTCCACTGATGATGCCATAGCCCTGACACTACATACTGCCCTGTCACACCTGGAGAAGAGAGACACGTATGTGAGAATGCTGTTTGTAGATTACAGCTCAGCATTCAATACCATCGTTCCCTCGCAGCTGGACAGGAAACTGCAGGATCTAGGACTGAGCAGCTCCCTCTGCAGCTGGATCCTTAGCTTCCTGTCTGACAGACGCCAAGTGGTCAGACTGGGCAGCATCACCTCATCCCCCATCACACTGAACACTGGTGCTCCACAGGGGTGTGTACTGAGCCCTCTCCTGTACTCAACTCTACACCTACGACTGCACAGCCACTAACAACTCCAACATCATTGTGAAGTTTGCGGACGACACTACAGTGGTGGGTCTTATCACCAATGGTGATGAGACGGCTTACAGGGAGGAGGTCAGCGCCCTGACCCACTGGTGTCAAGTCAACCATCTCACCCTCAACGTCGCAAAGACAAAGGAGTTGATAGTGGACTTCCGGAGGTGCAGAGAAGTACACACCCCCATCACCATCAACGGCGCTGCTGTGGAGAGAGTGAGCAGCTTCCGGTTCCTTGGTGTACATCTGGCTGAGGATCTTACGTGGTCAGTACACACAAACAAAACAGTGAAGAAGGCGCAGCAGCGCCTCTTCTTTCTCAGAAGACTGAAAAGATTCGGCATGAGCCCCCGCATCCTCAGGACCTTCTATCACTGTGCCATTGAGAGCATCCTCACTGGATGCATCACCACCTGGTATGGCAACAGCACCGCCTACAACCGCAAAGCTCTCCAGCGAGTAGTGCGGTGCTCTGAACGGATAATTGGAGGTGAGCTTCCCTCCCTCCAAGACATCTATAGGAAGCGGTGCCTGAGGAAAGCGGGGAGGATCATCAAGGACTCCAGTCACCCCAGCCATAAACTGTTCAGACTACTTCCATCAGGAAGGAGGTTCTGCGTGTTGGTGGTTCTTCGTGTCTGGGGGTGGGCGTCCGGGTACACACCGGCTCACTCCTTGGCGGCCGCTTGTTGGGGCCTGGGGCCTGGGGCTCGCTCGGGCCCCTTTGGAGGTGGGGTGCCCCCGGCCTCTCGGCCTGGGGCTCGGTCACTCAGGCACAGCTGGGGGCCGGCGGAGCTCACGGGCGCGTCACTGCAACTCCCCCTGACTTCTGCTCCGCGGCTGCTGGGCGAGCCCTCATCTGGGACTCTCCTCAGCTCTTACTGGAACAGTGGCGCGGCTGCCCCTCTGTTGGTCTTCCATGGTCTCTTGTGTTCTGGGGGCCTCTGGATGTCTGGAGTTTTGATCTCCTCCATACCCGCTTCACACCCTGGAGGACGGGGCTGTGGCCCCCCCACACTCCCTAGCAGATCATTACATGGAGAAACCTTTGGAATGCAAGCATGCTGATCCACACAGGTATGCACACATGGGTATTCACAGACGCAGACTAAAGCTTTCTTGGCTGCTACCTCAAAGCACACTGTGCGCTGTCTATCTTGCGTGCTGCACAATATCGTTTATTATTTAGTAAATATTGATATCTATGACTAGCTAGTTTATTGTGATGGTGCTTTGTTTTCTCTATGTTGCTCTTTGTTGTTTGCTGTCTCCTCTGTTTGTTTTTTTTGTTTGTTTTTTTTTTCTCCATACAGGTGACCCAGGAGTTCTTTTTTTTTTTCTCTCTCTTCCCCCCCCTTCTCACCGTCTCTTCTCCCCTTTGGTTTTCTTTCTTTCTCTCCCCCTCTTTCTCTCATTCATTCCCCCTGTCCTATTTATTAAAAAAAAAAAAAAAAAAAAAAATGACAAAGGATGAACTGAAGCTATGCCATCACGTAATGTCGCATACTGCTGTTTCTGATGTCATTTAAAAAAAAAAAAAAAAAAAAAAAAAAAAAAAAAGGAAGGAGGTTCTGCAGCATCCGGTCCCGTACCAGCAGACTGAGAGACAGCTTCTTCCACCAGGCCATCAGACTGCTGAACATGTCATAGACACCTCACCTTCACTACTGGAACTTCAACATTATGCACTCCATACTGTACAGTAATGCCACTGTTTTGCACATGTCTGAACTCTGTTTATTTTTATATATTTTATTTATTGTTTACTCTATTTAATTTGTAAAATATGTGTACACACACACACACACACGTAGAAAATATTTAGTATACACATCCAGAAATGCATATACTATTATATATTGCACATATATTTATTAGTTTCAGATGTAGCCATTCTTGTATTTTGCTTGTTTTCATTATTGTATTTTGCACAACTCTGTTGCTTGTGAAGCTCGCACACAAGAATTTCACTCACATGTGCTGTACCAATGTACCTGCACATGTGATGTGACAATAAAAGTGACAATAAAAGTGATTTGATTTGATTTGATTTGATTTGATTTGATTTGGAGGAGGAAAAACAGTGTTAATGATGCCTCAAAAGAGGTTGTGGATTGTAGAAACTGGAAATTGGTCTTACTTGACTGGAAGATGAGTTCAGTCCCAGGAGGTCCACTTGGGTGACAGGTGGGTTTCCAGAGGTGTGTGAGCAGAACTGGAGGAGAGTGGGCAAGCAGGAGAGTCCTTTTCTTTTGAAGCTGATTCACAAGTGGATGTGATATTAACAATGCAACAAGGACAACCTGTCATTAAATACCCATCACACGATGACATGATCCGGTACAGGCGTATTAAGGATGAAGCAGACGGACAGATCAAACACCCAATGCACACCTCACTTCTCCACCAGACTAAGTAACCAAGACTTTAAATAAAAGCACAAACCCTCAACCTGATGCACTACAACATTTCTAAGTACAGGCTTGACAATGAGGATGTGCTACTTCTGAAAGAGATAATGCAACACTGGAAGTCTCACAGGCAAAGCCACTGTGGAGGAAGGTAAGAACATAAGATGGTCCAGTCCTAATTGCATAATTCCTTAAGCATCTAGTTCCTGTCCTTAAAGCTTTTTAAACAAGCCAAACTATTCTTGTAGCTCACTCAAGTTTGAAAAGTTCTAGCCATTTTATTGTCTTTTGTGATTGCCTGTTAGAAGGCCAGCATGGTGTACTCAGGCCTGCTGAAAATATTTCTGGCATGCAAAACCTCCAGTTTAAACTGTTCTCCAGGTGCTAAAAAGCTGTCTTTCTAGCTGCTTTCATCTGGCAGTTATGTCATGTAAAAACTAATTAAAGATTCCTGACTGACCTGCTGTGCTATGTGTAACCGAAAGGCCCTGATGCACGTCTGCCGTGCATATTGAGTTGGAAACTGCAGATACAGCTGAATACCTCAGGATCTTTCAGACTCCCAAGACTCATGCTGAACCACTGACTTGATGATTGGGGGTGTACAGTATGACATCACTTCAGAAAGCAGTTCCAATGATGAGGATGTGTAAGTGCATGACATGAGAAGAGGTGTACATCTTCTCTGAACTTTTCTAAACACACATTTAATGTCATTATAACTTTCATCTGCAATTTCTGTTGTGGGCCTCTGGGATGATGCCCATCAGCATGACAGTTCTCTTCTGTAAAGACTTCTTCTGTTACTCCATCTGCTATCTTCACAGCAAATCACAGCAACAGTCGCCTCTAGGTGTTTTATATCGTAAAGTAGACCCAACAATGATACATGCAGAGAAAAACCCAACAATCAAATGGAAGAGAGGGACTAGCCAGAGCCAGGGAATAGAATGCATGTATGGACAAGAAAACAGTGGTGATTTTCTTAATTACATCTGATAAATTATCCCTGGGAGAGAGACAGGATAAATCAGGAGCTAACAGCAAATGGCAGTGACAGCTAACGCCAGACAGGTGATCTGTCATTTATAAGTTTAAAAAATTGTTTGATCCCTTTGCTGTATCAAAGCTGGGTTTTTATATAACACTACTGACTAATCTATAAAAATGTCTAATGTTGTGGCTCATTTCGTCAATGTAAACAAAATGTCTGAATGAATGTGCAAGGAACGTTAAAAATGTAAAAGCGATCTGCTTGTGATGCGAGAAAGACATCACAAGTTATCAATTTTACACTAAGTTAGATTGAAGAGGGCTCAGGAAAGCTCATTCACAAACCATCATGTCACAGTGATGAGTCTTACCACTAACGCTGCAGCCTCCTCCCTATAAACCTGCAGCCTCCTCCCTTCTCACTGACCAATCTTGTCATGTTGATATGAAAAGGAAAAAATATACATGAAGAGATGGCATGCAGGCAAATATGGATAATAGTAATAATAATAATAATAATAATAATAATAATAATGATAATAATAATAATAAATGAAATAATAATAATAATAATGATTATGATGAAAAAAAGCAATTTTCTCAATTAGTGCCTTGTCCTGGTCAGGAGATGGTGGGGACAGAGACATTATATTTTTTCACATGTCCTAAGCAGAATAACAGGTCACAGATGCAGCAGCTTTTTCCAGTGAAAGAATTGAAGGTGTCCCATTTAGTTATTTCATAGAACAAACAGGCATATTTTGAAGGGATTTGAACAAACATACTTGTTAGGGAAAATATTCTAAAACACTTCTTCAGTAAAGACTCAGAGAAGAGAAACACACAGAGTTCTTGCTAGCAAGGGCAGCTCCCTACTGAGAGACTCGCACTAAGAAACTGCCCCGGTCTTTATTTATACTTCAGTGTGTGTGTGTGTGTGTGTGTGTGTGTGTGTGTGTGTGTGTCCTGCTGATCAAAGGGTCATGAAAGCACAAAAGGTACATCCTTGGTCAGGAAAGGGTAGTCTCCCCCTCACCCTAAATAACATGGTGAGGAAGTCCAGCAGTTCATCTATATGTAAAGAAGCACTTAAACTAAAACAGACATAGCTACGTTAATCCTACCGTAAAACAATAAAACAAGGTACGAAGTCTCATGCTCCCAGGACGTGGGGGTGCATTCCTGGAGTGCACACCAAGCCTGCAGCCTGTTAGAGATCACACACAATTGATTATATGCCTCTAAGTATACATGGTTGAATATTTCCTAATACAAATAACTACATGCAGTATTCTACCATATGCAAACTTATATCACTAAAAGATTATACTGACTACTAAATACAATTTTCCATTAATATTCCCTCCTGTTGTCAGTAAAACTTAAAGTGAGATACCAGTTTGTAACATCTTGTTGTACATTTTCAGTCACATCGTCATCAATCACACAAAGTCTTCATGTTCCAACAGGTCGGGGTCATTATCATCATCATCACTTGTCATGGCTATTTATGCAGCAACAGTAGAAAATATTACTCGGTTAATCATAAGTTTTAGGCATGGCAATATACACGTTACAAAGACACAAAATAAAAGTAAAAATATCCCAACTCCGATGAGTAGTCTTTTTAGCACCTGTAACCAGGAGCTAGTGTAGCCAAGAAAACCAGTCACTTGTATCACTTACATAGTCCTGATTTTGGGCCTGCTGGATCTGTCTCCAAACATTCAGGGCATCAGTCATGTTTGATGAATGTGCGTCTTCTTTATGTAAATGCAGCATGTGTTGTTGAAGAGGACACAAAGTCCCCTTTTTCTGCTAGTATCATAGAGTAGTTCTTCCCTGGGAGTTGGTCCAGGAACACATATAGTGTGGGGTATGTTGCCGTGCTGGGTAGATGGGAACAGACATAATAGTCTGTATTTGCCGATTCTTCTTTTGTTCTGTCGTGGATATAACGGTACCTGGCATTGTTCATCCACGGAGGGATGTGGTCTTGCGTCATGTCTCTTAGGTGAGAGTTGTCGTGTGTCAATCTTTTCTGCCTTTCTCCTGGTTCAGCTGTTGTTTGCGTCAGCTGGGGTCCTGTAAAAGTGAGCGTTGTAGTCAACGTAACCAAGAGGGTCCACCTTCCCATGGTTGCACACAGGTCCGTCACGCCTCGCACTTGGTTGCCCTAGAGTTGATCAGAGGCTGGAGGTTGAAGTGCGAGCTTACCCTACGGGGGCTCAATCAGCACTCCCCCCTCACCACTGAAACAACCAAGTGTGAGATTTCTCTATTGTGCTGTCTTGAGGGTGCCGGGGTTTCCTGGGACCTCGACCTCTTTGCAGTGGCTCTGATAAATCCAGGAGGGTCTCTCCGCTATTTTGCAGGCAGTTGAAATGGTCAGAAGCACTTGAATTGGCCTCTATCAACCCCCATCACCTCACTTCAGGCCTTCATCCTGCGGTAGGAATACTTATGACTCTTCTACTGTCCATCCTCTGCAGAAAAACACCTCTGTGGAAAGGGTGCTGGGTTCAGTTATCTTACTGCTGTTGTGATCCCAGCAGTCTTCAGAGTGTCATCGTATGCACAGTATAGTGGCACAGCATTAGGTGATGTTCATAGGAAACTGCTGTCATCACCACCATAGCTTCCGGTTCCTGTGCTTTCACAGAATCATGATGTCATCCTTAGACTCCCTCTGCGCTGTCGATGGAGCTTGGCACGCTCCCCTCATCCTTCAGGTGCCCATCTGCTGTCCACAATCTCCTCTGTTGGCCTCTGGAAAGCCCCCTTGGCACAGCTCTCATTCCAACGCAGTTTCATGGTCCGTGCTGTGGCTCCAAAGTCTGATCTCATGATGGGCCCCAACCAGCTCGACCTTTGACCTCAACCACTGCCTGGGCTGTCAGTCATGCCTGGAATGGTTCTCGCTGCTCACTGGGCCTCTGAAGATTTCTCAGGAGATTACTGCTGCACCTGTATTTCCTTGCTAGGAGGAAAATCTTCTATTTGGAGAGCATGTCAACAATCATCAAACTACATTCTTTAGTTCAGTGAACTTCACTTATAGGCCATCAAAGCCTCATCTGAACATGGATGCACCACTTGCATAGGTTTAATACCTGTAAATAAACAGTTAATCACACAAATCGCTGCAAAAATTATATAAAACAAAATTTAATGTTAATTCCAAAATTTAATGTTAATTAATTGTTTCATATTAATCCTGGATCCCTCATCTTGACACATGGACACTCCCATGAGTCAACTCATCAAAATCAGATTCCTGTCTTAAAGAAAAAGGTTAGCTAGATCATATCCCAGGCAACATCAGGGCATCTCCTCCCCTGGAGCAGCACCACCCTGGACCTATAATCCTGCAATAAAAATGTTAGTGTGTTTTGCATACTAAATTTGCTTAACACCTGGCTCTGCCAGGAGCCTGCATACACACCATCATGGCCTGGAAAGCAAAATCTGGAAGTGAAATCAAACTTCACACCTATAAACAATTATATCATAAAAGTAATAAAGCATTCAGCACTAGCAGGACAAGTGTCATGTGCAGGTTTTCTCAAATCAGTAAACTACAATTATTACCATAATTTGCCTCAGACATGGATCATCCCATGTACTCAGTCAACAGTAATGTAATCAGTGACTTCTCTTAAGCAAAGTCACTCCACTCATATATTATTTATGGGCTCAAGAGTGGCCAGCAAAGGAGCCCATATTAACTATTCCATAACACCGCATCTCTTATTTGTTTGTCTCATGTCACTTGTCCGCTTCTGCTGAATCTTGTACATGCAGTCTCAAAAAACAAACATTAGCAACACACATTGATTATCCTGGTGGGCAGGCGTCGGCCATCCACATTCCAGAGGTGCCATAAAAACACCATAAAGTTAGCCAACCCTAGCTGTAGAAAGAATGTCATTCACATATAAACCCAGAAATCCTTTAGTAAAAAAAACATTAACTAATCCTCTTATAAATCACATGATCAAACACATGAAAAACTGCAATGCTGTAGAAGAGAAAATGCAAATGTTAGCGCTTGCGCAGGCGTATTGCATACTTTGTCACCGTTACCTCTGTAAGCAACACAAGGTAGTGAATAACACCCCTGGTAGATGCACAGACACAGAAAATGGCATTTCAAAGGTTAAACCATCATGCAACCTCGAATGTTGCTATCATCTTTCTGCTCCTGTAACAGAAGACATAAATTCATCCACCCTTTGTCCTGTCTAGGTGGAGGTTAACCTTGAGTCGTGGTCAAGTCTTGTCAGCTTTTACCAGTCAGTCAGTTTGTTTTTATTTCCATTCATTCATTCATTCTTTCTTTGCTGATAGTGGAAACCATAGTCGCATTTAGTTTCCATTTTCAGCAAAATGACGTCATTTCAAAAAGAAAAAGAAGAACTTTAGATCGGATTACATTGCTGAATCCTTTTTGGACAGGAACTTGTCCCAATAAGTGGCTTTCTCCAGAGCCCATTTTAATTTTGGAGAAGCTCACTTGTAACGGCTTTCTCGACAGGTCGTATAGCACTTTTAATTCCTGACGTGCAGATCTGCTTAAAGAAAAGAAATAGACAAACAAAATCAGTGCCTGTTCAAAAATGAAAAATAACAGAGATTATCAAACCAAACTTTCAGTGCACTGTGAAAGTATCAAAATAAAAAGGCCTTGTTAAGTCATGACACAAACTCCTCATCTCAGGAGGGTAAATCACCATTAGCATGGTTTATCATACCATCATACTAATTGGCAGGCTCAACTTCACAACAAAAGAAAAATCATCAGTTAGATTCACTCCAAACCAACCATCAGCTGCAAAACACACAACATAACCCTAATGTCTTATTAGCTATGAGTTTAATCACCAGTTCTGCGCTCTTCACTCATTTAGGTCACAGATCTATTTTATTCAATTTTTCCTTTTTCCCTTCATCATAAAACATGTGACATGCTGTCATGCACTTCACAAAAGAAGTTTGTTCTGACGTATTCAGAGTTGTGTATCTAAATACAGGATTCACTCGCACATCAAAACAGGAAACTCAGTGTTTTAGAGTCTCCACTCAACACACAACAAACATCCCATTCACTCGTGCTAGAATTCAGTCACCTTTCATTAATCTAAAACCGATCAAATAATTTGCATATCAGCTATTAACCCACTAAGTTGACAGGACAACAGAAAAGCATGTTCAAAATAGTATCACAAAAGACAATTTCCCTCATACAGTAAATTACTTGTGCTGCATCAATCAAGCAGGAAGCTTCTCCCAATTTACTATATTAACAACTAAATTTATTGTCTGATCACTGGTTGGTCAAACCAGGATCCTTTTTTTTCACAAAAGTTAAACTGTTGTCCTGCAACCCAGAGAGTCAAATTTTTTGCATTGGATAAATTCAGTATTTGATAACAAGTGTCTGCTAAATTGACACTATTTTAACACTGATGAAAGATAACAAGCTAATTTTCATTGCATGGGTGTTTGTGTTATTAGGCAGGTCTAATACATGTCTGTGGAGCTGCATATCCAGCAGAGCATGTAATGTGCCATGAGTTCCACTGGTCTTTGCATCACACGAGGTGACTTGGACAAGATGATAAACAGACTCACGCTTAAGATGTCTAATCTTCATGAGTTATTTTATGTTTGTATTAGTAGGGTTAATGCATGTTCTGTGTGATTTTGTATATGTTTGTATTTTTGCAGTGTTTCAGACTCCTCCTCAATTTTCCAACTTAAGCAGTCAGTTTTGTTTTTCCCAGGTTTGCTAACCCAAATTTTGATTTCCCACATTAAATAACAAAATTTGTGTTCTCACCACTCTCACTGAGGCGACTTCTTAGCAGCTGCTGCCGGTTTCTTGGCTTTGGCCGCGGCGGGCGTCTTGGCTTTGGTCTCACTAGCCTTGTTCATCTTGAAGGATCCGGAGGCCCCGGTGCCCTTGGTCTGCACCAGAGTGCCCTTCGCCACCAGGCTCTTGATGGCGGTCTTGACACGGGCCTTGTTCTTGTCCACATCGTAGCCTCTGGCAGCCAGAGCCTGCTTGAGAGCGGCCGCGGACACGCCGTTGCGCTCCTTGGAAGCGGCCACGGCTTTCACAATCAGCTCGCCCACGCTGGGGCCGACCTTCTTGGGCTTGGAAGTCGTCGTCTTCTTCTTCTTGGCCTGAACCTCTGCACAGGGCGCAGGGCGTGTTTATGATGGAGCCTTTCCCACCACAGCGCCGTGTTGGGTGAGGGATTATTATGTTCTTCCTAGTCTGAACTGCTCTCTTCAGCTGAGCTGCTATCCTATTCTGAGTTACTGTCTTCTTTGTTTCTTACAGTCACGTACAAAATGTCCCTCTTTTCCACACCTCCATCATGTAGTGTTAAAGTCACTGTTTGGTGTGTGTGTGTGTAGCCTCTACCTCTTGCTCTTCCACTATGCATTCCTCTCTCTTTCTTATGCATTCCTCTCTTGCTGTTTTTCTAGACATTTCTCATCAGGTGTTAATTTTACTTGTTTATCACCCATTTTCAAAGATTTTGCTGGGCCGTCACTGGCACGCTTGACTTCAGAGTGGTTTACTGATACGGCCTTCGACTTCACCCTAACGGTGAAGCGGTATCAGTTTTATGAGATGAAACTCAACCGTTCTCCTTTGTCACCAGCACGTGAGCCTCAGCAAAGAAAACAAAAATGGAAGTAGTTCAGCAGCGTATTGTGCTGTAAAATCAACTTACTTCCAGACACATACACACACATAGACATTTGCGAACTAATTTGTCACGAGATAATTTCGGCTACCTCTAAAACTGGTCAAAACACGGTTCCTTTTGGCGAACTTAAACCTATTTTTTTTTTTTTTTTTTTTATATCACATTTCTTTAAACTTTTGCGGCCGTCTTTATATACCAAATAGTGTTTCTCACTCTCCGATGTCTCACTGGTGATTCAGATCATCGGACTGAATCCCACCGCCGTGGACCAGATTAAAAACACCGGCCCAGACCCGAATTTAACGTCCTGGGGCTCTCTCCTCGTCCAAGAGGGCTGTGCACAGGCTTCGGTGCTGGCTCCCCACGGCGTCAGGAATCAGTGCTGGATCAGAGTTCTTGCTAGCAAGGGCAGCTCCCTACTGAGAGACTCGCACTAAGAAACTGCCCCGGTCTTTATTTATACTTCAGTGTGTGTGTGTGTCTGTGTGTGTCTGTGTGTGTCCTGCTGATCAAAGGGTCATGAAAGCACAAAAGGTACATCCTTGGTCAGGAAAGGGTAGTCTCCCCCTCACCCTAAATAACATGGTGAGGAAGTCCAGCAGTTCATCTATATGTAAAGAAGCACTTAAACTAAAACAGACATAGCTACGTTAATCCTACCGTAAAACAATAAAACAAGGTACGAAGTCTCATGCTCCCAGGACGTGGGGGTGCATTCCTGGAGTGCACACCAAGCCTGCAGCCTGTTAGAGATCACACACAATTGATTATATGCCTCTAAGTATACATGGTTGAATATTTCCTAATACAAATAACTACATGCAGTATTCTACCATATGCAAACTTATATCACTAAAAGATTATACTGACTACTAAATACAATTTTCCATTAACAATACTGTATACAAACATACAAACAAAAATACACACTTTAAATATCACATGGTTTGAATTTATGGTTTAATCTAAGTCTGGTGGTGTGTAGTGACTTTAACAGAAAGATAAGCAGAGACCCCGATTCACTTTGGCATATTTTAATTGATGTCTAAATTTAGATTTGACTGGATGAGCACTGCCGGTCAAGTGGACTGCTTATCCTGACAGAGGACCACTGTGTAAGTCACAGCTTCCCTAAGGATATCATGCAATGGTTCCCATAATGATGACAATTACTATATTAAATGCATGTACTTAAGTGAACAATGTTGCAAAAATCATGCAGAAATCAGTGTACATGTCTATGTAAACACACTCACTCTGACTGTCTCAGACACACATACTGTAGGCCCAGTGGAGGCACATAAAAGCAGGCTTGGCATCAAAGCTCTTCTCCTTTGAGATGACTGTGGACAGCTAGCCGGAGGTGTGGCTCTTTTCTCTGTGGGAATTTTTCCTATTTGTGTGTACTGATGTTAGGAACGGCATAGGGACTGCAGGCCTAGGGTTCACGTGTCTGGCTCAGCCTTCCTCTGCTCCCCTTTGTTCTGTGTTTGTTGCTGTTATATCACTTTGCTTCAAGTCTGATTTCAGTTTTTTTGTTTGTTTTTTTAATTTGTTTCACGTGCTTTAGCTTTTTTCAGTTCTGCTTTCATTTTTTTCCTTAAATTTTAGTCGCTCCTAGAGACAGTCTATGCAACATCTGTCATATTTATTACACACGTTTATTTTGTTACCAAAGGTAACAAAACAGGAAAAAAAACCCCCAAATGTTCAAAAATGAAAATGTAGGCTGTTGTTTTGTGTGTTCTAACAGTGATTACTCTGTGTGTGATTCCTTTTATAGTTTGCAGTGAAATTTGTTAAACCATTGCTTAATGGGACAGAAGTACAAGTCGCTCTTTACTAACACATTTGTAGATGTGTTTATTGCTGAACAACACAGCTAGCAGTCTCACACACTCTTTAGGTTTTTTCAAGTTATGTGTGTAAGGGTTTAGTCTATCAAACCTTACCCTTTTCTCCCCAGTATCACAACAGTATGACTCCCAAAGTACGGCTCAGTAAACAACCAATGATTCTAAAGCCAGAACAGAAAGATACAGTTGGAAGATGAATGATTGCGTTTTTATGATGCGTAGTAAAACGACCCCCTCTTCTTCTTCTCTGTGTTGGTGTTGTTGTTGTTCGTGTGTGTGCGTGTGCGTGTGTGTGTGTGTGTGTGTGTGTGTGTGCCTTAGAAGTCAATTAATACATTAGCCATACTTAAAAAACATCTGAATTTCATTTAGAACTGAGATTCTAAGTTGTAAGCAGAAATCTTATGCACAGCCAGAAACATGTTTCCCCCACTTTCACAATGCTGAGGTGTCAAATCCACAACCCCCCAACAAATGGTTTGTTACACGCGGGTGTGAAGGGCAAGCTTTACTTACACAGCCTCACACACAGCAGATTTTTGGGTACAGGGGTTTAGCCACAGATGCAACATCCACTTTTGATAAAGATCACGCCACCTGTTTATTTCTTAAGAAATTAAGAGAGATAAGATAAGATAAAAGTGGAGTCATTTCTGGCATTTACTGTTGCAATTGATGAGAGTACTGATATTACAGACGTCGCTCAACTGGCCATATTCATTCGTGGAGTTGATGATACCTTGACTGTCACAGAGGAGTTTCTCGAGTTGGTGCCTATGACCGACACCACAACAGCTGAGGACATTTTCCGCTCCGTAGTTGGAGCACTGGACAGGACTGGTCCCGCGCCGTAAGCCTGGCCACTGATGGTGCGCCATCAATGATCGGGAAAAAAGCAGGTGTTGTGACCAAGTTCAGAGAGAAAGTACAAGCCGCAAATAGAGGGGGTGATTTTTGGACATTTCATTGCATTTTGCATCAGGAGGCATTATGCTGCAAGTCCTTAAAAATGGATCACGTCATGGAGGTGGTTGTCCGAACTGTTAATTTCATCCGAGCCAGAGGTCTCAATCATCGTCAGTTTGACAGCCTTCTCAGTGACTGTAACATTACCCATGGTCTGCCATACCACACTGAGGTAAGATGGTTAAGCAGAGGTGCTGTGCTGAAGCACTTCTTTGATCTACGTGGGGAAATCGGACAATTTATGGAGAAAAAAGGAAAACCTGTTAAGGAATTACAGTGCCCACTTTGGCTGCAGGACCTTGCATTTATGGTTGATATAACAGAGCACTTGAATAATCTGAACAGAATGTTGCAGGGACGCAAAAAAATTGTAACACAGTATTATGACAGCATACATGCATTCAAGTTAAAGCTCACGTTATGGGAGACGCAGATAGCAAGCAGAGACCCTGCTCATTTTCCCTGTCTCCGAGATGTGTGCGCAGCAAATGTTAATCCTGACGTGAAACAGTACAAAGACAAGATTTCAGGGTTGCTGAGGGAATTTGAGAAACGATTTCAGGTCATTAGCGAACTCGAGACAGAATTCGCAGTTTTTCGCTCACCATTCACAGTCAGAGCTTCTGATGTGCCTGTTGACATGCAACTTGAAATCATTGATTTGCACTGTGATGTAGAATTGAAGGACAAATTTGCCTCTGTGGGCTTGGACACATTTTACAAGTATCTCCTACCACGCTATCCTAAATTGACAGCAATGGCTGCAAAAATGTTGTCCATGTTTCGGACTACCTACCTTTGTGAGCAAGTTTTCTCACTCATGACCATTAATAAAACAAAGCTACGCTCAAAGCTCACACATAAGCACTTAAATGAGATTCTGAAACTGGCTGCTACTCAGGATATGATGCCTGATATTGATGCACTTGTGCAGGCTAAAAGATGCCAAGTTTCAGGGGCAAATACTGAGCAAGACTAAATTCTATGGAATGCTGCTTTGAACATTGCACTATGAAATAAACAAACGTGAATATTTGCTCTAGTAATTGCTGTGAAAGTCAGTGGTAGTCAGAAACAGATTTACAAGAGAAGACTATTGTTAAGTAAAAGATTATGTCTTATGCATGCCACATATGTTATCTATGTGAGGTTTTTTGTTTTGTTTACATTTTATGCATTAACAAGGAAGGGGCCAAATTTACTTCATCAAATGTCTGTTTAAAACAGCTACCACTTAAGATTTCAAGTGTGTGGCCTCAATTTATGTGTTCAGAATTGCTTCCTAGATTTGGAAAATGGATTTTAAATTCATTCATTTCTAAATTTAGATGTGTTTGATGTATTTTAACATGCAAGGCAGTGTTTTTAAGTTCCACAAAACTGTTTGTTGACTAAGTGTTTTAAAACATTGTACAATCACAGTGATCAGATTTTTATGTACTGTATAATGGCACTTAAATAAATGTTAAACTGAGTAAAAGTGTAAAAGGACAATTAATTTAATGTAAAGAGTTTTATAATTTATTTCTTCTTTGCACTAATACAAAGAAAAAAAGTGGACTTACTGTTAGTTCTATATAATTTTGGAATGAGTTTACTGGTCTGGCCCCCTTGAGATCAGATTAAGCTGTATGCGGCCCCCAGACCAAAATGAGTTTGACACCCCTGCTCTAGTCACTGTTTTGTTCTATTTCAGATGTTAAAGCGCTCCAATTGAACTCCATTTGAATGACCTGAACAATGCAGCAGTAGTACAAAATGCAGCACAATGTGGACCCCACTTGTCCAAGTATCACTAAAATGAGTTGAGAGTTGGTCACATAGTGACTTCTGGATATGTGAAACTGAATATTCCACCAGTAAATATTTTTCATGACAACTACTAAGAAATCATTCAGTAGAAATCCAGCTGGCTTTTTTCAGGAGTGGTTTATTATTTATCTGAACTTCTTCGTACTGAAAACTGTTTTTTATCTACATTCTTTGCGGCCCGAGTTCCCAAACACACTATACTGTATTGTAGTCACAGTAACATTATGGAGCTCTCTCAGTTTGACAGTTTTGATACTTTCTTAATATAAGAGAAGCTCATGATAGAGTTGCTATTGGATGATCACAGTAATCATTCATCCGTGTAATCCTCCTTATAGTCGCTGTTCTCGGAAAGCAAAGCTGTATCACTTTTTCTCTGCTCTCAGAGCAGAAAGTGCTGCTTCTTTCATTTGCTGAGTAGTACATCTTTTGTGCTTTTTAATAGTCTGTGTGATCCATAATCTGCAAAATAACCCCTGTTGGCTTCCCAGGACCTCACTTCAGGAAGCACTCTTTTGAAGTACCCATTTCCAGCACACAATTGCAAACTGAGTTTTGTCAAGTTATAAAATATACAGGAGCGCCAGAGTTCTGCACAAAGCATTCCAAGGTAATGTGGTGATTCAGGGACATTTATGTTATGGCAAATGTAAAATGTGCTTTAGCTCTGAATCTGCTTGACTAGATTACATTGAAGTGGCATAAGCTACAGATATTGGGTATCCAGCTAGGACCAAACAGAATGAATAAATAAATAAATCAGTCTTTGAAGTCTTTCCTCTGTTAGAAAAGCTATCTGCTTACACTAAAACTTGCACTGAGAGTGTGGATTTGCTCCATTCAACTTTAGATCGAAAGTCAGTCCACCTAAAATTCGACCAGAAAGGTAAAAGGTAAAATCACCCCACTAATGTACAGGGTGGGCCATTTATATGGACACCGTAATAAAATGGGAATGGTTGGTGATATTTGAAAGAAACTCCGTCCCGGGTCTGGTCCGTGGACCGGGTTTCTCCGAGGCGTGGTTTTGTCCTTACTCTATAAGATTTAAAATTGTTCTTAAGTAACACTCAGCAATATATTCTCAAGCAACACTCAGCAATATACCGTCAGCGGGTTAGTTACGACGTCGGGAGAAGTTAGGAGAACAAAGTGATACAGAGACTGTTCAGGTTGCTTTCCCAAAATCAACTCAAAGGTTTATTCTTTTGTGCAGGGTTTTTATAGGCAGAAGGGTTCGTGTTTTCAAGTTACAAGTTACAACCATATAAGGAAGTTCCCCCTAGCTCTGAAAGGGGCCTTCTATACAGGTCCATTAAACACTAGACATTTAGAATCCTTTAGTGATATAAGTTTGCACATGGTAGAATACTGCATGTAGTTATTTGCATTAGGAAATGTTTAACCATATATACCTAGAGGCACATAATCAATGGTGTGTGATCTTTAGCAGGCTACAAACTTGATGTGCACTCGAGGAATGCACTGTCCTATTGTACCACGGCAGGATCGACGCAGCTATGCCTGTTCCAGTTTAAGTGCCTTCTTTACATATAGATGAACTGTTGGATTTTCCAGACCAGCAGGCCAAAGGAAGTCGCCCGTGGGGTCACAGCAAGAGGACATGAGGTTCAAACAAAGGGCATTGCAGAAACAGGGTCCTTTGTATAATATCATCAAAAAAGGTATTCAGTACATGCTCCCATAATACTAAAATATCTAACAATATTAAAGTCCTGTTTGTGGCACATTAGTATGTGTGAGGGGGCAAACTCCTCAAGATGGGTGGTGACCATAAAGTCGGCCATCTTGGATACAACTTTTGTTTTTTCAATAGAAAGAGGGCCATGTGACACATCAAACTTATTGGTAATGTCACAAGAAAAACAATGGTGTGCTTGGTTTCAACGTAACTTTATTCTTTCATGAGTTATATACAAGTTTCTCTTTGTTCACAGCCATTGACATGTCAAAGAGGTTCACGTGTGAGGAGCGGATCGAAATTGTGTTGATATCTGGTGAACGCAGTAACCGGGTCATTGCAGCAGATTTCAATGCAAGACACCCTACGAGACCACCCATCTCCCATGCTACAGTTAGCAAACTGCTTGCTAAGTTTTGTGAAACTGGTTCAGTGTTGGATTTGCCAAAATGTGGACGCAAGAAAACTGTCACTAATGAAGAAACATCAGTGGCTGTCCTAGCTTCATTCAGCAAGAGCCCACAGCGTAGCACTCGCCGCATGTCACTGGAGAGTGGCATTAGTCGAATATCCATTCGGCGGATATTAGCTACTCACAAATGGCACCCTTACAAACTCCAGCTATGCAGCATCTCAACAAGGATGACCCAGATCGGTGCACAGAATTTGCAAAATGGGCAAAACAAACATTGGAACAGGACCCTCAGTTCACACAGAAGATTTTGTTCAGTGATGAGGCAAACTTTTATGTGAATGGTGAAGTTAACAAACAAAACCACCACTATTGGTCTGACACTAACCCACATTGGATAGATCCCTCCAAGACTGTTGGAACAACAAAAGTGATGGTTTGGGGTACAACGATAGTGGGTCCATTCTTCATCAATGGAAACCTCAAGGCCACTGGATATTGGAAATTGCTACATGATGATGTGTTTCCCTCTTTATGCACTGAAGCTGGCACGTTCCCTGAGTTTTTCCAGCAAGATGGTGCACCACCACATTATAGGTGCCAGGTCTGAGCATTCCTAGATGAACAGTTTCCTGGAAAGTGGATTGGTCGTCGTGGGCCAGTTGAATGGCCCCCAAGGTCTCCCGATCTGACCCCCTTAGACTTTTATCTTTGGGGTCATCTGAAGGCAATTGTCTATGGTGTGAAGATACAAGATGTGCAGCACCTGAAACTACGGATACTGGATGCCTGTGCTGGCATTTCTCCTGTGGTGTTGCTATCAGTGTGTGAAGAGTGGGAGAAGAGGGTTGCATTGACAATCCAACACAATGGGCAGCACATTGAACACAATTTAAAAGTGGTCAGAAACTTGTAAATAACTCATGAAAGAATAAAGTTACTGTTAGGTGTGGCTGTGTGCAGGCAGGAATAGGACCCAAGGTGCAGACTCCGGAGACGGACGTGAACTCAAAAAGGCTTTAATAAGGTACTCAAAAATATAACATAACTGAAAAAACTCAAAACAAACTTAAACTGGAGAAATGACAGAACACACAGCTAAGAAAACGGTAGATCGCGACACGGACACAGAGAAACACTGGTGTTAAATACACAGAGGGAGCAATCAGGGAATGGGTAACAGGAGGGAAACACAGCTGAGACAAATCAGGACTGACGAGACAAAAGGAAGCGTAAATTGAACACACTAAGACAGAGACCTTCAAAGTAAAACAGGAAACACATAACAGACTCACATGCAGGCACTACAGAGGGAACAGAGACGTGGGATCAGGGCAGACACAAACACTGACTGAACACGGGGATATAGGAACTTAAGATACACATAGACGCGAACTAGACAAGGGGATGCAGGTGATAGGGGAGACAGAGCAACTAAAGAAGACAGAGACATAAGCCATAAGACAGAACTCAAAGAAACCAAAAACTAGGAAGTATAAATAATATCAAAAACTCAAAAACCCTGGGTCGACGACCCAGGCATCCTAACAGTACCCCCCCCCCCCTTAAGGGCTGGCTTCCAGACAGCCCAAACCAAAACATCAAAATCAAAAAAAACAAAAACAACCCAACCAGGGTGGGCGGCGGGGGAAACAGGATGGAGGGCTCGAAACAAACCAAACAAGGAGCCAGAAACAACAAAACAAAAAAAAAAAGTGCAAACACTGGAGCCCGGAAAGCAACAGAACAAAACACAGAAACAAAGTCCAAAACAACAGCAACAAGGCCCAGGCATAGTCCAAAAGCAAACAAACAAAAGAGCTCACGAAAAGCGCAGAGGCCCAGGCAATAGTCTCAAAAAAGTTCCGGGGGCCGGCCCGGAGGCTGACAGCACGATAGTCCAAACCCGGGCAGTTCAGGAGGCCGGCCAGGCGGGAGGCACCGACGGCGACAGAGCAGATCAGGAGGCCGGCCGGGCGGGAGGCACCGACGGCGACCGAGCAGATCAGGAGGCCGGCCGGGCGGGAGGCACCGACGGTGACGTAGTTCAGGGGGCCGTCCATGACGGCAATGACGTCCAGTCATCGGCCGGACAGGACGTGCAGGACGAGCAGGCCGGACAAGATGTGCAGGACGTGCAGGCCGGACAAGATGTGCAGGACGTGCAGGCCGGACAGGACGTGCAGGCCGGACAGGACGTGCAGGCCGGACAGGACGAGCAGGCGGAGCTACAGAGGCTGAGGTCGGATCAGGGAGAGCTGCAGACTCGGGGGCCGGACCAGGCGGAGCTGCAGATGCAGGACCAGGCGGCGCTGCAGACTCGGAGGCCGGACCAGACGGAACTGCAGACTCGGAGGCCGGACCAGGCAGTGGAGCCGGTGGTGGCTGAACGGCCTCGCCAGAACCATCAGCAGACACTAGGACGTGCTGGCTGGGTCCTCCCGGACCCCCAGCTGACGAGGCACGAGGCTGAACGGGCCCCTCGGACCCTCCAGCGGAGACGGGTGGCTGAACGGGCCCCTCGGACCCTCCAGCGGAGACGGGTGGCTGAACGGGCCCCTCGGATCCTCCAGCAGGAAGAGACGGCTGAAGCGATTCCTCGGACCCTCCAGCGGAGACGGGTGGCTGAACGGGCCCCTCGGACCCTCCAGCAGAGACGGGTGGCTGAACGGGCCCCTCGGACCCTCCAGCAGAGACAGGAGGCTGAACTGGCCCCTCGGATCCTCCAGCAGGAAGAGACGGCTGAAGCGATTCCTCGGACCCTCCAGCGGAGACGGGTGGCTGAACGGGCCCCTCGGACCCTCCAGCGGAGACGGGTGGCTGAACGGGCCCCTCGGACCCTCCAGCGGAGACGGGTGGCTGAACGGGCCCCTCGGACCCTCCAGCAGAGACGGGTGGCTGAACGGGCCCCTCGGACCCTCCAGCAGAGACAGGAGGCTGAACTGGCCCCTCGGATCCTCCAGCAGGAAGAGACGGCTGAAGCGATTCCTCGGACCCTCCAGCGGAGACGGGTGGCTGAACGGGCCCCTCGGACCCTCCAGCGGAGACGGGTGGCTGAACGGGCCCCTCGGACCCTCCAGCGGAGACGGGTGGCTGAACGGGCCCCTCGGACCCTCCAGCGGAGACGGGTGGCTGAGCAGGTGACTGAGCCGATAGGTGAGCTAATGTCTGAGCTATGGAGAGAAGTCTAATATGTATCGACTGTTGTAAAGATGGTAGTAATGGTGGGTGAGGTGGTGGATGAGCACTAAGCTGAGCTATGTCTTCAGAGCCTACGGAAAACTGCTGGACGGGCTCACCCGAGCCTCCAGCGAGGACAGAAACCGGTGCAGTGGCCTGCTGGGCAGTAGCCGCTCCCACCCGCGGAATAGGCACGGGCGCAGAGACTAGCGGAGCCTCAGCTGGCCTGGAAACTGGAGCAGGGACCAACTGGGCCCTAGCCCCCCTCACCTGAGGAACTGATACAGGTGCAGGAGATGGCTGGACCGCAGTTGCCCTGGGCAAAGGAGCACCGGAAGGCAAAGGAGCAGGCTCACTGAAAACTGGCTCATCAAAAACAGGTGACGACCCTTCCCCACCACGTTTAACAGTCTGTACAGTCTTAGATTTAGCAGTGTTCACAGTCTCAGAAAAAACAGACTCGGCAAACTCAGGTTTTAATTTGTTCCCACCCCAACGAGCAGACCTCAAACTAAAAATCTCAGACGAATGCTTATTGCGATGAACTAGCGTGGGAAGATTCAAACCAAAACTGGCCTCCCAATCCAAATCCTCGTCGAGAAAAGAAATCCCAAAAGTGTCTGAGGTGAGTTCATAGTCTTTACTGTTCAACGGCTCAGGTGGAGTTTGGAAAGTGTAGTCCTTTTGACTCACCACCTGAGGTTGCTCAGACGTGTCCATATGACGGCGACGTGAGCGCCGTTTCCTTCGGGCAGAGGTAGCTGGCGGCGTGAGCAACTGAGCCTCCGGTGCACAGAATGGTGACGCTGAGGCCGGAGCGTGAGTGCCTGAAGCCACGCGGAGGACTCCCAACTGAAACGGCCGGATCTTGCGTGCTAGCGGAGCAACAGGTGGAGACTTCTGGCAGCTCCGGGGACCGCCGAGAGCCAGCCGAGTGCCATGGAAAATGCGCCCGACGTCAGGGGTGAGCCATGGCTTCCAGCGGAGTTCCTCCTCCAGCTGGGCAAAGGCTGCTCGGCGTCGCTCCTGGAGTTCAAAGTCTGCTGGGTCCATAGTATGGTCGCGATCTTCTGTTAGGTGGGGCTGTGTGCAGGCAGGAATAGGACCCAAGGTGCAGACTCCGGAGACGGACGTGAACTCAAAAAGGCTTTAATTAGGTACTCAAAAATATAACATAACTGAAAAAACTCAAAACAAACTTAAACTGGAGAAATGACAGAACACACAGCTAAGAAAACAGTAGATCGCGACACGGACACAGAGAAACACTGGTTTAAATACACAGAGGGAGCAATCAGGGAATGGGTAACAGGAGGGAAACACAGCTGGGACAAATCAGGACTGACGAGACAAAAGGAAGCGTAAACTGAACACACTAAGACAGAGACCTTCAAAGTAAAACAGGAAACACATAACAGACTCACATGCAGGCACTACAGAGGGAACAGAGACGTGGGATCAGGGCAGACACAAACACTGACTGAACACGGGGATATAGGAACTTAAGATACACATAGACGCGAACTAGACAAGGGGATGCAGGTGATAGGGGAGACAGAGCAACTAAAGAAGACAGAGACATAAGCCATAAGACAGAACTCAAAGAAACCAAAAACTAGGAAGTATAAATAATATCAAAAACTCAAAAACCCTGGGTCGACGACCCAGGCATCCTAACAGTTACGTTGAAACCAAGCACACCATTGTTTTTCTTATGACATACACACACACACACACACACACACACACACACACACACGTAGAAAAATATTTAGCATACACATCCAGAAATGCATATACTATTATATATTGTACATATATTTATTAGTTTCAGATGTAGCCATTCTTGTATTTTGCTCAACTCTGTTGCTTGTGAAGCTCGCACACAAGAATTTCACTCACATGTGCTGTACCAATGTACCTGCACATGTGATGTGACAATAAAAGTGATTTGATTTGATTTGACATTACCAATAAGTTTGATGTGTGAGATGGCCCTCTTCCTATTGAAAAAAATAAAAGTTATATCCAAGATGGCCGACTTCTAAATGGCCACCATGGTCACCACCCATCTTGAGGAGTTTGCCCCCTCACATATACTAATGTGCCACAAACAGGACTTTAATATCACCAACCATTCCCATTTTATTACGCCGTATCTATATAAATGGCCCACCCTGTATATCTACTAAGTTCTTTGCACTGCTTTATATATAATCTCTCTCTCACCCTACAACTGGGTGTGATGTGTGTGTTCCTCAAGCCTGGGTCCTCTACAAGACACTTGGGAGTCTGAGGGTTCTGCACATTAATTTAGTGGTTCCTTCAACAACTTGTACTATATTCTCTTGTACCCCCTCTTCCAATGTTGCTGTCCACTGGGGTTGCCACATCTATCACAACTTGCTGCTTGTTTATCTGGAAATTTAAGTTCCACAGGACCTTAGCCCTGTTGTTCTCTACCACCTTTGGTGGTGTCTCCCATTGGGAATTCTAACCCACATGTGGTATAATTGTTCCTCTACACTAATCTCTTGATTCAGCCTCTCGGTCTGTGCTCGCCCAGCTTGAGTCTTACATCCTGTTAGAATGCAATGAATAGTCTCTTGAGCATGTTTGCACCATCTGCAGGTTGGGACCTGTCAGCTCTGGTAAACTCCTGCCTGTCAATGTCTAGCTAACTTCTGGTGTACAGTTTAATGTGATTCACATTCAGGAAGTAGCTAATGGTCACTTGACTCCTCAGTCTATAACATATATCCTCATACCATATCCTTCTCAGGACACAGATGATGGCTGTCTATATACTGTCCTTAACAAATTTATTAGACCATCACCCTGTGTAAGGTTTATGCTTCAGCTTCCCCAAATAAACAGTACTGGTAATTACCAAAATCATTTTTAGGGTTACTCTAACAATTAATCCACCAATATTTGAAAGGTTGGTAATCTAAATGATATTTTAATGCTAAAATATAATTATTATTGTTGAACTGAAATGTTGGAAAACAAATTTTCAAATTCACTGTTTTACAAAAAAATAGAAAAATAGTAAAGTGCATTATTATTTTGACTAAGATGCACATTGCAGCTAATTACTTGCATCCCTGAACCGGAAAATTCATTATAGAAGCTGAACATAATGCTTGATTAATTTTTAGAAATCCAATCCAGGTGACTGAATTCTTGAGTTTGTTATTTACCTAATAAATGACAATATATTTACAGGTTTTGGACAGATTTCTGGGATATTTGTATTTTGCTCTTTTTATGACGGGTAGTCAAAAATTCCTTTATATGTACTGATAGACTGAAAATTGTTAGGTGTGGCTGTGTGCAGGCAGGAATAGGACCCAAGGTGCAGACTCCGGAGACAGACGTGAACTCAAAAAAGGCTTTAATTTAATACTCAAAATATAACAAAACTAAAAAAAACTCAAAACAAACTTAAACTAGAGAAATGACAGAACACACAGCTAAGAAAACGGTAGATCGCGACACGGACACAGAGAAACACTGGGCTTAAATACACAGAGGGAGCAATCAGGGAATGGGTAACAGGAGGGAAACACAGCTGGGACAAATCAGAACTGACGAGACCAAAGAAGCGTAACCTGAACACACTGAGATAAGACACAGACCTTCAAAGTAAAACAGGAAACGCATAACACAGACTGAACAAAGACACAGGCTCATAAGCAGGCACTACAAAGGGAACAGAGACGTGGGAACAGGGCAGACACAAAACACTGACTGAACACGGGGATAAAGGAACTTAAGATACACATAGACGCGAACTAGACAAGGGGATGCAGGTGATAGGGGAGACAGAGCAACTAAAGAAGACAGAGACATAAACCATAAGACAGAACTAAAAGAAACCAAAGACTAGAAAGTATAAATAATATCATAAACTCAAAAACCCTGGGTCAACGACCCAGGCATCCTAACAAAAATAAAGATTGAAATGAATAACAGACTTACGGTCAACTCCTCTTTTTTTCCATGAAGAACCACTGGCACCATGATTTTTCACTTCTACTTAGAGTGGGATTTCTGCTTCCGGTCTAAGATAAAATAGCATGCAACACACACACACACACACACACACACACACACACACACACACACACACACACACACACACACACACACACACACACACACACACACACAAAATTATGTGAAACTGTCATCAACAAAAAAAAACTTGAACACTAAAGTCAAGTTTTATCATAGCAGAGGAAGGTCATTTTTTTTAAAGAAAGTTCCTTTCCTTTGTTAAATAAAAAAAATTCACATATAACATAAAAAGCTTCTATAGTATAGTCTCAAACTTTTTGTCCATTGCTCTAGATCTTTACATATCTCTATCTTATAGTTTTGAACCAACGTCAGCAAATGATTAAGTCAGAGACCACACCAGTGCTTGCCAGAATATAAGCATTAAACAAATCTCAGCATCAGTTGATGGAAGGAGACTCGGAATCAGACCTTCATGCTGAAAGTAGTAAAGAAACCACCCGACACATTAATTTGATACACCATGTCCAAACTGATAAATGTTTTGTATAAATATAATCTGTCAAATTGTATTGTCTTTGTTAAGCAAATAAATCAAATGGTTGAGCACATTTCCCCTTCTTATTCAGCACTAAATGCTATATGTACGGTAAAGGAGGTAAAAACTTAGTCACATCAAAATGGATTGAGGTCAATATCCAGTGTCAACAAATATTTCTTGGAATTCACACAATGTAAAATGTATGAGTAAATCCAACCAGATCATACTAATAAAATGCTTTCATTTACTTTAGAGTCAGATGGTAGCATTCAGTCGTGTACCTGTTATTAAATCTGTCCTGATAGTCTTCGTTTTTATTCAGAGTCGCGTTAACTTGTTTCTTTAGACTGTTTAGAGTTCAATACATCATTTTCAGTGGACTTGCTGACAAATATTAGATGCATAATAGGCTATGATTAGAAAAAGAATTGATAACTAGTCTAGAAGACATGGCCATGTCTTTCTTCTTCTTTCTCCTAGCCAGGAGTTTTCTTTTCTTTTCTCCTCTTATATCTGCATTCAGGTGTGTGAGGGGACATGATTAGCAGTCAGCCGATGATAAAAGTGTTTGCCCCTTTCCTGATTTCTTTTTTTTCTTCATATATGTTATGATGTGTTTGTTTTGTCTGAAGGAAGTAAAGGAGAACGTCTATGGCTTAAAAGATTTAATTTGCTTCAGCAGTTGAAATTACAAGTTTACAGCGCTGAAACCTCGATGGGAAATCAGCCATCTGCCTCACACAGAGGATGACCCTTACAGCAGGCCATACAGTTTTAGATAATAATAATACGTTAAAAAAAACCCCACGTATTATTATGATCTTCTTCCGGAAGCGACGTGGCGGTCCCTCTGTCTCCCTGCGAATTTTCTCCTCAATACATTAATTTCTCATTACTTGATAAAATGACTTTGTCACAAAATTATGTGAAACTGTCATCTCTCCATTCCTCTTCCTGAAATAAAAAAGGACAGAAAAAGAAAATGCCTCCCTGCCTAGCCTTGATTATTAATATTATCCTGCAATTGTAAGCCTACGGATTCTACTTATCATCTAAGTTTGGGACATTCTGTTCGGACTCCCTTGGACCAGAAGATATCATCCTGATGTGTAAAGCATGTTTTGTAAAGCCCTCTGCACTTCTACATCACATCACAATAATTCACCTCAGTCATAGCGCTGAATAAAGCTTTCGACCCACATCACACAGAGTGCTAACTCTTTAATGAGCGCATAGCATTGTGTATATAAAAATCATAAAAAACAGCTTTATTTAATCGTTTTATTCCTAACAGTTACACTTCCATGTTTCACATCATCAAAAAATCTTTAATGTTAAAAAAAAAAAACCCAAGTGAGCACTAAATGCAGTTTTTAAATGGTGATTTCACTGATATGAGTAAAAAGGCTGCCTCAACCTACCTGGACTTGTGTGAAAGAGTGTTACGGCCGCTGGCCTCAGGTGGCCCCGCCTTCCTCCATGGAAGCTACAGTGCTCCCGGACTCACGGGGGATTGGCTGGCCCGGACATATGCCCGCCCCAACTTCATGCGGATCCGAGCCTGTCAGACTACGCACACCATTGGCTGCCGCAGGAGCCTGGAGTACGACGGACAAGTGACACAGCTGTCTGCAGTTATGACAAGTGACACAGCTGACTGCAGTTAACTGATAGTATAAAAGGCTGAGGAGTCTTCATTCGTCGAGGGACTTGTTGATTTGAACAGACTGTACAGAGAGTCCCTCCCTTTTGCCTTCTGCCTGTGTTTTGTGTTGCCTCCTGCGAGACGTTTAGTAGAGCAGTGCTCTACTGGTGTTATTAATCGTGGTGTTTGCTTAAAGTTTCTCTGCTGCCTAGTGAGTTGTTTCACTAACGGATTTCAGTTGTGTTAATAAACCTTATGTTTGTCTTCCTATCTAACTCCTTGGTCTCTGGGCTCGTTTATGTTACGTCCGCTGCCGCCTAGCAGAGCCGGGCCGTAACAAAGAGTAATTGTCTTAAAAGTGTTGTGTCCTATTATATCTGGCACAAAGTCAATAAATTTCATGATAAAGATCATACCAACAGTCAAACATGTTGTTGGTAGTGTGATCGTTGGAGCTGCTTCAATACCAGGACTACTTGTAATATTTGATGGAATTGCTCTCTACATCCTAAAGGGGAATGAAGCAGGATAATGCTCTCAAACAAACCAGCAAGTGGCCAAGTCAGAGTCTGGACTTAAATCTGATTGACATTCTTTGGCATGGCAACAAGCTGTTCATGAAACCATGTTTTAAAAAAATGCATCTTTAATATTAAAATTTGTTTGATGATATGAAACATGTAAGTGTGACAAATAAAGACAAAAGTCAGGAAGGAGGCAAAAGCTCAAAGCACTGTACATGTCCCCCACTTTATCATACCCCCTGACTCTAGACTCAACCAACACTAAGCAGTGTTCCAGCATTTCTAATATTTTTGCTTTCTGCTGTTCTTTTCTTCCTCACATATCAACCCACTGATCATTTTGCTTATTTTACCTCAACTTAAATTGTTTGTATTTCTAACAATTCAAAGAAATCTGGAAAATGTTTCAAATGTTTGTTCACTGACTAATGAGGTGAACAATGGAAATAACCAAACTGACAATGGGACACTAGAACTGAAGCCCCTAGGTTAGGAAAGACGTTGTGCTTAGCTAATTCATAACATATCGCATATAAGCATGAGAAAGCTGCTGCTGTTCCTACCCACTCCTCTTTGATGTTTCTCCCTCTTTGCCAGTGCTGTCATCAGCAGCCTGCAAAGTCTTTTTGTTTGCTTTTTAGGGCACTGTGGCTCAGATGGTAGAGTGGGTTATCTACCAACCAGAACGTTGGTGGCTCAGTCACTAACTCCTCCAGTCCGTATCCTTGAGCAAGATCTTGAACCACGAGTTGCTTCAGATGCATATTAAAAAACACATAGGCAGAGATAAAATCCTTTATTAATATGTGTGCATATCAGCAACCCTGATAAGGATAAGTGCAAGAGAATGGAAGGATGCTTTTATCCCATAAAAATTAGATACTGTTAATTTTTTGTAAGAGAGCAAACCCAGCAGGGGATCAAATAATTATTTCCCCCACTGTTTTTACTGAGAGAGTTCTCCAATATTGTTGTTTGCATCCCTCCTTGAATGGAGCCTGCAGTTACATGTCATAGGTCTTCATCTATGTGGATATCAGCTCACTCTTGTCCGGCTTTACTATGATGACTGTCCTACAAGGCAGATCCTGGATTTGTGCCTTATGTCAGTGTCATAAAGGCCCAGGGTATTTTGCATTTTGCATAACTTTTGCATTATTTGGTAAATTGTATTATAATGTGGTTTACGTATAAAGACCTTTTGTGCAAATCCTGTGTATTGACGTAGTATATAACGACCTGGACCTAAGAAAGTGGGCTCCAGAGGCTAATTGGACCAGTTTTTCAGGACCAGTCTGGGATTTACTGATGAAGGTTGACAATATTTTTGATACTGACAGGATTGCTGGTTGTTTAACTAACTACAAACTTCTTCAGGGAGATAGTTGTGCCATTGAGAACCATTTGCTGATTTGAGTAACTTGGGTGAGATGGACATGGAGAGGAGGTGGCTTGCATGGGTGTGAAAGGCTGAAAGGGAGAATGAAGGGGACCACAGATTTAAACCACGTAGATTGGAGGATGAATGGACTAGAGTAAAGATGTCAGTTTTGATATTGATAACATGGGAAAGCAATATAATGCACAGACTAGCAGCCCAACACCCAGTAGGACAGGCAGACGACTGACTACAGATCTTCCTTATTGAGCTCACACATAAGCTTCCTCAAGTGTCTCCTAAATGAGAAAAAGGAACCTTTTAAGGTTGGTCAGTGGGAAAAGTTCAAGTTGGCATAGCGAAACCTGAAAAGTAATGTGAATCGAGCAAAAAGGGACTATCAAAGGAAGCGGGAGAGGAAACTGCAGTGCAACATCAAAGAGGTATGGAGCTGAATGAACATCATCACTGAATTCAAGGGGAAGAAAAGCTAGCTTCTTGGAGATATTGAGCTGGTAAATGAGTTTAACCTGTTCTATAGCAGGTTGACCTGGCATTCCCTTCCACCATCACTGGCCCAGATTCTCCTCCACCACCACCCTCACAAAGCAGCTCCTCTAACACTAGAGACGGACCACCTTCTACTTCAGCATCTCTTCATCTGCTACCCTTCTCCCTATTAAAATTGTAGGATCTTCACCTTGCAATATAAAGTGCCTTCAAAACTGCTGCAACTGTTATCATGATGTCATGCTGTATAAATACAGGGAGTGCAGAATTATTAGGCAAATGAGTATTTTGTCCACATCATCCTCTTCATGCATGTTGTCTTACTCCAAGCTGTATAGGCCCGAAAGCCTACTACCAATTAAGCATATTAGGTGATGTGCATCTCTGTAATGAGAAGGGGTGTGGTCTAATGACATCAACACCCTATATCAGGTGTGCATAATTATTAGGCAACGTCCTTTCCTTTGGCAAAATGGGTCAAAAGAAGGACTTGACAGGCTCAGAAAAGTCAAAAATAGTGAGATATCTTGCAGAGGGATGCAGCAGTCTCAAAATTGCAAAGCTTCTGAAGCGTGATCATCGAACAATCAAGCGTTTCATTCAAAATAGTCAACAGGGTCGCAAGAAGTGTGTGGAAAAACCAAGGCGCAAAAATAACTGCCCATGAACTGAGAAAAGTCAAGCGTGCAGCTGCCAAGATGCCACTTGCCACCAGTTTGGCCATATTTCAGAGCTGCAACATCACTGGAGTGCCCAAAAGCACAAGGTGTGCAATACTCAGAGACATAGCCAAGGTAAGAAAGGCTGAAAGACGACCACCACTGAACAAGACACACAAGCTGAAACGTCAAGACTGGGCCAAGAAATATCTCAAGACTGATTTTTCTAAGGTTTTATGGACTGATGAAATGAGAGTGAGTCTTGATGGGCCAGATGGATGGGCCCGTGGCTGGATTGGTAAAGGGCAGAGAGCTCCAGTCCGACTCAGACGCCAGCAAGGTGGAGGTGGAGTACTGGTTTGGACTGGTATCATCAAAGATGAGCTTGTGGGGCCTTTTCGGGTTGAGGATGGAGTCAAGCTCAACTCCCAGTCCTACTGCCAGTTTCTGGAAGACACCTTCTTCAAGCAGTGGTACAGGAAGAAGTCTGCATCCTTCAAGAAAAACATGATTTTCATGCAGGACAATGCTCCATCACACGCGTCCAAGTACTCCACAGCGTGGCTGGCAAGAAAGGGTATAAAAGAAGAAAAACTAATGACATGGCCACCTTGTTCACCTGATCTGAACCCCATTGAGAACCTGTGGTCCATCATCAAATGTGAGATTTACAAGGAGGGAAAACAGTACACCTCTCTGAACAGTGTCTGGGAGGCTGTGGTTGCTGCTGCACGCAATGTTGATGGTGAACAGATCAAAACACTGACAGAATCCATGGATGGCAGGCTTTTGAGTGTCCTTGCAAAGAAAGGTGGCTATATTGGTCACTGATTTGTTTTTGTTTTGTTTTTGAATGTCAGAAATGTATATTTGTGAATGTGGAGATGTTATATTGGTTTCACTGGTAAAAATAAATAATTGAAATGGGTATATATTTGTTTTTTGTTAAGTTGCCTAATAATTATGCACAGTAATAGTCACCTGCACACACAGATATCCCCCTAAAATAGCTAAAACTGAAAACAAACTAAAAACTACTTCCAAAAACATTCAGCTTTGATATTAATGAGTTTTTTGGGTTCATTGAGGACATGGTTGTTGTTCAATAATAAAATTATTCCTCAAGAATACAACTTGCCTAATAATTCTTCACTCCCTGTAAAACTGAACTGAATTAAATTTTCTGTGAATGCGGTTAGCTGAGTTGAGGAACCTGCAATCTGGCAAAGGAGCTGGCCCCAGATGGGCGAAGTCCCAGGCTACATAAAGACTATGTCTCAGCTGGTGGAACCTATCTTCACCCTGAATTTTAGTTTGAGAGGGTTCTGTACATGAGGAAACCATCATGTCTTGTGTAAGCATCCAAAGCAGAATAGCTGACTGTGATTAAAAACTACAGAGACGTTTCCCTCACTTCCTATATTATGATGTCAATGGAAAGGCTACTTCTACGCTTACTGAGACTGCAAGTCGAGCATGCATTGGGCCTGTTACAATTTGTGCACCAGGAGAACATTAATGTGGCTGACTCCACAGGATTTATACATAAGCCTTACATAGCTGCTAGCCTTGTCCAAAAAGGAATGTTTTTTTCTTTGTGTGTTTAACACCATTCAACTCTGGATTTTAAAAAACATGTTCAAGAAGATGAGAAGATGATTGAGTATTTGGCGTCAAAGCTCCCCCTTTGGTTTATTACGTTAAAGGTGTGGACACTGATGTGGAGCAGCCACCTTGATGTGTACTGTGATGACAAACTAGATTGGTCTGTCAACACTGACGCCCTCTACAAAAAGGGCAGTGGAAACTTTAGCCCAGGGTCCTTCAATGTGTGTAATAAAATGCTCTACTTGTTTTATCATGCAGTTGTTGCCTGTGTCTTTTTTTCATTGCTGTTGTTTGTTGGGTTAACAGCAACAGTGATGAAAACAGTATTCAACTGGACTAGCTGATTAAAAAGTCTCCCTCTGTGCTGGGTGGGGCTGTGGACTGTGTGGGGGCCTGTACTTGAAAGGTGTAGGAGGAGCACGTTGCACATTATTAGATTTCAATATAGCGATCATTAGTCTCACAGGGATTATTTGTACTTTTTTATTTTCTGTATTTATTGCTGTTGACATTCCATCCTATTTTGTTTAGAGGGAATAAGGACTAGGTCTTATGAAACTAAAGGTTGAATTGTTGATAAACTCTAATGTGATTTTTAGATCTTTGTTTTTTTATGGTGCTACTGATGATTAAATAGACTATTGATGGTGACAGATAACAAGAACAAGCTTGTCCTTTTTAAAGGGATATGGAAAGCAAAAAATGACAAAGAAGGAGGATTGTTGAACTCGGTTGTTAAACTGTGTCAAAGTGAGTGGCAGATTCATGACTGTACCAGCCTGTGATTCATCTAGTTCCCTAGATACAGTTCTAGTACATCACATAAGTTTCACCTATGTGGCATACAGAAATAGAAATCTACTGTAGTAGAAAAACTATGAAGCCAACATTCATATAAGAGTTTTGATTTAAAGGGTGACTTCTAGTTTCTGAAAGTAGGTTTACCCTGTGACTATAATAGCTTCTAACTGTTACCCAGCTTAGCCCCCCTATCCAGGGTGATTTTACAGAGACCTGGTGAATCTGAAGAAGTTAAAACTGACATATGCGAATATACTCTGTACCACCAACTGGATCTTAATCTCAACTAAAGTGGAGGACAAAGAATCTTGGTAAGGACAGTTGTAGAATGCTTATGCACATGCAGAGACTCACTCAGGCCTATCACATTTTCCTCCCACCAGGTCTGGTGTTTTTGGTAGCATAATACCTTCACTATAAGGAATCATGCTACTATCAGCAGCCCTCCTGTTCCCATAGTGACAGAACTTCTACAGCCAGAGCTGCTTTCTCATCCCGCCCCTCCATCTCACTCTCTTTCTCACTTTTCTCTTTTCTGAGTAAAAACCTGATAATGAGCCTCATTTAAAGCATGACATGCTCAAAACACTCAATTTTCAATTCAAATAAAAGAAAAGAGCTTGATAACCTCTGACATCCATATCATTTAAAAAACCCTTTTAATCATGAGACATGTGTCTCAAGATTAAGATTACATCATGAATAAAGAAAGAAATATGCACAAAGGAAATGAGGTAAATGAGGATGTTTTGTTTTCTGATCCTCCTCAGGTGTTTGGTTTAGGTGAGTATTAACCACACATACTACATCTTTAATGAATTCACTCACAGCTAAATGTGCAATCAGCTTCCTGCCCTTTCACAGCACTCAAACACAGAAAGCACCCTACATATCTCCCCCAACATCTCTGCTTCTATAAATACATTTCTCGCCTTGCACAGCTATATTCTTCCACACGCCTACTCTTTCTATTAATGCATCTATATATCTGTCCAGCTACTGGTCTGTCTGCTTACTTAGTTCTTATCTGTATCTAATGCAAAACAAGCTTCCAAATAGATACTTTTATATTTAGGCTTATTCTGTGACTCTAACATTTCGGCATCTTATACATACTCTGAAAAGAAAGCACATCATTGTGTCTTTACAGTGTTTTGTTACTGGAGTAGTATCCTTTAAGGAGTACTGTTTTACTGTTGCCAGAAGTATTTATTTGGACCGTTCTGATCTGTACCTTACAGAAAGCAGTCTTTAATCGCTCATACGTTGGTACTAATATCTTGTACTTTGACATGTAAACATCGGTTGCTGGTGAACCACCAAGGGGTGGAGTCTGGGTTGTGGTTGCATTTAGCTACATGGTAAATATAGATGATTTCAAACACTGAAGGATGTTGCATATTTTTCGTCGAGGATCTTAGATACATTTTTTCCTCAGCTGACTGCTAAGGACATGACATTAACTTGCCATTGATTTTTGACGGTCATGGTGAAAATATAGGATCAAGCAAAGAAAAGAAAAAAAGCAGTCACACAGACTCAGACTGATCCGTTTGGTAGTGAGGGAAAAATAAGTATTTTTGACTGCCTGTAAATGGTTGCTGGAGGTTGATTGCAGTCACTGGACAAATTATTGCTAAAGCCCCAATCAAGCAGTTCTTTTTTCTTTTTTTTTTTCCTTTTTTGCCTGTCCCGTTTGGTTCTTTTGCCATCAGAATTGTTGTATAAAGGCAAATAAAGATGCCCAATGGATTTAAATCAAAAATCAAATCAAATCACTTTTATTGTCACATCACATGTGCAGGCACACTGGCACAGCACATGCGAGTGAAATTCTTGTGTGCGAGCCCCACAAGCAACAGAGATGTGCAAACACAACAACACAAACGAGCAAAATACAAGAATGGCCAACCTGAAACTAATAAATATATGTACAATATATAATAGTGTATGCATTTCTGGATGTGTATGCTAAATATTTTCCTACGTGTGTGTGTGTGTGTGTGTGTGTGTGTGTGTGTGTGTGTGTGTGTGTATACACATTTTTACAAATTAAATAGTAAAAAAAAAAAAAAAAAAAAAAAAAAATAATAATAATAATAATAATAATAAAATATATAAAATATACAGAGTTGAATATGTGCAAAACAAGTGGCATTTATATACAGTGTGGAGTGCATAATGTTGAAGTTCCAGTAGTGAAGCTGAGGTGTCTATGACGTGTTCAGCAGTCCGATGGCCTGATGGAAAAAGCTGTCTCTCAGTCTGCTGGTACGGGACCGGATGTTGCAGAACCTCCTTCCTGATGGAAGCAGTCTGAACAGTTTATGGCTGGGGTGACTGGAGTCCTTGATGATCCTCCCCGCTTTCCTCAGGCAGTGCTTCCTGTAGATGTCTTGGAGGGAGGGAAGCTCACCTCCAATTATCCGTTCAGAGCACCGCACTACTCGCTGGAGAGCTTTGCAGTTGTAGGCAGTGCTGTTGCCATACCAGGTGGTGATGCATCCAGTGAGGATGCTCTCAATGGCACAGTGATAGAAGGTCCTGAGGATGCGGGGGCTCATGCCGAATCTTTTCAGTCTCCTGAGAAAGAAGAGGCGCTGCTGCGCCTTCTTCACTGTTTTGTTTGTGTGTACTGACCACGTAAGATCCTCAGCCAGATGTACACCAAGGAACCGGAAGCTGCTCACTCTCTCCACAGCAGCGCCGTTGATGGTGATGGGGGTGTGTACTTCTCTGCACCTCCGGAAGTCCACTATCAACTCCTTTGTCTTTGCGACGTTGAGGGTGAGATGGTTGTCTTGACACCAGTGGGTCAGGGCGCTGACCTCCTCCCTGTAAGCCGTCTCATCACCGTTGGTGATAAGACCCACCACTGTAGTGTCGTCCGCAAACTTCACAATGATGTTGGAGCTGTTAGTGGCTGTGTAGTTGTAGGTGTAGAGTGAGCACAGGAGAGGGCTCAGTACACACCCCTGTGGAGCACCAGTGTTCAGTGTGATGGGGGATGAGGTGATGCTGCCCAGTCTGACCACCTGGCGTCTGTCAGACAGGAAGCTAAGGATCCAGCTGCAGAGGGAGCTGCTCAGTCCTAGATCCTGCAGTTTCCTGTCCAGCTTCGAGGGAACGATGGTATTGAATGCTGAGCTGTAATCTACAAACAGCATTCTCACATACGTGTCTCTCTTCTCCAGGTGTGACAGGGCAGTGTGTAGTGTCAGGGCTATGGCATCATCAGTGGACCTGTTGTGGCGGTATGCAAACTATAGAGGGTCCAGTGAGTCGGGTAGTGCAGAGCAGATGAAGTCCCTGACCAGCTTCTCGAAGCATTTGCTTACGATGGGGGTCAGGGCTACAGGTCGCCAGTCGTTCAATGAGGAGATGGTGGAGGATTTGGGTACAGGGACGATGGTGGCCATTTTGAAGCAGGCTGGGACTACAGACAGAGAGAGGGAAAGGTTGAAGATGTGCGTGAACACTCCAGCCAGCTGAGCCGCGCATGACCTGAGGACGCGGCCGGGAATCCCGTCCGGACCAGTAGCTTTGCGTGCGTTCACCTTCCTGAAGCACTTCCGCACATCCTCCTCAGACACAGTGTGCGCACTGACGTCATCCGCGGTGCGCACACTGTCCGGTCTCATGGTGTTCGCTGTGTCGAATCTAGCGTAGAATACGTTTAGATCCTCACTCAGAGAGGCCGTGGTCTGCGGTGTGCTGGTTTTCCCTCTAAAGTCTGTGATCGTGTTTAGTCCCTGCCACATACTCCGAGGGTTGTCAAACTGTTGCTCCACCCTGTCCCTGTACTCACGTTTGTACTTTCCCAAATGGACCATCCCAGCCTTGATTCACCTTTGCTTTTATTGTTTATTTTATTTTCATTTGCTGAACACGGGACAGACTTTACTGGGGAAAAGAAAAGGGAGAAAGAAAGAGGGAAAGAAAAAGAGGGAAGAGGGATGCTGATAAGGGGCAAAAACCAAAAACCAACAAAACAAACAGACAAAAAATACATATATCAATCACCTGGATCACCTGTTTAGAAAGGAAAAAGAGAAAACAAACAAAGAAAAAGAGAGCAAAATAATAAACAACATCATTGCTGTTGTTTATACCCCAGGTATAGAGTACGCTCAGGTAGTGTTACCCTTTTCCCTGGGGTGGAGAGAAGCAGACCACCCGACTCCACAGTAGCAGGGAGGTCCCACATTCCAGACCCCAATCGGACTGCCAGCTCCCCCTCCCAGCCCCCAGAGCCCCAACAGGCAACAGAGAACGGGGGTATGTGAAGACTCCAAACCTCCCTCCACCCGCTCATATGTAGTGTTGATGCATGTGTGTTCTAAGGTGCATTTAAAACCCAGGGGGGCATGGAGCTACCTGCCAGAGAGCAGCAGGCATAGCCCCTCCTGGTAGCCCTCAATGTATATGTGTATTTAAAATTTCGAACAGTTCTAGAAACCAGTCACTGACCTCCATTTGTCTGCCGTGTTGAATGTGATGCAAGTCTTCTCCATTTGGTGCGGCTGTAGCTTAGGAGGTTGAGCAGGTCATCTACTGATTGGAAGGTTAGTGGTTCGATCCCTGGTTCCTTCGGTCTGCATATCAAGCATCCTTGGGCAAGATACTAAGTTGCTCTCCGATGCATCCATCATAGTATGAATGTTCAAATCAAATCAAATCACTTTTATTGTCACATCACATGTGCAGGCACACTGGCACAGCACATGCGAGTGAAATTCTTGTGTGCGAGCCCCACAAGCAACAGAGATGTGCAAACACAACAACACAAACGAGCAAAATACAAGAATGGCCAACCTGAAACTAATAAATATATGTACAATATATAATAGTGTATGCATTTCTGGATGTGTATACTAAATATTTTCCTACGTGTGTGTGTGTGTGTGTGTGTGTGTGTGTGTGTGTGTGTGTGTGTATACACATTTTTACAAATTAAATAGTAAAAAATAAATAAATAAATAAATAAATAAATAAATAAATAAATAATAATAATAATAATAATAATAATAATAATAATAATAATAAAATATATAAAATATACAGAGTTGAATATGTGCAAAACAAGTGGCATTTATATACAGTGTGGAGTGCATAATGTTGAAGTTCCAGTAGTGAAGCTGAGGTGTCTATGACGTGTTCAGCAGTCTGATGGCCTGATGGAAAAAGCTGTCTCTCAGTCTGCTGGTACGGGACCGGATGCTGCAGAACCTCCTTCCTGATGGAAGCAGTCTGAACAGTTTATGGCTGGGGTGACTGGAGTCCTTGATGATCCTCCCCGCTTTCCTCAGGCAGCGCTTCCTGTAGATGTCTTGGAGGGAGGGAAGCTCACCTCCAATTATCCGTTCAGAGCACCGCACTACTCGCTGGAGAGCTTTGCAGTTGTAGGCGGTGCTGTTGCCATACTAGGTGGTGATGCATCCAGTGAGGATGCTCTCAATGGCACAGTGATAGAAGGTCCTGAGGATGCGGGGGCTCATGCCGAATCTTTTCAGTCTCCTGAGAAAGAAGAGGCGCTGCTGCGCCTTCTTCACTGTTTTGTTTGTGTGTACTGACCACGTAAGATCCTCAGCCAGATGTACTCCAAGGAACCGGAAGCTGCTCACTCTCTCCACAGCAGCGCCGTTGATGGTGATGGGGGTGTGTACTTCTCTGCACCTCCGGAAGTCCACTATCAACTCCTTTGTCTTTGCGACGTTGAGGGTGAGATGGTTGTCTTGACACCAGTGGGTCAGGGCGCTGACCTCCTCCCTGTAAGCCGTCTCATCACCGTTGGTGATAAGACCCACCACTGTAGTGTCGTCCGCAAACTTCACAATGATGTTGGAGCTGTTAGTGGCTGTGTAGTCGTAGGTGTAGAGTGAGTACAGGAGAGGGCTCAGTACACACCCCTGTGGAGCACCAGTGTTCAGTGTGATGGGGGATGAGGTGATGCTGCCCAGTCTGACCACCTGGCGTCTGTCAGACAGGAAGCTAAGGATCCAGCTGCAGAGGGAGCTGCTCAGTCCTAGATCCTGCAGTTTCCTGTCCAGCTTCGAGGGAACGATGGTATTGAATGCTGAGCTGTAATCTACAAACAGCATTCTCACATACGTGTCTCTCTTCTCCAGGTGTGACAGGGCAGTGTGTAGTGTCAGGGCTATGGCATCATCAGTGGACCTGTTGTGGTGGTATGCAAACTGTAGAGGGTCCAGTGAGTCGGGTAGTGCAGAGCAGATGAAGTCCCTGACCAGCTTCTCGAAGCATTTGCTTACGATGGGGGTTAGGGCTACAGGTCGCCAGTCGTTCAATGAGGAGATGGTGGAGGATTTGGGTACAGGGACGATGGTGGCCATTTTGAAGCAGGCTGGGACTACAGACAGAGAGAGGGAAAGGTTGAAGATGTGTGTGAACACTCCAGCCAGCTGAGCCGCGCATGACTTGAGGACGTGGCCGGGAATCCCGTCCGGACCAGTAGCTTTGCGCGCGTTCACCTTCCTGAAGCACTTCCGCACATCCTCCTCAGACACAGTGTGCGCACTGACGTCATCCGCGGTGCGCACACTGTCCGGTCCCATGGTGTTCGCTGCGTCGAATCTAGCGTAGAATACGTTTAGATCCTCACACAGAGAGGCCGTGGTCTGCGGTGTGCTGGTTTTCCCTCTAAAGTCTGTGATCGTGTTTAGTCCCTGCCACATACTCCGAGGGTTGTCAAACTGTTGCTCCACCCTGTCCCTGTACTCACGTTTGGCTGCTTTGATCGTCTTCCGGAGTTGGTAATGTGCGTGTTTGTAGTCCGATGTGTTCGCGGAGGCAAAGGCGGTGTTCGGTGCCGCGCGAACATCTCCGTTAATCCAGGGTTTTTGATTTGGGAAGGATTTAACTGTTCTGGATGGGACGACATCTTCCACGCATTTCCTGATAAATCCACAGACTGAGTCTGTGTACTCATCAATGTCTCTGGCGGAATGTTAATTAGGAAGCACTGGAAAGTGTAAAAGAAAGTTGTGATGTGAATGTGGCATGTTGTATAGGGCGCTTTGAGTACTTCAGGAGAGTAGAAAAGCGCTATATAAGAATCAGTCCATTTCTGATTTGTGTCATTTTCAAGTTTTACTGCTGTTCAGCCTGTTGGTGAATGTTAATGTATAAACATGAAACATTACAGGTAACTATGACAGACAAAGTAATCACTAGAAGGTTTGTGGTGGACATGATTCTTTGCAACTGATTTCACCCAGCGAGAACCAGCAACCTCCAGCAGCCACTGCCAACCAGGCAGGGAATACACATTTTAATACACAACTGGTATTTGCAGTATGTTTAATATGGTGGACAAATCTTAAGCAATGTGCGCATGACATGAGAAACATCAGTATGAAAATAATGTATATTCAATATACAGAGGTAGAACCTAATCCAAACCCTAGACAGGACTGATGTGCTGGAGACCTGGTAGAGACCTGATAAATGTTAATGTAATGGCACAAAATGGATCTTTTAAAAAAGGTGCCAGATTGGGTATAGACGGTTATCCATTATTTTATTCTTCATTTATATCCTTGAAAATGGACTGGCATTTGTGTGGACTTCTAGGCTTACTCACCTCTCAAAAGCTTTATATCATTCATCAGTAACTGCATCCACCGTTGAATGATTCAGAAAATGGGATGTGAAATGATTCAGCCCGTCAGTCGTGGTCAACACATGGAAAACAGTTGGACATGCATGGCATAGGCTGGCATAACTGCCCGGACAGCCGGCTCAACAAAAAGCATTTCAGAGGAATGGCAAGAAGAGCAATAACAAAGGAAATAAGGGGAAAGGAATCTTTGCAGAGACACTATTTTAAACTACTATCAGATGAAGTTATTGGAGATGCACAAATAGAAGAGAGACAATGCTGCCTCTAAACTTTTGTGTAGGCTCTGAGAGGTTGCAGACTCAGTGGGTTTGTGCACACAGGAAGCAAAGCACTGTGGGAGTTTTTCATCCATCAATAGGTGCCTTTCCCTCAGGGTTCTGGGATTTCAGCCAGAAGCCCTGCTTCTAAATGCACAGAAGTCATAGCCTTCAGATACGCTGACACATATACAGACATAATCACATATGTTCCTATACAATCATACACAGTGGCATACACAGACACACTCCATTGATGCACATAAAGTGCATACCCACTGCCTCTTCTGCATCATCTTTCTGTCTGGCATCACCAGTTTCCATAGTGACACTTGAATAAATAATGATTTATTACATGGGGTAAAACAGAAAATGAAGTGAACAGGCCTTGAATAAAAAATATATTTCTTGCCCTCAAGGGAATACATTTACCCAAGGCAGGACTCCACACTCGGAAGTCATCTGAAAAACAGTTGGTAAATTCATTCCCCTCACAAAGGATGGTAGAACTGGGACACTTTTTTTTTTTTTATCCTTGATGTGAAAATAAAGCCTTTTTTCTTTTTAATCAATCAGAAGTGATGCAGTGGAGACCCTCAGCAAAAGGAAAAAGCGACTAGGGAGAAGAAGAACGAGATGGAAGTTGTTTTATTGTCAAACATTAAAATTAGTAATCAATGATAAATTAACATGCTTAAAGTGGACCCTTTTCCAGCTATACTTTTATTCTTGGACTCTAACTGTGACTCATGGAAAACTACTTTGGTAATTATTCACCTTATACTTGGCTTCGCCACAGCCTCTCAGTTCATGAGTGTAAAATAAACTCTGCTCTTTTTTAGGCCACACTTCCCTTTTAGATTACCTGCCCCTCCCAAACACAAGGTTTGAACAAACGATGATCTGGGGGATTGTGTTTCACATCCTATTAATTCTCTTGTAGAGAAATTTGCTGAAAGTCAGTCGTGGGGTTCAGCAGTTTGTGTTTGCAAGTGAATTGAAATAAGGTAATCATTTAAAGTTGCTTTTAGAGTTTTAAAAAAGCCCACATTTTAATTGTGCTACCGAAAACCCAGCTGTGCCATGTCGTCTAGTGTTAACTCCAGTCGATGAACCATCACAGAGTTTGATCGGTGTAACCTGTGAATTTCTTATCACATTCTAATATGGGGGCATGCAACACTGTGTGACAGCACTTTGTAGAATTATTTGGAGATGCTTATTATTTCTGAATCACAGTTCATGAACAACACACTGTTGCAGCCTGCCAATTGATGTAGACACTCTACCTGTAGGTTGTGAAGAGAGGCAAAGCTGACGATATACCAGCTCCTATTCTCACCTCTGTCCACAAGCTGTGGTGTTTGAGAGAATAAAATCACTGAAGAAGAAAAACGGTTTCTTTCGATCGCATCTGGGCTCAGTCTAAGAGATAGGGTAAGGTGCTCAGTCACTCGTTTGGAGTTTACAATGGAGTCACTGGTCCTTCACATCAAAAGGAGTTAGCTGTGGTTTGAGTTTCAGACCTAGGAATTGCTGGAGGGATTATATCTGTCAAGTAAGCTTCCTCAAAAGTGTATGGAGTAGATGGTCAAGGAGACAAGGGTATGGAGATGGAGATGCATAAGTGGCAGAAAATGGATGCATGGAAGGATGGACGGATTAACCCTTAGATTTATTAATTGCTTTTTCTTGGATCATTGGTTATTGATCATTCTGATGGCTCTTATATGGAGAGCCATCAGAATGAATAAAAAGTAACCTAGGACAGATGCCAGTTGCTTGTGTTCTGCATATCTTTCGTTTCCTCTTTACAGGGAGTGCAGAATTATTAGGCAAGTTGTATTTTTGAGGAATAATTTTATTATTGAACAACAACCATGTCCTCAATGAACCCAAAAAACTCATTAATATCAAAGCTGAATGTTTTTGGAAGTAGTTTTTAGTTTTAGCTATTTTAGGGGGATATCTGTGTGTGCAGGTGACTATTACTGTGCATAATTATTAGGCAACTTAACAAAAAACAAATATATACCCATTTCAATTATTTATTTTTACCAGTGAAACCAATATAACATCTCCACATTCACAACTATACATTTCTGACATTCAAAAACCAAACAAAAACAAATCAGCGACCAATATAGCCACCTTTCTTTGCAAGGACACTCAAAAGCCTGCCATCCATGGATTCTGTCAGTGTTTTGATCTGTTCACCATCAACATTGCGTGCAGCAGCAACCACAGCCTCCCAGACACTGTTCAGAGAGGTGTACTGTTTTCCCTCCTTGTAAATCTCACATTTGATGATGGACCACAGGTTCTCAATGGGGTTCAGATCAGGTGAACAAGGTGGCCATGTCATTAGTTTTTCTTCTTTTATACCCTTTCTTGCCAGCCACGCTGTGGAGTACTTGGACGCGTGTGATGGAGCATTGTCCTGCATGAAAATCATGTTTTTCTTGAAGGATGCAGACTTCTTCCTGTACCACTGCTTGAAGAAGGTGTCTTCCAGAAACTGGCAGTAGGACTGGGAGTTGAGCTTGACTCCATCCTCAACCCGAAAAGGCCCCACAAGCTCATCTTTGATGATACCAGTCCAAACCAGTACTCCACCTCCACCTTGCTGGCGTCTGAGTCGGACTGGAGCTCTCTGCCCTTTACCAATCCAGCCACGGGCCCATCAATCTGGCCCATCAAGACTCACTCTCATTTCATCAGTCCGTAAAACCTTAGAAAAACCAGTCTTGAGATATTTCTTGGCCCAGTCTTGACGTTTCAGCTTGTGTGTCTTGTTCAGTGGTGGTCGTCTTTCAGCCTTTCTTACCTTGGCCATGTCTCTGAGTATTGCACACCTTGTGCTTTTGGGCACTCCAGTGATGTTGCAGCTCTGAAATATGGCCAAACTGGTGGCAAGTGGCATCTTGGCAGCTGCACACTTGACTTTTCTCAGTTCATGGGCAGTTATTTTGCGCCTTGGTTTTTCCACACGATTCTTGCGACCCTGTTGACTATTTTGAATGAAACGCTTGATTGTTCGATGATCACGCTTCAGAAGCTTTGCAATTTTGAGACTGCTGCATCCCTCTGCAAGATATCTCACTATTTTTGACTTTTCTGAGCCTGTCAAGTCCTTCTTTTGACCCATTTTGCCAAAGGAAAGGACGTTGCCTAATAATTATGCACACCTGATATAGGGTGTTGATGTCATTAGACCACACCCCTTCTCATTACAGAGATGCACATCACCTAATATGCTTAATTGGTAGTAGGCTTTCGGGCCTATGCAGCTTGGAGTAAGACAACATGCATGAAGAGGATGATGTGGACAAAATACTCATTTGCCTAATAATTCTGCACTCCCTGTAATTATTAGTTTTGTATCTTGTCTCTCTTTATCTGTGCATTTTGTATTTCTCTTGTCTGTAGATCATTGTTTGGTGTTCACAAGTTTAAGCTTGGTCCCTCTTTCAGTTTACCTTCTGTTTTATTTTGAAGGTTGTTTCCTTTCCTGTTTCTGTTTGATATTTTTTACAATTTTTCCTTTGTTAGCTTCTTGATTGAGTTCAACTGTGCCTTATTATTAGTCCTGTCTGAACATAAGACTCAGTTCAATTTTAATTTTATTCAATTCAATTTTATTTATACAGCGCCAAATCACAACATCAGTCGCCTTAATGTGCTTTATATTGTAAGGTAGACCCTGTAATAATACAGGCAACACTGACTCTCAGCCAGGTGTTGTCTGAACTGCCCCAGCTTCCTCTTTTGCTTGCACAAGTCTACCTTACTGATTTTAATAACCACGTCACACCTTCAAATTATATTCACTTGTATAACGTGAATACAATATGTCTTAACAAGTCTAACATCCTCTCAGTAAATGTATTCATTTTAAACCTTTAAGCTCGTATGGTGAGCATTTTTAAATGCATGCTCTCATTACACATTGGTTTCAAGTGATATTTGAGAGGGTTGCAGCTGGCCTGCAGCATATCCCTGTTGTCACAGGGCAAGAGGTGCACACTCTGGACAGGTAGCCAATCTGCCCCAGGGCTAACACAGAAAGACAGACAACCTTTCTTGCTCACAGCCAATATAAATTTACCAATTAACCTACAGTAACATGTACCCAGAGAGAACCCACACAAATACAGGAAGAACATGTAAAATCCATGCAGAAAGGCCCCTGTCACCTGATGGAATTAATCCCAGGACTTTCTCACAGTCGGGCAATGTGTTAATCACAACACCACTGTACTGCCATCTTAGTGCCATGTTTTTCTTATTCAGTCAGATTATGTGTGATAAAACAAGATTAAGCTGCAGCAAGTGCCTTATGCCATGTGCCTAGAACATCCCTGACCATAACCATGGAGCCATGGGCATTCAATAACCAGATCACACCAATCAATAACCTGAGTTTAATTTTACTAAAGGGAAAATTATAGAGTTTTATTTTAGAACAATAGAAAATCAGTATTGTTTCAGTAATGTTTAAAATCTTAATTTATAATTTTATTTAGCTCAAGTTATTTTAAGAGTTTTGTGCTTTTCTTGGCAGCAGTAGGCCTGTAACCTCCATGGGGAGCAAAATAAAACTGATAAAGCCTCTTTCAATGGGAATTAATTGGGATGATGACAGGGGATTTCTAAAAATCACCCTGTAATTCTTCAGCTAAGACACCTGAGTTAGAAAACACAGAGACTGCAGTCGTTTTTACACGCGTGGGCAGCAATGAACGCACCTTGCGAACTGCGCTGCTGCTGCCTGCGTACTTTTATTTTATACAGCACGTTGTGTGTGTGTGTGTGTGTGTGTGTGTGTGTGTGTGTGTGTGTGTGTGTGTGTGTGTGTGTGTGTGTGTGTGTAAAAATAACAACGTCACTCAGAAAAAAACAAAATCAGCACATAATAAAAGCACGCTCTGCAAACCTGCAGTTTCCCTTCTACATCTGTTCTCTGAAAAACAGGAAGTGGTTCAGTAGCTGGCACAAAAGTTATTAAGTGAAAAGTCACATAGACATTTAGATCACTTAGCACATTTTATGAAGCTGATCAAATTATATAAAAACAAAAATCTCTTGACATTCCCTCCTGTTGAACAGAGATTGAAATGTACTAGTCATCAGTAACTAACTACTTGTCTTTCGCATTTTCAGTTATTACATCATTAGTTGCACTTCATCTTCATCTTACAAATAGGAAAAGAAGTCTTCATGAGTAATAAACTTATCATCTATGGGATTACAGCCGTTAAACAAGGTATAACACAAGCAAAATAAAATAAAATAAAGTAAAATAAAATAAAACTCCATGATCTGGTGAACATCTTTAAACCATTATTGAGTTCAGACTTCAAATTCAACCCAATTATACTATCCTTGCTGTCGAACTCGTCTGGGCTTCACCTCTCATTGGTCCCTGTCCCTCTCTTCACAGCGTCCTGTGTGGCCTTCAAATCTCTAACAACACAGTCTGTTTCTTCTTCTCCTTTGATCTTTTCAGTCTTCTCTTTCAAGATTACTCCACGCATGGCAAATCTGGCAATCAGTGTCCAGTGCTTTTTCACAGTTCAACTGCCCAGCCTGTAATTCACAGTGCATGTTTGCATCACGTGGTTCCTTACATGCTGCTGCTGGTGTCATCAGTCGTCAGGGTTAATGGTTCAGTTGCACTGTCTTTTGCCTGCTGTTAATTCTTCAAATCCACGATGTTCTGTTGGTCTTCATCAGGAGATTAACTGTCCTTTGAGCTTCTTCTCAGGATCGGGACAAGTGGGAGGTCAAGCTGTAAAATTTTAAGCCAAAATCTGGCCTGTTTTCTCCCAATTATGTTAATCTATGGTTTTGCCGCTGTACTCAAAATTCCAGGTTGAGAAAAGTCCACCTTTCTTTATCGGTTACCTGTATTGACACACTAAAACATACAATTAATATCCTTTTCATTTCTTTTCATAAAACCTCCACTCGCCAGTCTAACTCATCTCTCTCTCTGGGTGCTCACTTGTCACAGTGAGTCTCCTTTTATGGGCATGCAAAGTTCCTGTCACACACACCATTTCCTGTCACACACACATGCAGCTGCTCAGAGCAGCTCAAGCTGCTTTTCTGTTTCTGAATGCTAATCAAACTTATTTTGTATTTAAAATCTACAAACCCTCTGTAATTCTACTAACTTTTGATCTAAAATATAGCATCATTCACACAATAATTTCATAATCCTCTCACACACACTGCCTTTTAAATAGACTAAACTCTTTGCATTTTTATCTGTTTCAGGCATTTTTCGTCCACGGATAGATGTAGTCTTGTATCATGTCCATTAGATGGAAGTTGTTGTGCGTCCATCTCTTATCTCGGCTTGTGCATGGGTTTCTGTCGTCTTCCAGATCGGATAGTCTGATGAATAGAGCCGTTGCTAGTTGTAAGACGCCAGTCATCACCTGAGAACACTTCATGCTTAAGGTTGGTTTCACCCAAATGCATCAGTAAGCCTAAAGTTGGTCAGTGGCTGGAGAGAATAAGAGTGCGAGCTGAACTCAATCAGCACTCCTCCCTCGCCACTGGACCTACTGATACCTGGTGAAACCCCTTACACTCCACTGCAAGAAAGTAGTGCTTTCTTGCAGTGGCTCTGATGAATCCAAGATGGTCTCTCTGCAATTTTACAGGCTGTGGGTGTAGTCAATAACACTTGATAGGGACCCTCCCAGCGAGGCAAGCTCCAATTTCTCCTCTGGAGTACCCGTATTAGAACCCAATCGCCTGGTTTCAACCTGCAAGAGACTGGAGAAGCGTCGCACGGCAGTTTATTGTTCAAAACAATATCCTTATTTTCTAGTAGTTTTGCCATCCATTCTGCCAGAGTTGTTTCTCTGACAGATTTGTCTAGTGGTTCACTTATCACTGGTAGTGGAAAAGGCCTACCATGGACAATCTCGAATGGTGTAAGTTTTTGAGAGCCTTGTGTTAATCTCATCCACATTTTTACTAGGCCTATGCATTCAGGCCATGGTCTTCCTGTTTCTTCCATACATTTTCTGAGTCTCTGTTTTATGGTGCCGTTAGTTCTCTCTATATATAAAATATAAAAATATAAAAATATAAAAACAAAAATCTCTTGACAGATGAAGTAAAAGCAATTGAAAAGAAATGGATGTGAGGTTCAGTGAAAGCTGCCTAAGTTCAAGTACCAAACACTGAAGATGATGCAATTAATTTCAGCACAGATCACCCTGACACTCATAACCCACAGCAGTAAAATGGAGAGCTGAACCACAAGTGAAATACAAAGCTAGCCTAAGTATATGCACAAAACCAAATACAGTACAATACTACATGTGGGCTGTTCAGTGGTACAGTAAGTCACCTGTGTATAAACTTGCAGTAAAATAGACTTGACACTTAGTAGTTACCATGACACTTCCACGAGTGCAACAAAGCAAGTGAATGTGCTCTTCTGTGGAATTGTAAATGCTGTTGATGTCATGGTCCGGGTGAGTACCGGATTTTTCCACTCCGCTGGGCTCCACCTTCAGGCAGAGACTCCAATCAGCTTCCACACCTGGTTCCAATCAAGTCACCAGCATATAAGACCAGCATTCACAACAGACCTCTGCCAGATCTTTTGCTAACTCACGTTAGTGCTAGGCCGCCAAGCCCTTGTGAGAGCCCTTAACTACTGTTTTTCTCCTCACCGTGTTTTCTTTGTAATAGGACCCACCTGGCAGTCGCGCTTCCCAACCTAAACTACTCACATCTCCGCCTGGACGCTGGTTCTGTCATCTGGTTGCTTCCTTTCCATCATTGGACTACACCTGCCTGCCTCCCTGCCAAGTACATCACTCTAAGTATATTCTGGATCCTCTCTGGACACTCCTCACCCGGAACCCCTTGGACACCCCCTCCTCGCATGACACTTTAACCTGCAACGCTGACTGCGTACCTCCATCCAAGCCGCTGCCCCTTTTTTCCATTCCCAGGATCCATCCATGAAATCTAGCACCTAGTCATAGCACTCAGAGTTTCATGTTCACAGTTTGGCCTCACAGTTCTCAGTTCATAGCTTCCACAGTTCATAGCATTCTCCGTTCATAGCATTCATAGTTTCCTGCTTTGTAAGTTCACTAGGCACTGTAAATAAAGCACTGTGTTCACGCCCGTTTTGCCTCCCTCTGTGTCTGCATTTGAGTCCACACCCACAGCCTGGCCCTCTCGGCCCTAACAGTTGATTGGTCATCATAATAATAATAATATTGGATTGGATTTAAATAGCGCTTTTCAAGGCACCCAAAGCACTTCCACATCTTAATTACCCCTTGGGGATAAATAAAGTCTTTCTGATTCTGATTCCTGGCAGAAAAAAAAAAAGCCCTGCTTAATGGCAGTGCATGACTGACTGCCGTAGGCATAATGCAATAGAGTCATGAACCAGCATGTCCTTGGATTGTGAGTGAAAACCCAAACAACAGGAGGAAACTCAGTTAAACTCTCTCAACGCCAAAGGAGGCAATGTGCTGGGTGCTTCCTGTTGCTCTTTATTCTAGGGCATATATATATATATATATATATATATATATACACACACACTGAACAAAAATATAAACACAACACTTTTGTTTTTGCTCCCATTCCCCATGGGATGGACGTAGAGACCTAAAATTCATTCCAGATACACAATATAACCATCCCTCCCAAACAGTGGTCACAAATCAGTCCAAATGTGTGGTAGTGGGCACATCTGCTATATTGAGATAATCCATCCCACCTCACAGGTGTGCCACATCAGGATGCTGATCTGACATCATCAGTAGTGCACAGGTGTACCTCAGACTGCCCACAACAAAAGGCCACCCTGGAATGTGCAGTTTTGTCTCACAGCAAAATGCCACAGATGCCACAAGCAATGAGGGAGCGTGCAATTGGCATGCTGACAGCAGGAATGTCAACCAGATCTGTCGCCCGTGCATTGAATGTTCATTTCTCAACCATAAGCTGTCTCCACAGGCGTTTCAGAGAATATGGCAGCACATCCAACCGGCCTCACAACCGCAGACCTCGTGTAACCACACTAGCCCAGGACCTCCACATCCAGCAGGTTCACCTCCAAGATCGTCTGAGACCAGCCACCCAGACAGCTGCTGGAACAATTGGTTTGCACAACCAAACAATTTCTGCACAAACTGTCAGAAACCGTCTCAGGGATGCTCAACTGCATGCCCGTCGTCCTCATCGGGGTCTTGACCTGACTCCAGCTCGTCGCCGTAACAGACTTGTGTGGGCAAATGCTCACATTCGATGGCGTCTGGCACGTTGGAGAGGTGTGCGCTTCACGGATGAATCATGGTTCACATTGTTCAGGGCAGATGGCAGCTGAGAATGTCCCAGTTCTTGCATGGCCAGCATACTCACCGGACATGTCACCCATTGAGCATGTTCGGGATGTGCTTGACCGGCGTATACGACAGCGTGTACCAGTTCCCACGAATATCCAACAACCTCGCACAGCCATTGAAGTGGAGTGGACCAACATTCCACAGGCCACAATTGACAATCTGATAGACTCCATGCGACGATGTGTTGCACTGCATGAGGCAAATGGTGGTCACACCAGATACTGACCGGTTCTGGGTCCCCAGACCCCCAATAGCGCAAAAAACTGCACATTCCAGGGTGGCCTTTTGTTGTGGGCAGTCTGAGGTACACCTGTGCACTACTCATGATGTCAGATCAGCATCCTGATGTGGCACACCTGTGAGGTGGGATGGATTATCTCAATATAGCAGATGTGCCCACTACCACACATTTGGACTGATTTGTGACCACTGTTTGGGAGGGATGGTTATATTGTGTATCTGGAATGAATTTTAGGTCTCTACGTCCATCCCATGGGGAATGGGAGCAAAAACAAAAGTGTTGCGTTTATATTTTTGTTCAGTGTATATATATATATATATATATATATATATATATATATATATATATATATTAGGGTGCAACGATACTCGTATCGATATTGAACCGTTCGATACAGTGCTTTCGGTTTGGTACGCATATGTACCGAACATCACAAAATTTTTAATTTATTTTATCAACTTTCCTTCTGATGATGCTGTCTGTGTTGAGCGCTCAGTGGATCTGCGCTCGACAGTGCAGCCTAGGCGGAGTAGTCGAACGCAGATTCACTGAGCGCAGGGCAAGCTAGCAAGACAGAAGTTAAGCTCTTCTTGCAACATGGCAAATTGAACCTCCCCTACCCTCATTCAGATGTGGTGTTTGGAACTATTTTGGTTTTCATGTGACGTATGACCCTGAAGGTAAGTGCGTCATGGACTAAAGTAAAACAGTATGTTGGATGTGCCACGCAATGCTCAATTACATGGTTGGGAACTAGTGTGTTAGCGCAGTTAGCTCGTTAACACGTTGGCCATCCAGCCCCACGCACGGGGCGATTGGCGGTAGCTCGTTAACGGAGATTTGCCGTGTTGTGGCGTTAACGTCATTTCAACGAGATTAACGCTGACAGCACTAGTGGGAACACAACGAATATGACTGCACATTTACTCCGACAGCATCCTAGTGCAATGACAAGTGGAAGCAGACAAAAACAACAAGCACGCATGCTACAAACTTTACCCGAGTCATTTAGACAGCCGTTAGCACATGATTCTCCTTATGGGGACCTGATATGTTTAATATGCTGCTGAGAATATAGCCCAGAAGAAGCGTATAGTATAGCTTTTATTTTGGAAAGAGCCATTTATCTGTAATAAACTCTCTTTTCCAAAGATGAGTGATTCCTCAATCAGATACAGGGCTCGCAAAATCGCTAGCCCAACGTCCCGGGGCTCGCAAAATCGCTAGCCCAACGTCCCGGGGCTAGCGATTTTTCCAGTCGGGCTACCAAAATCTCTCTCTGCCCTGTCCATCATAGGAAGGAAAAATATATGTCAATGCTTTTGCATTCTTTCGGAAATGTAGCTGGGTAATTATGTCATTGGCATCGGTGAGCCACTGTCAATATGTGACATATTGAAATCACGTTTGAATTTGCGCTTGTTTTTTGCTTTCACTTCGCGCGAACTGTGTATAGAGAGCGACAGCACTGATTGGTGAGTGACGATAATTTGGGCACCAATTCCTCTTATCAATTGTTAGCTTAATATGCAAATATGACAAGTGAAATCTCCCGCAACAAGCTTAAACATGTGAGAGATTGATCGCGCAGAGAATCACTGAGCGTTATGTGAGTGCGTGTGTAAAAGCAGCAGGATATATATTTTAGTTCTGCTGAGCCAAATAAGATAGGTCAGGGTGAAGAAGTGACAGCCAAAGAAAAGCTTACCACAAAACGGAAAAGTTATGACAAATCAGACTTTAAGGCAAAAAGAAAGTGCAGCTTAATGGTTTCATGGACAAAAGAATTTCTGTGGCTGCAATATGATGAGCTAAATAACCAGGGCTGCACATAAGTAGTCCGCAGGTGCACATTTGCTGTCAAAATAAAAAACACGCACAAGATAAGAAGTTGCAACGTATGGAGCCCCACAGGGGACACAGGAGGAAAAAAAAATTAGGGAGAAAAAAAAAATTAGGGAGAAAAAAAAATAATTAAGACGGACTTTTGCGAGATCTCGCAAAAGTATTGCGAGATCTCGCAAAAGTTTTAGCCGCATTCTTCGGAGGCCGCCAGCTCGAAGCCGACCGGGAGGTCGAGGCACGATGTGCCGGGAAAGCGGTGTTCCTCCCGGCTGTAGTAGGTCTCGACCGCCCGTTAGCTTCGAGCTAGTGGCCGCCAGCTCGAAGCCGACCGGGAGGTCGAGGCACGATGTGCCGGGAAAGCGGTGTTCCTCCCGGCTGTAGTAGGTCTCGACCTCCCGTTAGCTTCGAGCTAGTGGGTGTCAGATCTCCAAAAACGTCGGAGCACTTTTGCAAATATGTGATGTCTTGTAAACCGAGCAGGTATCTGACGTTTACACAACTACATTTACGCCTCAAAATATCTTAAAAGTGTATTTTGTGACCCAGAAAGAGTAATATTACAACTAAGTAGCTGCCGCCATTGTTGGAGTTTTGCGAGATCTCGCAAAAGTCCGTCTTAATTTTTTTTTTCTCCCTAATTTTTTTTTTTCTCCCTAATTTTTTTTTTCTCCCATGTCCCCTGCGGGGCTCCGTAGCAACGTGTGTTTGCATACATAAGATATTCTGGAGGAGGACAGACATTTGTTTAGAACTCTTAAAGATGTCGAAGAAGCAAGCTGCTTTAAGCAATTACTTTGGTTTTCCTTCTGTCACAGTTTAGCATGACAAACCGTGGGGGGTGTGGGGAAGGAGGACCCAGGCGCGGTGCTCAATGTACAAGCAGTACGTTTACTTACAGTGATGGAACAAAACAACAATAAATCCCCGTGCTTTCCCTGACTCCAGTGTCGTGTCTCTCCGTGACCAGTCCGTGTCTCAGTGCTCTCCGCTCCCGTGTCTCAGCACTCCTCGTGCTGGCTGCCATCTGGCGCTCCACACTTCTCCTGGGGACACAATAGACGCAGCCGTCAGGACACATAACCTCAGCTCAACAGGATGACTAACATGGAGTCTCACGGAATGATCCCGCGTCGGTGGGAGCTCCAAGACTCTCTTAAGTAGCTCCCCCCGACGAGGCCAGATCAGCAGCAGGTGTGTGGCTTCGGGTGTGGCCGGACCGTCAGCAGGGCCACACCCACCAGGCCTGAAGGCGCCCGCCGAAACACATATACACACACGCAAACAGGGAGAAAGACAGCAACACCAAATATACATACAATAATAATAATATAATTCATAACTGCTCTGACACCTCCACCTCCAAAGAAATGTCAGAAGGAGTCCGAACCACAAAAGAAGCGCGTATTCTCGGAAAAGTGGTTCCAGGAGGTGAGCTGGCTTCAAACAAATGATGAACGCACAGAGATGTGGTGCGGAATGTGCCGTGAAAATCCCACTCTAGCGGACAAAAACAGTGCCTTTTATATGGACGCAAATGCGCGTTGCAACTTCTTATCTGGTGCGCGTCTTTTATTTTGACAGCAAATGCGCACATGCGGACCACTTATGTGCACCTGTGTAAAAAACATAATGTTCTACCGGGTGTGTTGTTGGTTTTCCTTCGATTTCTGAGGCGACAAACGCCTTTGTTACCTGGACCAGTCATTTTAAGAAAGGCCCCCATTAGAACCCATGAGAAATGCAAGAAATGCATTATTGTTCAGTCTGCAATATCTTTCCCAGAACAAAATAAAAAAATAAAAATAAACCTGAAAATCATTTTAAAACAGCGTACTATGTTGCAAAGAGTGAACAACCACTGGCAAAATTTAGCAGTCTTTGCAAACTTCAAAAAGCAAATGGCCTTCAGTGGAAATTTCAAATTCAGGATCTGACACAGACTGATTCATGTTCTACACAGTTCTTACAAGTTCATAGAAATTTCTGTTCAATTAGAACCAAGTATTTGAGTTGATGATTGTAATTTTTATACAATGTTGTAATTTGTTTTTCAACAATTTTTTTATTAATGTTTTGTTTCCATTACAATATTATACTTTAATGTATAATATTGTAAAGGAAACAAAACAGGAAACAAAACATCAATCAAAAAATTGCTCTCTTTTATATTCGGGCTACTTAAATTTATTTTGGGGTACCAAAAACTGAAGAGTCCCTGCCCAAAGGGCCACCAGGGATTATGAAATTTTGCAAGCCCTGAGATATATATATATATATATATTTTATTACTTTTTTGTTTCAGCAACATTAAATTTAAAAACTGTACTTTTGAGTTAAAATGTATATTTATAATTTTAATAAAAGACAAATTAAAAAGGCATGAACATTTTTTTGTATCGAAAAAATATCGAACCGTGACACCAAAGTATCGAACCGAACCGAATCGTGAATTTTGTGTATCGTTGCACCCCTAATTTTAAAAAAAATTTAAAAAAAAATAAAAATAATATATATATATATATCAAAGTAGCATGGAGGGAGGTTAGCCAACTAACGGAGTTGCAGAAAAGTGCGACAAAGAAGGTGCATAAGAAATAGAGCAAGCTGTCCATACCTGAGGCCTTGGCCAAGCAAAGACTCACAGCCTTGGCCAGCCGCTTGAGGAGGTACTCCAGAGAGATAGAAGGCAGGAGAATAAACCAGCTGTTCTCCACAGAACCAGCAAAGGTGTACTCTCAATGGCAAGGGAACAATAAGAGAACAGCACCACCAAGGCTGGAGACGGAGCAATACTGGAAGAGCATATGGGAGAAGGACGCAACCCATAACGGCAATGCTCAGTGGCTAGTGGATCTGAGGGCAGACCACAGCGACCTCCCTGAACAGGGTCCAGTAACCATCACAGTGGTAGATATCCAAGAAAGGGTCTTCAGTATGAAGAGTTGGGCAACACCAAGGCCTGACATGGTTCATGCCCACTGGCTAAAGAAGCTGACTGCACTCCACGAGCGTCTGGCAGCACAAATGAACCAGCTGCTAGTTAACGAGAGACACCCGGAATGGCTAACCGAAGGTCGGACGGTCCTGATCCCCAAGGACCCCAAGAAGGGACCGGTCCCCTCCAACTACCGACCAATAACCTGCCTCAGTACTACATGGAAGCTCCTGTCAGGCATCATATCGGCTAAGATGAACAGGCACATGGGTCAATACATGAGCGGGACACAGAACAGTCAGCCGAGACTGCAAGACCAGACTGACCAATCTGTGCACTGCCTGGATTGATTACAAGAAGGCCTATGACTCAATGCCCCACAGCTGGATACTGGAATGCCTAGAATTGTACAAGATCAATGGGACCCTAAGAGCCTTCATCAGGAACTCAATGGGGATGTGGCGCACAACACTAGAGGCCAACTCCAAGCCCATAGCACAAGTCACCATCAAGTGCGGGATCTACCAAGGAGATGCTCTGTCCCCACTGCTGTTCTGCATAGGCCTGAACCCCCTCAGTGAGATCATTAACAAGACTGGCTACGGATACCGACTACGGAACGGAGCAGTTGTCAGCCACCTCCTGTACATGGATGACATCAAGCTGTATGCCAAGAGTGAACGAGACATCAATTCACTGATCCACACTACCAGGCTATACAGCAATGACATTGGAATGTCGTTCGGACTGGAGAAGTGTAGTCGGATGGTAACAAAGAGAGGGAAGGTAGTCAGAACTGAGGGGATTGAACTACCAGAAGGCAACATTGCAGACATAGAGGACAGTTACAAGTACCTGGGGATCCCGCAGGCGAATGGGAACCATGAAGAGGCCGCTAGAAAAGCTGCAACCACCAAGTACCTGCAGAGGGTCAGGCAAGTCCTGAGGAGTCAGCTGAATGGCAAGAACAAGATCCGGGCCATCAACACGTACGCCCTACCCGTGATCAGGTACCCTGCTGGTGTAATAGGCTGGCCAAAGGAGGAGATAGAAGCCACTGACATAAAGACAAGAAAGCTCCTTACCATGCATGGAGGGTTTCACCTCAAGTCCAGCACCCTGAGGCTGTACGCTAAGCGGAAGGAAGGGGGCCGGGGACTGGTGAGTGTCAGCACCACAGTCCAGGATGAGACAACGAACATCCAAGAATACATTGGGAAGATGGCCCCAACTGACCGAGTGCTCAGTGAATACCTCAGGCAGCAGAAACCCAAGAAAGAGGAGGGAGACGAGGAACCATCATGGAAGGACAGGCCCCTGCACGGTATGTACCACCGGCAGATAGAGGGGGTGGCTGATATCCAGAAATCCTACCAGTGGCTGGACAAAGCTGGACTGAAAGACAGCACAGAGGCACTAATCATGGCAGCACAAGAACAAGCTCTGAGTACAAGATCCATAGAGGCTGGGGTCTATCACACCAGGCAAGACCCCAGGTGCAGGCAGTGTAAAGATGCCCCAGAGACAATCCAGCACATAACAGCAGGGTGCAAGATGCTAGCAGGCAAGGCATTCATGGAACGCCATAACCAAGTGGCCGGCATAGTGTACAGGAACATCTGTGCCGAGTATAACCTGGAAGTCCCGAGGTCAAAATGGGAGATGCCCCCAAGGGTGGTGGAGAATGACCGAGCTAAGATCCTGTGGGACTTCCAGATACAGACGGACAAAATGGTGGTGGCTAACCAACCGGACATAGTGGTGGTAGATAAACAGAAGAAGACAGCCGTAGTGATCGATGTAGCGGTTCTGAATGACAGCAATATCAGGAAGAGGGAACACGAGAAGCTGGAGAAATACCAAGGGCTCAGAGAAGAGCTCGAGAGGATGTGGAGGGTGAAGGTAACGGTGGTCCCCGTGGTAATCGGAGCACTAGGTGCGGTGACTCCCAAGCTAGGCGAGTGGCTCCAGCAGATCCCGGGAATAACATCGGAGATCTCTGTCCAGAAGAGCGCAGTCCTGGGAACAGCTAAGATACTGCGCAGGACCCTCAAGCTCCCAGGCCTCTGGTAGAGGACCCGAGCTTGAAGGATAAACCGCCCGCAGGGGCGTGCTGGGTATTTATATATATATATATGAGAATATCATCTCACATGCTGGTGTAGAATGTGCCAATTCTGAGCTTGTTGTCTAATGTCTTTTCACTTATTATATGAAGTGTGCACACACTGTCTTGTTTAAATTGGCAACTGCTGACAAAATGTAATAAACACATTCAGCCAACAAATCCACAGAGGTGATCCCCTACTAGACCAGCAAAACATGTATTAGGAAGTGGACAATACATAATTGAGATTACAAGCAAAACACAGCACAGAAATTGGCAGCTAGCGTACGTTCCAATGCCAGGTAAAGTCACTGTGTGAGACAGGTTCATAAAACCGAGGCAAGGCCAACAGTCATCCCCCACAACATCATCCCTTACACAGTACACATACATATTCAGCTCTGTACTGTAGCATGACACTAAACTGGGTGAGCAGTATTAACGTTAACGTAACTAAGCTGAAATTGTAAGAGAAGATATTGACTGTTTACTCATCTAAAATATCTGTGGTTGGTCAAACGTCATTTAGATAACTTTGAATTAGTGTATTCTGATATGGGAGCTCCTAGTGAAATAGTTTCCTTGACTGAGCGAGAGAAGTTATGCAATTGGCACGAGATTTGGTAGAAAAACCCTTTTAATAATTCTTGGAAGAGTAAAGTCAGCAGCAATGTGCCAACTGAGGCTACAAAGGGATACATAAGAGATGATAAGTTTGGATAGAGATGATACTGTAAGCTCATTCAATTATTTATTTATGAGCAGAAGCACTCAAATCCAGTGTGGCTTGCACTGAGGGCACATAAGGTGAGGTGAAATGGGGTGTCATTTTCTACTTTACATTAATAATCTGATCTTAATAATCATTTTGTAAAACCAGGGAGTTTTATGGGTGGAGTTTGGTAGACCAGAAACAGGACAGTACAGTAGCCTTTAAACAAAGACAAAACCAGCTTTATAAGCTTCTGTTCAGGGGCTTTGTTTAATAGACAGCTGTTGTGTTGTACGGAATTATGCCCTAGTTATAAGTAGTGTCTGTAGAGTAACCACATTAAAATTATCTATGTGTATTTGTATATCACTGTGTAGCTACCAAAAACAGCTGGGGATGGTCCTGTGGTGTATCCACAGTCCCACAATCAAATAAATTGGTGATTCTTTTGACTTACTACTATTATTATTAGCTATTATTTATTTTTAATAACAAGTACTTTGGTTTATGACCACATAACTGCATTCCCATCTGCATCAGCTCTACTTTGTTTACTGCAGCACAATCAAATGTGAACTTGGTAACCTTTGGTGATATAGCCAACTAATATTTATGTTAGCTTCCGTATCTACAGTGGCTTGCAAAAGTATTCGGCCCCTTGAACCTTTCCACATTTTGTCACATTACAGCCACAAACATGAATCAATTTTATTAGAATTCCATGTGAAAGACCAATACAAAGTGGTGTACACGTGAGAAGTGGAACGAAAATCATACATGATACATTTTTTACAAATAAATAACTGCAAAGTTGGGTGTGCGTAATTATTCAGCCCCCTTTGGTCTGAGTGCAGTCAGTTGCCCATAGACATTGCCTGATGAGTGCTAATGACTAAATAGAGTACACCTGTGTGTAATCTAATGTCAGTACAAATACAGCTGCTCTGTGACGGCCTCAGAGGTTGTCTAAGAGAATATTGGGAGCAACAACACCATGAAGTCCAAAGAACACACCAGACAGGTCAGGGATAAAGTTATTGAGAAATTTAAAGCAGGCTTAGGCTACAAAAAGATTTCCCAAGCCTTGAACATCCCATGGAGCACTGTTCAAGTGATCATTTGGAAATGGAAGGAGTATGGCACAACTGTAAACCTACCAAGACAAGGCCGTCCTCCTAAACTCACAGGCCGAAAAAGGAGAGCGCTGATCAGAAATGCAGCCAAGAGGCCCATGGTGACTCTGGATGAGCTGCAGAGATCTACAGCTCAGGTAGGGGAATCTGTCCATAGGACAACTATTAGTCGTGCACTGCACAAAGTTGGCCTTTATGGAAGAGTGGCAAGAAGAAAGCCATTGTTAACAGAAAACCATAAGAAGTCCAGTTTCCAGTTTGCGACAAACCATGTGGGGGACACAGCAAACATGTGGAAGAAGGTGCTCTGGTCAGATGAGACCAAAATGGAACTTTTTGGCCAAAATGCAAAACGCCATGTGTGGCAGAAAACCAACACTTCACATCACTCTGAACACACCATCCCCACTGTCAAATATGGTGGTGAGAGCATCACGCTCTGGGGGTGCTTCTCTTCAGCAGGGACAGGGAAGCTGGTCAGAGTTGATGGGAAGATGGATGGAGCCAAATACAGGGCAATCTTGGAAGAAAACCTCTTGTGACTGTAATGTGAAAAAATGTGGAAAAGTTCAAGGGGGCCGAATACTTTTGCAAGCCACTGTATCTGGAAATGTGAGTGCGCTGAGAGAAGCATCTGTATTTACGCACACTCTCACAGACATGTTAGCTTTACAAGCAAAATAGGCTATTCTCTTGACTTGGGAACCCCAAATGATGTGCTTGGTTTCCTCAAAGACTAGTTTTAGGCCAAATGTTTAGGTTGAATCTCTAGAAAACCTAAAAAAAAAAATCTCTAGAAAAATTGGTTAATTATGCTGTTTACTTAATCCAAACATCACAATATTTCGTAAAAGTTGCAGCCTCTCTTACCTGCTCTCAAGAATCTAACCTATTAACATACACCAAGTCACCAATCTTAGAGGTTTGCGTTACAGCTGGGTTTCCTTTTAGCCACATACTAAACAGACATAAAAAAAAAAAACCAAAAAAAAAACTACAAGATTCATTTCAAATGAGGTCTGATAGATTTTGGCATAGTTTTTCTGTTAAAAAAGGAGTAATCATTTACTAAGCCTAAAACCTAAAACCTACACTCACCTGATGCATGTTGTGCTTGTTTCTGGATTTATATGTCATGTATTATATATTAAATATCATTTGTAATTGGAAGCTTGTCTTAAAGACTCAGGATAATCTTTGTGTTTCTATGGAAATAGAAATAAATGTATTTAGCAAGTGCCCAATAAATATATTTTATTCTTTATATTTTTCTTGCGCAGTTATGTTCTTCTGTTGATATTTTGGCACTTGTTAAATTAAACCCTCTGCACTGAAGCAGGGAGACAATGAGAGAAAATAAGAGAGGAGCCCACCACCCCACATAGTAAAATTGGTATGGCCCAGATCTGGCAATGTGCTTACAAATGGCCCACATACCGCAAAGAATGACGGCCCTTTGGTGGATCAGATCTGGTTTGCCAAAGGTGGCCCATACATGAGCCAGCACAAGGCCAGTTGCAGACACACTGGTGGTGCTTTGCTGGCCCATGTGTGGATTATCTCTGGCAAACCTGGTCTGGGCCACCAAAGGGCCGTCATTATTTGCAGTATGTGGGGCGATCGTGGCTTAGGGGGTTGGGAAGCGTATCTGTAACCGGAAGGTTGCCGGTTCGATCCCCGGGCTCTCTGTCCTGGCCGTTGTGTCCTTGGGCAAGACACTTTACCCTACCGCCTACTGGTGTTGGCCAGAGGGGCCGATGGCGCGATATGGCAGCCTTGCTTCTGTCAGTCTGCCCCAGGGCAGCTGTGGCTACACCGTAGCTTGCCTCCACCAGTGTGTGAATGTGAGAGTGAATGAATAGTGGCATTGTAAAGTGCTTTGGGTGCCTTGAAAAGTGCTATATAAATCCAATCCATTATTATTATTATTATGTGGGCCATGTGTAAGTTGTGTGCAGCCACGGGCCAGTTGTAGACACACTGCTGTGCTGGCTTAGAACAGTTTCAGCTCTGGCCCAGAACAGTTTCAGCTTTGGCCCCAGATGTCAGCCTAATGTGTACCTTAATTAAGCCATGTAATAACAACATGTGCATAATAGTGCAAAAGTAACATGACAAAACTCTGTTCAGACAGTGAATGGACTGATTCTTATATAGCGTGTTTCAACTCTCCCAGATTACTCAAAGTGCTTTATACAACATGCCACATTCACCCAATCACAGACTTTCTCTTAACTGAGTGCCTCCTAACTACATTCTTACACATTTACACTCACACTCTTGACATGCAGATGGAGGAGCCAGGGATCGAACCACTAATCTTCCGATCAATAAGGCTACGTTCACACTGCAGGTCTTAATGCTTCATTCCGATTTTTTGATCAAATCTGATTTTTTTTGTCTGCTTGTTCACACTACAAATAAAATGCGACAGCAAACGCGCTCTAGTGTGAACCCTTGAAGCGGCCCGCATGCGCAAAAGAAGACGTCACACACAACACGCTCTGTTTAGACCCAGAGCGTTTCCCAATTTTTGCTTTAAGTTATTTTGTTATTTACATAATAATGTAAATAACCTAATGTGAGGAGAAATTGTAGAAGGCAAAGGAACTCAGACTCAAGATATCTTATACATGTGCACACATGGACGATCCCCCCTCATTTAATTATATGTGCGAAGTATCACAGGGATTGTGATTTTGGTTGTCAAAGCCAATGGTTGTCGAGAAATGAAGGTTAGTCCCATCTGAAATAATTTAAATTTAGTGCTGTGCTGTTTGGTGATGATAACTGCAACTGCAACAGCAAATTTCTGTCGAATTAGAAGGTGTCGATTTTGTCAATCAAGGTTCCTTTCTTGGCTGAACACCCTCAGTCCGTGGCAATATAAAACTCGCTTCACTGTAGACAGTGACAGTGGTGTTCCAGCAGTTTTCATTTCATGACAGACTTGAGCTGTGGTCGTTCCTGAACAATCTAACCAATGCCTTCTCATCTGAGGGTGAGTTTGGGTCTTCTTTCAGACCTTAGCAAAGTGGTAAGACATCCTAATAACTGTTTGAACTCTTGAACTGATGATCTTGAAATCAGCACTTGTTTAGTAAAAGGTCCAAGAGACCTCCCCAACCAGCCCGTTCTCACTCCCGAGGCGTAACATGCCGACGTTTTGTCACGTCCCGCGGCGTTCCTGAGGAACGCGAAAGGAGACCTTCGGCGTTCTTATGGTTATGGTTGAAATCCAGTGCAATGACGCTCCCGTGGTAATAGACGTTCCAGCCCTGTATTCCAGCCCTAAACCTAACCTTATCCCTAGCCCTAACCACAACCTTTTTCCTGATCTTAACCAGGACTTTAATGATGTTAAATAGCGTGTTTCTCAGCAATTTGAAGAAAAAGAGCGAACATGTGTAGATTGAGTCCATACGGTTGTCATATTTCCTCATTTTTCCGAGGTCGTCATTTAGGACCGTGGTGGGTAGCCGAAAACGTAATATGTTGACAATTTGGCACCTAGCGTAAAATGTTACGCTTTGGGAGTGAGAACGTGTTGCTCCAACATGTATAATTCTACAATTTTTCTCCTTAGATCATCACTGAGGACCTTGGTCTTTCCTATTGTTCTCAGTATTGGTCAGTCCAATCAGTACAGTCAAACAAATGATTACCGACTACCCATTGTAGTCAGTAATCATCACGTGCTTCATCCGAAGCACACTTTCTGTGTATTCACAACCTAATTTATAGCAAAAGTATTCACTCACTGTCTCTGTACTGTTTCGCTAGCTTAGCTTAGCTTGTAGCCGACTCGTTAGCACCATGGCTACTTCACCTGTCCCTCCTGCACGTTCTTGCTCATTATGTCAGATGTTTAGTTACTCCTCGGCCTCCTTTAGCAGTAATGATATCTGTAACAAATGTAGCATATTTGCAGCTGTGGAGGCCAGGATTACTGAATTGGAGACTCTACTTCGCACCCTTCATTCACCCGTAGCTAGCCAGGCCCCTGTAGCTGGTGCAGCCGAAGATAGCGTAGGCCCCGCTAGCTGTCTTACTCCAAAAAACTCACTGAAAAGCCTTCAGCTAATCCAAAATGCTGCAGCAAGAGTACTGACAGGGACTAGAAAGAGAGAGCATATTTCTCCTGTTTTGGCTTCCCTTCATTTGCTTCCTGTTAAATCCAGAATTTAATTCAAAATCCTGCTCCTCACATACAAGGTCTTAAATATTCAGGCCCCATCTTATCTTAATGGCCTTGTAGTACCATGTCACCCTATTAGAGCACTTCGCTCTTGCTCTGCAGGCCTACTTGTTGTTCCTAGAGTATTTAAAAGTAGAATGGGAGGGAGAGCCTTCAGTTTTCAGGCCCCTCTTCTGTGGAACCAGCTTCCAGTTTGGATTCAGGAGACAGACACTATCTCTACTTTTAAGATTAGGCTTAAAACTTTCCTTTTTGCTAAAGCATATAGTTAGGGCTGGACCAGGTGACCCTGAATCCTCCCTTAGTTATGCTGCAATAGACGTAGGCTGACGGGAGATTCCCATGATGCAATGAGTTTTTCCTTTCCAGTCACCTTTCTCACTCACTATGTATTAATAGACCTCTCTGCATTGAATCATATCTGTTATTAACCTCTGTCTCTCTTCCACAGCATGTCTTTTATCCTGTCTTCCTTCTCTCACCCCAACCGGTCGCAGCAGATGGCTGCCCCTTCCTGAGCCTGGTTCTGCCGGAGGTTTCTTCCTGTTAAAAGGGAGTTTTTCCTTCCCACTGTCGCCAAAGTGCTTGCTCATAGGGGGTCATTTTATTGTTGGGTTTTTCTCTGTATCTATGAAGCACCTTGAGGCGACTTTTGTTGTGATTTGGTGCTATATAAATAAAATTGAATTGAATTGAATTGAACTAATGAGAATTTAACATACCTTGGTTTTGTCAACCTAAAAAACATTTTAAAGAGTGTTGGTATATATTTGATCCCGTATGCATACTTTTGACCCCATGTGGATTAGAGAAAATCCTAAATAAATTCAAACAATAGTTGCACCCTGGAAAAAGAACAGTTAAAAGAAATAACACAAAATTACCACGACATTCATTCCCATTGATGAGTGTAAGTAAACGTACAGTGGGGCAAAAAAGTATTTAGTCAGCCACCGATTGTGCAAGTTCCCCCACCTAAAATGATGACAGAGGTCAGTAATTTGCACCAGAGGTACACTTCAACTGTGAGAGACAGAATGTGAAAAAAAAAGCCATGAATCCACATGGTAGGATTTGTAAAGAATTTATTCGTGAATCAGGGTGGAAAATAAGTATTTGGTCAATAACAAAAATACAACTCAATACTTTGTAACATAACCTTTGTTGGCAATAACAGAGGTCAAATGTTTACTATAGGTCTTTTCCAGTTTGCACACACAGTAGCTAGTATTTTGGCCCATTCCTCCATGCAGATCTTCTCGAGAGCAGTGATGTTTTGGGGCTGTCGCCGAGCAAAACGGACTTTCAACTCCCGCCACAGATTTTCTATGGGGTTGAGGTCTGGAGACTGGCTAGGCCACTCCAGGACTTTCAAATGCTTCTTACGGAGCCACTCCTTTGTTGCCCGGGCGGTGTGTTTTGGATCATTGTCATGTTGGAAGACCCAGCCTCGTTTCATCTTCAAAGTTCTCACTGATGGAAGGAGGTTTTGGCTCAAAATCTCACCATACATGGCCCCATTCATTCTGTCCTTAACACGGATCAGTCGTCCTGTCCCCTTGGCAGAAAAACAGCCCCATAGCATGATGTTTCCACCCCCATGCTTCACAGTAGGTATGGTGTTCTTGGGATGCAACTCAGTGTTCTTCTTCCTCCAAACACGACGAGTTGACTTTATACCAAAACGTTCTACTTTGGTTTCATCTGACCACATGACATTCTCCCAATCCTCTGCTGTATCATCCATGTGCTCTCTGGCAAACTTCAGAAGGGCCTGGACATGCACTGGCTTCAGCAGCGGAACACGTCTGGCTTTTGGAGTCTGACTGTTTGAGGCTGTGGACAGGTGTCTTTTATACAGATGATGAGTTCAAACAGGTGCCATTCATACATGTAACGAATGGGGGACAGAAAAGCTTCTTACAGAAGACTTTACAGGTCTGTGAGAGCCAGAGATTTTCCTTGTTTGAGGTGACCAAATACTTATTTTCCACCCTAATTTACGAATAAATTCTTTACAAATCCTACCATGTGAATTCATGGATTTTTTTTTCACATTCTGTCTCTCACAGTTGCAGTGTACCTCTGGTGCAAAATACTGACCTCTGTCATCATTTTAAGTGGGGGAACTTGCACAATCGGTGGCTGACTAAATACTTTTTTGCCCCACTGTATAACTACACCATTTCAAGTAGGCTTTAAGCTTTGCTCTCATTTAACCGTTTTGCCCATATTTATTGTGTATTTGACAAGTTAATTCTTTAATAGAGCAGTTTATTCCACTGTGTTGACATGGAAAACAAAATCTTTTTAAAAGCTGTGTGTTAGATGCTGCTATTTTTCACTTGACTGAGCAGGTGGTCCATATGCTAAAAAGCTGCAGTGGATTGAGTTTGATCCTGCCCCATATCATTTACTGCATGTCATCCCCATGTGCTCTTTCCTGACTCTTCTGCCTCCTCTCTTCTGCACCTGTCAAAAAACGAAGGCTTAAAAATGCTCCAAAATAATAATAATAATATTAATTTAAAAAAAATGATAATAATAATACTGACAACGTAAGTTGGCAGACGTTACGTACATTAGAATAACCATAAAGTAAAAATATCCCTAATACACTATAAATGATTAAGTGTTTGTTGGACTCTCATAAGTTAACTACTGGACAATATGTTTGTGTGCTTTTGCAAAACATCTTGGTTGTAGGTTAGTTTATACCATGTAATATTAGTTTATAATGAATATGAATATTCTTTATTGTCATTGTCACAAGTACAATGAAATTGAAAGATGTCTCCGGTCAGTGCAACATCACGAAAGATAAATACTTAAAAACTATAATAGATATGATATAAAAGATAGAAATACATATAAAATACAGTGTTCTCATACAGTAAATACACCCAAGCAATCCAGGCCTAAGGCCCCATACAGACACTCAACATAGTTGATATATCACTCAAACAATCAATCACTCAGTCAATTTGTTAGCGCATCCAACAAAACATGTCTGAAAGCATTCCAACATCAAGGGCACAAATGACAACAGGGGCAATGAAAGTCATCTACTTTTAGTAGCACTGAAACATGATATTGCAATTGGGTAGAAACTGTGTTTGAGTCTGTTAGTCCTTGTGTATGTTGTTCTATACCGTTTACCTGAAGGCAGCAGTTCGAACATGGAATGTCCAGGGTGTGAGGTGTCCTTTATGATGTTATGGGCTCTTTTGAGGCAGCGGGAACTGTGTAGGTCTTTCAGTTTGAGGAGAGGGCAGCCGATTGTCCTTTGGGCAGCGTTGATTACTCCCTGGAGTGCTTTCCTCTGAGCCACTGTGCAGCTAGCGTACCATATGCCTATGCAGTACGTTAGTATGCTTTCGATGGAGGCTCTGTAGAAAGACACCAGCAGTCTCTGTGTGATGTTGTTCTTCCTAAGCACTCTCAGAAAGTACAGTCTCTGTTGTGTCTTTTTCAGTAGCTCAGAGGTATTCACACTCCAGGATAGGTTTCCCTCTATGCTGACTCCCAAGAAGCGGAAGTCTGCCACCCTCTCCACATAGTCGTCGCTGATGATTAGTGGTTGGATTTCTGTCTTGTGTCTTCTGTAGTCAATTATGAGTTCTTTGGTCTTTTTCATGTTTAGGAGAAGGTTGTTATCCTTGCACCATGAAGACAGCCGCTCCACCTCATCTCTGTAGGCAGACTCATCTCCCCCAGATATGAGCCCCACCACAGTAGTGTCATCTGCGAACTTTACAATGGTGTTGCTCTGGTGGGCGGGGGTGCAGTCGTGTGTATAAAGCGAGTAGAGCAGTGGACTAAGCACGCATCCCTGTGGCGACCCAGTGCTTAGATTTAGGGCTGGAGATGTGTAACATCCCACTCTCACTCTCACTTAACAGTTGGATTATCATGCCACTTTAGTGTTTTTGTGGGGTTTTGGTTTTTGTGTGTAATTTTAGACAAAAAAATGCCATGCGTCCCCAATGAAGAAAAATCATTTGTTAAACACTAGAACAGAATGGACCATAGCTGTGCTGCCCATTAATACAGAACTGTTGCTCTATTCCCTACACTCACCTATGGTCAGAAGCTGTGGGTAGTGTCCGAAAAAATGAGATCGCAGATACAAGCGCCGGAAATGAGCTTCCTCCGATGGGTGGCTGGACTCTCCCTTAGAGATACGGTGAGGAGTTCAGGCATCCGGGAGGGTCTTAGAGTAGAGCCGCTGCTCTTCCACATCGAAAGGAGCCAGCTGAGGTGGTTTGGGCATCTGACAAGGATGCCTCCTGAGCGCCTCCTGGGTGAGGTGTTCCAGGCAGGTCCCACCGGGAGGAGGCCCCGGGCCAGACCCAGGACACGCTGGAGAGATTATATCTCTCGGCTGGCCTGGGAACGCCTTGGTGTTCCCCCGGATAAGCTGGAGGAGGTGGCTGGGGAGAGGGAGGTCTGGGCCTCTTTGCTTAGGCTGCTGCCCCTGTGACCCGGCCTCAGATAAAGCGGATGAAGATGGATGGATGGATAGTTCTCATTATTTTTGGAGGCTTTACCTCTACCACTGGTTTATAAAAAAAAATACCAGCAGAAGAAAAGTCCTAGGCAACTCTCTGATAATCTGAAGCCATCTTAGTAAACACCTTCAGATGGTTCAAAATAACAAACTAAGGCCTACATCTAAATGAATGGCAGCTGCACTTTTAATGTTTATGAGTTTGCTGTAGAGAAAGGATTCCATTTTTTTCAGTGTTGGAAGATTTCCGATTTCTTCTTGCAGTCAGTTTGTCACCTGAGTTCTGTTAATGAATTACCTGCATTTGAGGAGACTTTGATTGTAATTAGATAAATAATCCATGTGGAGAGCAAAAGAGGAATGACAGACAGACACTCTGAATATCCAATGTAAGTTATGGCAAGGATATTGAGTGCCTCTGCATCAAAAGTTTTTGATCAGTATCATCTTCATTTTTGGACATTTTTGGTGTTATTGTTGTAATTACAGAATTCATTGTTGCTCAGTGGTCCAAAAGGTACTTGAAGAAAGGTACTGTTTTCTCATAACTAACCCATCTGAGAGTTCTCTTAGTTAAGTGATATCATTTTTCATGGTAAGTAATCAAATCTTGACATTTGGACGTAAATGCTTTTTAATTACCTCGTTAAAGTCAAAATTAAGCACTTATGAGCAAATCAGACAAACGTTTTGTTCTAAATCATTTGTTACATCATGCTTTTTTGGAAGATTTTCAGTTGCACAGTGGTGTCCTTCCCCCAGCTGTCAAGGATGGTTGATTACAAATATCTAGGAGGAAAACAGATGCTGTGCTGTGCAAAATCTGATGATTTACCAGAGTTCATTTTCCATGAAATGGCTCACCAAACTATGTAGTATTTTGGTATAAGAAGCTGGAATAGTAGCATTCCTGTAAAACTTGATTTTTTGGAAAGACACACACACACACACACACACACACACACACACACACACACACACACACACACTGTAATTCCTGCTCTTCTGAACTGAATGGTCTTAAAGTCAGTGTAGCCCTGCTGATTCTTGCTTACACTGAAATGCATTTGGTAGGAGTGTAATAGAGTTGCTGCTTTTCTTCCACAGCGATGGAATTCTTCAAACACAACAGCGTGAACTGGAAAACACAGGCTGAGCTCAGTGTCAGAGCCTGCAGCTAATAAGAAGCACAAACCTGGCAAGTGGCTGCATGAGCATCCGTGTTGAGTAATGGGAGTGAGATGGTCTACTTCATCAACTTTCCAGTTCAGAACTCTGACTGTCCCACACAGTACTATAATACACACTTAACACGGTTTGCACAGGGTTAGGCGGAATGTGTAATGACAATGTTGTTGGACAAGTTGTAGAGATGTCACTAGCCTGTACTGCTCTTTAACAAGCAGAAATGTTTGTGTGCACATTGGATCTGAAAGCAGAGCCAATGGGGATAAAAGGAAATATTGCACCATTAATGTGGTGTACAATAATTTTGCTTAATTTGTAGTACTTTATTATATCTACACTGTAGTCCTGTGTCCCATAGAATAGTCATTCTCAAACTGTGATATGCTCACGCTGGTGGTACGTGGGCTCCCTCTAGTGGTACGCAGGAAGTCTCCCAAAATATCTCTAAGATTAAATAATAGACCATGTTCTGATTGAGGGATTTCTAACAAAAAATAAAACGTACAGCTCTGCTATCAGTAGGGTTACTGAAGCTGGGCTAGCTGGTATATAATGATGTGCAATGTGATCGATAGCGACACAGCTATGGATAGCATGATAAAAACACATTGGCACACTGAAGCTGGAGGGTTAAAGCTAACCGTTTTCCACTCAATAAAAGTTAACATGAGGGTTCCTGATGGTTAGGGACAAATGAAATTGCATGGCAGGATGCTGTGAATGGAGACTTCAGTCAGGTGAAAAACTGAGATAGAGGTTATTAATTAATATACTGCTGGGCTCTAGGTATACTGTACGGTTTTAAAAGATGAGCTTTAAAATGAACAGTGGTAATAAAAACCGAGAGAGGTGGACAGTCACTTACTTTTTTTAGGGGCTTGTTCAGATTAAATAGAACAAGATGCAAAGCATTAAAACATGCTAAAAACAAAACAGCCTTAATAAACGCAAAATCGTTGGACCCGGAAGCAGGGTGATACATCATAACTTAAAGACCAGATATCAGAATCAGAATCAGAAAGAGTTTTATTGCCAAATGTTGAGCAGGTTTACAACATTAGGAAATTGCTGCGGTGCTTCAGTGCAAACATAGTGTCATAAATTGCGCTTAAATAGACATGAAAAAATAAAAGTAAGAATAAGAATTAAAAGTGCTACGTAGAATGATATATGCATGAGATATACATGAGATATATACATGAGAATGAGAATTAAAAGTGCTACGTAGAAAGATATATACATGAGTGCAGGTGGTGATCAGTGCCAAAACATGGAATGATGCAGTGAACACAGCGTAGGGTCATGTGTTAGTGGTGGGAACAGTCGTACGTTTATTGTTCATGTGTCCAACAGCAGAGGGGAAGAAACTGTTCTTATGGCGAGAGGTTCTGGTGCGAATGGACCGGAGCCTCCTGCCTGAGGGGAGCAGGTCAAACAGACTGTGTCCAGGGTGAGAAGGGTCAGCTGAGATCCGAGCTGCACGCCGCAGTGTCCTGGAGGTGTACAGGTCCTGCAGAGATGGGAGTCTACAGCCAATCACCTTCTCAGCAGAGCGCACAACACGCTGCAGTCTCTGTTTGTCCCTGATAGTGGCTCCAGCGTACCACACGGTGATGGAGGAGGTGAGGATGGACTCGATGATTGCGGTGTAGAATTGCATCATCGTCCGTGTTGGCAGGTTGAATTTCTTCAGCTGCCTCAGGAAGTACATCCTCTGCTGGGCTTTCTTGATGACGGAGGTGATGGTGGGCTCCCACTTCAGGTCCTGAGTGATGGTGGTACCCAGGAAGCGGAATGAGTCCACAGAGGTGATGGGGGTGTCAGTCAGATGATGGGGGGGAGTGGGGCTGTGTGCTTCCTGAAGTCCACAATAATCTCCACTGTCTTCTGGGCATTCAGCACCAGGTTGTTGTGGCTGCACCAAGACACCAGACGTTCAACCTCCCTCCTGTAGGCAGACTCATCCCCGTCCGAGATGAGCCCAATAACGGTGGTGTCATCTGCAAACTTGATTAGCTTGACAGACTGGTGGGTGGAGGTGCAGCAGTTGGTGTACAGGGAGAAGAGCAGAGGAGAAAGAATACAGCCCTGAGGGGAGCCGGTGCTGATGGTCCGAGAGTCCGAGACATTCTTTCCCAGCCTCACATGCTGCTTCCTGTCCGTCAGGAAGTCAGTGATCCACCGGCAGATGGGATCAGGCACATTCATCTGGGAAAGCTTGCCTCGGAGATGGTCTGGAAGGATGGTGTTGAAGGCAGAGCTGAAGTCCACAAACAGGATCCTGGCGTAGGTTCCTGGGGAGTCCAGATGCTGCAGGATGAAGTGTAGGGCCATGTTGATGGCGTCATCTACAGACCTGTTGGCTCTGTATGCAAACTGCAGGGGGTCCAGGAGGGGTGGCCGTGAGGGTCTTGAGATGGGAGAGAACTAGGCGCTCAAATGACTTCATGACCACAGATGTCAGAGCCACGGGTCTGTAGTCATTTAGTCCAGTGATCCTAGGTTTCTTGGGGACAGGGATTATGGTAGGGGACTTGAAGCAGGCAGGCACATGACATGCCTGCAGTGAGGAGTTGAAAATGCCAGAAAACACTGAGGCCAGCTCGTTTGCACAGTGTCTGAGGGTGGCAGGAGACACACCGTCTGGGCCGGGAGCTTTTCGAGCATTCAGACTCTTAAACTGCTTCCTCACATCTGCTTCATGAATATGAAGAGTTGTGGTGGGAGGAGGTGGTGTGAAATCCTCTTTTGTGTGGGGTGAGGAGGGGGGTGTTGTAGGTGAACAGTTTGAAGGTGGTGATGGCTCTATGGAGGGGGGAGAGGTGGGGGAATTAGTGTCCAAAGTGCCTCTATTGTTGGGGCCGTTGGAGGTGTGAAGGCTTGCCTGATGGCTCGTCAAAACGGCAGTAAAAGTCGTTGAGGGTGTTGGCCAAGAGCAAGTCATCAGTGGAGTGGGGGGTTTTAGGCTTGTAGTTTGTGATATTCCTAAAACCTTTCCACACAGAGGCCGAGTCATTCTCTGAGATCTGCTGCTGCATCTTCTCAGAGTGCTGATGTTTAGCAACGTCCACTTCTTTAGTGAACCTGTACTTGGCCTCTCTGTAGCAGTCCCTGTCTCCGCTTCTGAACGCCTTTCTCTTTTCCAGCCACAGCTTTTTGAGTTTAGGAGTAAACCAGGGTTTGTCATTGTTATAACTCACCCTGGTGCGTGATGGCACAATGCTGTCCTCACAGAAGTGGATATAGGAGGTGACAGTGTCCGTAAACTCGTCCAAGCTGTTAGAAGCAGCCTTCATTGTGTCCCAGTCTGTAGACTCCAAACACGTGCGAAGCTCCTCCACAGCCTCGTTGCTCCACAGTTTTTTTGTCCTCACGACAGGTTTGGAGAGCTTCAGCCTCTGTCTGTACGCGGGGATTAGGTGGATCATGACGTGGTCAGAAAGTCCGAGTGAAGCGCGGGGCACCGCACGATAGGCCCCGCTGATCGTGCTGTAGCAGTGGTCTAATGTCCTCTCCTCTCTGGTCGGGCATTTAATATACTGCTTATATTTCGGAAGCTCATGGCTCAGATTGGCTTTGTTAAAGTCCCCAAGAGCAATGATGAGAGAGTCCGGGAATGTCCACTCCATGTGGAGTATCTGCTCCGCGAGTGCGCACTGAGCTGCCTGCGCATCTGCGTCTGGCGGGATGTAAACAGCGGCCAGGATGAATGAAGCAAACTCCCGCGGAGAATAAAACGGTTTGCAGTGAATAAAAAGGTATTCCAGAGAGGAAGAGCAGTGCTGAGCAATTACTGTTACATCTGTGCACCAGCCACTATTAATGTAGAAGCAGACACCTCCACCTTTGGTCTTACCAGAGAGAGAGGCCTGCCGGTCCGCGCGCAGCAGATGAAAGCCCTCCAGCTTGAGCGCGCAGTCCGGGATGTCCTCACTGAGCCACGACTCCGTAAAACATAAGACACAGGAGGAGGCAAAGTCTCTGTTCATGCTTCTCATCAGGGCCAGTTCGTCTATCTTATTCCCGAGTGAGTGTAGATTGGAAAGGAAGATCCCAGGAAGAGCAGTTCGCAGTCCACGTCTCCTCAGACGCACGAGTGCGCCGGCTGTTAATTAATCTTAATCTTGATTAAAAGTGTTGTAATGCTGCATTACACGTCAGGGTGTAAATTGATGCACAATATATTTATACATTATTAATCAAATCCTGTATTATGTGTCAAGTTTCAGTGAGAAATGGTTGATGGCATCTCTTCATAGTAAAGTCCGAAGTTGACATTGATATGATCCTTGAGATTAATGCTTTGAGGTATCATTATGAAAAGGTATGAGCTAGCTGTTAGAATGAGTATTAACTCATCTCCAAGATAATATTCATAATATTCATAAGAAAAAAATCCTCTTTTTCCATTTCAGCTTAATTCTTTTATTTGAATGAGTTTGAAACATGGGCATTACAACTGATTTAATTTTTTACGTTTCATTTTTATTGTGTAACTAAAACACAAATTACGGTTACAAAAAGAAGCAAAATAAATTAAACGAGGTTAAGGTTAGATAAAATAGAATAAAAGTGTGATCAAAAAGCCTTTTTTTTCTTGCTTACACAAATTTCATTCATGTACAAAGTGCAATCATAAAGTCCTATGATTCCAGGAATTCCACAATCAAAAGTTTAATAAATCTGAATCAATTTGGCAAGGAAACCAAATGGTAAGTTTCAATGTACTGCTTCTAAGTACAAGCTGCCTCTGCTGAACTTTTCTCTGCTTCCATTACCTCAGTGCTCCACTTTGTATCACTGGAATACACCTCTGTCAGGGTGTCTGTGGCTACAATGTAGCTTGCCATTACCTGTGTGTGAATGGGTGGATGACTGGATGTGTAAAGCGCTTTGGGGTCCTTAGGGACTAGTAAAGCGCTATACAAATACAGGCCATTTACCATTTGGAAAACAAAATCAAAATGTGACAAAAGTTGAACAAATACAAAGAAAACCATGAGATGAGGGTTAACTCTGTGTTACCTAAGTATCAGACTCTGTGAACTTAACCTATTCAGTGGTAGGTTTTCTTCAGCAAACTCTGACTTTCTCTCTGATAACGCGCGTGCTGCATGTGAACCAGATGTCTGGCACTGATTCATTTCCTTATTCAAAAAGTTGCTGTCAAAGCCCATACTATAGCTGAGTGAGTTAATTTGCACAAGCTTACATTTTTACAAGTACTGAAATACCAGTTAGATGTTAGCTTGCTATTTTATGTGGTTAACATGACTGCTTTCAGAATACTTCAGTCAATTTATATTGGCAAATGGCATAAAGTTAGCAGAGGGTTTTTCTAATCATTTTCAGCTGCTTTGGTGTTAATGAAATTAAGATCAGGAGCACTAGGAAGACAACAAAGAGACAACTAAATCTCCTCAAACAAGAGTGGTTTTACAGGTGAAGACTATTGACATTTTTTCCCTCTTATTTTCGGTGTCAGTGTAACTACTAGTAGCATGAGGAAATACTCTGACCCCACAGAGGTTTCATAGGTAGTCCCACTTCTCTAGGATTGTACATCAATACATGGCATTGTCAGAAGGTTTGTTGTGACTCCCAGCACAGTCTCAAGAGCATGGGGGAGATTCCAGGAGATAGGCAGTTGATCTAAGAGAGCTGGGCAGGGGCATAGAAGGCCCTTAACCCAGCAGGACTGGCATCTGCTTTGAGCAAGGAGGAGCAGGATGAGCACTGCCAGAGTGCTACAAAATGATCTCCAGCAGGCCACTGGTTTGAATGCCTCTGACCAAGGATTAGAAAAAGAATTAATGAGGGTGGGTTTGAGGGAACGACGTTTATCATTATGAAGACATTAAAACTCTAAAGAACATCTAGACATCTACAGGGAAAAATGCAGGCATATGAAACACATATTAATTCTGCTAGTTATACTCTCTTTTTTACATTTTTAGGTTAATTCAGTTCGGGTGCAAGGGAGGTGAGGCAGCTTTGCGGTTGTTATCTGCTTGCCATTTAAGAACCAGAAAGGAACAACCACCTTGAGGGAGTCCAGCTCCATCCCCACAACATTGCTGGCCTTACGGATCAGTTTATTAAGTCTGTTGGCATCTGCGACCCTCAGCCTGCTCCCCCAGCATGCAACAGCATAGAGGATCGCACTGGCCACCACAGACTCATAGAAAATCCTCAGCATTTTCTGGCAGATGTTGAAGGACCTCAGTCGCCTCAAAAAATAGAGACGACTCTGGCCCTTCCTGTAAAGTGCTGTGGTGTTTTTAGCCCAGTCCAGTTTATTGTCAATGTGTACTCCAAGGTATTTATAGTCCTCCACAATGTCAACACTGACCCCCTGGATTGAAACAGGGGTCAAGTGTTTCCTGGTCTTCCTGAAGTCCACGATCAGTTCCTTGGTCTTTGCCACGTTGAGCTGCAGATGATTCTGCTCACACCACGTGACAAAGGAGTCGACCACAGCCCGGTACTCTGTCTCATCATCCCTGCTGATGCATCCAACCACCGCAGAGTCATCAGAAAACTTCTGAAGATGGCAGGTCTCTGTGCAGTGGCTGAAGTCTGTGGTGTAGAGGGTGAAGAGGAAGGGGGAGAGGACAGTCCCCTGTGGTGCCCCTGTGTTGCTAATCACCTTGTCAGACACACACTGTGGGAGACGTACATATTGTGGTCTTCCTGTCAGGTAATCAACAATCCAGGACACCAGAGAAGCATCCACCTGCATCGCTGCTAACTTATCACCCAGGAGGGTCGGCCTGATGGTGTTGAAAGCACTGGAAAAGTCAAAAAACATGACCCTCACAGTGCTCGCCGGCTGGTCCAGATGGGTGTAGACACGATTGAGCAGGTAGATGATGGCGTCCTCTGTTCCGAGACGAGGCTGATAAGCGAACTGAAGGGGATCCAGATGTGGTCTTACTATGGGTCGCAGCTGGTCCAGGATAAGCCTTTCCAGGGTCTTCATGATGTGGGAGGTCAGTGCCACGGGCCTGTAATCCTGGGGGCCACTGGGACGAGGCGTCTTTGGTACAGGGACGAGGCATGATGTCTTCCACATCACCGGGACCCTCTGCAGACTCAGACTCAGCATAAACAGTTTATGAAAGACTCCACACAGCTGGGGGGCACAGGCCTTGAGGACAAGGGGACTCACTCCGTCTGGTCCAGCAGACTTGCCTGAGTGAAGTCTCCTCATTTGCATCTCAACCTGGTATTGAGTGAAGGTGATGGGTGGGGGAGGGGTGTCAGGAACCTCACAGGAGGCAACATGTGAAGAGAGAGGCTGGCACAGTGGTGTGGCTCTGGATTCCAGGCTGACTGCAGGTGAGGTTGTGGGGGTGGGAGCAGACACTGTGGTGTCGAATCTATTGAAAAACAGATTCAACTCGTCGGCTCTATTCTCACCTCCCTCAGCTCCCCTGCTGTTGGTTGGCCTGAATCCAGTGATGGTCTTCATGCCCCTCCACACCTCTCTCATGCTGTTCTGCTGGAGTTTCCACTCCAGCTTCCTCCTGTAATTGTCCTTAGCCTCTCTGATCTTGTCCTTTAGTAACACCTGGACCTTCCTCACCTCCTCTTTGTTGCCCCCTCTGAAAGCCCTCTTCTTGTTGTTGAGGAGGGCTTTGATGTCCTTAGTCACCCACGGCTTGTTATTTGGGTAACAATGAACAGTCTGAGCTGGAACAATGGAGTCGGTGCAGAAAGTTATGTAGCCTGTGATACACTCAGTAAGCCCATTGATGTCCTCGGCGTGAGGCTCACAGAGTGTTTCCCAGTCGGTCACCTCGAAACAGCCCTGTAGTTCCGCTATTGCCTCCTCTGACCACCTCCTAACAGTCCTGGTGGTCACAGGTTCCCTCCTCACAATTGGCACATAGCGGGGGGTGAGGTGAATCAGGTTATGATCTGACCTACCAAGTGGGGGGAGGGAGGAGGAGCTGTATGCATCCTTGACGTTAGCATACAGTAAGTCTAAAGTTTTCTCTCCCCTGGTGGGACAGTCCACATATTGTTTGAATGTTGGTAGTGTATTGTCCAGTGATACATGGTTGAAGTCACCCGAGATCACAATAAAGGCACTCGGGTGCTGAGTCTGTAGCCGAGCTATGGCAGAGTGGATAGTGTCACATGCAGCTGTGGGGTTAGCAGAGGGGGGAACATAAACAGCCACCAAGATGACGTGAGAGAATTCCCTGGGTAAATAATACGGCCTGAGTCCAACAGCACACAGTTCAGTGTCCGGGCAACAAATCCTTTCTTTGATTGTTATGTTGGCAGGGTTACACCACCGGTTGTTAACTAAAACAGCAAGCCCACCTCCTTTACGCTTACCGCTAGCGATGCTGTCCCTGTCCGCCCGAACAGTGTGGAAGCCTTCCACGGAAGCATTCTCATCGGGAATGACCTGGTGCAGCCATGATTCGGTGAAACACATCAGGCTACACTCTCGGTATTCCCTCTGACTCCGTACCAGTGCTGAGAGCTCGTCGATTTTACTTGCCAACGATCGCACATTTCCCATCACGATAGACGGCAGACACGGTTTAAACCTCCTCCTCGCTTCGAGCCTCCGCTGTCTCACCGTCACCTTTTTTCTTCTCTTCTGTCCTTGACCTCTGCATCCCCGATGTGTTTTCCTCCAAATTTCAGCTGGTACTTCTGCGGGCACTTCTGCGGGCCTGGCCAGCGAGCCGGCCGGCATCAGGGCGATCAGCTGATCTCTGGAGTAAACAGTCCGTGCGTGTAGGAGATGTGCCGCGGTCCCGTTCCATGATAAAAGTAACAGTTCCACGGCCACCAGAAGAACAAAAACTCTCTCAATCCACATGATTGAGTAAGAGATAGAAAACGGAGGAAAATACAAGTCAGAAAAAAAAAGAATACGTAAGAAAAAAGAGCTAAACTAAGAGAAAAGCAGGAGCGACTGTAACAGGCTGCACGCTGGTTGGCGCATGCGCACTACTATTTAACCTGCGCAAACAGCCCTGCAGTGCTCAAACCAAAATCTTTTGCCAGTCTATGTATAGCGAATGAAGCCTTGCGGCTCTTAACCTTAGCAGGCATTGAATACACAGTTTCAGTGGGTATGTGTTTCTCAGTATGCACCGTCACATCTAGAGCTGATGATGCTAACGGTGTGTGGCTGAGCTCAGACTGGGAAACCTTAGAGTCTAAGGGCTGAGTAAAACAGTCATGCGGGGCTACGATGCTGGTAGCAGTATGTAGATGAGTCTGGTGTGAAGCACCAGTCCTAGGTTCAGTTGAATCAAAGAAAATACTGTGAGCATTACCAGAATCAGAGGGCTCAAAAACACAAAGGCTACTAGCGAGAGCAACCGGTGAATGATCTGACACTGAGGTGCCTCGCTGTACAGTGTCTCTGGAATCCAAACAAAAGGTGACGGAATCATCTGAGTCAGGTAACACAATGGCGGGCAAAACAGAGTTACTCACAGTAGTGCATAGGTCATGAAGTCCGGGATCAGAAAACTTGGGCTGAGAGTGTGACGCACAGTCACTCTCTCCCACGGGTGCAGCCCGCTCAGCAGTACTGGCGCGACGGCGGCGTGAACGCCGTTTTCGCCGAGAAGGGGGAGGAGATGAGCCGGACCGCGAATCCTCCAGCAGACCGGGCTGAACGTCCTCCGACTCTTCACACTGGAGAGGCAGCTCCGGGCGGATGCCTACGGTGGAAACGAGAAAGTCCCGGATGTGGGGGCGCAGCGCGCCGAACAGCCACGGTCTTCCGGTATTCGCCTCCTGGCAGCGCCGCCCACTCCTGACAGTGATATTCCACCGTGTAGATCCGATCTTCCCAGAGGTCCGCGGAGGGGTTGTGAGCTGCTGGGTCCATGTCGTGGTCGCGTTCTTCTGTCATGGATCGCTGTGTGGCAGGCAGGATGAGGACCCAATCGCAAAACTCGCAGACTCAGGGGATGAACTCAAAAAGCAGCTTTATTGCTGACAAAAGATGACAGGAAATACAAAACTAAACTGGGAAAAACTAACATAAAGCTCACCAAGGAACACAGGGGAATCACACACAGCATGAGGGAGAACGCGACACAGAACTGAGGGAGACGCAGACATAAATACACAGAGGGTTAACGAGGGAAGTGGGAGCACACGGGGAACACAGGTGACACTGATAATCATAACAAGACATGGCAGGAGTGAACACAACACTGACGGGAGACGAGCAAAGTAAAACAGGAAGTACAGAGGTTCAGACAGGAGGAGAGAGAGCACGGGGAGAACACAGACATAACGGGCTGGGGAAAACAGAATAAAACACAAGGAGAGATGAGGGCTCACAGATACACAGGGGCACACAGGAGGTAACCAAATAAGGAACATCTTAACTAAATAATCCTAGGAACCAAGGCATAACTAGGGAATAAAATACAAAACACACAAAAACTGAGAATACTGGGCCCACATGGCCCAGGACCATGACACAGGCAAAGGGATACACTAAACGAAACAAACATGCCATTGCAATAGCCGTAGGCCTCAAACAACAGCAACTAGCATTCAGAAACTGGGGCACAACAATTAGAGGACTAACACACTATATATGAGCCACAAAAATAGAATAGCACTACTACAGATTCACAAAAACGGTAATGACCAAAAACTACATTGACGATTAGCAAGTCTCACTTACTCTCACTACTTATTCACAATGAATCCTGCAATAGTGTAATAAATGTAATTTTCTTTTTTTCTTTGAATATATACCTCTATCCATCCATTCTTTTCTCCTTAACCTTGCCAGGGTCACAGGGGCACTGGAGCTTATCCCATCTACCATAGGGCAAGAGGCAGGATACACCAGGTCTGTCACAGGGCTGGAGCCAGAGTACCACCGTAGTCCAAAGACATGGGGAGAGCAAACTCCACACAGAAAAGCCCCAACCAGGTGGTGGAATCAAACTCAGGACCTTCTTGCTGTGAGCAAACAGTGCTTATCACCATGCCACGCTGCCGTGCACACTTTGGTTCTTTTCCATCAAATGCTTAAACTGCTTTAATAATTTTGGAAAAAAGTAAATAAATAAAACTTTAATCTAAATAACACACTGAAGAATTTACAGAAAATTCCAGACTGCTTTTGTTAAAGTATAGAATTGTTTGCCTTGTGTTATCAGTGTACATAAATTTATTTTAAGTTTCCCTTCTTTGTTGTCTGTTAGGAGTATAATGTGCAATGCTCATGCAGAGTGCGAGGTGCCGTACAGAGATGCAGCATGATTCATTTTTGAAGAATGTAATTAATGGATTCAAATACCTTTGATTAGAGCTTGTGACATTAAACAGTTCTCAAATTTAAATTGATATGAGTGTTTCTTAGCTTTAGACTAGTCGGTCAGTCTAATTTTTGTTTTTTCTTGTTTAGTCAAATAAGAAATTAGTCAGCAGGAACATCCCTAATTAAAACATATTTTTCACTAAAATGAGAATTGTGACAAATAATTTTGACCTCATTATGGATCCCAGTAAGTGTGATAATCATTTCAGCTATAATGGCGTAGCCTTACTTAGAAATAATAATTATGGTTTCTGTTTTTAAAAATGGGACAAGGCACCACTTGGGATAGAACAAGCATCTCTCATTGCATATCATACATCAACATGTTGGCAAATAGGATTACAGGATTAACAATGTGCACCTCTGCTGCTTTTCTTTGGTGTTCAACAGCCGAATTGACTCAACGAGGTGCTGGAAATATTTCTACTCTGGAATAGGTCACTTAATTTCTGCAGATGATTCAGCAGCACACTCATACTGCAGTCATCCAATAAAAGAAAAGACAGTTCACAGATTTGAATAAAATGTGAGCACATGCATCCAGAGCATCATTCTCTTGCTGGGAGATTTCCATTTCGACCCATTTGGACATGATACAAACTACTTTACCAGAAAGCTCAAGTGTCACATTCAGGCATCATTTGCTTCATATTAAAAATCCTAATATGTGCTACAAAGGCATTTCGTATAACTCATAGTATTGCACCACAGGATAACTTTAATAAGTAACTGTAAGTCTCCAAGCAACATGAAATTACAGTATGTCTGGTTCTTTCAGCTCAGAACACATTATAATTAAGGCCAACCATTATACATCATACGAAGACAGCACGCATCACCTATAGCCTACTTCAAGTATGATGAATTACATCCAAGTATGCTTAGATCAGTTATCCAGTCTTGATACATGCTCAATCATCCAGGTAAGTAAATTCCAAAAGGTTGATGTGGTGTGAATGAGACACGGCGAGCCATTTTATTTAGATCACACCACAACACACACCAACCTCCGAGTCCCTGTGTTTTAACTCGGCGGGTGTGATTTAGAATGCAGTGCAGGTGCGTCCACCCTCCCTGCATGGCACCGCAGACCACGCCCCACCACACACCCCCATCGCCCGATTGAGGCGAGGGAGCCATCCGGCCGAACCTACTCCCCCACTGGGAGAGGGAATCAGCCCGGACCGTCGGCCAAGCGACGGGGAGGTGTGAGTTCAGGTGGCCTCCTGCGAATCCAGCAGCGCCGGCAAAGCTGGTTCAGAGGTTGGCTGCGTGGCAGGTGGGCGCGGCCCGGGTGACACAGTCATGAGCCCCAGCTCGGGCACGGGCCTCTGGTGGCGGTGAGACCGGTCTAGCGAGCACGCCGATCTCAAGCCTTATCATTATGTAACCTGAGTTCTCAACGTGAATATTAGTGCCTGGGTCTTTTGTGTAATGAATTGACAGTACCGAACTATAACAAAGGATAGCAGTTCTCTACATTTAACCTTCCTGCCTTCTTGGGACCTTTTTGTGCCACTGCTATGTGTTAAATGGCTGCCATTTCCACTGTGTTCAGTGGAATATAACCAAACCTGCCACAGGATAGTTTTTACCTGTCAATGTTAATATTCCAGTGTGAATTCCTTAAATCAGCCTAAAATGGCTGAGCAGCAGAAATCCCCACACCCATCACCCTGGGGACCATTTTCTGCCCATTGACTTCCATTATAAATGCTATTTTTCAACCCCAAATTATCATCATATGATTTTATTTTTTCTTCTTTTCTTGGATGTCAATGAAGACTCAGGGCCTTGAAGTTTTAATTTTTAAATTGCAAAAAAAATGCAAAAAAATAATGGCAGGTCAAAATGTATGTTGGTGCCAATCTTTGGTCCATCTAAAGGCCTACTTATAATGACAATCACATATTACTTCAACTGGTTTTTTGTGGAAATATTTAGTTTCGTTGTTTGGTTTTTGGGGCTTATAACACAGGGCGCTCATGTAATAACACTGGGATTTGAAGGGTTAAAACAACGAAAATATAATTAAAACTTTACATGAATATTTCAGGGAGAAGTAGTTTTACAAGGTTGGCTAATTTAAAGTGGAATAAGATATGGATATATGGTCTTTTTATGGCGTGGCTGAGAATGGTCCCTAGGGTGATGGGTGTGAGTTTTTTAAAGGATGGCAGGAGGGTTAAACAAACAGGTACGCAGAGAAAGTTCTGTGGTCACAGCATTGTGCAGTTTTTCACTGAGCTTTATCCTGACATAGATGCTGGAAAACAAGTGAGAGTATACCATTTTGTTGAAGTCCAACACTGTCTCTAAACTTTTGGCCTTCTCTTTAAAGAGGGAGGGACCTGCATAGCTAGCAAATGAGCAAGTGCCCTTTGGCCACTGGGCCTCATAATGTGTGGTTGCTGAATTAGTGCTATTTGGTTACTGCAATTAGGTATAGAAAACAGAGAGAGAGGAAAGAGGTTAGCGGATAGTGGGATAGAATAACCATTCCTTTGTTTAGGATAATGTGCATTTGACTTTGTTCTCCAAAAAGCTTTAAAAATGCCAGATTCAACACTAACCAGGTGTCATCATCTTTTTTGTTGTTTTCATTTAAAAAAGCTCTCAAGCTGTTTTTTCCCAAGTTCATGCATCATTTCTAAATACAGAACATGACAACATAATATAGTAAATTAATGATGTCAATAAATATGTTTTTGTCACGGTCCTGGGTCTCCTGACCCAGCTTTTTTAGTTTTTTGTGATGTTTGTACTTGTGTGAGTTATTCTATGGTTTCTAGTTTCGATCCCTTGCCCTTCATGTTTCTCTGTGTCCCCTCTGTTCTGTGTAAGTCTGTGTCTGCATGTTTGAGTTCCCCTCTGTGTCTTTCGGTTCTTAGAGTCCTCTGCCTTATGGTTTATGTCTCTGTGTTTCTTAGTTGCTGTCTCCACTGTGTCAAGTTCGCGTCTCTGTGTGATCCTTCCTGTTTTACTTTGAAGGTCCGTGTCTTATGTGAATGTGTCCTGCTTTGCTTCTTTGTCTCGTCAGTCCTGATTTCTCCCAGCTGTGCCCTCCTTCTGTGTCTCATTCCCCTCGTTACTCCCCAGTGTATTTAAACCCTGTGTTTCTCTGAGTCAGTGTCGCGTTGTCCCTCATGCTGTGTGGATCTCCCTGTGTCTCCTTGTGAGTTTTAGTTTGTTGTTCCCAGTTTAGTTTGTGTGTTTTTTCCCTGCCAGCAAATAAAGCTGTGTTTTGAGTTCACCCCCCCCGAGTCTGTGAGTCCTGCATTTTGGGTCCAACTCCTGCCTGCCGCACAGCGATTCATGACAGTACGACGCGACCACAACATGAACCCAGCAGACTTACCCGGGGAGAGCGATCTGATACGCCTAGTCGAGTGGATAACCCACACTTCAAATACAAGGGCAAAGATTGTGGGAACAAATGCTATTGAAGCAATCCTCAAAGGAAATTCCCATCTCCGCCAGGTCAGAGGATGTGTGGACTTATTGGCCAATTTGAATGAAGCCCGGGAGGCGACGCGAGCTCAGGAAATATCAGACTTGGCCCAGCAGCAACAGACAACAGCCACCCTGTAGCAGCCGCGTCAGCCTCACCGGCCGGATGTGGTTTTGCCCGGCCCTTCGGAGCCATCTGCGGGGAAGAAACGACGATCACGCTGCCAGCGCGCCACCCCACAGCCGGACGTTCGGACTTGTACATCGCCGGCTGTGGTGAGTAAGGACTCTTTTTCTGTGTCGAACCGTGTGACTATTCGTTCAGGGGTTGTGTTTTGTGCTACGGATGGTAATGTGAACAGTTTATCAGCTGTCCAGCCTCCTGAAGCTCTCTTAGCTGCAAAGCTACGAGCTGCATCTGCTGTGTCCCCGCTAGCACAGCCATTAACTCCACCACAAGCTCCATTTTCACCTCTACCATCGCTTCAGTCATCAATTCGGTCTGCCACTCAGTCACCCTTAGCTCCATCTTCCACACTACCACCTGTTTCTCTTCCACCACAACCATCACTACACTCAGCCATTCAGGCTGCTACTCAGTCAGTCATTCAACCTATAGCCCTGCCATTAAGACAGTCTGTAGCTGAGCCATTAGCCATCCGACCCGCAGCCAATTCAGCCGCTCCTACACCCGTTACACCTCCACCACAACCGTCACTGCAGTCTCCTGCAGCTGAGCTTTCCCCAGTGCAGTCTCCAGTGTCCCCAGTGCAGCCTCCCTTAGCACAGTCATCCACTCAATCACCAGCTCCACTTTCCCCCCCAACTATCACTACTACCTCTAGCTCAGTCTCCTGTGCACTCACCTCTGGTTCATTCTCCTGTGAAGTCATCAACTCCACCGCCTACTCCACTCTCACCACCACCGTTACAACAGACATCAGTTCAGTCCCCTGTGCCAGTGCAGATGCCCTCAGTTCAGTCTCCCGTGCAGTTATCTACTTCACCAGCATTAGTAGCTCAGGTCCCTGTGTCTCCAGTAGCTCAGCTCCCACTCTCACCCATGTCTCCAGTAGCTCAGCTCCCTGTGTCCCCAGTAGCTCAGCTCCCCGTGTCCCCAGTAGCTCAGCTCCCCATGTCTCCAGTAGCTCAGCTCGCACCTGAACCATTGGCCCAGTTCCCCGTAGCAGTGCAGTTTTCTAGCCAGCTTAACATTGAGCCAGGGGTCCCAATTCTCTCTGGCTCTACATTAGCTCCTGCTGGAAGCTCGGATGAGCTCGTCCAGGACTCCGCGGCTCCCGCGTTGCCATCTACCTCGTCCGCTGGGGGTTCCAGTGAGCCCGGCCAGCACCTCCTTGTCTCCGCTGGCCCGTTCAGCCACCTGTTACGCCCCAGTCTAGGGGTACAGGAATGCAACATAAGTTTGAAAAGACTGCCCCGCCCTGGTCCCCAAAACCATACACAGAGGGAAACCAATTCCTTAGTGAATCGTATTTTATTATCTACACTGCAAAAATGAAGCTCCAGGGTGAACAAAGGCCAAAATAACAAACAAAACAAGCTAAGTCAGGAGGAGGTGCTTTCTAAAACCCTATGTGAAATCAAACATCAAACAAAAGACAAGCGCTACACCTAACTCCCTAACTGAAATAAACAGGAGAAAACAGTGCAAGGAAAAACAATACGGCAGCTCATCCCTTCTGTTGCAGTGCTATTTACAATGTGCTATTTACAATGAAAGCTAATATACACACTATATACAAAACTCAGAAAGGCCGCAAAAATCACAGGCACAAAAGTCTCAGGTTTTGGAGGCCAGGGTCAGGTCTGCTGCTGCTGTCAGTGGCTGCCCCGGGACAACTGCTGGTGAGGGATTTGAAGAAGATCACATGGCCAGGGGACCAATCAGCAGCCGTCAGCTCATCCACTCCGGGACCTGCAAAGACTTAAAGGCACAGACAACAACAGCCACCAAAACAGATTATGGACAGGGCCATTACACCCCCCTTCCCAAGACCAAACATCTCCCCTAAAGATGTTTGGCGCTTAGGGTTTCCGAAAACCACGTGACAGCGCATCTGCCAGTACATTCTCTGTCCCTTTTTTGTGATGGATCTCCAGATTGAAATCCTGTACTAAGAGGGACCATCTCATGAGCCTTTGGTTAGAATTTTGCATTCGGGTCAAAAACACGAGGGGGTTGTGGTCTGTGTAAACAATGACAGGTGCTGAACTAGAACCGACATAGACCTCGAAATGCTGTAGAGCCAGCAACAGAGAGAGAGCTTCCTTCTGTTGGTGGGAGTTGAACTTTTTTGAAAAGTAACCAATTGGGTGATCAACACCCTGCCTATCCTCCTGCAACAGCACCACACCTGCACCGTTGGCGCTGGCATCCACCTCAAGTTTAAACGGATGTGTGAAAACAGGAGCGGCAAGTACTGGTGTGCTGCAGAGGAGAGCTTTGGCAGACTCAAAAGCATTCTGGCATGTGGGGGACCATACGAATGGTTTTGACACACTTGTGAGACTGGTGAGAGGTGCAACTACATCTGCAAAATTCTTACAGAAGCCACGATAATAGCTGGCCATACCAAGGAACTGGCGAAGCTCACGTCTAGTGCGAGGCACAGGGAAATCTAGGATAGCCTGGATTTTAGCCAGCAGGGGCGCACCTGTCCCTGACCCACCTGCTTCCCTAGATAAGTCACAGTGGCCTTACCAAAGTCACATTTGGCAAGATTTAGGGTAAGGGATGCCTCTTTTAATCTTTCAAAAATCTCCGTGAGTGTTCCAAGGTGATCTGACCAAGTCTCTGAATAGGCTACAATGTCGTCTAAGTACACTTCACAGTTTGTGACACCACCTAAGACAATGTGCATAAGGCGTTGGAATGTGGCAGGGGCATTTCGAAGGCCAAAAGGCATGACGGTGTATTGGAGGAAGTGATCAGGAGTGACAAAAGCAGAAATTTCAGATGCACGCGGAGTGAGGGGAACTTGCCAATAACCCTTTAATAAATCCAGTTTGGTGACAAACTTTGCGGAGCCAACCCTATCCACACAATCTTCCATGCAGGGAAGAGGGTAGGAGTCGGGTTTGGTCACACTGTTCACTTTGCGAAAATCACTACAAAAACGTGGAGTTTTGTCTTCCTTCGGCACAAGAAGGCATGGGGAACTCCAGGCACTCGAACTAGGGACAGCAAGACCATTTTCCAGCAGGTATTAAACTTCTGCTGAAAAAGTGCACGTTTGGTAGGGTTCACACGATAAGCGTGTTGTTTGATCGGAGGGTGGTCACCTACATCTATGTCATGTTCGAGGACAGTAGTGCGAGACGGAGTGTCAGCAAACAGAGATGGGTAATTATTGATCAGAGAACACGCATCGGTCTGGGCAGCCTCATCTAAATTTTTTAGGTGGGATTTCAAATTATCCAATATTTCAGAGTTTCTGAGTCGGGAGCAACCCTCAGAACAAACGAAAGCTAAGCCATCACTTTCTGGGCTATACTGAGACGGGGATGCTGGCACAACTACCGGCACAGCAGACAGCGCAGCGGTGGATGAGGAGGAGTTTACACCTGCATCACGAACGAAATAAGGCTTCATCAGATTAAGATGACACACACGACGCTTTCTCCTACGGTCTGGGGTACCTATAACATAATCTGTGTCACTCAGTTTCTCTCTCAGTTTCCAGCTCTGCGGGACTGAAACCCGTGGACTCCTGCACACTCTCTCTCACCACTAGAAGGAGAAGTGGCAGACCCTCGTCCCACTCTCTTTCTGACACGAGCCAGAACTTCCTCATCATGGCTTTTAAAGTCTGGTGGAAACGCTCAAGCGCACCCTGTGATTCGGGATGATATGCACTGGATTTCCGATGCTTGATGTACAGAGATTTTAAGACCTGAGCGACAATCTTGGACATGAAGTTAGACCCTTGGTCCGTTTGAACTGATTTCGGCAAACCGAAAGTGGAGAAAAAGTTTACTAATGCTCTGACGATGGCTTTGACTTTGATAGTGCGTAACGGAATAGTCTCGGGGAAGCGTGTGGTGGCGCACATCAAAGTCAAGAGGTACTGATGTCCTGACTTTGTTTTTGGAAGCGGACCTACACAATCGATGATTATGTGCTCAAATGGTTCCCCTAAAGCCGGGATTGGATGCAATGGAGCGGGAGGAATAACCTGGTTGGGTTTTCCACTGACCTGGCAAACGTGACAAAAACGGCAATACTTGGTCACATCAGATTTCAAACCTGGCCAGAAAAAGTGACGCAGAATACGATGGTAAGTTTTCCTAATTCCTAAATATCCAGAGAAACTGTCATGTGCGAGGCTGAGCACTTGGGGTCGGAATTTTTGCGGTACAACCACTTGTTGAAATACATTCCAGCCAAGATCACCAGATGAGGGAGGATGCCATTTGCGCATTAACACATCCTTTTCAATGCTGTAGACACGGGGATTCTGATCGCTTGAATTAGCGGGGAGTAAACATTTGGCCAAAGTCGGGTCATTCTGTTTGCGCATGAATGAGATCTGTTTTGTTTACCTCAAAAGACAGGTCAGGTGTAGCGGGTAGCATTTTATCAGACACACATTTTTCAGCTTTTTCCACAGGCAGTTCAGCTTTCTCAGGAACAGCTTCAGAACATAGAAAAGAGTCAGACAAGTCAACATCACCATATTTACGCTTGTGGGCGCATGTGACAACACAGGCAGGAAACACAGAGGGCAGACTGTCAGCAGCAGGCTCAGAAACAAAATCAAAATCATCGACGGGGTTTTCAATTACTTCAGGGATCGGGAAAACTTTCCCATTGGCTAGATCATTCCCCAGAATCATAGTAACCCCCTGCATGGGCAAGCGAGCGTGCACCCCAACTGTTACCGGGCCCGAAACAAGAGGCGACTGTAGGAAGACTCTGTGCAGCGGAGCTCGTAACACACTCATTTTCACTCCCCACACGAGAGCATCAGCACCATAAAACGAGTTACTTGAAAAAGGCAACGCGCTTTCCAAAATGAGAGACTGGGCAGCCCCAGTGTCGCGCAAAATTACAATCGGCACGCGATCCTCCTCTATTCCAGTCAGTGAGGCGAACCCTTGTGAAATGAAAGGTCGGTAACTGCTGTCAAGACTGTCATTTCCTGGTTCATCACTGACGGGATTAGGAGTAGGAACCGACTGAACCAAACCAATGCTTTTTGGCTTTTTCCATGTGTGAATTTGCTCTTTGCGACGGAGCGACGAACAATTGGCAATGAGATGGCCAGTATCATGGCAATAAAAGCATTCTCGGACAGTCATGGGGACCTGATCAGGGCGCGTTTGACGCTTAGGAGAAACCCTCAAACTCCTCACAGCTTTAGACAACGGGGCACATTCATGCCGCACAGCTGAAAACGTAACGCGATGGGTCAACACAAACTCATCTGCGAGAACAGCAGCTTTAGACAACGAATCCACCTTTTGCTCATTGATATATACAACAACATTTTCTGGAAGACACGTTTTGAATTCCTCCAGCAGGACCAATTCTCTTAGCTGAGCAAAGTCCTTCACTTTACTTGCAGCTAACCACTTATCAAACAAGACAGTCTTCTCCCTGGCAAACTCTACATGTGTTTGGTTGGCAGAGTTTTCACATGACCGAAACTTCTGGCGATATGCCTCCGGAACTAGCTCATAAGCCCTTAAAATAGTGGATTTCACAATTTCATAATCCAGGCTGTCATCAATAGATAAGCTCGCACACACTTCCTGTGCTTTCCCCACCAATTTACACTGCAGCAACAAACTCAACACATCCTTGGGCCATTTCAAAGTGGTTGCGATGCGTTCAAAGGCATTAAAGTAAGAGTCAACTTCACTTTCTCTGAAAGGTGGCACTAAAGCAATTTGGCTGCTTGCATCAAATTGGTCAGAGGAGAACGAATCAGAAGATTTACTCACAGTTTTACTCACTGGGGTAGAGGTAACATTGCGCTGTCGGGAAGGATCCAGCTCCATAGCCCTTATGCGGAGATGCATAAGCTCAACTTCTTTGGACTTAGTCGCAAGCTCCACCTCTTTCAGGCGAAGGGCGAGCCCAAGATCCTCCGTAACCAATCCTGTTGATTGTCCGGCTGGGCTAACGTTTGGGATCTGAATGGCAGCAGGAGCCTCCGCCCCTGGCGACACCCGTCCACTGGCAGCTTGTGGGATGGTTGCAGCAGCTTCTGCTCCCGCATCCACCGCCTTTTTAGCATGTAAAGGCACACTAACATTAAACAAATCTGCCACCAACAACAAATCCGCCTTTGTGCATCGATCCAACTTAGTAGTAGTGCAAAATCATCCACGTCAAAAGTCATTGTGACTAGACCACCCCCAACACTACAAGAAAACTGCCAACCAAAAACTGCAGACAACCCACAAAATACAATGAGCAAAAAGAATGGCAAAAGAAAAAAGAGGACGAGCCCCCACTTTATGTTACGCCCCAGTCTAGGGGTACAGGAACGCAACATAAGTTTGAAATGACTGCCCCGGGACAACTGCTGGTGAGGGATTTGAAGAAGATCACATGGCCAGGGGACCAATCAGCAGCCGTCAGCTCATCCACTCCGGAACCTGCAAAAACTTAAAGGCACAGACAACAACAGCCACCAAAACAGATTATGGACAGGGCCATAACACCACCCGTCTCCGCTGGAGGGTCCGAGGGGCCCGTTCAGCCTCCCGTCTCCGCTGGAGGGTCCGAGGGGCCTGTTCAGCCTCCTGCTGCTCCACCAGCATCATCCACGCCGCCGCCAGCTGCAGCCTCCGTGTCTCCACCCACGCCGTCGCCTGGTCCGGCCTCTGCTTCATCAGCTTCGGCGTCGCCTGGTCCGGCCTCCGCTTCGGCTTCGTCAGCCTCGTCTGGTCCGGCCTCCTCCGAGTCTTCATCCCCGTCTGGTCCTGCCTCACCTGGTCCTGTGCCCACCGAGCCTCAGCCAGTTCGCCTGACACTTAAGAGCCGCCACCGCTTTCCATGCGGCCGGCCCCCTGAACGGCTCCATCGTCTCCTTCGCCGCCGCTGCCTTCCGCGCGGCTGGCCCGCTGAACTGCTCTGTCGTCTCCCTCGCCGCCACCGCTGCCTTCTGCGCGGCCGGCCCCCTGAACTGTTTCCCCGCTGCCATTGCCGTCCGCATGGTCGGCCCCCTGAACTGCCCTGTGTTTGGGCTGTTTTCTTGGGCTCCGGTGTTTGCTGTGCTCTGCTTTTGTTTTCTGCTCCGAGCCCTCCGTCCTGGACCCCCGCCGCCCACCCTGGGTTGTTTTCTGTTTGGTTTTGTTTTTCTGGTTTTGGACTGTCTGGAGCCGGAACATGACAACATGATATAGTAAATTAATGATGTCAATAAATATGTTTTTGTCACGGTCCTGGGTCTCCTGACCCAGCGTTTTTAGTTCTTTGTGATGTTTATATTATTGTACTTGTGTGAGTTATTCTATGGTTTTCGATCCCTTGCCCTTCATGTTTCTCTATGTCCCCTCTGTTCTGTGTAAGTCTGTGTCTGCATATTTGAGTTCCCCTCTGTGTCTTTCGGTTCTTAGAGTTCTCTGCCTTATGGTTTATGTCTCTGTGTTTCTTAGTTGCTGTCTCCACTGTGTCAAGTTTGCATCTCTGTGTGATCCTTCCTGTTTTACTTTGAAGGTCCGTGTCTTATGTGAATGCGTCCTGCTTTGCTTGTCTCGTCAGTCCTGATTTCTCCCAGCTGTGCCCTCCTTCTGTGTCTCATTCCCCTCGTTACTCCCCAGTGTATTTAAACCCTGTGTTTCTCTGAGTCAGTGTCGCGTTGTCCCTCATGCTGTGTGGATCTCCCTGTGTCTCCTTGTGAGTTTTAGTTTGTTGTTCCCAGATTAGTTTGTGTAGTTTTTTTTTTTTTTGGTTTTTTTTTTTGGTTTTTTTTTTCCCCCTGCCAGCAAATAAAGCTGTGTTTTGAGTTCACCTCCCAGAGTTTGTGAGTCCTGCATTTTGGGTCCAACTCCTGCCTGCCGCACAGCGATTCATGACAGTTTTAGCAGTTTGTGCCTGAGTTTGTCCTGCAAATTGCATGGCATTACAAACTTAAAATTCTTTGCTTAGTGCATCAGTATTACATTCTGCTTTTCAATGAAGGTCACATTCAGTATGTTAAGAGAGGAGTCCTTTTGTCTTTGCATCTGAAAAAATTCTCTTTGAACAAGATCATCCCAGGTGATGTAAAACTTAAGCCTTTGCTTGTATCAACTGGAGCAACTCAACTTCACTATTAAAAGAGCAATAAGAAAACAGTTACATTGATGTAAATGACTTTACAATTAAACAGGCAATGTGAAATAACTAACACTACCTTGATTACGCAGTCGGTTTAGGGCAGCTGAGGCATAAACCTACATTTGAATGGAAATTTGCTTTATTAGACCAAAAGGTTTGCCAGTGGAATACGAATATGCATCTTTCAAGTCCCAAGTGATCAGCTTAACATACCTGTAACAGTAACATTTTTTTTCTGTAGCATACTATATAATTACTTATTCAACTTAAATACACATTATTACCACAAACAAAGGGAAATATTCCTGAGACTATATATTTGCGGAAATGCATAAACGTATGTAAATAACTTTTCTTTTCCACAGACTTTTTGCACATTTTGTACGTCCTCAAATGATGAATTTGTGACATACAACACATACACATTCTCCCAGTCCAACAGTGCACACAGCAATGGACGGAGATATAAGCAAAACCGGAGTTATTTTATTTGGGCATCCCGACCCAACCCAACCTTAGACGCCATACCTTTGGTATGACAGTGCTGTTGGTCTATTAACGTCTTGCAAGGTGACTGTAAAATTTGATAAGCCAGCTCTGTTGCTAGGACAAGCTTCTTTCAGCTAAGGCAAACATAAACATCTATGCCGAGAGACTACTGCTGCATCCTTCAAAGGATGCTGAATTTGAACAGCCCTAGTATTAATCTCTCTGTGAGATGCAAATTACACAGGATTCTTAGTCCTTGCAGCCCCACCCCTCCTGCTTATTATTTCAGCAAATAAGCTATAACCCCACATTTACCAGGAGACTTTGATACAGCAATGCTGTATAAAAAACATTTCAATTCCATGAGACTTGAGAACACTTAGCATCAATCTTCCCTGTTGGAGTACTAATAGTACAGCTAACTGGAAGTAATCTAGTACTACTTTTTCTAAATTCAGTGATTCCAAATACATGTTAAAGCATCCGGTGGCAGGGGTTTGTGTTTCTTATCAGACCTTTCCTCTACCTCAATTTCTGCAACAGACAAACTATCTGCCCTCTCATTTCTTGCACTTTGCATTTCATCCTCTTTCCGCTTTTCCTCTTTCAGCCACTCCTCCTCCTCTACCCACATTATCATCCTTCCATTCCTCCTCATCTCCATTCCTGCGTGGCCTTTTTATCCTTCCTCACCTCTTGTCCCTCGACAGCAGTGTCAGATTTTCCCCTGTCCATAAATTTTGCATGATTCTTCGTCTGTGCAGCTTCAGCACTCTCTTTCTTCTTCTCTCTTATACACACATTTCCACTGAGAATCCCAACCTTCCCCCACATCCCCACCCTTCATTAAAATTCTATATTAAATAAATGTTTCAGGAAGATCTTTTTGCTTGCAGACCAGACTTGCAGCCTTCTTCATTGCCATTCCTTAATAAATAACTAAAAGAGGAAGGTTAAAAACAAAGAATCATGGGTAAAGGGTTAAGCTACAGGACACTAGGGATATTAGTACTGAAAGGGGGGAAGAGAGGAGGTAAAGAAAAACATCTTTGCAATGTTTCTGGTTAACTATTCTTATCTCGTGCATGAGATTATATGATTGGGTTGGTCGGTATGTCTTTGGTTACTCAAATACAGTGGAACCCCGACTTACGAAATCAATTCGTACGTCGGGTGTTTCGCAAATTTTCGTGAGTTGAAGCACCCATCGCACCTTTTGAGTGAACGATAAGCTACAGGCTAATTGCTAACTGCAACAACAATACGTCGTTCAAGTGGAACAGCAAAGCGCAAGTACGAAAGCCAAGGGGGTTGTCACATGATTCGGAAGGCATTGTGGGCATTCTAGGCATTCTGGGCTCAGCCAAGGTGTCACGGCCCGTGGCTTGGCATCCAGGGAGCCGTGGGAGGCTGTGGTGGCCACACCCTCGGGCTGGGCTGCCTCCAAACCACCTGCGTCTCATCAGAGGCAATCACCGGACTACTTCAGCCAGCTCTGACGGCTTCTCCTCGCCAGTCCATAAGTCCGTGGAAGCCTGTGGGCCTGCCTGTGCTCCTGCCTGACTGCCTCCCTCCCTAGCCTCGGCAACTTATGAAGTCTAGCTTTTCATTTCTTGGCAACCTGCGTGCTGTAAACTGTGTCTCCCCTTTCTGTTGCAGTGTTTTCCTTAGCTTTGTTAAAAGGTTCCTCAGTTAAATAAAACTTGTACATAGTTCTGAGCTGCGGTGTGCTGAGTCTGCTTTTGGGGTCCTGTTACCTGAACACTCCGTGTTCTGTGACACAATCAGAGCCAGCGTTACACGGATATTTTGCCGTAACACGGGCAGAAATATTGCCGTTAAGTGCCTTCGTAACTTGAATTTTTCGTTAAATGGGGTATTCGTAAGTCGGGGTTCCACTGTACTTAAAATGTTACTGGTGAATTTTGTGAGGTTCAAGGGCTGAATGTTTTGTTTCTTCTTTCCTCTCCTGGTGGTCTCGGGTGACTCCCTTGCTGCCTCTGCCTTCAGCCAGAGCTGCTCTCCTGTGCTCACTTTCTCCCACACCTCCAAGTCATTATCCATCAGGATTTTTAGTAAGACAAGACTTTTGTCTTACTAAAAATCCTGTCTCCAGTCTCTATGAACACTGCTGCCCTAACTCTCCATCAACACGAACTAACCTTGTGCTTCCCTGTTTGCAGACTCTACCAGTTCGCCAACATTATACAAGTCTATAACCTGTTCAGTTCATTTATAAGCAAACACATAAATTTCAAACTTTGCATTAAAGTGTTACCACAAGTGGTACGTGACCAAACTTTGACCTGATTAGGTTTTGGATCCTGTCCAATCTTGATCCAGAATTATTGGAATTGTTTGGAGAAATTCTCTACCATTTTGCATTACAGTGGGGCAAAAAAGTATTTAGTCAGCCACCGACTGTGCAAGTTCCCCCACTTAAAATGATGACAGAGGTCAGTAATTTGCACCAGAGGTACACTTCAACTGTGAGAGACAGAATGTGAAAAAAAAAATCCATGAATTCACATGGTAGGATTTGTAAAGAATTTATTCGTAAATTAGGGGGGAAAATAAGTATTTGGTCACCTCAAACAAGGAAAATCTCTGGCTCTCACAGACCTGTAACGTCTTCTGTAAGAAGCTTTTCTGTCCCCCACTCGTTACCTGTATGAATGGCACCTGTTTGAACTCATCATCTGTATAAAAGACACCTGTCCACAGCCTCAAACAGTCAGACTCCAAACTCCGCCATGGCCAAGACCAAAGAGCTTTCGAAGGACACCAGGAAAAGTATTGTAGACCTGCACCAGACTGGGAAGAGTGAATCTACAATAGGCAAGCAGCTTGGTGTGAAAAAATCAACTGTGGGAGCAATCATCAGAAAATGGAAGACATACAAGACCACTGATAATCTCCCTCGATCTGGGGCTCCACGCAAGATCTCATCCCGTGGGGTCGAAATGATCATGAGAACGGTGAGCAACGATCCCAGAACCACAGAGGGGGACCTGGTGAATGACCCGCAGAGAGCTGGGACCAAAGTAACAAAGGTCACCATCAGTAACACACTACAACGGCAGGGAATCAAATCCCGCAGTGCCAGACGTGTTCCGCTGCTGAAGCCAGTGCATGTCCAGGCCCGTCTGAAGTTTGCCAGAGAGCACATGGATGATACAGCAGAGGATTGGGAGAATGTCATGTGGTCAGATGAAACCAAAGTAGAACTTTTTGGTATAAACTCAACTCGTCGTGTTTGGAGGAAGAAGAATACTGAGTTGCACCCCAAGAACACCATACCTACTGTGAAGCATGGGGGTGGAAAAATCATGCTATGGGGCTGTTTTTCTGCCAAGGGGACAGGACGACTGATCCGTGTTAAGGACAGAATGAATGGGGCCATGTATCGTGAGATTTTGAGCCAAAACCTCCTTCCATCAGTGAGAACTTTGAAGATGAAACGAGGCTGGGTCTTCCAACATGACAATGATCCAAAACACACCGCCCGGGCAACAAAGGAGTGGCTCCGTAAGAAGCATTTGAAAGTCCTGGAGTGGCCTAGCCAGTCTCCAGACCTCAACCCCATAGAAAATCTGTGGCGGGAGTTGAAAGTCCATGTTGCTCGGCGACAGCCCCAAAACATCACTGCTCTCGAGAAGATCTGCATGGAGGAATGGGCCAAGATACCAGCTACTGTGTGTGCAAACCTGGTAAAGACGTATAGTAAACGTTTGACCTCTGTTATTGCCAACAAAGGTTATGTTACAAAGTATTGAGTTGTATTTTTGTTATTGACCAAATACTTATTTTCCACCCTAATTTACGAATAAATTCTTTACAAATCCTACCATGTGGATTCATGGATTTTTTTTTTCACATTCTGTCTCTCACAGTTGAAGTGTACCTCTGGTGCAAATTACTGACCTCTGTCATCATTTTAAGTGGGGGAACTTGCACAATCGGTGGCTGACTAAATACTTTTTTGCCCCACTGTATTTGTTCACAATGCATCTCGAAATGAAATAAGAAAAATTAAACCGTTTTCTTTCTGGATACAGACACTACATTCATGCGAAGTGTGAAGGTGGATTTAGGTATAACATCTGAGTTTGTACCTATTTTATCAGTGTTCTTACAGAAACAAGATGCAAATACCAATTTCCCTAAAAAGAAGAGTCCTTAAGGATATTTCACAACACAACTATGCTTCCGTTTCATTTTGAATTTTAATAATCCATAAAGAAATAAGTGGGATTGCGTTAATAAAAAATTTATTATTATGGAGGGTTATGGAACTAAAAATGAGCATGTCAGAATTTAAATTGTTGTTCTTAACAATCATGGTCTTTCTCTGTCAACTGATGGCTTTACTGGAGGTTTCTTTGGGGTCAGTGCATGTACCTAAAATGCTTAGTTGGAAGAGCATCAATTGTATCCAAAGCACATTCAGACATCAAAAGTGACAAACGATCAGATCACAACATTAAGTTCCAAATGAGACAGATAAGCAACCTTAGTACATATAATTATCAAAAGTTCTGTTATAATAAGGCTGTCTTGTGATATTCTAGAATGACAAGTTACATCTCCAAACCACTTTTTAGAAGGCAAAATGAGAGCATAGTCATAGCAATATTAAACAGTGGTGATCAGATGTGGTGCAGGGTATTTTCTGATTACTGATGGAGAAAAATTAGATAACTAACATAACAGAATGATACCACAGTAGATAAAACCCACAGAATCAACTGCACCCTGACGAGGGAGAAGCACTACTTTATTCTTCAGTGACACGCTCCACAACTGATTAGCTTTGTGGCAAAGAATTCATTGTAACAGACTCAAGTGGTGATGCAAACTTAAACAAATAAAAGACAAAAGTGTCATAGTGTCCTTGACCTCCCACCTAAACCAGCTTTGCTGTCGTCAAAGGAGCTTGCAAAGAGAAGCATATGGACTTCTTTAAGTTGTTTGAAGACGTTTCACCTCTCATCCGAGAAGCTTCTTCAGTTCTAAGGTCAAATGGTGGAGAGTCCCACATTTAAACCTAGTGGGAGTGTCCCCCCACAGAGGGACAAAAGGACCCCCTGATTGTGAAACCTGGCCCCACCTTATCATGCGAATTCCTGAGGTCAGATGGCCCAGGATTGGCCTTAACGCCCACTCACATCCTGGGCCATCTGACCTCAGGAATTCGCATGATAAGGTGGGGCCAGGTTTCACAATGAGCTTACCCGAAACCCTGGCTGATTGAGACCCACACCCAGTTTCACACCTTGGCTCAGGTGATTAGAGGATCATCAGGGGGTCCTTTTGTCCCTCTGATACTCCCACTAGGTTTAAATCTGGGACTCCCCACCATTTGACCTTAGAACTGAAGAAGCTTCTCGGATGAGAGGTGAAACATCTTCAAGCAACTTAAAGAAGTCCAGACGCTTTTCTTTGCAAGCTCCTTTGACTATGATTACCTGGATGACTGAGAACCTTCACAGACATACTGCTTTTGTCATTTCTCTACTTTTTTGTTCTTTCTCTCTGTTCACTGGCTGAGTGCAGGTGTATGTGAAGTAATTTTGCTTGTGCGTTCCTAAAGCGGAGCCTTCCCTGGCCCTCTGCCTTTCCTGCTTATACACCTGGAGGAAATGGCTAATCATTTACCTGCTTGAGTTTGCTGATTATTCACCGGCTAAAGTGGTGCATAGTGGTGCATCTTGCATTCGTGTCAGTATTTGTGTGTCAAGTCTCAGATTATGACAAAGAAGTGCAAGTAGTGATGACTGACAATGATTTTCTTCTAGAGTCAACTGATTAGTGATGTTCGATTCGTGAACGAATCGTTCAATACTCGAGAATCACTTTACTGACTCGTGAATCATGATTCACAAGCCCAACTGACTCACTGACTCATCCCTGTTGCTGTTAGCAAACTAATTCCATTAGTAGAAATATATCTAGCTTATAATTACAATTGTGGGGGGAATACAACAGCCAGTTTCGTAACAAAAGCATTTCTGCTCTGAACTGGAAGAAAAAACCCTGAGTAGAAGCTCACATCAAGAAAATAGCTCCTCGGTTCAGAGTAGCATCGCGCTGCTAACATGCTAACAACACATTTGAGCTACTCACCCCCTCGCTTCCTGTGCTGAATCGTAAGCATAAGCGAATCACTCAGGACTCGCTCACCCCCTCCCTCCTGTGCTGAATCATAGAGCGAACGAATCACTCAGGACTCACTAACCCCCTCCCTCCTGTGCTGAATCAAAGAGCGAGCGAACGAATCACTCACTCACTCACCCCCTCCCTCCTGTGCTGAATCATAGAGCGAGCGAACGAATCACTCACTCACCCCCTCCCTCCTGTGCTGAATCAAAGACCGAGCGAACGAATCACTCACTCACTCACCTCCTCCCTCCTGTGCTGAATCATAGAGCGAGCGAACAAATCACTCACTCACCCCCTCCCTCCTGGCTCACAGCTTCTTCTTCTTCTCGGTTGGCAACCAATGTTAAGGCGCATTACCGCCCCCTGGCTCACAGCGCAGTGGACATTTAGATGAGAAAATATATATTTGACACACTTAATAAAATACAAATAAACAAAACAAATGTTTATTAAGCAATTTTGAAAGGAAATTGCTTAATTTTAGAAATGTTTTTGCTCTTTTTTCTCTATAAAATAGTTTGTTTTTTTTTAAATCATTCATCTTAGCAGTGGGATTTACATGAAAAGGGAAACAAATTAAGTTTGAGTGAAAATGTAAAATTTTTGCACTCTCTGGTCAACTGACTCAGTGAATCAAATGACTCAAAAAACCCGATTCACTTTGGTGAGTGACTCATTAACACTCGATTCAGTAAAAAGAATCAAATTTGGCAATCTTGGCAGCCGGGGGTCAGTGCGCCAGGGCCTCCGCTCCTGGCCGCCACCCGGCACACAATGCACCCGACCCCTATGGCGCCTCCTGCGGGTAGTGGGCCTGCGGGAGGATGGGCCCATGTCTCCTCTTCGGGCTGTGCCCGGCCGGACCCCATGGACTAAGGCCCGGCCACCAGACGCTCGCCCTCGGGCACCCTCCCCGGGCCTGGCTCCAGGGCAGGGCCCCGGTAACCCTATCCCGGGCAGGGTAAACTGTTCCCTCGATATCCTTTTCATAAGGGTCTGCCCCTGGTGAGAGGAGGCGGGCTGGGGTGGGTATTCTAATATCCCCTCGGCTTGCTGCCGGTACGTTGGGGTTTTTCCCGGTGGACGAGAGGGTTTGTTCCCTGCGCCTTAGGGTCGGGGAACGGGTCCTGACTGTCATCTGCACTTATGCGCCGAGTGGCAGTTCAGAGTACCCATCCTTCTTAGAGTCCCTGGGGGGGGTGCTGGAAGGTGCTCCACCTGGAGACTCTGTTGTGCTGCTGGGAGACTTCAATGCTCACGTGGGTAACGACAGCGAGACCTGGAGGGGCGTGATTGGGACGAACGGCCTCCCTGATCTGAACCCGAGCGGTGCTTTGTTATTGGACTTCTGAGCTAATCACAGTTTGGCCATAATGAACACCCTGTTCGAACAAAAGAGTGTCCATAAGTGCACGTGGCACCAGGACGCTCTAGGCCGTAGGTCGATGATCGATTTTGTAATCGTATCACCAGACCTGCGACCATATGTTCTGGACACTCGGGTAAAGAGAGGGGCTGAGCTGTCAACTGATCACCACCTGGTGGTGAGTTGGATCAGGTGGCGGGGGAGGACGCTGGACAGACCTGGTGCACCTAAACGCGTAGTGAGGGTGTGCTGGGAACGTCTAGCAGAGGCCCTAGTCCGCGAGATCTTCAACGCACACCTCCGGCAGAGCTTCAACAGCATTCCGAGGGAGACTGGGGACCATGTTCAGCGTCTCCATTGCCGAAGCTGCTGCATTGAGCTGCGGCCGCAAGGTGGTTGGTGCCTGCCGTGGTGGTAATCCCCGAACCAAATGGTGGACACCTGAGGTGAAGGGAGCCACCAGGCTGAAGAAGGAGTCCTATCGGGCTTGGTTAGCCTGTGGGACTCCGGAGGCAGCCGACAGGTATCGACAGGCCAAGCGGAATGCGGCTCGGGCAGTGGCTGAAGCAAAAACTCGGGTGTGGGAGGAGTTCGGAGAGGCCATGGAAAAAGACTTTCGGACTGCCTCGAAGAGATTCTGGCAAACCGTCAGGCGTCTCAGGAGGGGAAAGCGGTGCTCTACCTGCACTGTGTATAGTGCTGGCGGAGCGCTGCTGACGTCGACTGAGAAAATTGTCAGGCGGTGGAAGGAATACCTCGAGGACCTCCTTAATCCCACTGACACGTCTTCCGAGGAGGAAGCAGAGTCTGGGGATGAGGGGAATGACCCGCCAATTTCCGGGGGCGAGGTCACTGAGGCAGTTAAACAACTCCTTGGTGGCAGAGCCCCTGGTGTTGATGAGGTCCTCCTCGAGTTCCTGAAGGCTCTGGACGTTGTAGGGCTGTCCTGGTTGACACGCCTCTGCAATGTTGCGTGGAGATCAGGGGCAGTACCTGTGGACTGGTGGTCCCCATCTTTAAGAAGGGGGACCAGAGGGTGTGTTCCAACTACAGGGGGATCACACTCCTCAGCCTCCCTGGGAAAGTCTATGCCAGGGTGCTGGAAAGGAGAGTTCGTCCGCTAGTCGAACCTCGGATACAGGAGGAACAATGCGGTTTTCGTCCTGGTCGCGGAACACTGGACCAGCTCTTTATCCTCTCGAGGATACTTGAGGGTGCATGGGAGTTTGCCCAACCAGTCTACATGTGTTTTGTGGACTTGGAGAAGGCATTCGACCGTGTCCCTCGGGGTGTCCTGTGGGAGGTGTTGCGGGAGTATGGGGTGTCTGGCCCATTGCTACGGGCCATTCGATCCCTATACAACGGTTGCAAGAGCTTGGTTCGCATTGCCGGCAATAAGTCGGACTCGTTCCCGGTGGGTGATGGGCTCCGCCAGGGCTGCCCTTTGTCTCCGGTTCTGTTCATAATTTTTATGGACAGGATTTCTAGGTGCAGCCAAGTGGCGGAGGGCTTTCACTTTGGTGGCCTCAGAATCTCATCTCTGATTTTTGCGGATGATGTGGTTCTGTTGGCTTCATCGGGTGAGGGCCTCCAGCTCGCACTGGAACGGTTCGCAGCCAAGTGTGAAGCAGCGGGAATGAGGATCAGCACCTCCAAATTTGAGGCCATGGTTCTCAGCCGGAAAAGGGTGGAATGCCCACTCCGTGTCGGGGATGAGTTCCTGCCCCAAGTGGAGGAGTTCAAGTATCTCGGGGTATTATTCGCGAGTGATGGGAGAAGGGAGCCGGAGATCGACAGATGGATTGGGGCTGCAGCTGCAGTAATGCAGACGCTGCACCGGTCCGTCGTGGTGAAGAGGGAGCTGAGTGTAAAAGCGAAGCTCTCAATTTACCGGTCGATCTAAGTCCCTACCCTTACCTATGGCCACGAGCTGTGGGTAGTGACCGAAAGAACGAGATCGCGGATACAAGCGGCAGAAATGAGCTTCCTCTGAAGGGTGGCTGGCCTCTCCCTTAGAGATAGGGTGAGAAGTTTGGCCATCCGGGAGGGGCTCAGAGTAGAGCAGCTGCTGCTCCACATCGAAAGGAGCCAGCTGAGGTGGTTCTGGCATCTGACAAGGATGCCCCCTGGGCGCCTCCTGGGTGAGGTGTTCCAGGCATGTCCCACCGGGAGGAGGCCCCGGGGCAGACCCAGGACATGCTGGAGAGATTATATCTCTCGGCTTGCCTGGGAACGCCTTGGTATTCCCCCGGATAAGCTGGAGGAGGTGGCTGGGGAGAGGGAGGTCTGGGCCTCTTTGCTTAGGCTGCTGCCCCCGCGACCCGGCCTCGGATAAAGCGGATGAAGATGGATGGATGGATGGATGGAATCAAATTTACCATCACTACAACTGATCTCACCCACAAAGCCTCTTCCGGCGCCCCCCGTGTGCGGCAGCCTGTTACAGCAGCTCTGCTCATTCTGAGTTTCTTTCTTTCTTATCTTTTTTCTCGTAATTTTTTTATAACTAACGTATTAGTAATTAGACTCTGCAACCATGTTCTACCGTTTTGTGCTAGTCCTGGTCGTTTTTTTCAGTTTATTTCTACTTTTTTCACCCGTGTCTGGGGACCCAGAGCAGAGATCCTTTGTTTACAGTAAGGATCAGCTGTTAGCGCTGCGTCCTGCAGTGGTACTGCCGGCGGACAGACCCGATATTCCCAGCGAGCTGAGGAGGAAAAGACGGGGGTGTCGTGCTGGGAAGGAGCGCCGTTGCCCGAGAAGGAGACGTTATCGACCATCTCTTCCTTCTGTAATTATTGGAAACGTAAGATCTTTGCCCAATAAGATGGATGAGCTCACGTCGCTAACCTGGTCACAGAGGGAGTACCGGCAATGTAGCATCATGATGCTAACGGAGTCGTGGCTAACATCGCTAACTCCGGACACAAGCGTGACACTACCGGGATTCCAGCTGCTGCGAGCGGACAGGACCAGAGACAGCGGTAAGAGGAAAGGAGGGGGACTGGCAGTTTTTGTGAACGACAGATGGTGTAACCCTGGGCACATCACTGTAAAAGAGCAACCCTGCAGCAGAGACATTGAGCTGTTAGCCATTAGCATGCGTCCGTACTACCTGCCCCGGGAGTTCTCGCATGTTATCGCGATAACAGCGTATGTCCCCCCCTCGGCCAACGCGGATGCAGCCTGTGACTCTCTCCACTCTGTGGTCAGCAGACTGCAAACACAATCACCGAGAGCCCTTCTCATAATATCAGGGGACTTCAATCATGCCTCACTGGACTCCACACTGCCCACCTTCACCCAGTATGTGACCTGCCCAACCAGAGTCAATAAAACACTGGACTTACTGTATGCCAATGCAGAAGAGGCATACAGTTCATCACCTCTCCCTCCCCTGGGCAGATCTGATCACAACCTGGTGCACCTTGTCCCTGTGTATGAGCCCTTAGTGCGCAGGGAGCCACCAGCCACCCGCACAGTACAGAGATGGTCAGAGGAGAGCGAGGAGGCTCTTAAGGATTGTTTTGAGTCGACTGTGTGGGAGGTGATTTGTGATGACCACGGAGAGGACATCGACAGCCTTACTACATGCATTACTGACTATATAAACTTCTGTGTGGATAACACTGTACCTACCAGGACTGTACGGTGTTTCTCCAACAACAAACCTTGGATTACCCCAGAAATTAAAACCGTCCTCAAGCAGAAGAGGAGGGCCTTCAAATCCAGAGACAAAGAGGAGTTGAAAAGGGTGCAGAGAGAGCTGAGGGGACTGATAAGGAATGGGAAGGAGAGCTACAGGCAGAAGATGGAGAACCAGCTTCAACAAAACAACGTTGGTGAAGTCTGGAGAGGCCTCAGAACCATCTCGGGCCACAAACAGCAGAACTCTCTGCCTGGGAGGGATGTGAGATGGGCAAATGAACTGAATCATTTCTTCAACAGATTTGATTCAGCCATGAGGAAATCTGCAACATCGGCTGCAGACTCACCCACCCCCACTGCTGCTGTTCCACCTCAGACACTTCACACCTCCTCTACTCACCCTGCTCACTCCCCCCCACCCCCAACTGCAGCATCCAATACACACTCAACACAAGGCTCAGCCTGTCTCTCTCAACCACCCAGGTTAGGAGGGAACTGAGGAGGATTAATGGCAAGAAGGCAGCGGGTCCAGATGGCATCAGCTCGAGGGTCGTCAGGTCCTGCGCGGACCAACTGTGTGGGGTGATGGAGCACCTCTTCAACCTGAGCCTGAGGTTGGGAAGAGTCCCACAGCTCTGGAAAACCTCCTGTGTTGTACCAGTGCCAAAGACTTCACGCCCCAAGGACCTCAACAGCTACAGGCCGGTGGCTCTGACATCCCACCTGATGAAGACCCTGGAGCGGTTGGTCCTGGCTCAGCTTCGGCGCCTAATAAGCTCATCACTGGACCCACTTCAGTTTGCCTACCAGCCTGGCATTGGAGCGGATGATGCCGTCATTCACCTCCTACATCGTTCCCTCGCTCACCTGGAGACCGCTGGAAGCACTGTGAGAATCATGTTCTTTGATTTCTCCAGTGCCTTCAACACCATTCTTCCCTCGGTTCTAAAGGACAAGCTGGTGAACTCTGGAGTGGACCATCACCTCACTACCTGGATCCTGGACTACCTCACCGACCGACCACAGTATGTGAGGACTCAGGGCTGTGTGTCGGACAGGGTCGTCTGCAGTACGGGGGCCCCACAGGGAACGGTTCTGGCTCCGTTCCTCTTCACCATCTACACTGCAGACTTCTCCCACAATTCCACCCAGTGCTTCCTGCAGAAGTTCTCTGATGACTCTGCAATAGTCGGCCTCATCACTGATGGGGACGACAAGGAGTACAGAGGTCTGACCCAAGACTTTGTGGACTGGTGCCAGCAGAACTACCTCCAGATCAACGCCAGTAAAACCAAGGAACTGGTGGTAGACTTCCGCAGGCACAAGCATTCTCCACTGCAACCACTGAACATCCAAGGTATGGACATTGAGGCTGTGGACAGCTACAGGTACCTTGGTGTTCATCTGAACAATAGACTGGACTGGACTCATAACTCAGACGCCCTCTACAGGAAAGGGCAGAGCAGGCTGTACCTGCTGCGGAGACTCAGGTCGTTTGGAGTGGAGGGCCCACTCCTGAAGACCTTCTATGACTCTGTTGTGGCTTCTGCTATCTTTTATGGTGTGGTCTGCTGGGGCGGCAGCATCTCTGCTGGGGACAGGAAGAGACTGAACAGGGTGATCCGAAGGGCCAGCTCTGTTCTAGGATGCCCTCTGGACCCAGTGGAGGTGGTGAGTGACAGGAGAACGGCGGCTAAGCTGTCATCCCTGTTGGACAACATCTCCCACCCCATGCAGCAGACTGTGACAGCACTGAGCAGCTCCTTCAGTGGGAGACTGCGGCACCCACGGTGTGGGACGGAGAGATTTCGCAGGTCTTTCCTCCCCACTGCTGTCAGACTCCATAATAAAGACTTTAACTGATCAAGCACACACATCCATACATATGCAATAATACTAAGTGCAATAATCCTTTCTGTCATCGTTGTATTTTTACTCAGTTGTATATAGTATTTGTATTTGTATTCTATTTTTATCTTATTGTATATTTATTTTATTTTATTCTACTGTATATAGTATTTTATTCTATTCTGTACAGTTGTGTACTGTATTTATTCTTATTGTATTCTAATTTTTGCCTCATAACTTTTGCACTGTCCACTTCCTGCTGTGACAAAACAAATTTCCCACGTGTGGGACTAATAAAGGTTATCTTATCTTATCTTATCTTATCAAATATTTATGGGGTAACTTGGAGACCAAGTGGCACCCTGCAGGGTCAAAAAATTAAGCTTACAAAGAAACTCTTATAATGACTTATAATGGGCACTTGAGGCTGGTTACAAAAGCAGGAGTAAGTCCATATAGACTCCCATAATATGGGTTGCTGGGTTTTTACTAAAGTTAAAGTCCTTATAGCTTGAGTGCTGCTGCAATTAGACCACAGAAGATTTAATACTATTTAATATATGTTATTACCAAAAAAATTTCCTTTGTTTCTTACCAGAGCACGGTTTTCTTAGGTGAGTATAATTGATAAACAAAGCTGCTACTAAATACTGTAGTAAAGGAAAATCCTTTTCCTCATGGCCTACTGCCTATTTAATGCAAAAGTTACATAGGTCCTGGATGCATTGATTGCTAATGAGTCATTGCCTGTGGAGTTCCTGTTGTAAATCTGCAGTCGTATAATTAAAGGAGCTGTTGTTTGCAAAGGGTAATGAGAAGTCAGCTCTGAACAACAAAGCTTTTTTAGAAAAGGAGGGATAAAACGGTAGTTTAAAAGCAGGTAGGAGTTTACTATTATCTACAAAAGGAATGAATTTATTATCAAAGAACCACCAGTGGAGGCTTCATTCCACCTTATGTGTTATGAAATATGACAGATAATACTAATCCATTATCAAACAGAGTTTGATCTCACATCATATGACTTGATTTGAACTTCCACCCATGAGCATGCATGCAAGGAAGAGGATCATTTGAAGTGTTGGCACTTAAAATTAATTACACAGAGGAAGGGCAAAGTTCTGGTGGCCCTTAACTGTCCTTTCTATGAATAATTGCCTGTTGGAGCTCAGGAGTATGTGTACGGGAGTGATGCTCATGCAATCACACTCAGTCACCCAAATGCACCGATTGCTCATTAGGTAAGTTGGCGATCAGTGCAAGGTACTGCATACCAAAAGTGGAAGACAGAGTGGGCGAGACATGAAAGATAAGTAATGGAGAATAAGACAGGCAGCAGGAGAGAGAGAGGTGAAGATTCAAAGGAAGAGATACTGGGGCTGTAATGGTGTAGAGAAACCACAGATTTTTGTTACCTCTTTTCAGAAGTTGATTAAATTGTTTTTTGGAGACAAAGAAGCTTTAAACCTGCGCGTAGGTTAATTAAGTGACACTGGCTTACTGTTACTGACAGTTAGTGCCTATCAGACGTCCATCTGTATGCTCCTCAGACAGTTTCTTTAATTAGTAAGACAGTCTTCCGACTTTGTTGTGTTCATGTCCTTTTAAGACTCTGCTATCCCATTCACATCAATTCAGTTTGATTCATATCAGTCACTTCAAGGTGCCATATATTCTAAGCTAAAGAACTTACAGTATTAAAAGTGAAAACCCTATGAATCAATCAATAATCAACCATAATAAACTCTTATACTTGGTGACAGTGGGACGGAAAAACAGGATGCTGGCAGAATCAATCAGGAAAGGGCAGTGATCTACCATGACCAGTTTGGAGGAAAATTGATAAAAGGAGAGCATACGGAGACAGGACACACACCGTGTGTATGCTCTATTAGAATAATATGGTATTATCTTCCCATTATTATTGTCCTATTATTAGGACAATATACTAGGATAATAAGGTATAATGGTGCCTGATTATTCAAGACCTAGTATGTGAGCAGAATCATTTCAAATGAAATTTTTGACTTGAGTAATTAGTTTATAGAAAAAAAGCCAGCTCTAGAGAAACATGTTCCCTCCATCTGGTTTGTACTTGTGCATCTGGTTACTGCTAATAAACAGCATTTCTACTATTTTATTCATGCACAATCCAATAGCTTACTCAGAGCTAACATTGCTAAAGTGGCTAAACTAGCCAGAGCTCACAGGAAGTCACTATCCAGTACAGTAAGTCGAAATAGCATATTATCAAAGCAGTTACACAGAAAATTATGGAGAAGAGTGAAAAAGAGAACAGGCTCAATTTCGATCTTATTTCTAAACATGGAAAGTGATGCAAGTATATTAAATTTTTTATGTGTATCTGTACAAGTTTCACTTTCAGGAGAATATTTAAATGAGTCATGAAAATGTGAATTACAAAGTGTGTGTCACACAATTTACTGTAAAATTAATGTTGAAAAATGTCCTGTTTTGTGATACTTGCTACTAGACTATAAAAATACAGTACAATGTAAAGGAAATTTCTATATTAGTTATTTACAGCTGTTTTTCCATATTATCTGCACTGTTAAAAAAACATCTTTAAAAAACGGTAATATTCTGGCAGCTGGTATGCTAAAATACTAGCGTAAAATAACAGAAATTAACTTCCTCATAAAAATACGTTTTTTTCCAGTAATGACGATACAGTTTGCGCTAATTTTACATGGGATCTTGCCTTTTCAAGTGATTTTAAACATTAAATTAGGAACATTTTAACGTGATCAAACAATGAAATTACCTATAAACAAGGTCAATGAATGTGGCAATACGAATCATAATGCGTAAATGTACAGAAATATACAGTTAACAGTTGGGTTAAATAATAATGGATTGCATGCCCTGGGACAGACTGACAGAGGGGAGGTTGCCATATCACACCATCAGCCCCTCACCAGTATGCGCAGAGTCTTGACCACGGACACAATACCGAGAGTGTCCGAGCCGGGCCTCGAACCGGCAACCTTCTGATCACAGGGCAAACTGCCAACTCGTGAGCCACGATCGCCCTGAATAGCAATGATAATAATATTTATGTGATGTAACACAAGCTTATAGGAATCATGTTATATACTTTTGAATAGCATTACATTTGAATTCAACAGTTTAATCTTTCAAATAACGGACAGATATTTGTGAAATCATGATACATTTGTGAATGTATTTTAACAATCTAAATATGGTGTCTCTTGAGAGGAAGAGACACCACATGTACAGACAGATACATTTAATCGTCATGAAAATTATGTTTTATTACATTACAGGGATTTAACCTTAATTTACATTTGAAATGTGAAATCACAGTCTATTTACGTAACTTTAATGATATTCTAGAAGAACAGAACAAAACTGTAAAATGCACAGTAAAATACTTTTATATTAGGATTTTTTCCTACAGTACAGCCATACCCGCGACCTTGTGGTTGTTAGTTCACATTCATTGGCCGATGCTTAGCGTCATGTTATTATGTGTCCCAACATCCGGTGCAGAGGCCTATTTCTGTTCAGGAATGTTGTGAATACTTTGAGATTTATATTAATTGCAATTCCTACCTCTACATTTATTTTTTAAAATATATACAGTGGGGCAAAAAAGTATTTAGTCAGCCACCGATTGTGCAATTTCCCCCACTTAAAATGATGACAGAGGTCAGTAATTTGCACCAGAGGTACACTTCAACTGTGAGAGACAGAATGTGAAAAAAAAATCCATGAATTCACATGTTAGGATTTGTAAAGAATTTTTTCGTAAATCAGGGTGGAAAATAAGTATTTGGTCACCTCAAACAAGGAAAATCTCTGGCTCTCACAGACCTGTAACGTCTTCTGTAAGAAGCTTTTCTGTCCCCCACTCGTTACCTGTATGAATGGCACCTGTTTGAACTCATCATCTGTATAAAAGACACCTGTCCACAGCCTCAAACAGTCAGACTCCAAACTCCGCCATGGCCAAGACCAAAGAGCTTTCGAAGGACACCAGGAAAAGTATTGTAGACCTGCACCAGACTGGGAAGAGTGAATCTACAATAGGCAAGCAGCTTGGTGTGAAAAAATCAACTGTGGGAGCAATCATCAGAAAATGGAAGACATACAAGACCACTGATAATCTCCCTCGATCTGGGGCTCCACGCAAGATCTCATCCCGTGGGGTCGAAATGATCATGAGAACGGTGAGCAACGATCCCAGAACCACAGAGGGGGACCTGGTGAATGACCCGCAGAGAGCTGGGACCAAAGTAACAAAGGTCACCATCAGTAACACACTACAACGGCAGGGAATCAAATCCCGCAGTGCCAGACGTGTTCCGCTGCTGAAGCCAGTGCATGTCCAGGCCCGTCTGAAGTTTGCCAGAGAGCACATGGATGATACAGCAGAGGATTGGGAGAATGTCATGTGGTCAGATGAAACCAAAGTAGAACTTTTTGGTATAAACTCAACTCGTCGTGTTTGGAGGAAGAAGAATACTGAGTTGCATCTCAAGAACACCATACCTACTGTGAAGCATGGGGGTGGAAACATCATGCTATGGGGCTGTTTTTCTGCCAAGGGGACAGGACGACTGATCCGTGTTAAGGACAGAATGAATGGGGCCATGTATCGTGAGATTTTGAGCCAAAACCTCCTTCCATCAGTGAGAACTTTGAAGATGAAACGAGGCTGGGTCTTCCAACATGACAATGATCCAAAACACACCGCCCGGGCAACAAAGGAGTGGCTCCGTAAGAAGCATTTGAAAGTCCTGGAGTGGCCTAGCCAGTCTCCAGACCTCAACCCCATAGAAAATCTGTGGTGGGAGTTGAAAGTCCGTGTTGCTCGGCGACAGCCCCAAAACATCACTGCTCTCGAGAAGATCTGCATGGAGGAATGGGCCAAAATGGGCCACACCACTGTGTCAGCCTCTCTCTTCACATGGCGCTGTTGCCTCCTGTGAGATTCCTGACACCCCTCCCCCACCCATCACCTTCACTCAATACCAGGTTGAGATGCAAATGAGGACACTTCACTCAGGCAAGTCTGCTGGACCAGAAGGAGTGAGTCCCCTCGTCCTCAAGACCTGTGCCCCCCAGCTCTGTGGAGTCTTTCATAAACTGTTTATGCTGAGTCTGAGTCTGCAGAGGGTCCCAGTGATGTGGAAGACATCATGCCTCGTCCCTGTACCAAAGACGCCACGTCCCAGTGGCCGCCAGGATTACAGGCCCGTGGCACTGACCTCCCACATCATGAAGACCCTGGAAAGGCTCATCCTGGACCAGCTGCAACCCATAGTAAGACCACACCTGGATCCCCTTCAGTTCGCTTATCAGCCTTGTCTCGGAACTGAGGACGCCATCATCTACCTGCTTAATCGTGTCTACACCCATCTGGACCAGCCGGCGAGCACTGTGAGGGTCATGTTTTTTGACTTTTCTAGTGCTTTCAATACCATCAGGCCGACCCTCCTGGGTGATAAGTTAACAACGATGCAGGTGGACGCTTCTCTGGTGTCCTGGATTGTTGATTACCTGACAGGAAGACCACAATATGTACGTCTCCCACAGTGTGTGTCTGACAAGGTGATCAGCAACACAGAGGCACCACAGGGGACAGTCCTCTCCCCCTTCCTCTTCACCCTCTACACCACAGACTTCAGCCACTGCACAGAGACCTGCCATCTTCAGAAGTTTTCTGATGACTCTGCGGTGGTTGGATGCATCAGCAGGGATGATGAGACAGAGTACCGGGCTGTGGTCGACTCCTTTGTCACGTGGTGTGAGCAGAATCATCTGCAGCTCAACGTGGCAAAGACCAAGGAATTGATAGTGGACTTCAGGAAGACCAGGAAACACTTGACCCCTGTTTCAATCCAGGGGGTCGGTGTTGACATTGTGGAGGACTATAAATACCTTGGAGTACACATTGACAATAAACTGGACTGGGCTAAAAACACCACAGCACTTTACAGAAAGGGCCAGAGTCTCTATTTTTTGAGGCGACTGAGGTCCTTCAACATCTGCCAGAAAATGCTGAGGATTTTCTATGAGTCTGTTGTGGCCAGTGCGATCCTCTATGCTGTTGCATGCTGGGGGAGCAGGCTGAGGGTCGCAGATGCCAACAGACTCAATAAACTGATCCGTAAGGCCAGCAATGTTGTGGGGATGGAGCTGGACTCCCTCAAGGTGGTGTCGGAGAGGCGGATGCTGTCCAAGATAAAGACAATGTTGGATAACACCTCCCACCCACTCCATGACATGCTGGTCAGTCACAGGAGCATGTTCAGTGAGAGACTGAGATTACCGAAAAGCACCACTGAACGACACAAGGAATCATTCCTGCCTGTGGCCATCTCCCTGTACAACGCATCCACTTAACACACTGGTTACTGCTACAACTACACCTGTTTCTTTTCCAGCTATTTATTTATGAGTGACTTATGTATGTATGTATGTATGTATATATATGTATATATTGTACTATTCTTAGTTAGCATATTGTCTGTCTTGTCTTAATGTTGGTTTATAATGGAGCACTGTAACAAAAAATAATTTCCCCCAGGGATCAATAAAGTATTCTGATTCTGATTCTGAAATACCAGCTACTGTGTGTGCAAACCTGGTAAAGACCTATAGTAAACGTTTGACCTCTGTTATTGCCAACAAAGGTTATGTTACAAAGTATTGAGTTGTATTTTTGTTATTGACCAAATACTTATTTTCCACCCTGATTTACGAATAAAATTCTTTACAAATCCTACCATGTGGATTCATGGATTTTTTTTTCACATTCTGTCTCTCACAGTTGAAGTGTACCTCTGGTGCAAATTACTGACCTCTGTCATCATCTTAGGTGGGGGAACTTGCACAATCGGTGGCTGACTAAATACTTTTTTGCCCCACTGTAATTAGCACAGCGTGGCCATGCAATGTTTTATATGTTTTTTTTTAGTTTTTATTCCTATTAATTATATTTTCACTTGTTACCTCTGAATTATTGAATCAGACCTAGATGACATGCAATTTTCAGCAAAATTATAATTCAAATACTCCTTTAATTATTGATTATTCTCATTAATTTTCGATCATTTTATATATTTTTCCATAGTATTACATTTGTATTTAACAGATCATTCTCTCACATAACAGACAAATATTTGTGAAATTATGATACATTTCTGAATGTATTTTTACAATCTAAATATGCATATGTACAAAACATATATATTTAAAAAACAAGCAAATTGTGTTTTACTATATTTACAGTGATGTTATGTTATTTTACCTTTGACATGTAAAATCACAGTCCACTTATGGTAATTTAATGATATTCTAGAAAGACAGTACAAAACTGTAATATATACAGTAAGATACTTTGACATTACTATTTTTTTGGAACAGTGTGGAGAGAGAGAGAAAGACATGCAGCAGAGGGCAGCAGGTCAGATTCAAAGCGGGGCCCACTGCTCTCTGGCCATACAGCATATGGTCGCCTGCTCAGATGAGCTAACCCTGCAAACAAGCTGCTTTGGATTGTAAGGTAAAGACCCTACAGTGTTAATCTAGAACAATTGTTCACTCGGATTCATTGATGAATTAAACGTAATTCAACTCTTTGACTGAGGCAAAACATCCACAAGGCAGTGATTCTAACTTAAAGGTACTTTGGATATTGTTGAATGTTCAAATGTTGTTAAATATTATGACATTTTTTATTTGTCAGATATCCTGTTGAAGAAAACACTTTCAAGCCAATTGAAAGTGCACGTATATATTTACATGAGGATAAACTGATTTCAAGGAAAATAAAAATGCTCAAATTTTAAAGATTGTGAGTTATTTTGTTATTCTATTAGTTATTCTTGTATTAACTAAACAGCTATTTTATAACGAGATGGATGCTGTCATTATATTTTATTGTAGTTTTTTGCTTTGAGGAGAATAAAATGATGTTTAACATTAAATGCACCAGCATTGTGTACAATGCACAGATTAATTAAAAAGTTTAAATGTAAGACTTTTTGAGAAAATGGTGAATAAAGTTTTAATTGTACAGAAATGCATGGTTATCATTTAATGGTACAGAAAATATACTGAGAATAAACAGAATTTTCCATTTTAGAGGTGAAGGAAATTTTCGTAAATAGTAAACAGAATATTCTGTAGATCTACAGAATTTTCCGTTTTTACCATTTACAGAAAAGTCTGTGAACTAAAAAAATGAAGAAAATTACTGGACATTTTTTTTCCACAGAATTTATTTTCTTTAAAGTCTGGGAGAGTTTCTTTTTAGGGAGGAGAGATGTCATCAAAACAAATACGTAGTTGGTACTTTGTGAAGATGTCTCCAAATTTGGAGTGCAGTGCCAAAACTTTGGGTCTGTCCTAAAACTTGACAGTATGCTGGTTATTACAAAAGTGAACTGTCTGCATCTTTCTAAAGTAAAGGGAGCAGCCACAAATCTGTTCCATAGGCTGTCAAATTAAATAATTGTAGTGTGTTATATTGCAGTACAGCATAAATGCAGAAGACCCTTAAACCCACTTTGATCAGTTAATAGACCGCATAATCTTTAGAAAGCTTATATAAATCTGTGTTCTTCATGTAGCAAAAACGTTTTGGGGGTTGTTTTTATTATTCCAGCAGTATTATGTTGTGATGCTCAGAGTTCAGCTGGGTGTTTACCAGGCTGTTGTTAAAACCTTAAACTGTATCAACAAGTCATGGCACGAAATGGAAAATGTAGTTACATTTAATATTTGCATTCCTTGTTTTGGTGCAGGTTATTTCCTGTTTTATTTTGATAGTCTCTTGTACTTTGAGTTTAATTTCCTTGTCTCATTATTTCTTATTTGTCCCTGCAATATTTCCATCAATAAATCTCCAACAAGCAATAAAAGCTTCACGTTCTGTCTCTACCTGGATCCAAATCCTGCCTGCCACACAGCGTTACATGGGGGAGTCTGGGTCTGTCTGAGGGATTTTCCACCTTCTCTCTTTCTTTCTTTTACTGCTTGTTCTCAGAGAAAGTTATATTTTCATATTTCTGTGAAAATTGGTGGTGTTGTCATAGTAGAGAATTTCTTTCTACACACTTTGCTGTTTGCACTGTAAAATATCTCTACAGGATGCTCAACTTTCTTACTCACTGCAGCATACATGTCTCTGACAACAAAACAAGCACAGCAGTGGAACAGCAAAATTTTCTTGCATGATAGGAGTGGTTCAGAACAGCAATACATTTGTTCACTCCATTAAGGTTCACATCAGTTTAAGGTCTGTAAGGTGCACAATGAGTTGAACTAATAATTCATCTCACAGTAAATATACCTTCTAAGGTTTTGAAAGTAGAGGTACTTATTTCTTAAAACTATGGGAGGAAGTCAGAGTACCTAGAGAGAACACAGACAGGTGCAAGGAGAACATCCAAACCCCACTCTGAGAGTGGCAGAAAGAGAAGCACTCGAGACAGACTCTCAAGTCCAAAATTGGAACAAGGCAGTGGGTTACTGTATCCTCATACGAACAGGTTGATGTGGGTTAAAATCTGTTGTAGAAATACTAGCATGCCAAAATGGACTGATTCTTACATAGTGTTTCTCCCAGTGTACTCAAAGTGCTCTATACAACATGCCACATTAACTCAGTCACTTTCTTCTAAACTTTGAGGGCTTCCTAACTACTTTCACATTCCGATGGATGTATCGGAGAGCAACGTGAGGTTACTATCTTGCCCAAGGATACTTGATTTGTGATATTTGTGATGATACTGTAATCATTCTTCCTCTCAAGAGACACCATAAACAATTTCCGTAAAAGTGGTAAAAGAAAATCTTTTAGCTGTAAATATTTTTTCCTCAAGATGTAAGCCAACTTGAATGCAACAGTCAACTAAAAGCCTTTTTTTAGCTTTGAAATTAAATTTTTTATTATGTGTCCTAATATGATGTATGATTTATGGATACCAAAGTGAAATATCTGACATACATAAATCAATGAGTTTAATCTTCAAGTATCTGTTTGCTGTCTTTTTACTGCATGTTTCTTTTCTGTCTGTAATACATATAATACAATTAGGAGCTGTTTTGAGTCCACAGATCTCATACTCAAAGGGAAAGAGTTCCAGAGTATGTTGCAAAAGCCCTGTCTTTAGTTTTCATCCTGGCATTATATACAAAAAGTAGGCCCTGATCACAAAGCTTCAGGGACCTGCTGAAGACTGTAGAAAACTGATGTAAGCTGGTGGTTGTCCATGAAGAGTTCCAAAAGTTAGAACCAAAATCATGAAGTAACATGAGTGATTATCCAGACGTTCCAGGAAGTTTTTGCACATGAAAAATGAATTACAGTAATCCTAATGTGATGAAATAAATGCATGAATAACAATTTCCATTTTAGAGTGTCACACAGAAGAATAAACCAGAGATTTGAACAGCAGATTCAAGTTACCCCAAGGCTCCTGAAGGACAATTTAGCAAATGTTGCAAGGGGACCAAGAACTTTCATTATCTCAGGCACAAATCTGTCAGGGGCACAAACAAGGTCTTGCATTTATTTTCTTCATTACATTGAAGAAAGTTGTCATCCATGCAACTTTTAATGGAATCTCAGCACAATTAGGATCTGCAGCTTAGAAACATCTTGAGGCTTAAAACATATATAACTGGATATCATCTGCATAGCCATGAGAGCAAATGTCCTTAACCCTCCTGCCATCCTTTAAAAAACTCACACCCATCACCCTAGGGACCATTCTCAGCCACGCCATAAAAAGACCATATATCCATATCTTATTCCACTTTAAATTAGCCAACCTTGTAAAACTACTTCTCCCTGAAATATTCATGTAAAGTTTTAATTATATTTTCGTTGTTTTAACCCTTCAAATCCCAGTGTTATTACATGAGCGCCCTGTGTTATAAGCCCCAAAAACCAAAAAACGAAACTAAATATTTCCACAAAAAACCAGTTGAAGTAATATGTGATTGTCATTATAAGTAGGCCTTTAGATGGACCAAAGATTGGCACCAACATACATTTTGACCTGCCATTATTTTTTTGCATTTTTTTTGCAATTTAAAAATTAAAACTTCAAGGCCCTGAGTCTTCATTGACATCCAAGAAAAGAAGAAAAAATAAAATCATATGATGATAATTTGGGGTTGAAAAATAGCATTTATAATGGAAGTCAATGGGCAGAAAATGGTCCCCAGGGTGATGGGTGTGGGGATTTCTGCTGCTCAGCCATTTTAGGCTGATTTAAGGAATTCACACTGGAATATTAACATTGACAGGTAAAAACTATCCTGTGGCAAGTTTGGTTATATTCCACTGAACACAGTGGAAATGGCAGCCATTTAACACATAGCAGTGGCACAAAAAGGTCCCAAGAAGGCAGGAAGGTTAACGGTGCTTAAAACGTGTTTAAGAGGGAGCACATGTGATATAAACAATAAGGGGCCCAAAGCATTAGTTTGTGGCAAACCATAGCTGAGAGAAGAGTAAGAGGAACTGTACTTGGAGGCAGTCAAAGAAAAGCACCATTCAGACAGATATGATGCAAACCATTCCAAAGCAGATCCAGTTACACCTAATTTTTAATCCTATAAAGCAAAATGACGTGGCCGGCAGTATCAAAAACATCCAACATATGCAAAATAGAACATTCTCCTGCATCATTTTGCATTAAAATGTCACTCGCCACCCCAAGAAGAGCAGTTTCTGTAGAATGAGCTCTACAACAGCCAATGTTTTTTAAGTGGAGTGGATGACAGCATTCTTTAAAAAAAACAGGGGTTGACCAGAGAGTAGTGAGGTGTTGATTATAGTGAACACAAAGGGAACAATAGACTAAAAGACATTTTTGAACAAAGTTGCAGGTAAAATGTCTCGAGAACAGGAGGATGCTTTTATTGTGAAAGCTAATTTTATCAGTTCTGGAAAAGAAACTGTGAAAATCTTTCTAATTCTCTTAGAAAGATTTTCACGCCAAGCTGAAGCAGGGACAGACAGTTAAAATGCTAATGGAAAAATATTACTCCTTATGTTTTTGATGCTTTTCAGCTAAAAAAGAAAGAAAAAAATTACAATATTTATTTAAAGAAATTGGGACAGCAGGTGGAGCAGGAGTAACAACATCACTAAGTGTCAAATAACACCTTAGGATTACCTGTGCTGTAACTGCCCTGACATGACTTACCAAATTGTTGAAAAAGATTTCAAGATCCTTTAAATGAAGGAGATGAACACGTAAACTAGTTTTCCTCCACAAGTGCTCAGCTTTTCGACAAGAATATTTTAAGCTGCAAATATTGTCATTTAGTCAAGGTGAGTACTTGGAAACAGGAGCTAATCATGTTTTAGCAAGAAAGATTTAATCTAAAATAGAAAGACAATGAAAAAAAGAGTTGAAAGACCAACATTGTTTTAAGGGAATAAGAATACATTAAAAGCATCAGATAATTTGTCTGCAGGAGTGAATTTAAAATGTGTGTGCTAAACAAATGGCAAACAGAAGAAAGAATACAATTATGATCAGAATTAAAAATGTCCTCAGAACAAAGAAAATCAATATTTAAACCCAAAGCACTACTTCCCACTCCATTTCAAACTTTTTGAATGTAAGTGATATTTAGGTGTACTTTGCTTTACTTTTTTTTGTGTGGGGTGAGAAACATGCTGGATAAAATGTAAAAAATGTATGATGCTGATAGTGATTCTGGCAAGAGGTCAGAGCCATCATCTATTTAAATGTTCAAATACTCAACTACAAGCAGTCTGGACAGGTTTATAGTCGAGGATAAGAAGTCACTGAACTCCTTTAACAATAAGCTAAGAGTTCTTTTTCCCAACGTTAAACAGCTGTCAAACAGAGAAAAATGTTAGACCTTTGCTGACCCGCTAACTTCAATTCAATTTCAATTCAATTTTATTTATATAGCGCCAAATAACAACAAAAGTCGCCTCAAGGCGCTTTGTATTGTACAGTAGATACAGAGAGAAGCCCAATAATCATATGACCCCCTATGAGCAAGCACTTTGGCTTAATAACAGATATGATTCAATGCAGAGAGGTCTATTAACACCTCTGGTTCCAGTGGCTCAGGAGTAAAAAGCTTTCTTTGTGTACTGGTGCGCACTTACATTGGAACATGAAGGGGCCATCCTCAAAGTGTTCCCACAAAGTTGGGAGCATGTAAGTGTCCAAAATGTGTTGATATATTGAAGCATATCAACACCAAAATCCCCCTTCCACCAAATTTTACACTTTGCACAATGCAGTCAGACTGTACTGTTCTTCTGGTAACTACCAAACCCAGACTGCCAGACACTGCAATAGTATAGGAATAGCAAAGCATGATTACTGACTCCAGAGAACGCATCTCTGCTGCTCTGGAATCCAGTTGACACTTGCTTTACTCCACTGCATCCAAGACTTTGCATTCTGCTTGGTGATTTTACATAGTCTACCACTTTGTAGCCGAGTTGCTGCATTCCCGTTGTTTTAATACCACTAACAGGTGGCTGTGGTTCACTGGTTTAGCTCAGTCAGTTGAACAGGTTACGATATGCCGCATGGCTGAAAGCAGCCGGCCTGGGTTCAATTCCAACCTGTGGTCCTGTTCCGTATGGCTTAACCTCCCCTCTCCTGTCAATCTTTGCTGTAGCTATCCTATAAGGCCAGTTAACAGGCCAAAAAATATAGTTTACAAAAAAAAGTTGACTGTGGAACATTTGGTATTGAGGACATTTCACAACTAGACTTTTTGTACAGGTGGCATCCTTTGATAGTACAAATCTGGAATTTACTGAGCTTTACTGAGAGCGATCCATTCTTTCATAAATTTATATAGAAGCAGTCTGCATGCCTAGGTGCTTGATTTTATAGATCTGTGATCACAGAAGTATTTGTAACACCTGAATTCAATGATTTGGTATGTTGAGTACCTTTGGCAATGTATTGTCTTGCTATTTATCCCAACAAAGGAAAGACACATTTCCACTCACATCATTCCTAACAACTGCAAAGCGGATTTTGTTTGACCAAAAAAATTAAATATATATATATATATATATATATATATATATATATTAATGTAAAGTTGATCATTTTCACCTGGGAGTCTAAGAAGATTTGACAAGCAGTGTTGGGCAAGTTACTTTGAAAAAGTAATTAATTATAGTTACTAGTTACTTCTTCAAAAAAGTAACTGAGTTAGTAACTGAGTTACCAGATTCTAAAAGTAATTAATTGCTTAAAAAAAATGTTTAAGCCTCTGGGGTCCAGGGTATAATTGGCCATTTTAACCACTTTTGATTTTACCTCTACATTTCACCTTTAAAAACTATTTACTTTGCCTTGTTTGGTATCATTCTTTTCAGCACAACCTTGTCTGAATTTATAGTTAAGATTTTATTTTGATATACTCTATTAACAATTGATCTAAAATCAGACAAAAAACATAAAATCCGAGTAGAAAAAGTTATATTTTTACTGTAACAACCACAAACATGTTCATTGAATCAAATTTCTTAACCTTAAATGCAAATAAAAATTGTCAATTTTAAAATCATATGCACAAGTTTTGCAAACAACAAGTTATTTGCAGCCATTTACCTTTTACTCTTTTTTTATAACCATTTCATACGATTTACATAACAGTCAGCTGTTCTGCATTCAATAAGATGCCACACAAATTTTTTGTGCCACTGTTATGACCCAGGGTCATTATTTGCGGTACGGTGTTGTTATTGTTCGTATTTGTATTCAGTGACGCTTGTTTCCTTTTTTTTTTTTTTTTTGTAGTCTGTGTCATTTATTTGGAAAAGTTTTCTTTACTGGGAGTCCACTGTTTAAAAAACAAAACAAAAAAAAAAACACACAATGTATTCGAGTTACAGAAGATTTTTTTTTTCCCATCTTTTCGAAATGACATTAGTGATGAAGAAAATTAGTAGCATAGCTCACAAGCTGGCAAGCACATCCACCAGGAGATTGGAGAAGCAGTTTCACCATGGTTGGCGTCACTAATTGGCACAAGTTTATTAGATTTATTGTGGAGGGTAAACTGATGATTATCATACAAACATATATATATTTCCAGAAAATCTTTTTTTTTCTTTTTTTTTTTTTTTTCTTTTTTTTTTGCCTGTCCCGTTTGGCTCTTTTGCCATCAGAATTGTTGTCTAAAGGCGAAGAAAGATGCCCAACGGATTTACTTTACCAAATTGACCATCGCAGCCTTGCCGTAATGGTCCATTTGATTCACCTTTTATTGTTTATTTTATTTTCATTTACTGAATACGGGACAGACTTGACTTAGGGAAAGAAGGGGAGAAAGAAAGAGGGAAAGAGAAACAGCTGAGAAGAGGGACGGGGAGAAGGGCAAAAGACAAAAACCAACAGAATGAGCAGAAGAAAAAAAGAAGAAGAAAAAAAATGCATATATCAATCACCTGGATCACCTGCTGAGAAAGAAAAAAGAAAACAAGCAGAAGAGAACAAGAGTAATAGAATAAACAACATCACAATGATATATGGGAATATGACAGTAAATACTAAATATTAAACATTATTGTGCAGCACATAAGATCAACAGAACACAGTGTGTTTTGAGGTAGAAGCCAAAAAGGGTGTAGTTTGTGGGTGTGATCACCCGTGTGTACACCTGTGAGCATGAACGCGCTTGTTTCCAGGTGGAGGCCGCCCATTGGTGGAGGAAGGAAAGAGGCCAGCTACAAAAGGGGTTGGACTGGGCCGGCGAAGAGACTTCCTGGTTTTCCCGTGAGCTGTGTGTCTGGGGGACCGTCGTGGTGTGTGACTGCACGGGGCTGCAATATAAATGTTGAAAAAGGGTGTACCTGAGCTTGGTAGCTGTAGGGGTGGGAAGCCGTTTTCTTTCATTCCCCTCTTTTCTCCTGTTTCGGGTAGGGAGACAGGTTAGAGAATTGTAATTTGTTTTGGAATCGTGGGAGGTAAGTTAGCTTTGTTTTTCTTTCTAGTGTGTTTTGTTTGTTGTTTTGGCATTGCCCACCCTGAAGCTCACTACCTGTTCAGTAAATAAATTAACTAATTCTCGTCAATCTGCCGCGGTGTGATTTATTTTGTCGTTACTATGTGTAGGGTTTATCTTTTTGTTGTGTTGCACCCCGGCCTCGGGCCAGTGTGTAACAGCCACTCCAAAAAAAATAATTTCTGTCCACTATGAAGGAGAACATCACAGCCTGATACCTGCAGGTCTGACAGCAGCAGGTGTATCACTCATCCTGTTTTTTACCTGGAGACAGCAGTCACCTCATTGTTCTGACACACAACACAAAACTATCCACAACACTACACATTAACTACACACTCCAAACATGCTAAACAAAACAAATCTCTCACATCTCAAAACTCACCCTCTCTCTCTTTTCCTTCTGTCTTTCTCTCTCTCTCTCTCTCTTGTCGTCATTCCTAAAACTTCCCCCTCTTCCCTAAACAACCAAATGTTATGTCGCGATATCATTTTTTGATTGGTCGACATGGTGCATTTTTCCACCAACATGAACGGGATGATTTTTGTTTAGTTGGTCATAAGCAGAGCGTGCCTGCTAGCGCTGTCCTTAAACAGCAAACGTGATGAAAATATTGAGGAAAAAACGCTGCGTATATATTATTTATCACGACTATGGTTTTACGTGGCCTATCAACACAATTTAAAAACTGATATATATTACCTTGTTGCTTTGTCATCTTGAAGTGGTCATGTGATTGGCTTACCACGACTACTTTATTCTTCCTCATGCAATTTGTCTTCTGCACCATCAGGCGCTCTGCCGTATAATCAGTGTTGGGAAGGTTACTTTTAAAATGTATTCCACTACAGATTACAAAAAACATGCCCCAAAATGTATAACGTATTCCGTTGCGTTACTCAATGAGAGTATTCTGTATTCACAGTATTCTGAATACTTTAGATTACTTAATATATTATCATGCTTTTTACAACTATATAAATGTACTATTGCTGTGTGATTTATTACGATTACGAAGATCCGCGGCTCCGAACCGTAGTAAAGGGACCTCTGGCTAATACGTCGGGTTCCGTGTAGGCTCGTAGCCAAAAACTAGCTTTACCTTGTTGTCTGGGTCAACTTTGCTAGCGATAGACAGAGAGAGGCGTTGAAAGGCTGCTCCAGTCTTAATAGCTTACTTACAGCTGGGCTCTTCAGGCACTCTTTTTGGCTGCAGTGGTTATTATTATATTTACATGCTTCCAGCTCCCGTTTCTGCTCAATGACAACTTTACTTTTCCACTCTCCTTTTTCTCCCTCCTCGCGCTCACAGACACATAACGGGTATGGCAGTCCATTCTCCCTGCAGCACGGACTACACTGCCCATGAGGCTACATTCTTTAGGGCTATGCCTGCAGCATTCTGTCTATTAGCTTAGCACAACAACAACAACAAAAAGGCGCTCTCTCACCCAGGAAACACAGTCGCAGAGAGGGCGCGCGTCACTATGAGGTGCCGTAAAGGACATTATTACTGAAACGCTCTCACACACACAACTGAAACGCTCTCACACACACTACTGAAATTTTAGCTCTCACACACACTACTGAAACGCTCTCACACACACTACTGAAACGCTCTCACACACACTACTGAAATTTTAGCTCTCACACACACTACTGAAATTTTAGCTCTCACACACACTACTGAAATTTTAGCTCTCACACACACTACTGAAACGCTCTCACACACACTACTGAAACGCTCTCACACACACTACTGAAATTTTAGCTCTCACACACACTACTGAAACGCTCTCACACACACAACTGAAACGCTCTCACACACACTACTGAAACGCTCTCACACACACAACTGAAACGCTCTCACACACACTACTGAAACGCTCTCACACACACTACTGAAAAACCAAGTCATTTCAGTTGAACAGGAAGGCATTTCAGTTGAACAGGAAGGCATTTCAGTTAAACAGGAAGGCATTTCAGTTAAACAGGAAGGTATTTCAGTTGAACAGGAAGGCGTTTCAGTTAAACAGGAAGGCGTTTCAGTTGAACAGGAAGGCATTTCAGTTAAACAGGAAGGCATTTCAGTTGAACAGGAAGGCATTTCAGTTAAACAGGAAATTAATTCTTAACAAGGAAACTGAAGGAAAAAGTGTTAGATTTCAAACAAACCACTACACAGATGTCTACTCAGCAACCTGTTAGTTAGGGGTGGGTTTTTATAATCGATTTATTGATTAAAATCGATTCTGGCTTGGATAATGTGAAATCGATTCATTAAAATCCTGAATCGATTTTTTAATATAAATTTATTTTGCCCGAAATGCCAGAATCTCTGGTGAAACCTCACAAAATTTCAACAACCACCAAACAGCTAAGACAGTAAATGAGAGCAGGTACACGGCTTCTGCACAAAGACGTAAACACACAGCGCGGACCCGCGGATCAGAATCAGTGAGATGTCGCCTTTCTCACCCGACAGCACGGACACGGTCGGGGCTGAAAGCCGACAGCTCGCTGACTCTGATCTGTCGGCAGGTCCGCGCTTTGTTTTCACGCCGTTTTTGCGCCGATTCTAAAGCTGTTAGTTTTATCTCTCACCAAACAATATTGACTGAACCAGCAGCAAAAGAAGATCCAAACTGCACTTCACATAAACATCGTCATGAATTCCCTCACTGTTTTGCTTCCACCACGATAAAATCGCACGTCATGCACAGCCCTCTCTCTCTCTTTCTCTCTCTCTGTACTTCAAGAACAGTTTCCCGTCTAAAAATCTGTTTTCTGCATTATTTGCTTGCTTGTTAGGCACAAGTCTACTGTTGTTCACAGTGCAGTCGGCCGCTGTTTTTTTTTTTTTTTTTCATTTTACATACTTCCGAAAAGAAAACCTAATTTCTGCCGTTCAATACTGAACAAATTTAAACTTTTTAAAATTATGCAAAATGCAAAACGTTAGCCGTGTCTCTAATAAAACCGCTGTAACGTCAGAGGTAACGTTCATATGTTGATTAATGGTTTTCGTTTTTGATGTACTGCAGAATATTTTTTATAAAATCCCAGGCCAGGAAAACCACCTTCATGTTTTTATGTGTTTTATCTTCAGCTACTTTGACACAAAGGCATCTGCTGTGATGCTCACACCTTTGATAAAGTCTTGCGTGTGTCAGCTTCCTTTTTTTAAATACAAAAATATGTAAATGTACTGATCTGAATTATAATATTTCTGACTGTCAAAATTCCCCATAATCAAATCGAATTGAATTGAATCGAATCGTGGAACAAATCGATTCTGGACCTTAGTCAGACAGCTGCATTACTTAACAATATATTAGCCTCAGCATAAGTCAAAATTTAGAATAGCGGGAGACGTGCATTATCCTGGTTATTTTTTTGGCATATGTGCTTTTTGTCTTTTTTAGCAAAGAAAAATATCTTAAAATCATCAATAAAACCAGGGAGAGAAGGCTTAGCATTCCTCCATTTAGCACAATGGATATGATATTTACTCAAAAGTATGATGATGTTAATAATGTCTGAGACATCCAATGCTAGATGATCCATATAAAAAAAAATTATGATGTAATTCAAACAGTGGCACATCATTAATATTTAGGGAAATCCAATTTTTTAAGTTGCACCAAATACATTGTGTGATAGGGCATAGAAAAAAAAAAGATGTTCTAGGGTTTCATTTTCATCAGTACAAAAAGAACACTGACCCACCTCAAAGCCAAATCTCTTTTTCTTTAGAAATTCTGCCACAGTATTAGTTTTGTTTAAAGTGTGTTTCTTTAACTTTAGGTAGAATAGGCTATTTCATAAATTTTTAGTATGCTTTATCCAGTGTATATGAAATAACTAAATTAGAACCATGCCATGTAACCATTCTGTTGTAAAATGGTAAATGGTAAATGGCCTGCATTTGTATAGCACTTTTCTAGTCCATAGGACCCCAAAGCGCTTTACACTACATTGAGTCATCCACCCATTCACACACACATTCACACACTGGCGATAGCAAGCTACATTGTAGCCACAGCTGCCCTGGGGCGCACTGACAGAGGTAACTATGAAACATTTTGTCTTTGAAGAAACTACTAACAAATTTCTTATTGCATTTTTATCAAACAGCTGACATTGCCCTAGCAATAAATTTGGGAGCACTGATGAGAAATTATTGTATATCATAAAATTTTTAATCAAATGAAGCAGAGGCAGTGGGACCAGTTCACAAAATTTGTTATATTCTCTTTGAGAACAGTTTAGACAATATTTTTCTGAAAAGTCTGTGTAACTTAGAATGACACCGTTATCATCCAACAAATCTGTTATGAATATAATATTTTTGTTCAAACCAGTCACTCTTGAAAATTGATTTTTGATTAAGTGTTATTACCCTATTATTCCATAAGGTTGAATTATGGGGAGAAGTTGTGGGTAAATCTCATTTTCCCAAAAATGCAACGTCTGTTTTGGAAAGTTTGATATCTTTATGGGGATTTTATTTGCCGCAAAATCACATTTCAAAATAAAGTCTAATCCTGAATACTATTTTATTAAACAAGAATCATGGGATGTGGAGCTAAGTAGAGTCTGGCTGTGACAGACAAGATTTTAACCATTTAATTCTAAGGGTGCCAACCATAAATTCCAATTCTGGAGTTTTGATACCACCTTTATTGTATCCCTTCACAAGCTGAGATCTTTCTATGTAATGGGTTTTATTCCTCCACAAAAATTCGAACACATTTCTATTTATGGTTTTCATGGTATTTATCGTTTTTTTATTTTTATATCGTTTACGTTGCGCAAAAAAGGTTGGGGACTGCTGTACTAGCAGGTTGCTGAGTAGAAATCCTTGTAGTGTTTTGAAATATACCACTTTTTCCATCAGTTTCCTTGTCAGGAAACAACTTCCTGTTCAGCGGAAATGCCTCTGGTTTCAGTGGTGTGTGTGAGAGCGTTTCAGTAGTGTGTGTGAGAGCTAAAATTTCAGTAGTGTGCGTGAGAGCGTTTCAGTAGTGTGTGTGAGAGCGTTTCAGTAGTATGTGTGAGAGCGTTTCAGTAGTGTGTGTGAGAGCTAAAACTTCAGTAGTGTGTGTGAGAGCGTTTCAGTAGTGTGTGTGAGAGCGTTTCAGTAGTGTGTGTGAGAGCTAAAACTTCAGTAGTGTGTGTGAGAGCGTTTCAGTAGTGTGTGTGAGAGCGTTTCAGTAGTGTGTGTGAGAGCTAAAATTTCAGTAGTGTGTGTGAGAGCGTTTCAGTAGTGTGTGTGAGAGCGTTTCAGTAGTGTGTGTGAGAGCGTTTCAGTAATAATGTCCCTTACGGCACCTCATACGTCACTGCCGCCTGGAACAACAGAACATAGCTGTCAAACAAAACCCAAACAGCCCTGACCCGTGACAATATGAAACAGGAAAATACCGCTGTGTAATCCATTTATTTCAACAAAGTAACTGTATTCTAAATACCACCTTTTTAAACGGTAACTGTAATAGAATAGAATAGAATAGAATTCTACTTTATTGTCATTGCACATGTTACAGGTACAGGGCAACAAAATGCAGTTTGCATCCCTAGAAGTGTAATGGAATACAGTTACTCATATTTTGTATTTTAAATACCTAACGGCGGTACATGTATTACATGTATTCCGTTACTCCCCAACACTGCATATAATGAACTGCTCCACAAAAATGTCAAAGGTAAAACGTTCTTCCTTGCCAGTAAAAATTCATTTATAAAGCAATTCTCAAGAAGGTCTTACAAAGACCAATCAACACTGCCATGTTTTCCCAACCTCATATTTCTCAGTAATGCATTATTGTTGCGGTTGCTGAATCACCTGAGAAGATAAAATAATCAGTTGAGCTGTGATTGTTGTTTCAGTCTATAGCATCTGCATTTGACATGTATGAGTGCAACTGTATTCATACCCCCCCTGTTGATTAGTTCAATGGCCCTTGGAGGACTTGCAAGGTTATCATAGATTTCATTACTGTTTGTAATTTGCTGGACCAGGGAGGAGTTTTCCATCAGCCCCTGCTCTGTCTTCTTGACACTAGTGTTGTTCGTCTACAGCTGTGGTATTTTTGGAAGCTCCAGTGTATCATTGTCAACCGTGACAGTCTGAAGAGCAGATAGACGTCAGTTGTTCAGGTGAGAGCTCAGATAAAGAGCTCAGCCATGCGTGAACCGTCTCCTGTCTGCTTTATTTCTTCTATCTCTCTCTGTCCTTTTCTAATTCTTATTGCTCTCTCTTGTTCCTCTTCTGTATGCCTGTTGATTGTTTTCCACTATAAGTAGGTATCCTTTGTGCACTTTTGCTATGGCTCATAGTATTTAAGTTACCTTTGGATAACTCCTGAATGCAATAGACTTTAGGTTTAGCTCCACAGTCAGACTCACCCTGGGATTAAGTGAACTTAAAGTGAATTAGATTGTTTGGGTATCCTTGTCATGACAAATTTAGAACCTCTAAATTTGGTCACAAACTATATTTAATGTTTTTCCTACTGTGTGTGATCCAAGTTGATTATTAATGGAGACTCAGGATAAAGGCATTAAAAGGCACAGTAGAAGGCTGCTTTGTTTTCACTCTTTTAAATTTTACTTTCCCACAGCAAGTGTGCATAATAAAAGGCAAATTAGTCCATTTCATTCAAGTCTCAGTCAATTTTAGAGGGACTAAAACTTATCAAATTGAAGAAATTTGTGTATCTACTTAGTCACATTCATACAAGGACTTGTTTTTATGCCTAAGTGCTTTTGTATCTAACATTTACATTCTTGCAGAGCAACTTGGGGTTCAGCATCTTACTCAAGGTTTGTCATGTACTCTGGAGCAGCCAGGGTGCAAACCATCAGCTTCCCAATTAGAAGACAACCTGCTCTACTTTCTGATCCACAGCCACCCAATAACAGTGCAAACAAATAAACTAACCGCATCGTCACCAAAGTAAAAGTCTGAAAAATCAGATGTTCCACAGGTACTCAGCTATAGGCTTTATTAAATTGTAACCTCAAATGCCAGTCTCAGTGTCATCAGTGAAGAGGTAACTTGTGGTCTGGTACAGAACTGTAGACATGTGGCAAGGAAGATTGAAGTGCTCTACATCAAGGTGTCCTGTCCTATCAGAACATTTGTGAAATGTCAAATAAATCAAAAAATTTAAAGAAAATCTGGAAATGCTTGATAAGTCTAAAGCACAATAGCATGGTAGAGTGTCTTCTAAAAGGTTTTGTAACTTTCACTGGTTTAGTCTGCAACATGAAAACCTTGTTCCAACTCCATTGCAATACAATGGATTTTATTATTTAATTCTGAGGCATGTGAGACTGAAAACATCTCTGCAGTCTGACCTGATTGTTAATGCATATTACATAAAAAGAGAAATTGGATCTGTAGCTTCATTTTCTGTACAGTTGGGTCCATTTTGAAGGTCCGCTTCTTGTTTACAGTGGGAAATAATCATTGCATCAGTTTGTTAGCTTAGTTAAGCCAAATAAAATTAAACATATGTTTGACAGACCCACCATTGATGAAAAAGATCATTTTACTCTGTGTGCACTTGTATGAACACAGCTGGTGAAATTGTTTTCCATTACAGAGCAACGTTTCACCAGAGAGATTCTGAGAACACAGGGAGAAAACACCAAGCCATGATCACTGCATCTATTTGGCAATATACTTCAATTCAGTGCATCGCTAAGAGTGTTCTGAGGGCCCCAGCATTTCTTGAAGGGTTCCATGGGAGGATAATAAGGTGCGTTGTCTTCCCAGCTGTGCTGTTTTCCACTAAATCGTATCTAGTGGCACAATTCTTTGCAGATGGGGGGTGTCTTGTTTCTTTGGCTAATGCATATTGTTAGGAAGACTTATCCAAGATCATGGATAATATCCTCTTGTCTTTTACTTCTTGCCATGCCCCATTTCACCCTGGCAGAAACCACGGTATCCTCAAGCTTATTGCTATCCTTTTTCTAAACTGCCTCTCTCAGCAGGGTTATGGGAGATTTGGGCATATTCCTCATTTCTTTCTAAGTAAAACACAGAGGTGCCATCACCCACTGTGAGCTGCAGAAATGCATTTCTATCACTCATTAATTCTGTGTGACTTGATGTTGTGAATCTGAATCTCAGAATACAATTACGACAAGATTGCTGTTTCGTGCATGCAAATGTTTTTGATACTATGTGACATACAGCAATATGACTGTGTCCTCCTTATGCCACCATAGCAGCTCTAACACATGATGTTTCCACAGTTAGAGGTTGATGATGTCACAGGGATGATCTGATATCGTTGTGTTGGTGTTGTTCCCAGATCATCATGAAAATGTTGTTCCAGGTTCAACATTGCAAGTGACCAATCACATTGTGACGTTATTCTTTAGGTCGCCAAGCCATTCGTGTATTTATGAAATTCCAATGTTGCAAGGACATTTTCAGTTCTGCTTACCGTTTATTAAAGGGTTACAGTTAGGGTTAGGGTCAGGGTCCGTCAGGGTCAGAGGCGGTTTCTCGCAGCTTGAGTACAGTTTTTTAAAAGTATGTACAAATGTACTGTAAATGTTCTTTTCCTAGAATTTGAAGATTCAATCAGATTAATTTCATCCTTCAGGGTCCACCGTATTCCAACAATCATTGTGTGCTTCTGGCTGTCAGATATTTTTCCACCTAAAATCGCAGGTTATGAGTTCCGCTTGGCTTTCTTAGCTTAATGCCACTTTTAAAGTTTGGTGAAAACTGTCACGGTAAGTGGAATTAGAGGACCCAGATGTGGAGCTCTTAATGAAGAGACAGTGCATTTATTTACAGTGCAAAACTGTTCAGAATACAATTCAATGTGCAAAAGTCCAATAGTGATCTTCTCCCAGTTCTCCAACAGTGCTTGGTAGTGGGACTCTGTGCTTTCAGAAATAATTCTGTGCTTGTGATCCTCCTCCCCAACTCCATGAACTAGCTTTCAGCATCACTGACAAGGTGATGTCTAATTTCTAATTTTAGAGATATTGCAGGAATGACTCCAAGCAGTGCTAGATGTTTTCTTATTGTAAAAGACATTCTAGTCAAAAATTCTCAGTATTACAGTATTCACAGTATTACTGGAGGCCAAGCTAACGTCATCTGAATCTAACTGAGGTGGTGTCGTAAATAAGTTGTGTACACTGGAGAGTGAAACAAGAAATTTGTCCTTCTCAATTTATCGAAAAAGTGACTTACATTGATACAAATCGTACATCCTAACAGCAGAGTAGCATTGTGTTCCACTTTCAAACAGATAATATGGAGTTATTTTGTCATTATAGTCAGACATTCAACATTACCTAAATGTCTACAGAGCTCAGAAAACCGAGTAACTTTGTCTACAGGCTGAATATGACATACTACACTTCTAAATACACAGCCAGACACATTCTCTTTTGCCAGCCTTTCTGCACCATGCTGAAAATCCTAGATCACCTATTCTCTCATTTATTTATTTTTCCTTCCCTCACAGAACATACTCATTACAGAAGACTCCAGGAGAAGACTTGATGATTGTAAGAGGATATTGAAAGGAGATGAAAACAGTTAAGCTAGAATCTACAACTATGCAAAGTTGGGGTGTTTCCCTGCTAAAGAAGACCAAGCAACATGCTTGAAAGCTTCAAATAGCAGTCCGTTCATCAGGCATTTCATCAAGTCATCCATCCACTCTGACATCCTCTTTGTACTTGGTTAATGGCTACAATGCTACATAAACAGACATCCACCTTTGCCCATATTTGTTTTGGCCATGTCAAAGTCGTGTCTGCTAAAACTGGATCCCCATGCCCAACTTTTGTGGAGCCATTCATCCACCTTGACGTCTTCCTTAAACTGAAGTTGTCAATTACAGGGTTCCACCTTTATCGATACCACTGTCTTTGTGTTATGACATGATTTATTGTTGGACTTCTTAGATTTTGTTTTGCTGAAATGTTTTAATTGCTTTATTTTCCATGCATCTCATGCTTGATTGCATGAGTATACAGTACTCTTTGCTCGTCTCTTTCAATTTACTTTTCTCATTTTCTCATACTCATCACTATTCTTATATCTCATTTCATTATGTGGCTTTCTGTTTTTCCTTTTTCTGTTTTCCTGCCCACATCATTGCTCTGATTTAGTTCACTTCTGTGTGAAGATTCTTCTTTTCTGTTTGTATTTACTCAGTGTTTTCTCCCTTGAGCTTTGTAAGGTCATCTTATTCTTTCCTTGTGTCTGCTTGTATTTTCTTGTACCTGCTTTTAGTTTGGTCCCGCAACCCTTGGATTTTGATGCCAAACAGTGCAGCACTGTAATTACTGCTGTTAATGTACTAGACTGATGTTTGCATTCATGAGCTCAGTACATTTTTTAAGAACATTGATATAAAAAAAATGGCCAATTATACCCTGGACTCCAGAGGTATAAAAATGTTTTAAAATAGTTATTTTTCCTAGTAATTAGTTACTTTGATAATATTGTAACTCAATTACTTTTTGAAGAAGTAACTAGTAACTATAACTAATTACTTTTTCAAAGTAATTTGCCCAACATTGGTCAGTGATGACCCAGTACTATCAAAAAATGTAATTAACACGCATGGAATGCATTACATGAAATGGCATGACATTAAGTATTTAAAGTTATCATAGACAAATTTAAGATAAATAAGATAGCCTTTATTAGTTCCCAAGTTGGGGAATTCAGAAAAATAGAGCCCTGGCTACAAAATGCCCTCATCTATCATCATGATTCCAAACCTACAGCTGGGTATTTAAGAGGGTCACATAATAGGACACATTCTAGCTTATTACTGGATCCACTGGAGTGCAAGCACAATTGGGCTTACAGTAAACACGTTGGCAATTGATGGAGATGTGCTTCATGAATTCGAAGAGGAACAACAGCATCTCAGATGGATCATCCCTCTCAACACAAATGCAATTTTCTCTCTAATGCTCCAGCAAAGCAGGACATATGCAACCATTTCTAGTTGCTAGAGAGAATTTGGGTAGGTGCCTGGGAAGGGCTTGCCACCCCCAAAAGTCTGTGTGTCAGAGTGGCACTGGGAAGAGAGTTGAGAGCCAAAGAATGGAAAAGGACTTCAAAGTTGAATCAACAGGAATGGGCTAATTGAAACAGTGAATGAGTCACTTTTCACACAGGAAATACTACCCTGGCTTGCAAAGATGTAATTTTCATCTCCTGAAGACAGTCGACAAAAAGATGTGAAGGAAAGATGGAAAGGAAAAAGAAAGATGGGCACAGGGAAAGAAGGACAGACGCGAGTGACTGGAAGAAAAATAGAGAAGTTAGAAAGAAAAGGGACTCTACAGAGAGAGACGGCAGAGACAGAAGGTGCAATAAAATACATAAAAAATCTCCCAGAAGTAATTTAAATGTTTATCACCTTAATTAAAATTGTTTTTAAATTAACTGGATGAAGGTTTAACTCTGACTAAATTATTATATTTTACATAATTATAGTGGCCACCCAGCTAGAGAGTGCGTATGCATACATGGCAGATTTCATATGTTTGTGAGTTTATATTTGAGAATGGGTGTGTGACCTACTATATATTACCTGTTGCAATGTAATGAGGATGCCAGTCATTGATTTCCTGAGCCACTGAATGTCATCCACTCACAACATTTGTCAAAGGCTAACAAGCAGGACAAAGGCTGCACAGTGAACACAATCATTTAAATTCAGGAAATGGTCATATTACATTTAATCACCTTTTTGTCTTCTTTGCCACCAAGGGTTTCATATTTTCTGCATTTACATTTTTCCTTGTGCTGGAAACCTACTCAACACCACAGTTTCCTGACACTGGGACCAACTTAATTATTAATTTAACATGAATTCCAAAGTGCACAGGTTTGAATTGGGACATTAAAGCCCAAAGGGTATATGGGTAAGACCGAAACTGGGATCTGAGAATTTCAATCCCATTTTAAAAAACTGACTGCAAAGCATGCTGGACTTAAACCCCAATTTCTCAGGAAATTTCTCATTGAAAAAATTTAAGTACCACGAGTCAGTATATTTTTAGATTAAATGAAGCTGTCCGATATTCAAATGAAAAGGATAAAGCACTACCCTAGAACTGCAGTGTTAGAACACTGTAGGCCTCCATACCATCCCAGTTTGATAGAAAAACTTGAAATAGCCATGAAAATCAAACTTCTTTGTATCAACTGCCCCTGTACTAGTTAGCATAGCTTTGTGCATTCCAAATAGAGGAAGGTTTCATAGATATTTTTGCTAGTTTAAGCATGATGAAAAGAAATGACAGTAGTGCTGATTGAAAAAGATTTGGAATTTGTTACGCTAATGAAGCTATGCTGCATCATCCGCTTCAAGACTGCAACAAAACACCTGCTGTCTTTGAACATTGCCCAAGATCAGCAATCATACCATCAAATTGATAATCCCTTGATCCAAAATTGTTAGACATAGATGACACATTCCGTCATCTGATGCATTGTTGTCACTTGCAAGGCATCACTAGATACTTTGCAAGTGTCTAAACATTAAAATTAAAAATGTATAAAGAAATTTTGCAGGAGAATGTAAAGATGGGAGTCTGGGAGCTCAAGATGGTGACAATGAGAAGCACATAAATAAACATAATGTATGAAAAAAGAGTAAAATTCAGCATTTGCAATGGTTAGGTCAGAGTCCTGACCTTAATCTAGTTGAGATGCAGTGGCATGGCCTGAAGACAGCTACTTACTGTAGTACATCTTAAAAATACAAATAAATGGAGGAATAGGCATAATCTCCTTCTCATTTCTGCTTAAGTCTAATGGACAGACTTATGGATAGATAGATGTTGCTGCTAAAAAATAGTTACTAAATGTAAGAGTTCACTTGATTATTTAATCTTATAAATGCAGAGAAATTTAATATACAGCAATGTGTGTATTATTAGTTTTGCTTTTGTCCATAACTGTTAAGGATCAGATAGGATTTTATGACTTATAATCAAGGCAGAAATCCCAGGAATTCCAAAAGGTTCTCTCACTTCTTTCTAAATTCTTTTTTTGCTCTCAGCTCTTGTTAGTAAGTTAATTTCACTTCCTGAAAAGCTTTCTTAAGCTGGTGAAACACCTACACTTTTGATCCCTACCCACCTCTCAGTTTAATTATCTTCTATAGAAAAAGGCTTCTAATTTAATATATGCTTACCTCTGAGACTATTTTCTTTACCGCATATGATTACATTCTTCAATAATATAAAGTTTCTAAAAGTTGAATTTCCAGGTTTATAAAAGCTCCTTCAGCAAGCTCATTTGACCCACACCTGCACAATGAAAAAGTTATATAAATATACTTAATAATTCCAGGGAGAAAAAAATGGGGAAATGTAATGTACCCGCAGGTTAGGTAAAGTATAATTCATTCAAGTTATTTCACAAACTGAAACTATTTCATTTACATAATGTTTGTACTAGCCCTGTCTTTCTCGCTATTATTCCTTTTCCTCTCTCTCCAGCACTTTGCTTCTCTGTGCTCCACTTTCAATCTCTGTCGCTTTATTTTGGCCTCAAAAATCAATTTCATGGAATATCATTTTTTTTCTTCTAAAAAGGAACAGGTCTTTTAGAAGCAAGCAGAGTGCTGTTGTCACAGTGTTAACCTACGGCCCTTTGTGACCCACTTCTAGCAGAGAACAAAACTCTAATAAGAGGACATCTCTCTCTGTCTCTCTCATCTTCATGCTCTCTCATTCTCTGTCTTGTCTTCCTCTCTGTCTCATTTCTCGTCTGTCCACCTTGCTCTAATTTTTGGTCTTTCAGTCTGTTTAGCACTGACAGTCTATCTATATCTTTTATCTGTTCACTTGTATTTTAGTAATTACAAAGTTTAATAGAATTTCTCAAGATTTCCCAAGACTGAAGAGATTTCCTTTTTAGTTCTGTTTAGATCAGATTGGGGGTTTCTGTTTAAACATGCAACATGCAACAAATTTGTCAAATATTTATATATATTGCAATATATCCTCTTGGCAAACAAGATAAATATAACACTAATCATGTCTGCCCCTATTTGCTGTGAGGCGACAGTACTAACCACCATGTTGGTTAACACTTTTGCCTCACAGCAAGAAGGTCCTGAGTTCGACTCCAGCACCTGGTTTGCATATTCTCCCCATGTTTGGATTGCTTCTTTCTGGGTACTTTGGCTTCCTCCCATAGTCCAAAGCAAAGAAGTTAGTCGGGTAAGGTTGTCTGTGTCTGTATTAGCCCTGCGACAGACTGGCAATCTGTCTAGGGCAGGGGTGTCCAACTCCAGGCCCTTAAGGACCGGTGTCCTGCCCTTAATTATCTCCCTGGGTCAACACAATGGAATCACATGATTAGTTCATTACCAGGCCCCTTGGAGAACTTCAACACTTGTGTGCGGATATCCCCTCGGCACCAGCTGTGGGCTCAAGGCTGGAGCCGAACAAAAACTCCCCGATAACGACTGTGTGTTGACTGTTCTTCCCACTCTATGCAAGGCCACCTGGGTTGGACACGCACACACATACACTTACACTTATAAGCACTCACACATCCCCCTCCCCTTCCAATGCCTTCGATGCTCGTTGCCTCCTGGGGAACACGGGCGGGTCTGGGCCCGCGCTGGAGAGACGGCGCAGTGGCAGGATGGCTGCTGTGTTGTCTGGGATTACTCCTCATCCCCTATCCAACCCTGTTGCTGGTCACGTGCTCTATAATGTTGTACTGTGGACATTTATGTGCTTTCTGTGCAGAGGAGTTTTTTTGTTTCCTGTTCTCATGCTGTCCTCCTATAGCCCAGCATGAGTAGAGGTCTCTTTTTTTCCTCTTGTACATTCCCATTGTAGTGTACATTTCAGTGGTTTTTTTCTGTAATGCAACCGTTCTCTGACTTGTATCCCCATGTGATGTCTGTGTTGTGTGTGTAAGGTCGGGGGGGGCGGGTTCATTCCACTGCAGGGCAACCTGCCACTGCATGTGGCGAATAAAATTTGAACTTGAACTTGAGGTAATTTAGCCATTTAAATCAGCTGTGTTGGATCAAGGACACATCTAAAACCTGCAGAACACCGGACCTTGAAGCCTGGAGTTGGACACCCCTGGTCTAGGGTGTACTCCGCCTATGGTAGCTGGGATAGCCTCCAGCTAAGCAGAAGAGAATGGATGGAACATGTCTTCTGTAAATAATTTTGTTGTTGTTTCTCATATATCTCTCTTTATTGTATAGATTTCTCCTGTATGCTATTTATTCTTGCTGTCTACTATTTATATTTTATTCTGGCACCGTTGATGTGGAGCAGTCAAAAATTTTTTGTATGTGTACAATGACAGTAAAGGGCTATTTTCTTTGTCTGTTCTATTCTAAAGGTAAATGGACTGGCCATTATATATTGCTTTTCTATACTTGAGCACTCAAAAAGCTTTATTCAACATGACTCATTCACCCATTCACACACATTCATACTCCAAGCAACACAGTGGAGAGCAATTTGGGGTTTAGTATTTTGCCCAAGGATACTTAGGCATGCAGGCCGGAGACTGGCACAGCCAAGGATTGAGCCACTAACCTTCCAATTAGTAGATGACCTGCTCTGCCTCCTGAGTGTTTTGCTTCATTGCTATACTAATAACACCATGTCAAGGTTTGGCTGTTTCCATGGTAGCTGAATAGTTAGAGCTGAAAGTTATGTCAAGTTTGTCGTGTTTGTCAGAATACATGGACATGATCCTATAGGACAAAAAAAACATTAAGCATCAGTGGGGTTGTAAGGGGCATCCACATACTTTATAGAAGATGGATGTAACTTCTGGATAATAAAGGTTATGTCACTGTGGATGTGCCTTAAATCTGCATTCTTTATATTGGTCAGCAGGGGGCAACTCCTGTAGCTGTATATAATTCTATGGGAAAGCAACATTTCTCATGAATTTAGTGATCTCCTATGCTAATTTCAAGGTAACTAGATACAAGAAAATGTTTTCATTCAGTAAATAACGCTGCCAAATTAAGTTAAATTAAATTAAATTACATTGCATTAAATTGAGTTTTCTAACCCCTATCAATTCAAGTGCATAATCCTTCCTATGGTAAATGAAAACAGACAGTAAATATATATAATAGAGTGATAGAAAAATTCCCACTATCAGTCAAATTCTTAGAGAAAGAACTGATTCAGTTGTGTTTTACTCCAGTCCAGACCACTGAGCCAGAATAAACACCCAGAATAATAAGGTAATGAGGGAATAGTTGAATAGGAATCTGTCATTGGAAAAAAAAAAGAGTCAAGCTGGATTGTTTGCATTCACAACTGAAAAATCCAGGCAACTGTCTCTGCATACCCGTGAAGAAAAATATACTGTGGATTGTTGTAGGAGGAATTCTAGGAATTCAACTCTGTTCAAAGGTTCATCATGGAGAGAAAAACAATTGAGACTTTGACACAAGATATGCAAAACGTGTGATAGTGTGTAAAATGTGAATAGAAATAGAATGCACTTATTTGCATATAGGTAAACATGTAAACCACTACACTGTGGAGCCTATTGTATATGGTGCAAAATATCAGCAAAAGAATCTGAAAATCTATGACAACCTCAGTGTACTTGCATGATGCAGGTTTTAGAGTAACGTATATTCCCATCCAAACAACATCTTTATCATGGAAGGTCTTGGATATTTCAGCAACACTAAAGCACCAGCAGAACTAAACCACCTGCATCTATTACAACAGCATAGTTTTACAGCAGAAGCGCCTGGGTACTATGTTCCTAGTGGCACAAAATTCCAGTTTAAAGGGTTACATATTTTCTAAGACTCTTAAATACCTCTACTTGCTAGTGACCTAGCACATAACGCAGATAAAGATATTACAGAGAAAACGACTAAAATAAAAATCGGCCCGCTATTTACATCTGCAGTAATGAAAATTTGATACGGCAGGGCTCTATTCTGGAATAAGCGGCAAGACCTAAACACGGGAAAGAAAAGGCATTAGCCACTTGATTAAATCAAACCGCACATAAAATGGAGAAGTTGGGGTGGAGGTGGATGGAATAGCGGCTTGCAGCACTGGAAGGCTGAAGCAGCATGAATAGTGAGGCTTTTGTCACATATTTCTTTTGGATGTGTAAAGGGGTATCAGCTGGAAAAGGTAAAATGGGCTCCCATTGATATCATCTGATCTCAGTCACTACAGATGAGCTCAACCTTTATAGCCTACTTGAACTAAGTATGCTTAATATATATATATTTTTTTGTAAACTTTCACATGCAGAGTACCAATAACAATGTATTTTTAAATGAATGCCTCTTTCTCACTATACGGTTCCGTTTTAAATCATCTGCTGTCCCTTTCTTGTTATCTTTTCCATCTTCATTCTCTCAGCCTCTGTACAGATTCCCTCACCGGTCACACTAGTTTTAAACTGACTCGTGAGGAGAGAGTACTGATTAAAATGTTGCTTGTGATTGTCAGTTTGATGTCTGTGATGGTATTAATAATGGCCCTATGTTTGTTTGTCTATATTTTGCAGAAAGGCCCACGCGAACTGTCTGAACACAGAGGCCAGTTCAGTCCAGCACCAAAAGAGAAACCGTTTATTGAAACAGGGCTAAAAAGGAGATCAAAGCGCGAGGTCTCGGGTAAAAGGGATGAGTGCCTCAGTACATATGGTGGTCTAGAGTTGAACTATGTTAATGGGTCTACAACTTCATTCACATTTGATTTATGTGATGTTTTTAAGTGTAAAGGAGCAGATAGTAGTTGGAGAGGATATAATGTGTGGGTTTGCTGGGATTATGCAGTGAGTACACATTGTGAGAGAGGAAGTCGGCCCTTTGCAAACTGGTGTCGGAACTGGAATCAGGTAAAGGGTTACACTGGGGAAAATGGGGAAGCGTCAGAACAAGGGTCAGAGAACGTGCTGAAACGTCAAAGAGATTATAGTCCATCTAAGAATCCTTTGACTATGTCGCTGGGCAACTGGCGGCGTAAAAACTCTGTGTATTTAGTCCTGGGTGTGGAGACTGTGGGAACTGATCCGAAGGGGTTGATTATAGTTAATTTCCTTGAAAAGGTCAATCACGTAAATCCCGTAGAGCCAGTTAGAGAAGAATTTTACAGGAAAAAGGGGAAATGGGTCGTCATATGTGGTACCAGGGGAACAGGAACCAAAGGATAGACGAGTCCTGGCAGTGGACTACACCAGACTGAAGCCTCAAGATTTAATTGAGCATGCCACTGGGTTCAGTGACAGTAATCTCTGGCTGGACTGGATGGCTCTAAATGCTAGGGATTAAGAGGTATCTAATTGTGTTGCTTGTGCCTCTGCTAGACCACGTTTGTTCACAGAGCCCGCTCCACTCCATCCGGAGGACAAGTGGGGCTATGATTGCATGTTGCGAATGACTAGAGGAGCGGTGAGTACTGGAAACTGCACTGTGTTGTCCAGTTTGTTTCCTCCAGTTGATAAGCGGACAAGGGCAGGACCATTTTTGCCGAAAAAAGATAATTATACGTGTTTTAAGTTCTCCACAGATAAAGTAGCATATGACGTGGGAGAAATCGACCCAAGTTGGTGCGCTGTTACCCAGACGGGGAGAACCACAAACAATATAAGTGATCCGAACACTTTAATTGGGACTTGGGCTAGAAGTGGACTTTATTATTACTGTGGGCACAAGACTCTTTTGGCTCGTGTTCCTCTGGGAAGTGTGGGGACGTGCGCGATGGTGAGACTAGGAGCACCTCTTATGCTAATTGGAAATCAGGTAAAAACCATTCCACAGCACAACACATGCATATTGGCAGCTAGGCGGAAGAGACATATCCTGTCCAAGAGCGGGACTGAGGGAACACACGCTTATGACCCTAGGCTGAACTCGCCAACCTGGATTGACTCAATAGGGGTCCCCAGGGGAGTTCCAAGTGAATATAAACTTGCAGACCAAATAGCTGCCGGTCTTGAGAATCTTCCAATAATCTCTGCTCTCTTTCCAGTGACCCCGAACAAAAATGTAGACAGGATCAATTATGTTCACTATAATTTGCTGAGGCTCTCTAACCTTACCAGAGACGGGATGGAAGGGTTAGCGGAGCAGATGTGTCCGACCTCATTAGTGGGGATCCAAAATAGAATGGCCCTTGATATGTTGTTGGCGGAAAAAGGGGGCGTTTGTGCTATGTTCGGTGACCAGTGTTGTACTTTTATCCCGAATAACACTGCTCCAGATGGCTCGGTGACGCGAGCTTTGGAGGGGCTAAAGAGTCTCTCTAGGACCATGCATGACCACTCGGGAATTGACAACCCGCTGCAGAACTGGATGACCTCAGTGTTCGGACAGTGGAAGGGGTTTGCACTTTCAATTATGTTTTCTCTAGCTGTTTTAGTGGGTATTCTGGTGACTTGTGGTTGTTGTCTCATTCCTTGTGCCCGAAGATTGTTAGAAAAGGTAATTACAAAGGGCAGTGGACCCTGGGGCGGTGGCCCTATGTCCATGATGCCATTGATGGATATGGAAGTAGCTGAGTGGGCCGAGGAATGAACAACGACGTATGTATCGACCTCTGGTTTGCCAGAGGTCGAAAGGGGGATTGTGGGGATGAACAAAAGTATTTTACCAGCATAATATAATCTGCAGTATGATCATTGCTTTAACAATGTAACAGATAGCTTTAAGATGGCCTTAAGATGTTTATGCATACTGTTATCATATTAACTTTGTATTTCAGATGCAGTTATAATTATTTTATACACATTGCATATCTGTGCTTATTTTGAGTTGATGTTCGGTTCATTAAGGGTCTTAAGCTTCACTGGCGTGACTGTCCAGGTGATACATGCTGAGGGAAACTAGAACATAGAAGAAATTGCAATACATGCTTACAAAACACTTATATCAGGTTATTTTTATTATCATTTATAAGTTCATATTTTTGTATTAAGCTTTTAGTAGAGGTGCTTGATTAAAACATTTATTTAGTAGATGATATATACATAGTTTCAGTTCAGGTTAGTACATATATGAGAGTGGCTTCTGTCTCTCTGTCTGGTGAGAGGTCAGGAGCTAGTCGGCGAGGTGAAGTAGGGTGCAATTGTGGTTAGCACACACACACACACGCACACACACACACACACACACACACACACACACACACACACACACACACACACACACACACACACTCAGTTAGAGAGAATCATTTATAGGTGAAAGTTTAATCATGTTTTGCGTGGGGTTGCAAAAGGAGCAGTTTGTCGCAGAACTGCTGCTGATGTGTCTGGATGACAAGCGAGCATCTGGCAGTAACAGGATGCACCTGTTATGAAGACGACGGCGGCGTTCTTTTTAAATTGTGTTAACAGTCATTGTGGTTTTGATCTGATCTATGTATAAAATGTATCTGTGATGTTGAAGGGGCGTCATTAAATTTAAGCCCAGGTGATATAAAATATCTGTTTATGCTTTGATTAAGTCGAAGATCAATTGCCGTCTGTGGTGATCTTCCCACGCGTGTATTAAAATCATCGTTTGACTTCACCCGGCCAGATCAGTGTGGTTTTTCTTCGATCCCCTCTTGTACCCTTCCTCAATATTGAACCCTTAACACTTGTCTGACACTACTCATTGTGTGCAGCCAGCTGGGTAGAATAGGACATCTTGGCTTCAGCTGCTACACCTTGGATTATTAAAGAGAACTTGTGGCCCGCTTCTGTCCCTCTGGCTCATTCAAGAAAACTGATTACATGGTTCTTACTCATCCTGTTTCGCCCTGTTAAAAAGGAGTTTTTTTCCTTTATTTTAGTTTGTTATTTTGGGGGGGATATTTTGTAGTTTATTTTATTGTATGAAGTGCATTTATCTGCAACTGCTGTGTGTTAAATACACCATTTGTGCACTGCTCCTTCTGCTGTGGTTCTTCATTATCAATGTTTATACCTTGGTAGAGCCTCTGATATTTCATTAATAATCCGTTACAAGGGTTACATCTTACTCCTCCTGTTTCCCACCTGGAGACAGCATTTAAATTGCAGTCTGCCTTTGGTGGCTTTTTAGCATCCGTGACATTCAGTAGTGATCCCATTGTTTCACACAGAACAAAACAAATGACTACACCACACAATTACTAAACACTACAAACACGCTATAACACAAATCTCAGATCTTGAAACTCACTATTAACATCACCTGGGTTGGCTGGAAGACTGTTTACTTAGCCTGGCAGGGCGAAGGACACTGTCTCAGCTGAACTATGGACACGCACACACATACATATACTTTTTTGACCATTAGGTTTAATGTATGTGCCACACAATTACTGTGACGCAAACGAAGCTCCTTAGCACAAGCACCCATGTTTGCTGCTCCATCAGTCACATAACATGTAACTTTGTCTGTAATGCCCCACTCTGACATGAGCGCTGCTGTTACTCGTGACAAATTGACAGCAGTATGTGCTTGAGGGAAGTGCTGAACACCTAACACTACAGAATGCAATGCAGTGTTAGAGTCAATGAAATGGCAGGTGACGGCTAGGTAAGCCTCTGTGTTAATGGAGGTCCACATATCAGATCTCAAACTAACTGCAGAAACCTTGGCCACAGTCAGTTTTTCTTTTTGTTTGGACTCTTTGTATCTTTGGTCCACCATAGCTTTCAAAGCCTAAACAAAAGAAGGTACAGTACTTAATATGGAAATAAAGGCCAAATGGAAACATGCTTCATGTTTTAAGATACACACCTGCCTTGTGGGGAGAACATAGTTAGGGTTCAAAACGTTAACAAGCTTCCTAAACCCACTGTCCTCCACAATAGTGAAGGGCTGGGAATCCTCTATCACCATGTTGACCAAGGCCTCATCCACATCATTCCTCTCCCGTGATACAACAAAAAACATTAAGAAATTACATATATCAGTAAATACAACCCAAATATTAATGAATTACATGGGGAATATAAATGTATCAAATGACTGTATCCTTAAAACCTACAAAAACTCACCTGAGCTTGGTCCACCTTGGTTAGTCTCCTTGTTCTCATGCAGGGCTCTGTAATGCCTCAGCATAGATGAGGTGTTGTTGCTGTATCCAAGTTCTTTAGAGCACAGCAAACACTTCACCTTTTAATAAACAAAAAGACAGAAATCTGATTATAGGATCTGTTTTGTGGTTTATTTATATTATGGTACTTATCATTTCTTTATTACAGTGTGTATACCTTATTAGGAGAGATGACATCAAAATGTTGCCAGACAGGGGAAAATTTTCTTTTCCTTGCTGGTTCCATCGAGGGAGGAAATGCTCAAGTAACTATGTAACACGTACGTAATCCAATTCCACAACACGGTGTGATGGGGGAATCAGCTGTGTTTTGCTGCCCATTTTATTTCGAATCTGGTGCGAACCGGTGAACCAGTTCCCGAATCAGTCACATGGTACGGACTGCCTGCGAGGCCTCGAACGTCACTGCATACGTAATCAACGCAAGCCTCGATACGCGCTTCAGAAAAACGCCCCCGAGATTACCCGACGCACGATTCGAAGCTTCGACACACAGGACACATCACTACTCATCGCTGGAATGTTGAGCCACCAGCGTCAGTTATTCTGCGATCAGCAAGTCTCAGTCTGTAAGTCTCCGTGCGATCTTGTACTAATTGGATTTTCTGTGTGTGTGTAGATCTTCTCTGGACCCATCCCTGTATCTTCGAGTGAGCGAGAGAAGCGTGGGAGGAAAGGAGTGGGACTGTAGCCGAGAGAGTGGAGTGTGGTTTTGGACCCTTCCCCCTTCCCCCCGAACACTTTGTATATATTATCACCTGGTGAAATCACTGTAAATAAACACAGTGTCTGCTTTTGCAAAGGTCTCCTGGTCTGCGCCTGATTCTGTCTACAAAACGGTGTCACAAACGCTGCATTGAGGTGTAGCGGGGCAAGAACAGAGATGAGTTGACTGTCAATTGGCGAAAAAGACACTAAACGAATATCCATGGTACAGAAAGTAGTTGTAGCTAATGTTACACTTGTGAGATGATTAAGAGTAATTTTTTCTCTAATGGTTAAATTTTGCATGTGAAGAAGTTCATTAAATCATTACTAGTTAACATTAAAGGAATGGTTGGCTCAACAGAGCTCTGACAGAGCTGAAGACAAACCTCGGGTTTCCCTTATGTTCTTCAATTAGTGATGAATAATAAGATGTTCTAGCTTTACGGAGGTCCATACATCCATCCATTCGCTTCCGCTTATCCTTTTCAGGGTCGCGGGGGGCGCTGGAGCCTATCCCAGCTGTCATAGGGCAAGAGGCAGGGTACTTTACGGAGGTCTTTCTCATAAATCAGGAAACTATTATTCCAGGCGAAATGAAGATCTTCTAAATTTGTGATACGTCATTTCCTCTCCAACTTATGAGTTACCTGCTTTAAGGTTTGTGATTGAGAATTATACCAGGGAGTGAGGTATTTCTGATTTTCTCTGTGTAAACTCTGTGTAAGGCCCAGGGTGGACAAGGCTAAGCATCAGGGTTTCAAATGAATTAAAAGTCTGTCTTGGTCTTTGGTTAATTAATAAGGTGGTGTGAAAAATTGCTGCCACACCGCGTTCTCGGCCTGTTAGTTTGGCCTCGACCTAGAAGAGAGAGACCTCATGTTTAATAATCCACATTTCAGAGTTTGATCCCTGATGGGTGTGTGGCCAAGTGGGGAAAAGTGATTAGACACATGAACAGGTTGGTGGTGTACCAGAGGCTTCTGTTTAAGACTGTGCTTCCTCCTTACGGTCACCCAGCCGACCTGTTTCCCCTGCTACTTGGGACAGTCTGCTAGGAGACAGCTAGCAGGGCCTACACTACCTTCAGCTGCATCAATTACAGGGGCCTAACTACAGGTTTTTCAAGGGTGCGAAGCCAGGTCTCCAATTTAGTGATCATGGCCTCCAGAGCTGCAAATAGGTTACATTTATTACAAGTATCATTACTGCTAAAGGATGTCGAGGAGTAACTGAACATCTGACTCAATGAGCAGGAAAGTGCAGTAAGAACAGCTGAAGAGGCCATGCTGCTAGTGAGTCGGCTACGAGCTAAGCTAAGGTAGCGAAACCCTAAAAACACAGTGAGCGGGTACTGTGACTAGAAGTTAACTAGTGAATACACAGAAAGTGTGCTTCGGATGAAGCATGTGAATATTACACTGTGAAATAAGAAGGTATCTAGGTTTTTGATTAAATTGCTACACAGATAAGCTACATGATGAAGGGCTTTGATGGAAATTATTTCTTTGACTGTACTTTGTCTTTTATGGTTTGGTTGGTCTTAATTGCCCCTTGGGGATAAATAAAGTTTTTTTGACTTTGACTTGGTTGTGGAATGCTCGCATGAAATAATTTATCTGCACAGTACTCCCACATAGCAACTGAGAGTAGCTTGCTAACAGGGTGCCATTAGCAACAGGACACTGTGATCTGAAAAATTACGTTTAGCTATTGACAAACCTATTGACAAATAATACTACTAAGGTAGTATTATCTTGAAGACAACAGATACTTTTCATTACCCATCTGGTACAAATACAGGTTTGTAGGATTTCTGCACCAGCTTATATTTTCTTACCTGTAAGCTATGTCCATGTTTTATGCTTACAGAATAAGAGCTGCTGGTTGGTCTCATCTTGTTGTTAGTGCTACAAATGATAACACGCTTTGACAAAGGTAGCAACAATATGACATGAAACTATTGCTATCTACTATATAAAACTGAGCTTGATTATAGCTTTACAAAGCCACTACCATTACTACAGGTAGTGTCTCTCAATACTTCTATCAGCATAGTACTAAACTACGTAGGCTACACAAAATATTGGTGCAGTGGGTGACGTTTTACTGGATAGTCTTGTTTTAAACCAAACATTACTTATTTTTTAAGTCAAAAAATACACACACACTGTGTATTGCAAGGAAAACTCCACGTTCTATGGTGTTGTTAATATTCAGAAAACAATCAGCCAGGTAACATAATTGCATAATGATTGGTGATGCATTCTTTTTCAGCTGACTGCAACTAGTTTGGTGGTATCCAATGTGGCACACTGTTTTTTGACCTTTATGTATACCTCAACCAGGTACTCAAGCACATAATACAGCCATACTAGATACTTTGAATGCACTTGTACACTCAAAATAGCAAGTGTAGTATTTATGGAAATAGATGATTTGAGATAGAAAATTGGTCTTGTTCAATTGGAAACAGAGCTAACTTTGATGCTAATTCATGAGTAAGAAGGAGGTAACAAATGCTGAAACAAGCCAGACTCTCATTAAATTAGCTTAACCCTTTAAGCTGACTACTTTCTTTGTTGGAACACACACACTATTATTTCTGCAACACATTGATTTTAAGCTAGTCCTCTTTACACAGTCCTTTTTTATTCATATTCACTCTATGTTTACTTTGATGAAAAGCTTTGGAAAATTTTTAATTTTCTTCTTAAAATAGTTCATTCCATTGCATCTTGAGACAAAATATTGAGTAGTGTGGTTACATAGTAAGTTGCAGCTGTATTTCTTCTAACAAAAATATCATTTTCTTAGAGTATAAGTCATTTTCAAGGTCACAATTGTTTTCTCTATCAAAGTCGCTGCCAGGGCCAGAAGCATCTGGCAACATGGATTGTAACACAAGCTAATCTCCATTGCAAGATATGCAGCTGTAACACTGTATGAAAGCTCTAAGGGCACAATTTTCACATAGTATTATGAAAATCAAAGCTTTAATTCACACACCCTCTGATACCTAAAAATAAAAGTCTTACACGACTAAACACTTTTTCACACCACTGTCACATGCCACCTTGGTCTGATACTTATCAAAATTATTGCCTCTAGCTGTCACTCATCCACAGTCTTCCATACATTTACAAACATGCACTCACCTTTAATGTTGTTCCAGAACATAGTGTTTATTGCTCATATGGCTGCTATCTCCTTGCAGCCAAATCAGCCAGGCCCTGTGTATTATATATATTTAACCATTCATACATTCAAGTGAAGTGAAGTCAGTGTTTCTGTTTATATAACCAGTGCTCCATGGTTATCTGCAGTGTCATTATTCAGTGAGCAGCAGCAGTTGAATGGACAATACCAAAAGACATTACAAGGTTTAGTGAGTTTTTTTATGTTCTGTGACAATTATTATCTAGTGAAAACAAGATAATTAGCTTGATAATTAAAAATAAAACAGGAGAAAAAAATCCACAAAATTATAATTTGTGTAAGCAATAAATATTGTGGGCTCCAAATGTTTCACTTCTTTTCAATCTCACCTTCCTAGAAATAAAGAAATAATAAGAAAGAATAAACACAAGGATATAACTTGATAATGAAAATTTTGATAGGAAATGATGATGCATGATATTACTTGTTAGAAAAACATGGAGTGCCAGTCATGGGCCAAGTAGACTAATAAGTAGACCAACTAGTTCAAAGCTTTTCAAATGTGGCCACAAGGGGCCTACACACCGGCTGTTTGAATCAACTATGAAGCTTAAATCTCAATTTAAATGAAATAAATGCATTCCAGAATTTATTTGACATTTTATACATTTTAACACAATTTCAGTAAAATTCTATTTTTCATAAAGAGAACTGTATCAGTCAGGAAATCACACTGAAATTGGATTAGTAGCAGTTAGTAGTCAACCTCAACCTCACCGTTTCCACATTTCCGGTGATATAATTAATACAGGCTTTAACAATACTGCTACACACTAAATCAAAGTGCTGTAAAGCAGCATTAACTCTGAATGCCATTAACCATTCAGTAACCCTGCTAGCCATCAATCTAGCAGGGTTACTAATGTAATTCTGGGGAATCGAGTGAATAATATTGAAGACTTGTATCAGCAGACTGGACCAGCAGTCTGGCCAGTGTGCCAGCTGGTAGAGAAAACACAAGACGGGACATGACAGGGATTGATAGTTGTTAGCAACTGAATAAGAGCAGGGGGACTGCGTTTTTTCTCAGACACAAGAAAAAAAAAGAAATATTTGTGTAACTGTTAAACTTGCACAGCCTGCCCCAGTGAAACCCATATGTGAGAAACACTGTGCAATATAATCAGGGTTAGAGGTGGGGTGGTGATCGCCTGCGGAGAAGATAGGAGCACCTTGATGATATATTTAACAATCTTAATAACTTAACGTTGGTGGCTAGTTGGTTTAAACACTCTGTTTGAGGCAACAGTAAAAACTACTGAATGCTTGATGAAAACATCCTCACTCTTTTTAGAAATTAATTCCTGCTGGTGGTGTGATTTCTCAACCATCTGGGTGGTATTAAAGGTCCCACTGAGGTCATTAGTGTTGTGGACACCCTGGAAAGCTTAAAGACGGTGTCATTCTGACACTATACCTTGTTCTTTTGTTGATTGTAGCTCAAGAGTTCGGAGTTTGCCTTGTAATTGGAAGGTTGCCGGTTCAAGCCCCGGCTTGGACAGTCTCGGTCGTTGTGTCCTTGGGCGAGACACTTCACCCGTTGCCTACTGGTGGTGGTCAGAGGGGCCGGTGGCGCCAATGTCCGGCAGTCTCAATTCAATTTTATTTATATAGTACCAAATCACAACAAAAGTATCCTCAAGGCGCTTCATAGATACAGAGAAAAACCCAACAATCATATGACCCCCTATGAGCAAGCACTTTGGCGACAGTGGGAAGGAAAAACTCCCTTTTAACAGGAAGAAACCTCCGGCAGAACCAGGCTCAGGGAGCGGCAGCCATCTGCTGTGACCGGTTGGGGTGAGAGAAGGAAGAAAGGATAAAAGACATGCTTTGGAAGAGAGACAGAGGTTAATAACAGATATGATTCAATACAGAGAGGTCTATTAACACATAGTGAGTGAGAAAGATGACTGGAAAGGAAAAACTCAATGCATCATGGGAATCCCCCGGCAGCCTACGTCTATTGCAGCATAACTAAGGAAGGATTCAGGGTCACCTGGTCCAGCCCTAACTATATGCTTTAGCAAAAAGGAAAGTTTTAAGCCTAATCTTAAAAGTAGAGATAGTGTCTGTCTCCCGAATCCAAACTGGAAGCTGGTTCCACAGAAGAGAGGCCTGAAAACTGAAGGCTCTCCCTCCCATTCTACTTTTAAATACTGTAGGAACAATAAGTAGGCCTGCAGAGCGAGAGCGAAGTGCTCTAATAGGATGATATGGTACTACAAGGTCATTAAGATAAGATGGAACCTGATTATTTAAGACCTTGTATGTGAGGAGCAGGATTTTGAATTCAATTCTGGATTCAACAGGAAGCCAATGAAGGGAAGCCAAAACAGGAGAAATATGCTCTCTCTTTCTAGTCCCTGTAGTACTCTTGCAGCAGCATTTTTGATTAGCTGAAGGCTTTTCAGGGAGTTTTTTGGACATGAATTACAGTAGTCCAGCCTGGAAGTAATGAATGCATGAACTAGTTTTTCAGCGTCACTCTGAGACAGGATATTTCTAATTTTAGAGATGTTGCGCAAATGAAAGAACGCAGTCTTACATATTTGTTTAATATGTGCGTTGAAGGACATATCCTGGTCAAAAATGACTCCAAGGTTCCTCACAGCGTTACTGGAGGCCAAGGTAATGCCATCCAGAGTAAGAATCTGGTTAGATACCATATTTCTAAGCTTTTCAGGGCCGAGTACAATAACCTCAGTTTTATCTGAAATAAGAAGCAGAAAGTTAGCGGCCATCCAGGTCTTTATGTCTTTAAGACATGCCTGCAGTTTAACTAATTGGTGTGTGTTATCTGGCTTCATAGACAGATAGAGCTGGGTGTCATCTGCATAGCAGTGAAAATGTATGCTGTGTCTTCTAATGATGCTGCCTAAGGGAAGCATGTATAATGTAAACAGAATTGGTCCTAGCACTGAACCCTGTGGAACTCCATAATTAACCTCAGTGTGTGAAGAGGACTCTCCATTTACATGTACAAATTGGAGTCTATTAGATAGACTCCAATTTGTCAACCATCTGTCAACCAAATTGGAGTCTATTGGAGTCTATTAGATAGACTCCAATTTGGACAATTTCGCCTCTGTCAGTGCGCCCCAGGGTGGCTGTGGCTACAATGTAGCTTGCCATCACCAGTGTGTGAATGTGTCCGTGAATGGGTGGATGACTGGATGTGTAAAGCGCTTCGGGGTCCATAGGGACTAGTAAAGTGCTATATAAATCTGTCTGTATCTGTATCTGTCTGATTTGCTGAAGCCCTATGTCCCCACTCGTTCGCGCCGGTCAGCTGAGCAGCTGTTGCTCTCAGTCCCCAAATCACGGTTGAAACTGAGAGGAGACCGAGCGTTCTCTATTGTGGCTCCTAAGCTTTGGAATATTCTTCCTCTTCACATTAGGCAATTGACATCAGTGATGGTTTTTAAATCCAGATTGAAAACGCATTTTTATTCACTGGCTTTTGATTCAGTGGTTGACTGACTTGTATTTTATTGTTGTCGCTATGTTTATTATTTTATCGTATTTATTATTCTTATGGTATCTGTTATGTTTCTGTTGTTCAGCACTTTGGTCAGCCTTGTGTGTTTTTAAAGTGCTATATAAATAAACGATGATGATGATGATGATGATGATGATAAATACAGGCCATTTACCATTACAGTTGATAAGATCTCCTGTTGTTACACACCCTTTGCAGCAACAATGCATTAGGAGCCATACAGCTTCTGTTTGTAATAGAGTTTTGGCTCTCTTGAACAGCTCATGCAGTAACTGTATATAACTTGGAGTATTCTCATGTCTTCAAGGCATGAGAATACTTGTTAATATTTGTATAGAACCTGTTTGTATGGAACAGATCACATCTTCAATGACAATGAAAAGAGCATCAGAATAAACTGTTTTTTAAGTGCTACTGACATCATGGAGTTAATGTTGGAGAACCACTGACCTAAGTTTTCATAGGGCTCTGCGTAATCCTGTGAAAGAATACGTATACACTTACTTCTTCCATAGAAAGTAGAAGTAGAAGTAGAAGCGATAGGAATTCTCCCAAATTAGCTTTTCTTCATTTTATCTCTGTTAAATCCAGAATCAGATTTAAAATCACATGTTTATACACCACTTTGCATTCACTTATTAATTGTTATTAATCTCTGGCTCTCTTCCACAGTGTGTCTTTTCTCTTGCTTTTCCCTGCTCTATTCTTTTCCCTTCACTCCTAAGTGGTCGTGGCAGATGGCTGCCCCTGCCTGAACCTGGTTCTGATGGAGGTTTCTTCCTTTTAAAAGGGAGTTTTTCCCACTGACACCAAGTGCTTGGTCACTTTACCTTGCAATCTAAAGGGCTTTGAAACAACTGTTGTTGTGAACGCGTGTTATATGAATAAAATCGAATTGAAATGACATAAAGTGAATTGAATTAATTAATCAGCAGGAATGACTCACAGGCTGTAGACCATAAGAAATTGACTTGCTGAATATCATCTTGCATTTTACGTCATATGAGATTTAATTACCCATTTACTGAAGGTGCAAGAACTCTGCTAAATGTCATTCCAACTGTCTTTAACCTCTGCACATACAGACATGCTGTATATGCATATTTACATGGATTGAATATAGATTATGCTTAGCTTCTGTATAGTTGTATAGCCATGAGCTTTCTGTAGTCCATCTTCAGGTCACTGTAGTTTTAACATGGCTCCTTTCAAACCTGTCACTGTTTTATATGAAAACAGTAAAATTGCACTTGAGCATATTAAAATATGCAAAAAGATGAAAAACGATTTCTAACTGTATGTGTAACCAATACGTCTACTCACCAAAGAATGAGTGAAGCAATATGGATAACAGCAGAGGACAATTTATTTAGGGTCTGATGGCAATTTACCATCGGTGTCCAGCACTTTAAAGGATTGATGGACTGGAGCACATCTGTCCTTAACATACCCTCTTAAACATCAGCTTGACACTGATACATCAAAGGAAACTTAACCGACTCTAAGTGTAAATGTTTCAACCTGAACAACTTAAACCTTCTCTGGGATACAATGTAAACAAAGACAAGAAGAAGAAAAAAAATATTTCTATCAATAGCCACTTCTCCTAACCAGGAGACAAGTGAATATATTATGTAAAGAGTCTTTTTTTCTCAGTCCTGGGGTTGTAACACCACAGCCTCCTCAGTCCGTAATCAGAGAGTGTCTATTTGACAATAACCAAAATGTCTTTGGATAGTCTTTGTGAATGCAAAACAAAACAAAACAAAACAAAAACAAACAATGGTGTTAGCTGGCCAGCAAAATAAAGAGAGTGTATGGCACTGAGTGTGGGCGTGTGTGTGAGTACTTTGGTCCAAATAATCGAGGTCCGGATGAATGAATGGATGGCAGCCGCTTGTCCTTTAATGGCACCAGCGAGACAGCACAGTAGTAAGGCAGCACAGCAGTAAGGCAGCACAGGCGTCTGGCAGGAGAACGAACAATAGTCTTTTTTTAAGGCTACTGCAGAAGGAGATATTCCCCGCTAGCTCACCCAAGCTTGCTCTCTGGCACAGCTTCTTTTTTTTTTTTTTTGCGCCTGTCCCGTTTGGCTCTTTTGCCATCAGAATTATTGTCTAAAGGCAAAGAAAGATGCCCAACAGATTTACTTTACCAAATTGACCATCCCAGCCTTGCCGTAATGGTCCATTTGATTCACCTTTTATTGTTTATTTTATTTTCACTTGCTGAATACGGGACAGACTTGACTGGGGGAAAGAAGGAGAGAAAGAAAGAGGGAAAGAGAAACAGCTGAGAAAAGGGACAAGGGCAAAAAACAAAAACCAACAGAATGGGCAGGAAAAAAAAAAAGAAAAAAAATGCATCTATTGATCACCTGGTTGAGAAAGAAAAAAGAAAACAAGCAGAAGAGAACAAGAGTAATAGAATAAACAACATCACAATGATATATGGGAATATGACAGTAAATACTAAATATTAAACATTATTGTGCAGCACATAAGATCAACAGAGCACAGTGTGCTTTGAGGTAGGAGCAAAAAAGGGTGTAGTTTGTGGGTGTGATCACCCGTGTGTACACCTGTGAGCATGGACGCGCTTGTTTTTTTAAAAGGTTCCTTCATGTAATGATCTGCTAGAGGGTGTGTGTGTGGGGGGGACAGCCCCGTCCTCCAGGGCATGAAGCAGGGCACAGCTACAAGCCACGTGAGCTCATAGCCCCTCCCGCTAGGATGTACTACCACAGTCGACTGTCGTAAAGCAGCCGCAAACCAATAGCAATAAAAAAAAAAACCTCAAAATCATTGAAGAACATTTTATAACTGAACACCCAATATAGATATATACATATATACTGAATATCACACAATATCAGATAACCAAGTTAACACTTGATTACATATGCATTTTCTGTCACAACTTTTTGTGACCTCATAGAGGTCAGTATATTTCTTCTCCAAGCCAGCAATGCAAATGAAAAAACTAAATTATTATATTCTCATGCCCATGGAGCATTGAGGTCTATTTTCGTCCTACTAGCTTTCATGTCAGAACTTTGTTCTGATTGGTTAGATATGTATGCAGTGTGTTGTGCATATTATTAAGAGAACTTTAAAATAAATTACAAATACCATGCAATGGAATTTCAGGAAATAATTCTTGTGACTTTTTTGTCCATAAATGTGTAAGCCTTGGTAAAGTTGCCTATTTTTAATTTACAGTGTACAGACAGGAAAGGGGGTTTCAGCTGTATAATTATTAATTATTAAAAATATATCATTTTAAACTGTAGGGTTTATTTTATACTTTCAAATTGATCTGACATATCATAGTTATCGGTTGAGGAGTACTGCCCAATTACACAGTTTGCTTTATTTGCTGGCATTTCTCACATTTACTTTGCTGATATGCTAAATGTCAGCATCCAGAGGATCTTCTTCATACGCTTGCTTTTTGGAATTCTGCAAAGACAAGCAAGGCAAGAAGTGTCAAGATTGCAGCTGTGTCATGATCACTAACTCAACACAATGACTGTCCTAATCTCTGTTTGACTTCAACTCAATTCAATTTTATTTATATAGCGCCAAATCACAACAACAGTCGCCTCAAGGCATTTTATATTGTAAGGTAGACCCTACAATAATACATACAGAGTAAAACCCAACAATCAAATGACCCCCTATGAGCAAGCACTTTGGCGACAGTGAGAAGGAAAAACAGGAAGAACCAGGCCCAGGGAGGGGTGGCCATCTGTTGCGACCGGTTGGGGTGATAGAAGGAAGACAGGATAGAAGACATGCTGTGGAAGAGAGACAGAGATTAATAACGTATGAAAGTACGATTCAATGCAGAGAGGTCTATTAACACATTGTGTGTAAAAGATCCTCTACTGCTTTGCACAAATAGAATAGAATAGAATTAGAATAGAATTCAACTTTATTGTCATTGCACAATACAGCACAATACAAAATACAGCTGTCCCTCAAACCTCCTGTTCGAACCTTAGAACACAAGGAGCTGGTGGTCTTAGAAGAAGATGAGGTAAAACAGCTTGTTTTGGCTCAGTCACACTAGAGTAAAAACATGACTGGGAAAGACTGGTGGTCCTCTGGTGATTGCACTGAATTTTGTTAGTAACTGGTAGTATTCTGGCTTTGTTGTTAAATCAAGGTGCCTATGTTATTCTGCATCTAAATCAGTGTCCTGCTTCAACTACAACATCATTAAAAGTGGATGAATATGCTAGGAGGTTCTGGCTGAATGTAACTAATCAATGTAGTTTTTTTCTTTTTTAATGTGAATTTCTGTGTAATGAGATGGTAACGGATTGGCAACAGATGGTAACAGATTTGTGATTTCACCAATTTATCACAGTTAATCACTGTATAATCACAAATAGATTGCATATAATTGCCAACTTGACCCCATTCAATCACAAACTGAAAGCACACTGACTCCATCTTATAGCTGTCTTATCACCATACTCATGTTCTCTGTCTTCAAAGCAACCATTTCAAACTGAGACTGCAGTTTCATTGCACACAGTGGCAATAATTTTGGTTGTGCCACATGCATCCCACAGTTTTTTGGAGCATTATGTTTAAATAAAGGGCTGCACTAAGCGCCAGTATGTAAATCATGATATGCTACTTTGGCAAAGTTTAAGAAATCAAATATGTTGAGGAAAATAAGGAATATACATCAACTTGAAGTACCATGTTTGAGTAGTATAGTAGTAATAGCAGTGTTGTTTTTCTGTTGACACCTTGCATTAGTCTCTCACACTGCAGTCTGTTCCTGAAAGGAGAAATCAGTGATTGTAGTGAGGCCATTTTAACGGCTAAATTTAAAAAATGCAGGATCAGAGCTACAAAATGATGAATGCTGCATTTTCACCAAAGGATAAATGAAAGTGGAATGAGTGAATGTTTTTCTTTAGTACAATTTTAATCAGCATATTTCATATTCCTTGAGGAGGGCTGTTCAGTTTTAAAGTCACAACAGATTGATTTCTCTGTTTTAGGAACTCTGTCATGTATTGATTGGGGGCCACTGAAGTCTTTTACCCAGAGTTTTCATCACAGCGAGCAGAAGTCAGCTCTGAAAAATGCCTGAATCTCAGACAAAATGCAGTTAGGTCTCAGAGAGCCGAGCTGTGCATGTATACAGAGTGGGCCACTCATTTTTCAGTAAGCTCAATACAAGTTAAAACCCTATTTGGAGAGAGCTTGTCCTATTGATTATGCATCAGACCGGTAACATGGGCTCTCTGTTGCACTGGAGTCATGAGTAGCTATAGTCAGCATGTGAAGCAGTCACAGGATGAGAGAGACACCAGGCCAGATTTTGAAAAGCAGGGGCCTATGATGATTTAGTCATTGGTTTGTCTAGATTTATCACCATCAACTTCTTTTCAGAGCTTTTATTTATATATTTTTTTTATTAAAGTCACTGCTGTGAACCACAGCCCACAATTTTAGTCATGTTCAAGTCATGTGTTTGCTTTCATTTTGTGACCAAAGACAAGCGTGTCAACTGATTCATGAAAATGAAGAATAGAATAGTGTCAGAATGATTTTATTAAAATTTGAGCTAAATGTGGCAGGAATTGATGTCCCTCTCCATCTTATGAATTTTCTTCATAAATGCATTTTTTGATATGCTAGGACTGCTTGCTAAATACTATGAGTGATGTTTTAATCATTTTTCAGAGGTATGAGGTATTGTCTCTCCCACATTAAACAAATAACCAAGATGTCCATCGTTCACGAATGTAACATTTTCAAATGAAGGAACATATTGTGAGTGTTGTTAAAAAGCTAATCCATGCATTTGCCCCTCTGGGATGGACTGTTGTAACTCTTTATTATTAGACTTTTCTAGAATCTCCATAAAAGATTTCAGTTGATTAAAAAAGCCACAGCAGGAGTACAAAAAGGCACGAAAAAAGAAAGATAACATTTCTTCCATATTTGTTTAAAGGGTAGTTCTTCCTTCCCGCTGTTGTCAAGTGCTTGTTAATAGCAAACGGTCTAAATGTTGGGCCTCTCTGTCTAATAGTGTGGGGTCTTTAAGTAAAAGTAAAGGTTAGGTATAAAGTGCTTTTCATAGACAAGTAGTCACAAAGTTGTGCATAAAAAATAGAGTACAGAAAATAAAAATTGCTGTACAAATGTGACAGATAAAGTACAGTTACTGATAGTGGGAACAGCTACTGTATCTGAGCCTGTAATTGATTATCACTGTGTTTAATAAAGGATGGGATAAATAGTCTAGCTTGTCCGTTTAGTGGTCTGTATGTAAATACAAGAATTTTAAATCAAAAAAGTATTGGGAGCCAGTGTCATGTGAGCCTTCTTAGTAGAGTGTGTGTGGAGGAGGTGTGGTACCTGGCTCGGCTGCAGGGGAGGGGTGGTGCAGTGAGCTGGTGGTGTGCCCGGCGGCTGCTCAGTGGCCCTCCTCCAGTGAGCAGGAACGGGTGCAGGCCCCTGCCAGGCACCAACCGCTCCCACCCAAGGAGTGGGGACAGGTGCGGGAACAGTCCAGACCTCAATTCCCGTGCAGTCACAGGTGGGGGTGGCATCGGTGTCCAACACAAACTGACCCGAGCTGCCAGACTTTCAATCAGCTGCATCCAGTGCTCGGATCGGTCCTGCAGCTCTTCCCACACCACAACACAACTACCTAACTAGCTATATTGTTTGCCAAATAATTCTATTAAAATTGCTCCAAAAGGCACCAAAGCCCCAAACATTGTCAATAGGTCCATTTCAGTGAACAAGAGACTCATCACAGTGGATGAGTTTTAAAAGAAAATGAGCCTCAGTAGAGTTGCTGAGAAAGGAAGAAATTAGCTATAGAGACCAAAACTATTTTTTTATAGCAGGCTGTAATCAACCTGGAAGTGGTTCCAAGTTGATGGAGGGATTCACTTACTCAGCAGGGAGCAGTCAGACTGACACTGATATTTATCCAATACAGCAGATGATATCTGTAAAGCCAATATTAGCTTTTTAGTGTCAGTATAACCTAATCTCTGTCTCCGTCTTCATCTGTTTGCGCCTCTATTTTCTTTCACCACACATTAAACTAATCCTCTTAATGGCTTCTTGGTGGGGCTATCGTGAAGCCTGATCCAGCCACCCACACGAGTTAATGATCCTCATGCTCATTTCCTCTCCACACATTCTCTGTCCCATCTGTTTACCTAATTGGCTGTAATTAATTATGTCACACCAAATTAGCAACCTGGTTAGTCATTCAATAAAAAGAACAATTTAAAGTGGCCATACGTATTTATCAACTTCAGTCCGAATCTTAATCTGTGTCTGATGGTGCATGACTTTATCTATGTGTGTGTACGTGTCTGTGTGTGTACTCGTCCACAGTAGCACGGTTGATTTGACAATAAGTTTAACGCAGGGTGAGCAGTGTTTTAGATTTAGGTTTAATGGAAATAAGCAGCTCAGAGCTCAGTGCCTGTCCTCCCTCTTTACTACGCTTCAGCTAAACTTAATCAGTAGTCGGGACCTTTCATTAATTACTCAGGAGCTAAGAGGGAAAAATGTTTTGTGATTGTTTCATGAATTAAAATGAAGTGAATTGTTAAAACAAGCCAATTTGCAAAGCTTACAAGTCAGCTTTAGGCTGTTCATTTTGTTTTTCTTTTCTTCTGACTTGCTAACGTCTTTTTCAATGCATTTAAAATGAAAGCATAAAACTACACTTGAAATAAAATGCAGAAAGAGATGCAGAAATTTAAGAAAACACAGCCAATATTAGACAAAACTATAAAACAATATATCAGCTGAACACATTTTATCTTCTAATCTTTGTTTTTTTATGTTAACACAAAGTTGGACAGATGTGCTTTGACTCTGACAAGCAGTGTTTGGGTGTAAACACTACACTCTGAGAATAAAAGGAGGCCAGAACCTTTCATAATGATTCAAAGGAAGTAAATAGAGCAGAATTATATAACTGCTGCTGTATATTTTGTGAACAAGGTTGAAGTGAAGTTAAATGAAAATTGATAAGTCTCTGGAACTCGAAACACAATTTATCAAAAACATATTTCCTCATTTTTGATAATATAGGACCCAAACTCCCAAACCACACCAGCTAAGCAAACCTGACCTCTTAAACAGAGGAACCAAGTCACCTAATAATATGGGTCAAGGACTCAAGACCTCAATACTCAAGTAAGAGAAACCGTAAAAAAAAAAAGTTTAAGTCATACAATAATTTATTTAAGGGGAAAACTGGAAGATATTCCCCTTGGTTTTCTCACTCAAATCTGTCACTACAATAAACAAACGATCAGCTCCCAGTGTAATACAAACTGAACTAAAAAAAGTGCTATTTTCCATCTCTCCACACTGTTCGTTCTGTCACCTCAGTCATTCTCATCCCTTGATTCAGGCAGATGGGTCTCCCTGATCGCGCGAATGGTTCTCCCTGTTATAAGATAGGCAATGGTAGGATGGATAAACTATCTACCAGTTCTAGGTGTTTAACTATGAGATGGTGCAATATAAAAAAACATCAAATGAATTAAGCTCATAATCACGATAGAGAAGAATCCTTATAAAAGAAACTACACTGTAACTACACTGACCATATATTATCAGGACTCTTTCTTTGTTGGTCAGAACACTCAACTAAAACAACACTTTGACAGCTGTGCATTATCGAATACAGAAATTTAAATTATTATTGTTCAACAATCATTCCTTGTCCTTTACTATTCCTTGACTCATACACACAAGCTCACAGTGTTGTTGAGGAAGATGAATGCACCATGAGACAGGAAAAACCCCCGAGTATAAAAACTGACTCTTACATATTCTGACATTTATAAAGGAGGCTTCACACTGTCATGACTTAATCAGCACAGCACACACACACACCTACACACACACATAAACAAACACCCCCTGTTATTTAATTATCACCAGTGTACACACACGGGTGGAATCAACACAAACACTAACATTGCTTCATCATGGCTCACTTTAATTTACGGTCTTGCATACTCATGCACACAAAAACACATCACGGAAATAGATATTAAGTTACTCTGAAAACACAGCAGAAATAAACACACGCATCTGAACCAATATGCAATTCACTATTCTAAAGTCCTTGGGGATCTGACTTGAAAATACGTCATCACAGAGGAAGTATCAGAACTTCAGTCTAAGGAGCTTGGAAAGAAAAGCGTCTGGACCGTCTGTCTTCTCTGTCCAAAATGTGAACATTGGCATCCTTGAAAGACTGACCTTTGTCCTTTAGATGCAGATGGACAGCCGAATCTTTGTCTAAAGGACAAAGGTCACTCTTTCGAGGATGCCGTTGTTCACATTTTGGACAGAGAAGACAGATGTTTGAAAGAGGAGTGAAAAAAGCCACCACTGCAAACGACCATCTTTGAACAGAGGCGGTGGCTTATGACACCAGCTATCTGCCATCTATAATCCAGTTTTGAGATCCTCCCCAACTCCTTAACACCCACTCACATCCTGGGCCTTTTGACCTCAGGAAATCACATGATAGTGTGGGGCTAGGTTTCACAACCCAGAACTGTTTACACACCTTGGCTCATGTGATTAGGTAGAGGATCAATAAGGGGGTCCATGACCCCCTTGGGGGACACTTCCATAGGGCATAAAATCTGGGACTCTCCACCATTTGCTCTTAGAACTGAAGAAGCATCTCGGATGAGAGGTGAATTGTCTTCAAGAAAATTAAAGAAGTCCAGATGCTTTTCTTTCAAAGCTCCTTACTCCTTACTCTACAATGACCTAGATGACTGAGAACCTTCACAGATATATAAGAACTTCACTCACAGAAAATCCAGATCTGCTTAGAATATCTGCACACAGATGGAGGCTATAATGCATGAAATTATTAAAGAAAGTTACATTATAGTGTATTTAGTATTTAGTGCTAAATTTACAGTATTACACGGTTGCTCTCCTTCATGTAATACTACAAAAATATAAAGCAGTGGTCTCCAACCTTTTTTGCGCCATGGACCGGTTTATGCCCAACAATATTTTCACCGACCGGCCTTAAGGTGTCGTGGATAAATACAACAAAATAAAACTAGTACCGGTACTGAAAAAAAGAAGATTTATTCATAACACACGTGAAAAGACCCAGGAAAACCGAGTTAACGATCAAAACGATAACAAAATAACGCTGAAAACTGATAAAAACCCTGAAAACCATACATTTCGCACCTGAGCCTCAACTCTCGCGGCCCGGTACCAAACGACTCACGGACCGGTACCGGTCCGAGGCCTGGGGGTTGGGGACCGCTGATATAAAGGACATGGCATGTTTTATAACAAAAAATGTGATTGTTATAGTACAAATTAATGTATTGATTTGGATGATGGTTTAATTTCCAGTCACTTGGTTTGCCTGTTGAAATGTTATTGGAAAGGATAGTGGACTGCATGAGTGTAAAAGTACTTTACAGAGTCAATGTTACTAGAGCAACACCATAAAGTTACTACTCCATTAACCATTTACCAAAAGCTGATGAATTGTTTATCTGGAGGTTTTCAGTCTATAGGTTAGTTGGGCACCCTCTAGTGGTTGTCAAAAAAAAGGTAAATGTTCAATAAATAAAATAAAATAAATTTTTTTGGTAAGCATTGTCTTTTATTATCAGTAGTCAGAATGATCAATAATTAAGGTTCTTTACTATGACTTTTTATCAACCTGCACTCATTCTAATTCTTCATTTTCCACTTCTTAAGTAAGTAAGTAAGTAAAGTTTATTTATATAGCACCTTTCACAGACATATGTCACAAAGTGCTTTACAAGGTAAAATTATAATACAGTCATAAAATACACCATGACAACCCTGGTCTAATTAAAAGCTTTTTGAAATAAAAATGCCTTCAGCTGCTTTTTGAAGGTCTCCACTGAGTCCAAACCTCGTAGCTATACGAGGGTGCAGCAGCTTGGAAAGATCGGTCCCCTCGGGTTTTAAAACGAGTGTGGGGGACCACTAAAAGGTTTTGGTTTGCTGACCTCAGGTTACGAGTGGAGGTATGTGTATGAATCAGATCAGCAATGGGGGGGGGGGGGGGGGGGGGGGGGGTGTCTCTGTAATGCTCTAAAAGTTAAAACTAGAATTTTAAAATGGAACCTGAATCTGATTGGTAGCCAGTGCAGTGACTTTAAAACAGGGGTCATATGAGCACCCTTGTTCGAGCGGATCAGTAGCCTTGCTGCAGAGTTTTGAACAACCTGTAGGCGGGCCCTTTCATGTTTAGACAAGTAAACAGGCTGTTACAGTAGTCAAGTCTTGTAGAGATAAAAGCATATATTATCATCTCAAGTTCACTTGTTGACACGAAGGCACTAAGTTTAGAAATGTTCCTCAAGTGAAAAAAGCAGGTTCTTACTGCCTGATTTAAATGTCCCTCCAAAGAAAAAGCTTCATCAAAAATGACACCCAAGTTTCTAAGGTTATGTTTCTGTGAGGAACCTAAGTCACCCAGTCGCCGTTTAATATAGGTTATTGCACTGCCTGGTGCAATAATCAAAGTTTCTGTTTTGACCGGGTTTAGCTCTAAGCAGAGTAGGTAAACCAAGCTAGCACGTGTGAAACCTGCTGTGAGGACAATTAAAGTGTGGCCAGAGGGGACAGACGCAGTGCTCCAGGACAGATTTAAAAACACAGACTGGAATACGTTCACCCACACAGACCTGGACCAGTACGTCTCATCTGTACTGGATTACATCTCCGAAACCACAGACAGTGTCACCACCCAGAAACGGATCACCATGTACCCCAACCAGAAGCCTTGGATGAACCGGGATGTTCGTCTTCTCCTGAAGGCCCGCAACACCGCCTTTAGGTCAGGAGATGCACACGCCTACAGTACAGCCAGGGCTGTAATATAATATAATATAAAGAAGGGCATCAAAAAAGCCAAACACCATTACAAAAAGAAGGTAGAAGAACACTTCTCCAACTCCAACCCCCGACGCATGTGGCAAGGACTCCAGACCATCACAGACTACAGGACCACCAAACCCTCCCCCGCATCCTCTGATGTCTCCTTCCTCAACGAGCTCAACAACTTTTATGCTCGTTTTGAGCGAGGGAACCCCACAACCACAACCAAAGCAGACGTGACGCCAGACCACCAACCCCTGACTCTCTCCCCCACCGATGTAGGAGCAGTGCTGAACAGGATCAATGTCCACAAGGCTGCAGGTCCTGATGGCATCCCCGGGCGTGTTCTCAGAGCGTGTTCTGGGGAGCTTGCAGGAGTGCTGACAGACATATTCAACCTGTCCTTGGCCCATGCTGTGGTACCGGCCTGCTTCAAATCCACCTCCATCGTCCCGATACCCAAAAACTCCAACCGATCTTGCCTCAATGACTACCGCCCAGTAGCACTCACCCCCATCATCACTAAGTGCTTAGAGCAGCTGGTCCTAGCACACTTCAAATCCTGTCTCCCCCCCACCAATTCGCATACCGCCAGAACAGGAGCACAGAGGATGCAGTCTCCATCGCACTGCACTCTGTCCTCTCACACCTGGACAACAACAACACCTACGCCAGAATGCTGTTTATAGACTTTAGTTCAGCATTCAATACAATCCACCCCTCACAACTCATCAGGAAACTGACAGACCTGGGCATCAGTTCCCTCATCTGCAAATGGCTACTGGACTTCCTGACCAACCGCCCCCAACATGTTCGGCTGGATAACCACTGCTCATCTACCATCACAATGAACACCGGTGTACCACAAGGCTGTGTGATGAGCCCTTTCCTCTACTCCCTCTTCACCCATGACTGCAGACCTGCTGATGGTTCCAACACCATCATTAAGTTTGCAGATGACACCACAGTGATTGGCCTCATCAGTGACAACGATGAGGCCGCCTACAGGGAGGAGGTGGATCGTCTGGCTGAGTGGTGCGACACAAACAACCTGCTGCTTAACACCGAGAAGACCAAGGAGCTCATCGTGGACTACAGGAGGAATGCTGACCCACATCCACCCATCCACATTAAGGGGACGGCTGTGGAGCGTGTGAGCAGCTTCAAGTTCCTGGGAGTCCACATCTCCGAGGATCTCACCTGGACGACCAACTGCTCCAAGCTGGTCAAGAAGGCTCACCAGCGCCTCTTCTTCTTGAGGACTCTGAGGAAGAACCACCTGTCCTCAGACATCCTGGTGAACTTCTATCGTTGCACCATCGAGAGCACCCTGACCAACTGTATAACAGTCTGGTACGGGAACTGCTCTGCCTCGGACCGGAAGGCATTGCAGAGGGTCGTGAAAACTGCCCAGCGCATCGCCGGAGCACCACTTCCTGCCATAAAAGACATCTACAGGAAGCGGTGTCTAAAAAGGGCTGGGAAAATCATCAGAGACCCCAGTCACCCATCACATGGACTCCTCACCCTCCTGCCCTCTGGGAGGCGCTACAGGAGCCTCCGGACCAAGACCACCAGGTACCGGAACAGCTTCTTCCCCACAGCTGTCAGACTCCTGAACTCTGCCTCTTGACATCTGACCCACGTTAACACATGGACTGAACATACACACACCCACAATGGACAACTGTACCCTCAAACACACAATAATAACATGGACTGAACCACCACTCACAACCACTAGCACTTTATATAGCCTCTGTAGAAATTATCCACATATCTCACTTATCTTAACTGCACTACTGTATAATTCTGTAAATAAATCATTCTGTACATACGATAATTTTTAACCCTACAACTGTTTACAACTTGCATAATTCCCATTTCTGTATAGCTGTATATCTCAGATTTCTGTAAAGTTATTTATTTCATATCCTGTATAGTTTTATCCTGTTCATATCCTGTACATAGCTTGTACTCACTACAGCCTGTACATACCTATAGTTATAGAATATTCACAACATACTTCATACCGTGTACATTATAACATACCCATTTCTGTAATATACTTACATATCTATATTATTGCTAATATATAATGTAATATATCTATATCACTAAAGCACTTCTGGATGGATGCAAACTGCATTTCGTTGCCCTGTACCTGTGCATGTGCAATGACAATAAAGTTGAATTCTATTCTATTCTATTCTATTCTATTTGTGAACCAAGCAAATAGTGGCTTGTCTTAATTGGAGAAGTTGGCTTTGTAACATGCTTAATGTTGTGTCCCTTAGAGATATAGTGCCAAATATTCATCGTTTCATTTCACAGTGTTTATTTGATCAGTGTAGGTCAAATTATGAAAACCACTGAAATTCAGAACCGCCATTCATTTGGATTCTGTCTTTAATTGGCCCATCAGAGAACTACACAATTAAGCAACAAGTAACAAGATGCGAGTTACAGGGAGGAGGAGAAGACTTGACTGCATTCTCTAGTTGTAGTTATCACTTTGTCATTACTTTAGTTGTTTGAATAAAGCAGCTACTGGTTCAGGAGTTAGCAAGTTGTTGTTATGTCTTAGTATAATGATCATGATGATCTGCTATGCCTAATTTTAGTTCAGTAGGGATTGGAAAGGGCCATGTGCAACACAATGATAAAACACCTATTTATATGACTCAACCATCCTCATTTATCCAGGCTTGGGATTGGCACTAGGGGTTGTTAGATTATAATATTATTTTATGCCATGTTATACCCCTAATTAAAGATTGTGAATTATTATGTAGTTTTAGTTTACATTATTCTCCTGGATTAGAAGAAGCTGATAACTATTGCATTAGTTAAACTGATTTGCATTACATTAAACTGTTGATTTATTGTAAATGAATGATATTGTTTTATGATGCATTATACTGCTGAGTTATAAGAAATACTGTTTGCAGAAAGTCATCGCCTTATTTGTCTGATTAGAAGAGAACATGCTGGAGTTTTCTGCCCCATCTCAGCAGGAGCAGATAAATGGGGAGCCAAGGTCGTAGCTTAGGCGCCGTGTGAGAGGAAGCATGTGAATGTTTAGGTTCTTATGATAAGGTGGAGACACCAGAGGCTATAAAAGTTTGAGCAATGCTCCACCATTTTGAGATCTGATGCTGTCTGCATCAGTGTCCATCTCCCACGCGTGTGATCATTAAAATCATCGTTTGACTCAACCCGACCGGACCAGTGTTGTTATTGTGGTTTTTCTCTTGTCTCCATCCCCAATATTTGTGAACCTTAACATTTTGGGGGCTCGTCCTGTGGTATTGGGGTGGAATTTAAAAGTTTGGACGGTCCGAGGTTGTCAAACGGACAGGCACAAGCCAGTGGTCTGACGTGAGTGGGCATAAGCCGGCTTATCTAAAGGTAAGGCACTACCTGTTGAATTATTTCCAAAGTGTGCCAAATTGGATATGACTAAATTAAAGTCTACTCACTGAAATTACTGGTAGAGGGTCTGTTTTGATTGTGATGAGGATCCGCGTGTGTTATGCAGTTAAAGTCGGCTAAGAGTCTTTAATGAAGTTGAAAAAGTATGAAATGCTGGGTTAGAGTCCCAAGGAAATGAAAGAAATGCTGGGTTCGAGTCCCAAGGAAATGAGATAAAGGCTCAAGTAGTTTGGTAGGGAATTGGTCATTTTGCTGGTTAGAGTCCAGATTGGTTATAGAGTGGACCTGTGTGGTCAGTTTGTGGGTTGGAGTCCCCATTGACCTCTAGGTGGCACCTGCCTTAGTCATACTCTTGCTTTAGGGTGTTGACTGTTGTTTCAAATTGTTATTTCAATTTCAAATTATAGAACGGCGGTTGGACCGCTAAGAAGCGCATTGCTCAGAGGTAACGCTTGCCGGGGTTGGGGACGCTCAATGCCCGTCCTCTTTGAGGGATAGTCAGTTGGTCACTGTGGAGCCTGGGGCACTCCAGAACAACTAAGTGGTTTCACCACTTCACCGTTTGGAACGGTGTTATGTGCTTTTTTGGATACTGCTAAATTGAGTTAGGGATTTTAGAAATTAGGTCAGAAACTGTTCCAGAAGTAACAGATACTGTTTGATTGATTACAAAAAGGTGACCTTTCTTCGGTTGGACCCGTTATTTTAAATTTGTCGAAATTTGTTAGGCGCTGAATCTGTCAGGCCTGTCAGTGATTGTAAATATAAGACGTCTTTGTAATATAAAATAATAGAGTTTTGCCTGAGCTTTGTGTGACACTCTGTGTGACGTGCAGCTGCAGCGCTGCGAGCTATTTTTAGACTGTGTGTGAACATGCAAATGAGCGGTGACGCGCACAGAGGACTTTTGTTGCTGTTTAGCGTGTTTTTGAGTTTTATAATTTTGATTTGCAAACAATGATACATGCCTGTAAGTAAAACGCTGATTTTGCTGATTATGATACTACAAATAAGGTTTTGAATGACTACGGTGAATGTTTGATGTTTGGCTGGGTTTTGATATAGAAAAGTTCCAACGTATACAACGAATTTTCTTGAAGTTGTGTGTTTGTAGGGATAAATATTACTGGTTTTATACATTCGTTATTAATGGTGGATTGTGGCGGAGAGTGTGGAGAGAGGACGTGAAGACGGCTTTGCAGCTGCTGGAGTGAGTAGCTGTGGGTGTGACAGGAACTCGGCATGCCCATAGAAGGCAACTGCCTGACTGTGTGAAGCATGCACCGAGAGAAAGAGAGAGTAAAATCTAGGCAGATGAAGTGAATGGATGTTTTCAGAAAAGAAATAGTAAGTGAATGTCTTAGTGTGTTGATACAGGTGGCTACGGGGCTGGACCAACTGCCCCCACAAGCACGGCGGCCGAAGCAAAATTATAGTAATGGAAACCAAACTCAGCAAGAATCAGCAGCTGTGGAAAAGACAGCAGCTAGCAGAGAATTAAAGGAGAAATTAAGAGAAGTTTTAACACATAAAATTGCGGCCAACAGACTTGTGGAGGTTGGGAAGGCGCCTGGAGCATCACAACAAAAAGGTGAAACAAAACACACACAAGCAGAGAAATGTGAGAGAGAGGCACGTGTTAGAGAAATGCCTCGTTTGAGAAAAAACGTTAAATTAGCCCATGTACAAACGCACATACACGCAATGAAGAAACAGCTTACACCCATGAACACTGGAAAATTTTCCAGCAAGTAAAGCAGTGAAACTTAACATACATCCGCCGTTAAATAATAAAGTTTATCCACTACTAACAAATAAACTCTCTGGGTTGCAGGACAACAACTTAACTTCAAAAAAAAATCACAACCAGTGATAACACGACAAATTTAGTGGTTAATAAAAGTCAAATTGTGACATGTTCTCTTCTGATTGATTAATACAAGTGATTACTAAATGAAAGAAAATTCCATTTTTGTGCTTTTAAACACGATCTTAAGAATTTTAACATGTACCTGTGTTGTCCTGTCAGCCTAGTGGGTCATGAGTGGATTTTATGGAGAGAAAAAACAAAAAAAGGGGGAGAGAAGGTTGACACAGGGCCTGGTCCCGCTGTTTCTCCCCTTTCTGAATAACGCAGCCAACACAACATCATTTTCCTGTTCGTTTGTTTTTGTTTGTCTTTGTTTTGTTTTTTCTCTTTATGCTTGGTTACAGGCTGCTTTGTCGGCCCGGGAAGCCGAAGCTGACCCTGGACTCCTGCTCTCCCCTCTACCATCTTTGCTCTCCCCTCTACCATCTTTGCTCTCTCCTCTACCATCTTTGATGTGACTCTGACCAAATGCTAAAGCAGCTGAACCCGCAACAACAACTTGAAAATGTCAACAGTGCTGCAGGAAAATGATCTCATGCAGCAGAGACGGAGAGAGCGGTAATCCAAGGCCCGTTTCACTACACGGGGAGATTTCCATCAGCGTCTTTTCTTTCTGAGAAGACTGAGAAAGGCCCGGCTCCCACCACCGATTCTGACCACCTTATATAAAGGAACTATTGAGAGCATCCTGAGCAGCTATATCACTGTCTGGTTCGGGAACAGCACCATGCCGGACAGACAAGCTCTACAGAGGGTTGTGCAATCAGCTGAGCGCACCATCCGCTCCGAGCACCCTGACCTGCACTCAATCTACAGCAGGCGGTGCTGGACCAAGACCAGGAAGATCGTGAAGGACCTCAGCCATCCCAACAACAGACTGTTCTCTCTGTTGCTGTGTACGTGACAAATAAACATCTGGATTTGGAAAACGAGGCACTCGCAAAGCCACCAGCATTGTGCCTGATCGGACACACCCCTCTCACACACTCTTCACACTCTTGCCATATGGAAAAAGACAGCTTCAGCTGACAGAGGTGTGACGAGACGCCCATTAAGCCCAGATGAAAAGTGAGGCCGAGCAAAACCATGCTGACCTTAACCACTCTGCATTAAAACTGTGCAGGACAGTGACGGACCAACAATGACCATCGGGCAGCAAAAAGGGCGTGCCAGAAACAGGAGGAGTAACTGAGGTCAGGAGGCACCTCAGAATGGACAAAACACCAGGAGAAAATGAGCTGAAGGCACAGGTGTCGGGGCTCGGCCAGGAGCTGACCTCTGAGAAGAGCCGAACAGCAAAGCCGCAAAAGGCCGTGGAGCAAAGCAAGGAAAACATCGATGGACTTCAATCTGAAGTGGACGGAAAAGATTGTGAGGTTTCTGCCCTCAGTAAGAGCTCAAGGCATCAGAGCAGAAAACTGAGCATGGCTCAGGAGGAGCTGGCTGATTATCGAACCCATCAGACTTGGAGTCCCAGACACACGACTTGAAATCAGGCTCAGGACCTCAGCAAGGAGATGAGAACAAAGCAGAACGAGCAGCAGTGACAGCAGCTGAACTTTGACCTGAATAAAATCTTGACTTGGCTGGGAGAAACAGAGGAAGAGCTGGAGCAGCAGCATAGACTGGAGCTTGACACTGACATCCAGACGATTGAGCTGCGTATTAAAACCCTGAAGGAGCTACAGAAGCAAAAGGGTCAAGCTAAGGAGGAGTGGAATAAGGAGAAGATGCAGGACACTGGAGAAAAAGACCTGCCTCAATTGGGGCCAGAACCAGTATGGACAGAACTTTGAGCAGCAGCACCAACGGATGCAAACGGACTGAAAAGGAGGAGGGCAGGACCCCAGGGCACGCTTCAGGCCGTCGTTTACCCAGAACACCAGAACAGGAAAGTGATGAACACAGACACCCACACAAACACACACATCTACATGCATTGACTCAGAATGAAGAGAAACACATACGAACATATGCACTCGTGGATTGAGTGAGAAATGACACACACACCCGCAAAAAATCAAAATGCTGATTCACTTCACTGAAAAGTGATCCACACACACACACATCTACAAGCTTGTGCAATAAAGAGTGATACACACACACACGCTGATGCAATGAAGAATGCTTTACTAACAAATGCTGCACACAAACATCCGAATATGGAGTCGGTTACAACAATAAGAACTCATTGATTGTTTATTGGTTAAATGCATTTCATGCCACACAGAGGGCATCTGTGTAGATTTAGGGGACAAGGTCTAAAGTAGTTTGGTTGTGAAAACAATGTCTGTGCGTGATGTCTGTTTATGGCTTAAGGCCTCCACTGAATTGTGTACTGTGCTTCACACAGCCTGATAAGGAGCAGTGGTACAGAGTGAAAATGATGAGTGAATGGTGTGAGTTTTATTTCAGAGAGAATATGAAAAGGTTGTGTTGATTTGACTCAGTTGTTTAAGTTTCTGCCAAAGCAAAACATTTGTGTGTAACCAGTGTCCACTATTGAATCAAGTCAATCCAACATGTATTTGTCAGTGAAAAAAAGGAGTTACGGTGCCTGTAGGCCTACACAATATAGTGTGTGAAGTTTTGGTTGATTTTTGGGTTTTGTTTGACACTAGGTTGATTCTATCAGTGAGGTTTGGATTGTTCTCTTTCTCTAAGAGAGAGAAAGATGGTTTGAACTTTGGACATGTTTCCAATGGGCCCCAGTATCTGTTATTATATGAGTGTTTTATTGGTTACGTTTGTTTTTGCTTTTGTTACAGTGCACTGAGATAAGAACATCTGAGAGGTGTGATCCACCGGTGGTGATATTTTGGTATTTTGTGAGTTCCTGATTTGACAAATCAGCTCTTTAATCCAGGCCTGAGAGATTGAACTTTAAAGCGCTATAAAATATTCTTACTGAAAACAGTCGCAAAGTATTTTATAACCATGATTATAATGAGCTTGGGAGAAATTCACTTACATGGGACACTGATCCTGAAGCCTAAAAGGATTGCAGCGAGTCAATCCAGTCCAAAGAAGGAAAAACATACAAGGAACTGTTTCCTTTGATATGATGACGTCATCTTGCTGGTGATGGAGCCTCGAATAGGCTGCGCGTGAGACTCCATTATCAGCAACTTCTGGTATGAATGTGTGTGGATGTATGCATGTGACTGGACTGTCATGGACTGACAACTAAAAGTTTAACTGACTTGATACTGAGACAAAAACGGTGCCGACTTTAGGATTATTGAATGTCCACAGACAATTCACCCAGCCTGTAAAAGAAGGGTGGATGTTTTGTCTTGCTTTGTTTTGTTTGCAAGAACAGAAGGATGACAGAGACTAAAGAGCTGTAGCTTCACAGCAGTGTGAACTGCAGACTGAACCCTTTGGTTGCTAATTTTGAGTTACTGATGTTTGCATTAAGAAAATTGTGTTTTAGTAGCTGTGTTTTAATTAATGTATCACATTATATTGTTGGGAATGTTAAATGCTAAAGTGAAGAAAAGGTTTGATCCCACTCATGACTGAGCATGTTATTATTAACCATAGTGGGTCACTGTAGAGAGTCAATTAATTTTAGAAAAAAAACAAAAACAAACAAACAAACAAACAAAAAACCCTCCACTGAGGTCTATGAATAACAGGGGAATGATAGACAGCCACACTCAAAATGGAGATATGTAATGATAAACACTGGTCCCCGTCTTTTGGGCGCTTTCTTGAAGTACTCAAAACTTTAAAAGTAAGATAAAATAACAGGGGCATGTGCTGAGGGGTGGTGCTGCACAAGAACAAGAGTAAAATAAAGAAAATATTGTTTTTAGTTTTGAGAAGTGCAAATTAAAATGTACCATTACACTCAGAGGATCAATATGAAGCTTGATATTTGTTAATTTTGAATGAAGTACATGACTGGTGACTGTTCTGTCCTGAGCTTTTGTTTTTACAGCACCCGCTTGATCACACCAACAGTTTCTCGCCACCGAAGAGGGGTACTTGCAAAAAAATAAAGAACGGGGAGGAATATCATCAAAACTGGAAAAAGGTAATCCCCAAAGGGGGTGATAACGCCATACCTTTCACTTATGGTCAAATTCTCAAAATTTGACCCCGAACTCGAAAAATTCTTCAAACATTTAGACACAAAGTGGAGATTTAGATAAATATAATGTCGTAAACCACATAAGGATGAATTATTTGATTCAATAAGATGGTGAAATAACAAGCAGCAAAATGTTGATCATATTAAGTATGTTTATTCAAGGGTGCAGAGAAGATTATTATTATTAAAGACAACAAATGAAATAACGAAAACTAGAAGTGGAAAAAATTTGCGTCAACGGTAATAAAATCAAAACAAAAAGGAAAACTAACTAATACTGTAATGAATGTTCACAAAACTAACCGAAATTAACTGAATTTATAGCAGAATGTGTTTAGTTGCATTGATAAGTATTTTCATTTTTTTCTTTTTCTTTTTTCTTTTTTCTTTTTAAGATGAATCAAGTGTTGGGATGGTAAAATAAACACAATACAAAAACAATTTTTTTTTTTAACTAATATTATTTAAATTTTATAACATGTGCACCACAGTGCACAAGGGGAGTTCATTGATCACGAATGTGAAACTAACAACATTCAAGAGCTATTTAAGAAGATTACATGGTCCTCTGAAATTTTTGTAAGCAGGATATTAAAACTTATTTATATAACAATATCACAAAGATGTAGATCAGGGACCAACCCAGAAGTCACTGACACTTCACTAGCTGTAAACTATTGGTTCAGGAATAAGTGATGGCACTGAACTTTATACTTCACAAAAGTCAATTTATTTAGGATATCTGAGGAAGTACTGATTTTATTTGGAGACACAAAGGAACATTTAGCACTTCCCTCATCTCACATCTGTTTCATTGTTGCACCCAATCATTCTACAACTGAAATGCCTTGGATTGTTAACCATTTCAGGCAAGTGGAGTGAACCATATTTTGCTAGACTCTCATCAGATTGGGGCTTCCGTTTATTGATCTTTGGAGAGAAGTCTTCATTACTGGTATTATTCAGGTCTTGTTCACATGTTTGCCCCAGGGTTTCTCAGCCAAGAGGAGCTTAAACCCCAGATACTGTGAGTTCTTTTCACACATTGAGATCACTGATAACGTTTAGCAACGACGTGATCTCGTAGAAACAATTAGGTGTTATGGATTCAACTATAATTGCGACTCTTATTTTTTACTTTACTGGAAAAGATTACTGCATTTTACCCATATTTTATTTTTAACTCAAAATCAAAATTCCAGATTCTCCTATATGTTGGTTTTGCACCAGATAGGATGACAGATTTCAGGTGGCCCTGTGTTTTTCTCTATTACATCTGCCACTGCATCTCGATAAATCTTTGTGTGGCTTCTAGTGGGTCCTGACCCTCTCATATTTTGAAAAATTTATGTTTGAATCTCCCTTAATAATTGTGTTAAGAATTCTCTCCGCCTTTGTCAAAAGTTGTGTATTAGGAAAAAGTGAAATAAATATAAGTACAAAGTCCCAATGTGTAGAGCACACATTAATAAATTAGTCATGTTCTCTGTGAAACTAAATAAGCCTAATTCTTAAAGACCCCTGAAATTATTTACTAGATGTTTATTTTTTGAATAAAATAAAAATCTGAGTTTAACAAAACATTTTAATTGTAAATATCAAGCTTACCTTTCTTTCTTCCATAAAATGTGCTTGTGGGCACGCCAGCCATTTTGAAAAGGTGGGAAAAACAATTGGTAAGGCCACACCCCCACACATGTGATATAATTTTAAAGGTACTGTTGTCCTCTCTAAGAAACATCAGGACTTAGAGGAGTGGCAAGTAGAGTATGCGAGCTACAAGCAAAAACTAAATGTGTACTAAAGTGCGCAAAAATGAATTACTGGGCCATCAGGGGGTCATGAGGGACATTTAGAAAACTAAAAATCCCACAAACCTTAAAGTGCACTTGAAAAGCTCACACAAGAAGGTTAACCTAGCTTACCTAGAAGACCTCATCAGGGGGAGCACACTCCCCCTCTTTGAAGAGCTCCCCCACTCAACCCGCATCCCCCGAAAACAGCTAACCCCAGATAAGGCAGCGTGATGTATCCCGAGATAACAGGACTGGGACATCTAAATAAATGTGTGAAACAATCGCCTTCAAAAAGGTTATCAATTCACTTCAACCAAAATTAGGACCACTCGGTGCGGCAAGAGTTAATAGTTATTAGTCTCGACACCCAAGGATAACCAGAAGAGCATGATTGATATGATGGAACTGAGATTTTGTTACACTTAATTTTTGCAAAACACAACTAAAACTGTACTGAAACTAAGAATTTTCAGAAAATGAAAATTAGACTAAACTAGCAAAGAATTGGTAAAAACTAATTACAACTGGTAAAAATTGAAAATCTGGAATCGAAACTAAATAAAAAATAAAACCTAATGAAAATGGCGAAACGTTTAAAACCCTGGTGCAGAGATTGGCAAATCTGACCAGGAAAAGTATGAGATGGATTGTCAGGACAGTCAGCGTTAAAGCCACTTTTGACAGTCCATACTAGGATGGCATTGGACATCTTGGGGGTGGAAAGGGGTTGGTGTGACCAAGGTGTGGTTTGGCTTGTTGTATGTATATTTGAGATCATATGGCTCTGGATGGACCAGTTACCAGGGCATGGAAGGAGGACAGACTCATTAAAGGAGGAGAAGGAACTTGCTGGGATTGGAGATCCTCTGGGTGAGTGGTTGATTAAAAGCATGCATAAAATAGAAGTTATCTGTTGTTATTGATTGGTAATAGATTGATAATTGGCCACATTTACAGCTGTATTGACTTGTTGTGGACGTAGTCGACTTCAGGTTTAAACACTCTAATTAACAGGTTGAAAAATAGTGACATTAAATGAAGAATATGCAGCGCCACCCTGTCAGACGCCAGTGATGGTGGAGCTCACTGATGAATCAGGTGAGCTGGATTCATGGCTGATTTAAAACTAAGATCCCCCTGCTGTGGTCAGTAAGGGGAGAAAAAGGGGGAAATAAAATTAAGAATAAAAGAGGCATTTATAAACGTTTAGGTGTCAAGTGAAACGGGATAAAAGGGGGTGTTATACTGTTATTTTAATATCAGCATTATTATTGTATGAGAATCATGCAACAAGCATTGCATCGATGATCATTTATTGAAGCTTTTGACCTTATACTAACATCTGTGTTCCTGTGATTGTTATAACCTCTGATGAATCTTCTATTTACAGGTGTTAGGATAATGATACAGTTTTTCATTGCAGGTGTAACCATGATTATTTTTATACATATTGCAACTTGTTGCTCATTGTAGAGTTGTGCTCAAGTTAATAAGGGTTAAAAGCTACAGTCAGCGTGAATGTCTGACTGATCTATTGAGGGAAAAGGCTTCGAGCATAGAAGGCCGCACGCGCTTACAAAACACTGATATCATGTTATTCTTTGTGATCTTTTTAAAATTATGTCTTTAAGGTTAGTTTAAATAGTGGCAGTTAATTAAACGACATTTATTAAAATATTAAATACCTGAGTCAGAACGTTACACGCGGATCACCTTAAGAGTCTGGGAAACTTTGTAGCTGCCTAACTTTTTTTGAATGTTCTAGCTCCGTTGATTTGACACATTGGAATGTGTCAAAAAAGGGGGGGAAAGTTGAGCTTTAACATCAAACAAGGATTATTTGAACATTTTATAACTTCATTTGTGTCTTTAATACTTTAGGAATGGTAAAGCTTAAGCTAATAGCGGTCCGAGAAGACGGACCTTTTAGAGAATCAGTGAAAAAGCATAAACTATCACTTTCATGTTTAATCATTACTCATTGAAATGAACTGAATAGCGTTTAGAAGATTTGTTAATTTTTTGTCTTTTGTTAAAAAGAGGGGTTTCAATAATTTTCAGACACACCTTGCAAATGTGCTTATAACGAGTTGGCACTCGGCCTTTTGAAGGTCAGAAGCTTCGTTCGGCGTGACTGTCCGGACTGATAAAGTGTAGGAAATGCCTTGAGTGCAGAGGGCTAAATGCAAACACGCTTACACACACATAAGATATGATTAGAATAAGTCCCTGGGACATTCTGAATGTTTTAGACCAATTCTGAATCACTAGAAGGTCAGTAGATAACAACATTAGATTATTAGGGTTAGGAAGAGAGGTGTTTTGGTTTTCTGTCTCTTACAGAGAAAGGAACAGACACCAGACGAGGTCACAGATATGCGAGGATCCTCCGTAGCAGAGACAGACACAGTGACTGCCGAGACACCAACTGGGTCCAAGGGTCATGGCGTTTGGGCTCCAGCTAGTCACCACAAAAGGATGGATCCCATAAACACAGCAATAACCATGAAGGGGTTGGCGGAAATCCGGGAACACCAGACCAACGAAGTTCGAGAGGCTTTTGGGCAAAAAGGGGACACCTTCCTGTTCCTTTTCTGGAGAATACACAGATCGTTGTTTGAAATCGGGGCAGAATAATCCCCTGATCTGTGCCACGACTGAAGGGTTGTCTAACCCCTAAAGTTGAAGAATGAAGAGCAGAGGATCACCCAACTGGACGACACTGGTAGCTGCAGCAATAAAATAAAGGCTAGAAGCTGTGGGAGACCTGGGGAGTGTCATCTGTACCCGCTATTGTTGGAATAATAGTTTTTCTTGCATCTGAATTGCGCAAACACAGAGGTCATCCCACATATGGTTCGCCCCTCAGGGGGACAGAGGACCTCAGGAGTGAGAAGAGATGAACCCGGCCACACTGAATTGAAGGGTGTTGGTGAGGTCATTATTCTAATGACCTCATCAGGGGGAATTGTTAGATTATAATATTATTTTATGCCATGTTATACCCCTAATTAAAGATTGTGAATTATTATGTAGTTTTAGTTTGCATTATTCTCCTGGATTAGAAGAAGCTGATAACTATTGCATTAGTTAAACTGATTTGCATTACATTAAACTGTTGATTTATTGTGAATGAATGATATTGTTTTATGATGCATTATACTGCTGAGTTATAAGAAATACTGTTTGCAGAAAGTCATCGCCTTATTTGTCTGATTAGAAGAGAACATGCTGGAGTTTTCTGCCCCATCTCAGCAGGAGCAGATAAATGGGGAGCCAAGGTCGTAGCTTAGGCGCCGTGTGAGAGGAAGCATGTGAATGTTTAGGTTCTTATGATAAGGTGGAGACACCAGAGGCTATAAAAGTTTGAGCAATGCTCCACCATTTTGAGATTTTGAGGCTGTCTGCATCAGTGTCCATCTCCCACGCGTGTGTTCATTAAAATCATCGTTTGACTCAACCCGGCCGGACCAGTGTTGTTATTGTGGTTTTTTCTCTTGTCTCCATCCCCAATATTTTGAACCTTAACAGGGTACATGGCATGTGGACAGCAATGTTCACAGATGGCATTGTGATCTGTAGTGAGAGTAGGGAGTGGGTAGAGTGGTGGAGGTACGCATTGGAGAGAAGAGGAATAAGAATCAATAGACCCAAGACAGAATACATGTACAATGAGAGGGGAAAAAGTTGAAAAGGTGAACATACAAGGAGTAGCAATAGTGAAGGTAGATATGCTTAAACACTTCAGCTCAACCATCCAAAAAAACAAACAGTGCACAAGAGAGGTGAAGATGGGGAAGTGCAGGTAGGGTGGAGTTGGTGGAGTTTCAGTTTCACTAAACTTACTCAGGCCTCATTACTGGGAGATCTGTTAAATCAAAAAATAGACTGGCAAGACAAAAGTTGAACTTTTTGTGTGTCCAATTACATCTCACGTAGCTTTTAACCCTTTAAGACCTACCATAGAACCAAGTCCGCCAGAGCTTACATTATATTTTTACATGGTGTGGTGCCATTTTTGGGAGCATTTCAAGTTGCTATACATCAATACAACAATTATAGCCCAGATTTTAATAATATGTATTCATTAAGTGCATAGTAAATACATAAATTGTAAAAAAGTGCAATGAACTACAAAGAAATTGAAAATCGTTTTTGCTTTTTTAACATATATTTCTAGTTAGAGAAATTTAAGAGGCTTATCCCTCAAAACTGTAAATACAAAAAAGTTGCACAAAATAGTTTCCTACCACAGGAAATTTATTTTGAGTGTCTTCATAGTTTTATTTTTGAAATACACAGGAAAAACAAAAATAAATATTATACTGCAAATTTGCAAAAAGTAGCATATGCATCAAAATAAACTATTTCCACCAGTGCAATATGAGTCCTAAGCATCCCAGAAAAGACACAGAAAGTCATAAAGTCAAATATAACTTTTAAAAACACCAGTATAGGCCCTGAGGCCCTGATGGTAAAAAAAAAACTACATTTCCGCGAAAATGACGTCACTTCCGGTTTCGGGCAGGTAATGGCGGACATGCAAAAGTTCGCGCTGACGTCTATTCCAACGTAGGAAGTGTTATGAACAGCTGATCGGATCAGCAAAGCGTGTTTCTGGAATATTATGTTTTTGTTGCTGCAAGTGCTTTTTATGCAGTTTTTGCAAAGCTATATGTGGAAGGAAACTGTGACCTATATGGCATAAGATGTAAGTACAACTCCTCCGGTTTCATATGCAAAAAAAAATTATTGCGCTAGCTTACGTGGTTGCAGAGCTACCGGGATTTAAAAATAGTTAAGCAAAACAGAGCGTGCCTGCTCCGACCGGCTCTAAAGGGTTAAGGAAAATGAACATCATACCATCAGTAAAACATGTGTGATGGTCTGGAGCTGTTTAGCTGCCTCAAGACCTGGAAGACTTGCTATGGTCACGGGGCGACCGTGGCTCAGGGGGTTGGGAATCGCATCTGTAACCGGAAGGTCGCTGGTTCGATCCCTGGGCTCTCTGTCCTGGTCGTTGTGTCCGTGGGCAAGACACTTTACCGTACTTGCCTTCTGGTGTTCGCCAGAGGGGCCGATGGCGCGATATGGCAGCCTCGCCTCTGTCAGTCTGCCCCAGGGCAGCTGTGGCTACAACTGTAGCTTGCCTCCATCAGTGTGTGAATGTGAGAGTGAATGAATAGTGGCATTGTAAAGCGCTTTGGGTGCCTTGAAAAGCGCTATATAAATCCAATCCATTATTATTATTATTATGGTAAATGTTACCATGAATTCTGCTGTCTACCAAAACATCCTGAAGGCCATCTGTTCATGGCCTCAAGCTGAAGCACACTTGGGTTCTGCAGCAGGATAATAATCCAAACTACACCAGCATGTCCACCTCTGAATGACTTAAGAAAAACTGAAGACTTTGAAGTGGCCTAGTCACAGTCCTGACTGAATCTGATTGAGATGCTGTGGCATGACCTTAAAAAGGCGGTCCATGTTCAAAGCCTCCAATGTGGCTGAATTACAACAATTCTGCAAAGAAGAGTCAAAATTCCTCTACGGCTGTAAAAGACTCACTAACAGTTATTGCAGATGCTTGATTGCAATTGTTGCTGTTTAATGACTTTTTCACACAGGGAAAGGCCATGTAGGTTTGGTTTTTGTCCCCACTAATAATAAACACCTTGATTTAGAAACTGCATCTTTTTCTTCTGTTAGCTTTATCTAATATTTAAATTTGTTTGATGATTTGAAGCATTGAGGTGTGAAAATTATACAAAAAAATAGGCAATCAGGAAAGGAACAAACACTTTTTCACACCACTGTAAGAGTCAGGGGTGATTTGTGACAAGATAGCCTCACGAGTAAAAGTAAATGGATGGTGAAGATGAAGATTCCAGTCAGCATGAGGAAAAGAGAAGGGCCTCAGTGAAGGTTCATGGATCGAGTGAAGGAGGACATGCTGAGGTATAAGTGCCAGCTCTTGTGATGAACTCACATGCCCTGATGCATACATACAGACATAGACACACTCACACACACAGCTATCTGAGTTGAACTCAGTGTGTTTGTCATTGTGAAATCAGATGAAGTCACAAGCATGCCTTGGGTGACAGGAGGTCTTAATTGTGGCTGTGAGTGTGTGTATACCACACTGGCCTACTGTGTGTCCTGGGATGACTAAGCCGTGACATGTCTGTTCTGACGCTGGCTCCCATCAAACTATTTAATGCCTGTCTGCAGCCTTTCTGTCTCCTCCTCAGCTCATCCTTCACCTCTGTGACACACTACTTCTCCATTTTTTCATACTTTCTTGCTTTTGTGCCGCCCTGCCCCCCCCCCCACGTCCCGGCTTCACTACTGCTTAATTCCCTCCCTTTTGTTTCATCATTCTTCATCATCTCTCTCCTCAAGTAAACACATTTGCACATGAGAAAATTATCTTTCTGAAGAAGCACAGTGCATTTATTTTAATGTCTTTTCATGACCTGATACATTGTTTCAAATCTTGTTTTGATCAACAGAAAGATTGCACTGGCAGAGTGTGATTTATCCCACTAATTACAGGTCAGATGGCACAGTTTGGCGGGCTGCATGTAGGAGTCAGTAACGGTCTCAAGAGAGGAAGATCTGTTTACTATGTTTTACTGTCTTACATGGTAAAACCAGCTCATACATTTACACAAACTGTTACATGCAGATTCATGTTTGCAGTGTGCAGGACTCTGTTACCAGTAAATGTACAACAGTATTACAGATTGGTGGGTTTAATGGTGAATGTTCATTGTAAAATACAACAAAGAAATTAAACATTACAACAGGATTGCAGCTTTAGTTACTCACTGACTTAAGTCAGTCATCATATCTGAACACAGTAAAAAAATAAAGCAATGAACATGGCTGAAACACACTTGTTGCAACACACACGAACAGTTTTTAGGGCATGCCAGTTACGTTTTTGAACTTTAACAAGTTGTGAACCACTGCTTCTTCCTCCTAGCGTTTTTCCCGCTCGGGTGCAGGGTCCGCTTTTCTGCAAAGTCGTCTCCACTTGGGTCGGTCAAGGGCGTCGGTCAGATCGGCTTCGATCTTCTTCACGTCGTCCTTGATTCGGTCCATCCATCTCCGCTTTGGTCTGCCTCTAGGTCGACGTCCTTGGGGGCTGAGCCGCAGTGCTGTTCTCACCACTGAGTTCTCATCGCTCCGTACCACATGTCCGTACCACCGCAGCCTCGCGTCTTGCATCTTATCTGTGATTGGCGCGATTCCCATCCTCTTTCTAACGTCGGTGTTCATGACGTGGTCCCATCGTGTCAGGCCTAGGCACCATCGCAGCATCCGCATTTCCATCGTGTGAAGGGCTTGTTCGTGCTTTGCGGTGGCTGGCCAGCACTCGGATCCATAGAGGGCGACGGGGCGCACTACACTCTTTTAGATCTTTGACTTGAGGCGATTGGGCATTCTTCGGTCACACAGGACGCCGGTGACTTGGCGCCATTTCATCCACGCTGCGTTGATCCTGGCTCGTACATCTAGTAGGATATCGCCGTCATTGCTGATCATCGATCCGAGGTATTTGAAAGGAGGTACTTTCGCCAGATCTTCTCCATCGACGCTGATCGTGACGTCGGTCTGGGGGCCAGCCTCTAAGTATTCGGTCTTGTTGGTGTTGAGCCTCGGGCCGAAGTCAGCTAGGCGAGTCTTCCACTGCTGCATTTGGTATTGCAGTTCTATTCGCGATTCATCGGCCAGGAAGACATCGTCGGCGTAGAGAAGTGTCCAGGGATGGGGTGACTGGAGATCCGCCGTCGCAGTGCCCACGCAAAGGATGAAGAGCAGCGGGGAGAGTGCCGAGCCTTGGTGGATGCCCACATTGATGTTAAAGGGCGGCGATGTTCCCACTGGGCTTCTGACCACGCTGGTGACTTGTCGGTAGAGGAGCTTTGTCCACTTGACGTAGGCTTCAGGAACTCCATGTGATCGCAGGGAGTGCCAGATGAGGTCGTGTGGGACACGGGCAAACGCCTTTTCCAAGTCGAGGAAGGCCATGTGGATGGTCTTGGACCTCTCTCGGTGCTTCTCCAAAAGCAGGCGGGCAGCATGGATGGCGTCCGTCGTGCCACGCCCCCTGATGAAGCCACATTGGTTGGGCGTTAAGTTGACGATTTCTCGCATCCTGGCGTCGATGATCCATTCGAAAACCTTCATGGTATGGCTTAGGAGTCGGATCGGGCGGTAGTTGGAGCATTCAGCCACATCGCCTTTCCCTTTCCAGATGGGCACCGTTATGCTGGTTGACCAGGCTGCTGGGACGGTCCCGTCTCTGATGATGCTATTGAACAGGCTGGCGAGGACTAAGGCGCCGAGCAGCTTCCAGACTTCGGCTCGTATGTCGTCTGGTCCGGTCGCTTTACCATTCTTCATATTTTTAACGGCTGCTTCCACTTCCTTGATGGTGATTGGCGGGACAGGTCCTGGGACGGGCGGGGCACTGTGGATTGGCTGGTGAGGGAACTCCACGTTGCAGATATCGGAGAAATACTCGCTCCATCGATTGAGGATGGCGGGCGGGTCGCGGAGGGTTTGATGGTTGGCATCCTTGATGTGTTTGACCTGGCCAATATCCTGTGTTGCTCGATGGCGGCTGCTGGCAAGGCGGTAGATTTTGTTCGCTCCTCCGGGCGTGTCCAACTCTTCATACAGTTGGTCATAGTGCGATGCCTTTGCCGCTGCTACCGCCTTCTTTGCGGCCGATCGTAGGGCCCTGTATTGCTGGTAGTCGCCATCGCTGCGGGATTTAAGCCACACTTTGAGTGCCAACTTCTTTTCCTTGATGGTTTGCTGCACGCTATCATTCCACCACCATACTTGCTTGTCGATGAAGTGCTTTCCTGGCTTCGTCGCCCCAAGGGTGTTGCCTGCTGCGTCACGTATTTGACTGGCGATGTTCTCCCAAGCCTTGTCCACTGGCTCATTGGAGTCCACGTCGAGGTGTTCAAGGGCGTCCATAAGCTGCTGTTTGCACTCAGGGAGGCACCACCACTTGATCTTCTCCACCGTCGTGGTTGGTGTTCTTCGTCGTCGTTGGCCAAGGTTGAGTCGGCGATCCATCACAAGTAGCCGATGTTGAGGGCCAATATTGGTTGATGGTATGACTTTTACGTTCGTGACTAGGCTGAGATGGGGTCTTCGGACTAGCCAGTAGTCGATTTGGGTGTCTCTGCCGCCGCTGGAGTACATGATAAGGTGTGCCGGCTTCTTTTTGAAGAAGGTGTTGGTCACGGCAAGATCATGGGCCTCTGCGTAGTCCAGTACCCGGCAACCGTCGTCGTTTCTGGTCCCAAATCCTTGGCCGCCATGGAATCGGTGATATCCGTCTCTCCCCTTGCCTACATGTCCATTTAGGTCGCCGCCTACCGCCACGTGTTCCTCGGGGCTAATCGTTTGCAGGTGGTCGTCGAGGGCGCGCCAGAATTCTGTCTTCTCCTCGTCGGGGCAGTTGGTCTGTGGTGCATAGCAGGAGATAATCCGTAGGACGGTCGGGTCGGCGTCGATCTTCACTGACATGATGCGATCCGATATGCCGGTAACTTCGACCACGTTGTCCCGGAGCTTTTGACTCACCACTATGCCCACTCCATTCTGGGCCCGGTTGCCATTGTAGAAAAGCTTGAAGCCTTCTCCAATGTCCCGTGCCTTCGCTCCCTTCCACTTGGTTTCTTGAATGCACGCGATGTCGATGCGGCGGGTCTTGAGGGCGTCAGCCAATTCTCAACTTCTTCCGGTCATTGTTCCGATGTTCAGGGTTCCAAGGCGGATTTGGGCTTGCTTCTTCAGCCCACTCCGTCCATGAGCAGGTAGCCTTTGTCCACTTCTCACGTCGTTCCTGCGGGGGACGCCCTAGCTTTTTGAGACGTCATTGAAGTTGTGAACCACTGCGACAGCAATTATATCCCAGCAGTGTCCATCAGAAGGTGTGTGTTTTCCTTCCAACAACTGTTCACCTGGATAACAGTTGAGTTTTAGGATGGATGTTGCTCACATTCATAGCCATTAAGAGAGAGGAAAGTGACATCATCTGGGAACATGAAGATGATGTCATATGCTGTTGGGCTTATATTTGAGAAGAAAATGGCAACTTAGTCTGAGACACTCTTAAAATCAATTTACACCTTTAGAGTGAAGTGCCTTTGGACATGTAAAATTTTTATCCAAACTGGAGCATTGTTTCACATTATTTGGCATTCTTGTGTTTATTTCCTCTTCCTTTAATAGTCAGAGACAGAAACACCATGAAATATCATGCAATTAAACAGCCATAATCACCACTGTTAAATTGAGGAGTTCCAGTCTCTGTTTCATACACACTGACATGCTGGATTTTCCATTAGAATCAGATCTGGTCAGTTTGCAGGCAGGCTCATTGTAGTCTTTCCTCAACCTGTTCATGAGAAATTTTTGAAGTGTGAAAGAGCACTTTTTTTTCCCTGCAGGAGGGGTCATAGGGCATCTGGTTGGAAGATGTTTAGATGGGTTCTGGTGCCAAAGTAACATCCACATAAATGCCAGAAGCCAAGGTTTTCCAGCAGAGCATTTTATTGTAATCATTTGATCAGTGTTATTTGCTTCACCTGTCTCGTTTTAATGTTGTCTGATTGGTTTACATTGTGTATTGTGTAATTCGAGAAATCCATTATAAAATCAATGCAGATATAACCCTGAGAGTACTGACTAATCTAATTTGGCCAGTATTTCCTGATTTCAATGAGGAAAAACAGTGCAACATTAAACACAACATTACGCAACACTGCAGAGAGTGCTGTGGTTTAAGTAGTTCTTGCATATTATATCATTATTTGCTGTCAGCATTTTGCAGCGTTGAATTTCATCATAAGAAAGTTCAGGTTCAAATTATGTTAGTGCAGTTTCATTGTTCCAAAAATAACTGTCTCCCCCTCCCTCCCAGGCTTTGTAAAGTTCATCCCTGTGTACTATTTTAGTATTCATTGGGCCACTTAACATAGGGAAATATTGATCAATGTGCTTTTCTCTAACTGGGACATACACTGTACACTCTCCTCCTCCCTTTAACTCCCCTCAACTGACTGCCTCCCATCTTCCCCAGGCCACCACCTTCCTTCTTGCATCCCCTTTTCATTCCTCATCATGACAGAATACTGCAGGCCATAACAGAGTAAGTAGACAGAAAAAAAAATAGTGTGTGTGTGTGATAGAGAGAGAGAGAGAGAGAGAGAGAGAGAGAGAGAGAGAGAGAGAATGATAATGAGTTGATGTCCTGTAAGGTGCTTTTATAAAAACCATCTATCCAGAATAACGTAATAACTGTAATAATCAAGATAGAGTGAAAACAGCACTTTTCGTGATGAAGATGAAAGAGTTATAGAGGCGCACCGATGCACTTTGTCACTTTTTAGCACTGCAGAGAGAGAAAATGAGTTCAGAAAATCAACCTTTGGATGTACCTACATTTATGTTTAAACATGCTCTAAAATATGCTCAGACCTTCACTTAAGGAAAAGTTATAAACAAAGACAATCAATTTGAAGTACTTATACATATAATGATTATCCATTCGCAAGTGAACAGTGTAGGATGGGAAGTATGTAAGCCGCTAGTTACTGAAGTTGGAGTCCTTTCAATGAAACATGATTAAAGCTATTTACATGCCCTTATTTTAGGTTTGCTGTTCAGAAGAGGTATTACTTGATATTAAGCACATTATATTTGTACTGATCAGGAAGTTTACTTAGCAATTTCAGAGGGTTACCCACTCAATTAACAGTTAGACAACAAATTATTCATTACTAGTCGATACCATCAAATGGGATATCTGCTCACAGATAATGTATCTTTGGGATGCAGAGTGAAGACAGATAGTACTGTGACTAGTTTACCTAGAAGTTGGCATACAGCTAAAATAATTCCAAATGTGTACTGTAGACAGCCGAAGGAATGGAAAAACTAAAAGCAAAAATGAAATCTGAAGACTTACATGGAGTCACCATGACCGTAATCCTAAGCCTGTGCTATTTAATTAGCAATTTTTGACTTTTACTGAAATAGTTCTCGAAAGTCATGGCAATTAGGAGTCAAAGAATGTAGTCATTCAAAGGTGTACAAAAAACTGTTTTCTTTTTCCAAAAAGTATTTTTGTTGTTCTTTAAAAAAACTTGGGGGAAAATGTTAGGATTCAGAGCAAGAGCTGGGATCATCACCACTGATGACTTCAAGAACACTTTTAGCTGATTATATTCATTTTGTTTTTTCAGATGACATCCTTGGACCATGATGTACAGGTGTGGCAGGTGTGATAGCACTCTGACTTGGCCAGCCCCTGCTGTGACTTCCCTTAGCTGTCCCTCTGTGTTGTCTTGCAGGCTCCTGATAGATGGGGTTAAATAATGCATCTGGGAGCTCTGGCTTAACCCTAGTTATTTTATGATTTACCCTACACAACACTACATACCTAACATTTGATCACTGACACACTGACTTATAGACCTCATGAAGTTAATTGTGGTTTTTGTTTTATCTCGTTAATAAATTTATAAACTTTGGTTGAAGTTGTGTCTCTTCCATTCACCCTGAATTTAAAGGTACTGATATCCTGTTTTTTTTTCCTGTTTTGATGCAATATATAATGTATATCAGTAAAATGTTCAGCAGGTCACACACATCTACATAACTAAATGTTCCAATGGCTGATTTTTAACAAGCAGATAATCTGGTGTAACTAACACAGTGGCTTACGAACACAATGTTTAAGCCTTGTCTTTTTGTTTAAGTGTAAAGTTTACATGAGAGCTGAGTGTTACTCCTCTGTGGCAGTCTAAAGAGACTTCCATGCCAGGACCATTCACTAATTCATTCACAGAGGCTATTTCAAGTCTCAGATCAAACTATTTTAAGTACATGTAAGTGTTGCAATGTTCCCAATACATCAAAGACTGGGTCTGACATGATCTGAATAAATCTTTTGTCTTTAAGGTGAAATGCACCATGAATAATGAAAAAGGGAAGAAGCTATCTTACTGTGAAAATTAAAAAAGAAAAATCAACTCAAGCCAGAATTTTAATGCATTTGTATAAAACAAGCATCAAATATGGTAGGTTAAATACAATGTAATAAGAAATGGCTATGCTGCATCTTAAAGTATACTGAAAAATCATAGACCTTAAGTTAAATTAATGTCATTAACTATAAGTAGTTATGACTAACTTGTGGTATCTGAGACAAACCCATTTCAAATCCATTATAGACACCCAAAAACCCCCAGTTTGCTTTAGTTATCTATTCTTTCCTTAGGATTAGAAAAAAAAGTGAAACATCCAGAAAATTCTCTGATGACTAGTATTTCCTAAGGTGATTTGGTAGAAAAGCAGAGCCTGTCTAACAGCACTTGAAGATCAAATACAAAAATCTCTGTCAGAACCTTCCAAAAAGTGATGAAATCATGATGAAATGACGCAGGAAGGCAGTGGAAGTGATTAAACAGCCACAGACCCTAGGCGAGTTCTGCAGTATAGGCTGAGCCTCCCATGACAGAGAATAACATGAGCAGAACTCGGCTTCTTATTTAAAACAGCAGGCTAAGTATTGCCCATAAATGTCTTATTCCAATGCATACATTAAGAGTTCCCATGGAAGTCTAATATTCATGTTTAATGGAGCTTTGTCCTAGCACCAGGCTAGGGCTATCAGTTTATTGCAGCCATAAATCTGCTTGGCCTCTGACAGGTGACACTATTCTGTAACTCTGACCTGACTAACCTTTTACGAAGCCATTAACTGTTAGCAGAGTTTGCAGCTTGACCAGAACTTTTATCTGAATTGCATACATACAGTATTTATTTATTCTTAACATAGTTTCTGTAAAGCATTTAACACAGCCTTCAACCTATTTTTAAAGGCTCTTTCTTAAAGATGGATAGATAGAAGATAGATTAGGTTAAGTTTTCTACTGAACTGTAAGATCAGTTAACCCACTATTAGCTCAAACTTCCACTGCAAATGGCTGGAAGTTTGGGTTTCTGTTTTCCAGGTGGATGAATTGCATGCTGCTCTTCCTCTCCACCTGTGGAGTGGAGCACCTCCATCGCACATTTGGGCATCATCTACTCATCTGAGGGATGTGTATTTAGTCTTGGCTGTGACTCCACCAGGTAATCACATCATACTTGATGGTAAAGTGCCTCTCCTCATTTTTTCTGTCTCTCATACTTCCATGGATTCCACTCCACATCTGCAATCACCTCTGATATAATTATATCCGGCCTGTGAACTTTGAGTTTGACATGTCTGCTCTAAAGCTAACTTGATGGTTACTAATTCCCAGTTCCCCCCATTATAGTTCCTTTCAGCTAGAGTTCATAAAATATAAGCTGAGGTTAGATGCCGGTTAGGTGTAGAGCAATCTGACTGTAGTTTTACTCATTTCTAAATTACTGCTCAAAATTAGCAAAGCCAAGAAAGCACTGCAGCTGGTTTCTTGTGGACAGTGTGTAGGCCAGTCTAAGATGGCTTTGACTTTCTCTGGGTCAGTCTTCAGAGAAGAGACAGAGGCGCCAAAGGTTTCTTGAGACAGAAACCGAAAAGGTTACATACTTTTTACATACAAACTTTGAATTACTTCCCATAGGATGTTTGTCAACATCCCTGGAGAAAATTATAATGTTGTCTAGATAGACAAACACAAAAAAGATTCAAAAAATGGCTGAAACACTGCTGGGGCGTTTGTGAGGCCAAGAGGCATGACCAGGTATTCAAAGTTGCCAAGGGGGTGTTGAAGGCTCTTTTCCATTCATCCCTCTCTCTAATACAAAAGTGATATGTTTTACGGAGGTGAGGTTTAGCTTAACCTCCTAAGACCCGAACTCTTCCACGGCATGCATTTTTAATTTCTCTTTGATATTTGGGCTGGTTGGGACCCAATGAATGTAAAAACAAAGAATTACCAGATTTTTTTTTACCAGATTTTTTGTTTCTGAGAAAAATGAGAGTGACATAAGAGGATATTCGTTTAAAATTTCAATAGAACAATAGCAGTATAATGTCCTCGTAAGTGGATATCAGGCCCTTGTAGAGCAAAATTTAGTATTTTGGTCTAAATAACCCAAAATGTGAAGTCCACATATGTGGACGCCAGGTCCTAGGAAGTTAATACAGGGGTTCAAAGGCAGAAGAGGACATTTATTATTCACAGTGATTGTGTTGACACCCCTGAAATCAATACATGGGTGGGGTGTTTTGTCTTTTTTGTCAACAAAACAGAACCCAACACCTACTGGTGATGAGGAGGGATGGTTGATGTCAGTGTCAAGGGACTCGTTTATATACTTTGCCATTTATTGGCGCTCAGGACCAAAGAGATTGTAAAGGTGGCTGGCGTCAAGAGGCTCTCCTGGGAGAAGATTGCAGTTCCACTTACAGTAACAGAGCTCAGAGCAAACTTTAGGTCCACTGCTTCACTTCTGAGTCCAGTTCAGATGGAACAGGTGAGGATTTACTATACTGTACTATTTTAAAGCAAGTAATAAATGGGGCGGGGTATTGATTTTGGTTTCTACAGGGAGTGCAGAATTATTAGGCAAGTTGTATTTTTGAGGAATAATTTTATTATTGAACATCAACCATGTTCGCAATGAACCCAAAAAACTCATTATTATCAAAGCTGAATGTTTTTGGAAGTAGTTTTTAGTTTGTTTTTAGTTTTAGCTATTTTAGGGGGATATCTGTGTGTAGGTGACTATTACTGTGCATAATTATTAGGCAACTTAACAAAAAACAAATATATACCCATTTCAATTATTTATTTTTACCAGTGACACCAATATAACATCTCCACATTCACAAATATACATTTCTGACATTCAAAAACAAAACAAAAACAAATCAGCGACCAATATAGCCACCTTTCTTTGCAAGGACACTCAAAAGCCTGCCATCCATGGATTCTGTCAGTGCTTTGATCTGTTCACCATCAACATTGCGTGCAGCAGCAACCACAGCCTCCCAGACACTGTTCAGAGAGGTGTACTGTTTTCCCTCCTTGTAAATCTCACATTTGATGATGGACCACAGGTTCTCAATGGGGTTCAGATCAGGTGAACAAGGTGGCCATGTCGTTAGTTTTTCTTCTTTTATACCCTTTCTTGCCAGCCACGCTGTGGAGTACTTGGACGCGTGTGATGGAGCATTGTCCTGCATGAAAATCATGTTTTTCTTGAAGGATGCAGACTTCTTCCTGTACCACTGCTTGAAGAAGGTGTCTTCCAGAAACTGGCAGTAGGACTGGGACTTGATCTTGACTCCATCCTCAACCCGAAAAGGCCACACAAGCTCATCTTTGATGATACCAGTCCAAACCAGTACTCCACCTCCACCTTGCTGAGCTCTCTGCCCTTTACCAATCCAGCCACGGGCCCATCCATCTGGCCCATCAAGACTCACTCTCATTTCATCAGTCCATAAAACCTTAGAAAAACCAGTCTTGAGATATTTCTTGGCCCAGTCTTGACGTTTCAGCTTGTGTGTCTTGTTCAGTGGTGGTCGTCTTTCAGCCTTTCTTACCTTGTCCATGTCTCTGAGTATTGCACACCTTGTGCTTTTGGCCAAACTGGTGGCAAGTGGCATCTTGGCAGCTGCACGCTTGACTTTTCTCAGTTCATGGGCAGTTATTTTGCACCTTGGTTTTTCCACACGCTTCTTGCGACCCTGTTGACTATTTTGAATGAAACGCTTGATTGTTCGATGATCACGCTTCAGAAGCTTTGCAATTTTGAGACTGCTGCATCCCTCTGCAAGATATCTCACTATTTTTGACTTTTCTGAGCCTGTCAAGTCCTTCTTTTGACCCATTTTGCCAAAGGAAAGGACGTTGCCTAATAATTATGCACACCTGATATAGGGTGTTGATGTCATTAGACCACACCCCTTCTCATTACAGAGATGCACATCACCTAATATGCCTAATTGGTAGTAGGCTTTCGGGCCTATACAGCTTGGAGTAAGACAACATGCATGAAGAGGGTGATGTGGACAAAATACTCATTTGCCTAATAATTCTGCACTCCCTGTAGAACTGAGTCAGGAATTTCAGACACAAAAGACAGTTGAGCTCACAATCCTGGAGTGTAGGACAAAACTGAATCAAGGTGATGTCCACTGTCATACAGAAATTGCAAGACAAGAGCCCATCAAAGTATTCCCCAGTAAGGCAGGTGGCCTTTTTTGGACAGGATGTACTCTGCACCAATTTTGTTGTATTACTGTGGCACCAGTCTGGGTCAGATGGATCTGCAAAACCAACACTTATCAGGAGGTATCTCTGCTGGTAGACGAAAAAAAACAGCTGTAATTTACATTAAAAATATGAGAAAAATAACTTTATTGATAAATGAAAAGGAAATATGGTTTATACACAGAATCTGGTTTATGGAAATAATTAATTAATTATAGTGATATGTATATTTTTTTCTGGTAATGTAATTATTGACCACTTTAGTAAGGTCTCATCTGTTGAAGAGGTAAAACCATTCAGGCCCAGACAGCAGGCTGAAAGTAATTCTTTGCTGTCAGGAGCTGCTTCTCCACTCCCATGGGAAAACAGCAGTGGAGAGAGGAATCTCTGTCAGCCAGGAGGTGGAAATCTGCAGTGCAGAGAGACACAATGATTACCCAGCAACCTAGTCTGGGATTACATCAGCATTTGTGGGCGAGTCCTCAAAGTCCGTATCTCAAACGTGCTCCTTTCTTCTCCTGCCCGGTCCAGACACAGAGTGCATATAAATGTGTGAAAGAGGAGGGAAAAAGTGTCCACCAGTCTATACAGAGATTCTGATCAGCTTGTTGAGGAGAAGAAGCTGAAGGGAAAAACAGAACCTTGATGCCCATTTCAAAGGTCACAGGTCATCACATGATCAAACACACTGAGGAAGAGATACAAAGAAAAATGTGTGAATTAGAACTGAAGTGGAAGCAGAGCTGGATGCTAGTGTTGGGAGCAGTCGTAGCACAGTTCACTTGTATGTTCCGTCCACAGCCTTTTGTTTTTAATTTACACATTCACAGAAATTTCAATTCCTTATTTTACCTTAATTCAGTTTACAGAAGTTGCTCAATTCAATTTTCAAATCAATTCAATTTTATTTATATAGCGCCAAATCACAACAACAGTCGCGTCAAGGCGCTTTATATTGTAAGGTAGATCCTACAAGAATACTTACAAAGAAAAAACCCAACAATCATATGACCCCCTATGAGCAAGCACTTTGGCGACAATAACCTTTGTCGCCAAGACCTTTTAACAGGAAGAAACCTCCGGCAGAACCAGGCTCAGGGAGTGGCGGCCATCTGCTGTGACCGGTTGGGGTGAGAGAAGGAAGACAAGATAAAGACATGCTGTGGAAGAGTGACAGAGATTAATAGAAGGTACGATTCAGTGCAGTGCAGTACTTCTGACTGACTGGTGTCATGGCAGGGTGTATGTCAACCAGATGTGGGCCAGGTCTGGCAATCATGCACTATTTATGTTCCTATTTTCCTATTTTAGTTAGAAGACACAAATGCCATGTTGCAATACTATACTGCTATGGTAGCATACGTTTCAAATGCAGGTTTAACAGATTTGTGACTTTACACTTTATCCAAAACCTAGTGAGGGTTTACTCATGTATGTCAACTGGGTGGCTGTAGCACATCATCTACTGATTGCAAGGTTAGTGGTTCGATCCCTGGTTCCACCACTCTGCACCTCCAGAGTCTGAATGCGTATGAATGTAGTTAGGAAGCACTCAGCTTGGAGAAAGTGTGTGACTGGGTGAATATGGCATGTTGTATAGAGCACTTTGAGTAATCTTAGAGAGTAGAAAAGTGCTATATAAGAATCAGTCTGAACAGAGTTTACTGTTGCACTATTATGTTCTGGCACATGTTGTTATTACATGCCTTGATTAAGGTACACATTAGGCTGACATCTGGGGCCAGAGCTGAAACTGTTCTGGGCCAGCACAGGACCACCAGTGTGTCTGCAACTGGCCTTGTGCTGGCCCATGTGTGGGCAACCTCTGGCAAACCCTTTTGGGCCACTAAAGGGCCGTCATTCTTTGCGGTAGGTGGACCATGTGTAAGCACATTGTGTGGGCCAGATCCGGGGCATAGTAATTTTGCTATGTGGGTTCAGGGCTACGTAATCCAGCCCTAACTATATGCTTTAGCAAAAAGGAACGTTTTAAGCCTAATCTTAAAAGTAGAGATAGTAGCTGTGTCCCAAAACATCGGCTGCATCCTTCGGAGGCCGCATTTGAAGGCCGATTACGTCACAGCCAGGCGACGAAGGCTGTCCCAATTCGTCGACTCCTTCAAATGCGGCCGACAAATGCGTCCTTCATTTCCCCGAATTTGAAGGATGGGTTGGGTGTGTCCTTTGTGGCCCACCATATCCCAGAATTCATAGCGCAGCCCAGCCAATTTCAGTTTCCAACAATGGCGGCCCCTACTAAGTTTTAAAATTACTCTTATCAATCTTTCTGGGTCGCAAAATAAACTTTTAACATATTTTCAGACGAGAAAGTAGCTGTATAAACTTCAAACATCTGCTTGGTTTATCAAGACATCGCATATTTGCATAACTGCGCCGACGTTTTCGGAGATGTCTGTTACCCACCCACTCGATAGCTAGCCAAGGGGGGGTGGGGTTCAATGGTCACTCGAGCTGGCGAGAGCAGAGGACTACTGGCTTCATCGTTTTCAGACCCCCGCTGTCTTTTGCTACTCAGGTTAAACATGATATATAAGTCACTTGGATAACTTAAAAATGTAGTTGTTTGGCTTTTTCCTGTGTTTTATTTGTTCCGGAGCAAATCGGCTTGGCTAAGATCAAAGTTATTAGATTATTAGATTAAATAAAACTTTATTAATCCAGCGGGTGGGTTCCTCCAGGATTTTCACACAGCTGAATAAATGTCAAACAGAAGACTGATTAAACAGAAGTGTGAGACAGTCGATAATTTACGGCAGTGTCCTGTTATATTTTAGATGGCAAGGAGCACACGGCTGAGTTTATTCAACTCCACCGAGACAGCGGTGACGCAAATCTGAAGGCTAGACTGTCCCATTTCACAGCCTCGCACTTCCGGCCTTCTCAGTCTTCGGAGGACCCGGCATCCGAAGGATGCAGCCTACGTTTTGGGACACAGATAGTGTCTGTCTCCCGAATCCAAACTAGGAGCTGAAAACTGAAGGCTCTCCCTCCCACTCTACTTTTAAATACTCTAGGACAAGCGTATTCAAATGGCGGCCCGCGGGCCAAATGCGGCCCAGAAGCAACCTGCGAGTGGCCCTGCCTGTGGTCCTGGCAGAAACACAGAGAAAACGCAAAAAATTTATTCATTAATTAATTTTTTAAAAAATTACAAAAATTAAAAATTCCTACAGCGTAGTGTAGACTGTGAATGCAACACTCCTAGTAGCCTAGCAATATTTAACCCACAATCCACCGTGATGTAAAAATATTAAACAATCATTGTAATATATGATGCGACAACAGCATGTCTTTCTCAGTCCTAAAGCGCAAAATGAAACTGACAATGAAAACTGTCGGTTTAACCCTGCCTGGACTGACAAATGCTTATTCATTTTACCGAGTTTAATAATCTTACAACCGGAGTTGTACTACCATGGTGCATAGCCCAAGAGAGAGCTGCAGCATCTTCCCTTTCTGCTTCTTGGCGAAGAAGAAAAGGCCTTTCACAGATTCTGAAACGGTGAAATACTGCATGCTGGCCGTGGTAGATGCGGTGAAAAGTGATGAATAAATTAAAGTAAGTGTGACATCTGCTATTAAAAACGTACCCCTGTAGGACAGTTCAAATATTCGTAGAGTTGAAATTCTGGCGTCAGACGAGTTTGAAATGCTGTTAGATGACCTGAAGAAAACTGATGTAATGTCTATAGCAGGAGATCACAGACAGAACTGATAATGCACAGTTGTGCGTATATGTCCGTTTTTTGGATGGGAAATTGCTCGGCTTACTACCGTTAGAGGGACACACAGCTGGCGAAATAATGTTTGAGAAGATTTCAGCTCTTTTTGAGGAAAATGGTTTGGATATGAAGCGTGTCTCCATCCATGGCAGGAAAAATGAGTGGTCAGCGAAATATTTATTTTAATTTGAAAGGGAATTATCAAAATGTTTTTTTGTTATTATTATTATTTCAAATGTGCAAAAAATAGTTTAGTTGTGGCCCCCTTTTTTTAAATGGACCTTTTGGTGTGCATTTGTGAGGTCACCAGATTTACAGGGGAAAAGGAATAAAAAAATTACTTGTTTTTCAATACAGTTGTGTGGGTTTGAAATTGATCATGATCTGTTGCTTACTGGCTTCAAAAAAAATATCTGGCCCAGATAAATTCCTCGGTTTGAAAATCTGGCCCAACTAACTTTGTAGTTGAATAGCCATGCTCTAGGAACAACAAGTAAGCCTGCAGTGCGAGAGCAAAGTGCTCTAATGGGGTGATATGGTACCATAAGGTCATTAAGATAAGATGGGGCCTGATTAGTCAAGACCTTGTATGTGAGGAGCAGGAGTTTGAATTAGATTTTGGATTTAACAGGGAGCCAATGAAGGGAAGCCAATATATGAGAAATCTGCCACTTTCTAGTCCCTGTCAGTACTCTTGCTGCAGCATTTTGAATTAACTGAAGGCTTTTCAGGGAGTTTTTAGGACATCCTGATAATAATGAATTACAGTTGTCCAGCCTAAAAGTAATAAATGCAATAATGAAATAATGATACAATAAATTATCAACGATCCCTCACATTCTTCACCCCTCATTTCAATGGCTCCCCTCTGGGCGACGCCTCCGTTGCATTTCTTGCTGGACTGAGAGGAGGAGAGCCACCTTTGTCCCCAAAGCAACTCTGCTTTTTAACACCAGCAGATAAGACCATTTCCCACACCAGAAACATAAACTACTCTACACTCTTTTTATACTACCAACAATTTATTATTATTCTGTATATTCTGTGTATTTATTATCTCACTGTTATTGCCTGTTCTTATTGTCCTTATCTTCAATGTTATGCTGATCTATTGTATGTTAATTGCCCCTTGGGGATAAATCAAGTCTTTCTGATTCTGATTCTGAAATAATGATAATGAAGCATACATTAAGCACCATTAATTCTTCTATTCTCAAACATATTTCTGTAATCTCATCTCATGAAAGCATGTTATAAAGAGAATTTAGCTCAGCTATTTGTTTGTACTAATTGAAAATAGATGTAAACAGCCAAAAAAAATCAGACAATTGGGTTAAGTCGTACACTGTGTAGTAAGACGCAAACTAGAAGTTATCAGATAGCTACACAATACTGCTGTCGGTTTTCTCTGATAATTTGCGCTAATCAATCGGCAATCAAACCCAAAGATGCTTTCCTTGAATCCAGGCTCTGAACTCTGTGCTTTAACGTTCACTCTGTTCTTGAAACGTTTCTAGTAAAAATGGAAGACGACAAGCAGAGGATTCCTACTGCCACATACATTTAGCCCAGTAATGATTCAGTTCAAGCTCCTTTCTGTGCACAACTTCACCTCCCTGTGTCTTCTGAATGAAAAGGTCATTAGATATAACCAGACACAGAATTTGTAACATACTCTCTCTAAACAACTGCTGTCAAAGTGCCCTTGAGCAAGCACTAAAGGTCCATCTGCTCTGACAGGTTTGCTGAGTGTAGACAACAGTTGTGCATTCTGTTGTGCATTCAGCCATAAATGTACGATATATGAACATTTTTGTAACTTTTAATAAATAATGCTTACATGCAGACAGAAAGGAGATTGTGATGGGTAGCGGGTGCAGGACAGTTCTGAGTATGAATTTGAATTTGTACTAAAAGATTACTACTTTTTGTATTATTACTACTTTCATATTCTGTGTCACCGGAAGGTTGCACCTTATCACTCAGTGAGCAATATCGATGTGGTTTCCTAATGTAAGATCATTTTTTATCTGACTCGTTGTCCTTTAGATAAATTGATCCTGTTTCCACAAAGTGTTTCAGACCTCCATGCTCTGCTTCCTTAGAAATCTTAAGTCAATGAACCAGTGAAAGCCCTTCCCTGCCTGAACAATTGGACACTCTGGTTTCAGAAGAGTTCTCCCATATCCTATATCCATTTACAAATTTTTTTTATATTCCTAAAAGTCTAAATATTATGTCCTCAATAATAATAGTAGAGTAACTAGCAAAACTTTCAACAATTTTCACCTAGTCAGATACACTAATTCTAACTTCCCTACCTTGACTACTCCAATCTTCACCTTTCTACCTGTGTCCCATTTAATTCACACACATGTATTCTGTTTTGCTTCTATTGGCTTATATTCCTTTTTTCTCCAGTGCATGGATCCATTGCTCCATGCTCCCTTCCAATTGCCCCCTACTCTCACTTAAGATCACAGCGTGACCTTATCTGATAGACCTCATCTGTCTATCTGTCCTCACCATTGCAAACAAGGATTGGCTCAGAGTTAAATCTTGATATAATCCGACTCGTGCTTTGAACCCATCTGTCACTCCGACTGCACTGTCTCCCAGTCCTAATCATGTTCTACATCACTGCTCTTGGCACCCTATTGTTGCTTTCTTTAGATCCACAAAGAGACCTTGCATGTACTTCTTGCCTTCTCTGGACTTCTCCATGAACACTCTCAAAGCAAACATCACAGCCGTAGTGCTCTTTTCTACTGTTAACTCATTGTGTCCTCTCTCTAATGTCTTCTTAAAAAAATCTAGCTTCCACAACTCTTTCCCATTTCTTTTGTTGTATGGCTAATTCACCAACTTTCCACCATCAGTCCTCCCCTCTATGTTCCTCAAAGAACTTCTTCTCACTTCTTGGCATATTCTCTTCATTTATTAGAACATTTTCTCCATCTCTATCCTTCATCAACCTGCTGCACATACTTTCAATCTCAAAATCTCTGCTTACCCAGTAAATACAAGTCCTTTTGTCTTAGTGTCCTACTTCACATACAAGTCCTCGCTGTATATCTAACATACAGTGGGGCAAAAAAGTATTTAGTCAGCCACCGATTGTGCAAGTTCCCCCACCTAAAATGATGACAGAGGTCAGTAATTTGCACCAGAGGTACACTTCAACTGTGAGAGACAGAATGTGAAAAAAAAATCCATGAATCCACATGGTAGGATTTGTAAAGAATTTATTCGTAAATTAGGGTGGAAAATAAGTATTTGGTCAATAACAAAAATACAACTCAATACTTTGTAACATAACCTTTGTTGGCAATAACAGAGGTCAAACGTTTACTATAGGTCTTTACCAGGTTTGCACACACAGTAGCTGGTATCTTGGCCCATTCCTCCATGCAGATCTTCTCGAGAGCAGTGATGTTTTGGGGCTGTCGCCGAGCAACACGAACTTTCAACTCCCGCCACAGATTTTCTATGGGGTTGAGGTCTGGAGACTGGCTAGGCCACTCCAGGACTTTCAAATGCTTCTTACGGAGCCACTCCTTTGTTGCCCGGGCGGTGTGTTTTGGATCATTGTCATGTTGGAAGACCCAGCCTCGTTTCATCTTCAAAGTTCTCACTGATGGAAGGAGGTTTTGGCTCAAAATCTCCCGATACATGGCCCCATTCATTCTGTCCTTAACACAGATCAGTTGTCCTGTCCCCTTGGCAGAAAAACAGCCCCATAGCATGATGTTTCCACCCCCATGCTTCACAGTAGGTATGGTGTTCTTGGGATGCAACTCAGTATTCTTCTTCCTCCAAACACGACGAGTTGAGTTTATACCAAAAAGTTCTACTTTGGTTTCATCTGACCACATGACATTCTCCCAATCCTCTGCTGTATCATCCATGTGCTCTCTGGCAAACTTCAGACGGGCCTGGACATGCACTGGCTTCAGCAGCGGAACACGTCTGGCATTGCGGGACTTGATTCCCTGCCATTGTAGTGTGTTACTGATGGTGACCTCTGTTACTTTGGTCCCAGCTCTCTGCAGGTCATTCACCAGGTCCCCCCGTGTGGTTCTGGGATCTTTGCTCACCGTTCTCATGATCATTTTGACCCCACGGGATGAGATCTTGCGTGGAGCCCCAGATCGAGGGAGATTATCAGTGGTCTTGTATGTCTTCCATTTTCTGATGATTGCTCCCACTGTTGATTTTTTCACACCAAGCTGCTTGCCTATTGTAGATTCACTCTTCCCAGTCTGGTGCAGGTCTACAATACTTTTCCTGGTGTCCTTTGAAAGCTCTTTGGTCTTGGCCATGGCGGAGTTTGGAGTCTGACTGTTTGAGGCTGTGGACAGGTGTCTTTTATACAGATGATGAGTTCAAACAGGTGCCATTCATACAGGTAACGAGTGGGGGACAGAAAAGCTTCTTACAGAAGACGTTACAGGTCTGTGAGAGCCAGAGATTTTCCTTGTTTGAGGTGACCAAATACTTATTTTCCACCCTAATTTACGAATAAATTCCTTACAAATCCTACCATGTGAATTCATGGATTTTTTTTTCACATTCTGTCTCTCACAGTTGAAGTGTACCTCTGGTGCAAATTACTGACCTCTGTCATCATTTTAAGTGGGGGAACTTTCACAATCGGTGGCTGACTAAATACTTTTTTGCCCCACTGTACCAATATTCTCGTCTTTCTGCATCTCCCGAACTATCCCACCTATTCTTTGCAAGCCTCTTCCTTTCAATACTTTCCTGTACTTCCTAATTCCACTTTCAAGTTTCCTTGTCCTTTCTCCTCTGTCCTCTGAGGATACACCAAACACCTTCTTTGTAGTTTTCCTTTGTACTACAGCTGCACCTTTCTAGTTATCTGATAACTCTTCCCTACCAACCAGCACCTGTCTCAACTCCTCCCTAAATTCTGAGCAGTTTTTTAATCTTCCCACCATTTAATCCTTCTTAATAGCTCTACCTTGAGTGTGTCTTCTTCTTGATCTCAAAGCTCATCCTATGGACTACCATCTGATGGTGCCTAGCTAAATTGTCCCCTGAAGAAGTTGCAGTCTCCTGTGTCTTTCAAACTGCACCATCTGAATAAGATAAAGTCACCACTGTGCACCTTTAATTTAGATCATCTTATGTTCTTCCCTCTTTTTCAAATATATGTTTACCACAACTATTTCTAGCATCTTTTTTTGTGAAAAATTTATTTTCTGTTTGTTTGTGACACTGCACTATCTTGTGCTGTTGTTGTGAGATCGAATGAGCCATCACTGAAATGAACCAGCTTACTGTATCTGTGGATATAACAGTTTATTTGATAGATCACCCATTACTACTCCATCCAACTTTTTCCTCCACATTAATTTGCTCTGCTTTAAATCTTCTGACGTTATTCACCAGCACCAGCAATATGGCAAACTAACAGCTGTTGTCAATCATGCACTGATACACCTTGTCAGCTTCTGCCAAACAACACACGCACCAAAATAGGCAGTTGAGAAGAAAAGGAGGGTTTCTTTTATTTTGGCATATGAGTAAACTGTATTTACTTTGAGCAAATAAAGACTTTATTAGGTATTCTACCTACATAAAATAAAAAGAATTAAGTCAGTATTTCTTTTGCTGTATAAAAGCTGAAGGCATATGATGACAATGAGGCTACCCAAACTCACCACAAAACACTAAAACACTTCTTCATGCCTGGAGGAAACTGCTAGGTGGGAAGAGTCTTTCAGAGCATCTTAGCATCAAAACATGTCATGCACAGCTGGAGACTTAGTGCTTCAGCTTTACATGTTATGACAATGACGCACACACACACGCACACCATTGATTTCTGAAAACCCACTAAGACATTGTATATATCTATGCATGACTGAGTACACGACCATCCGTACTAATATTATTATGCAACAGAATGCGACAGATTTTTTTTTTTTACATCTTGAGGGAGTCCTGGCTTGAATTTGGGGCTATTTTCTATTCTCCTTTCTTATTGCTTATATATAACATATTAACATCTACTACAGCAGTTATGCTTAAAGGTAAAAACTATGATAAATGTACTGATTTGTTAGCATATAAAAAAGCCACATTATGTTGTAACAAACAGTTTGTAAGCTGTTGGGGGTCTTCTAAAAACCTGGGACCAAACTGGGGTCTGTCTGTTGATAAAAAACTGACTTTTGTGAAAGGACTGTCAAAAATAACTTCTTTCCAAATATTATGACAGTTTTATCTTCAAAACTGCACTTGGGTCATCAGCAAAATGCCACACATTTGCAGGTTTCTTTATTTATCAGAAAGAGTTCTGGACAAATGTATTTTCTAAAACTGTCAGCTGCTTCCATCCACTCTGCTTTGCTTTTAGCTGGAATACCCTGCATTACCCACAGTCTAGGACATGAGAAGTTCAACCATTCTGTGTTGGAACTACAGTCATTCAAATTAGATGACTGTAATGTAGTTAAATGGTCACAGTAAATTCTGGAAAGCCACTGTTTTTAGTTTTTAGTAAAAAGGTCATGGCTTGAAAAGAATGCAGAGAAACTTTTTTAAGGTTTTTAAAAATGCTTCACCTCTCATCCAAGAGGTGCCTTCAGTTCTAAAACCTATTTGTGTCCTATTTCACTGCAGGGCAAGCTGCATGTGGCGAATAAAGCCTTGATTGATTGATTGGTTGATTGATTGAAGGACATGCAGTCACAGCTATGTATCAAAATGTTTCTATGAATGTGCCTTAAATTGCTGCTGAAGAATAAAATATCTGCTGTCAGGAAATGCTAATGGTAACCTAAAAATTAAATATTATGCTGCTGTGATCAGACAGGTCGTCTTCATATGCAGTGTTACTTTAGAAAATGTGGCAACAGCCGTGTACTGTGTTCCATTTCTGCCAGCTTTGCCCAGCCTTCTGTCAAACATCTTTGTGTGTTTCCAAACCTGATGCAACTGTAAACATGCAGCTTTGCATTTGTGATCTGTTGTACTATGAGAATTTTCAGATGTGTGAATGGATGTGAGAGAAAAGTGTGAGAGTGTGCTTGGTGGCCTTTGGTGGTCTGTGCTTGCTCAGCTCTCTTTACTCCCAGGCGAGGTGAAGCTGCAGTCAGCAAGGTCTACTCACCCTGAGGACAGTGAAGAGCCCAGTGAGAGATTCAACTAACACCACTGCAGCAAGAGAGGGGGATTTGTGGAAGAGAGCCACACAATCCTATGCACATAGATGCCTGTACTCACACACTCAGGGTCACTGGTTGTAACAATGTTGCACTAATGTAATCGGTAGAAAATGGGCTTCCAGCAGGCTTAGTGTCACATTTACTCCCAAAACATGAGCAAAATAAAATATCTCTAAACAAATTTAAATTAAGTCAAATGTGTTGTCTGTCTCTGGTATTAATATTATTTAGCATTAATAAAAATTTAGCTGTAAATGAATTTCAGTATATTTCACTTTATGTTACTTTTTGTTTTGTTTGTGAAACTCATTAAGCTAACAAAACACAAGAAATGGCAGATGGCTGCACTGGCTCATTTGAAGTGAAGTGGCAGAAAATGGATGAAAGGAAAGATGGATGGCATCTCAGTATACATTGTTCTCTGAAAAACTGTTGTTAATATATGTCATTATATAGTTGCAGTTATTTGTGTCTCATGTAGGATATTCTGTCTGCGGCATTGATGGTGCCTGTCTAAAAATGTGTATTTGGGTATTTTGCCTCGTGTCATTTTGAAGTAATGTCAATTGGACATAGTTTGATATTGCTGGTGGACAAATTGTCATCGCTTAGTGAAGGCTTTTTGTGTTTGTGACCTTGTTTGTTAAAGCATGGTTAAAGCTTGTAATAATCAGGCCAGTGGGAGTAGCTTTATTTTGAAGTGGATTTTTTAATATTCAGGTTAATGCTGCAATGCTGGACCTGTGTCACTATTGAATTGTGTAGCTATGAGCCATTAGCCATTAGTTTCACTTCTGTTAGCCTTTTGTGGAAATGTATTGTTAGCGTGCACAATGGTTAATAAATAAAGTTGTGTATAAATTTGTTTTTAATTTCAGTAACTTGTCCTGTTCATTTCTGGGTTAATCCTTTTGAAGAGAATATTGGAGAATTGGAGACTATCCCCTAAAAGAGCCAATCAACAGTCAAAATGGGAAATATTAGCCACTCGTGCTATATTGGCACATATTGACATTTAATAAGCTGCACAGTTTAGTTTCATCAATGTGTCATGGCAGGCATCTCTGTATTTACTATCAAAGCACAGCTATAAAACACTGTTCTTTGATTGCTTTTTTGGTGTGGGTGTAACCCCTATAGACATGGTTACTAGTATTTTCTTGTTTTTTACCTTGTATTATTATTTCCGACACCCCTTGAACACACTTTGATTTTCCGTAGTTCAGTGAATGCAACAGAAGCACGTTGCTGCATTAAGCTAGGCAAAATGGAGCAAGACACCCGAGAGCAATTAACAAGCTACACAAGGCCTTTATGTGTTTTACTCTCGACCAAAACCAGGCAGAGCGTGCATTTGTTTCTTGGGAATTCCGACTGGTTTTTTGTGATCCTGGATCTGAAGTGGTTCTGGATATGGATGGCGAGCCAGACCCTGTGAAACTCTTGGCGAATCCAAAAGCAGTGTGGCCAGCTGTTCTGGATGCAGGAGTAGAGCTACAGTCTGAATTACTTTGAATCGCAGGATTTCAGATAAGCAAGAGCAAAAACTGCTTACTTCATACGGATTGTTTCTCTGGGAAACTATTGAACTCCCGATATCCTGCTCATCAGGAGTCAGGTCTAAAGAGACTACTTATTTTATTTTGTTGTTATTTTCAAAAGAGCGCTCTTCTCTGTTGATCTTCTGTTAATTTTCTATGCTGTTTACATTGGGTTTGTCAGGGCTCTGTGTGCAGGCGGATGGAGAGGAGGATCCAAATGCGAGACTCTGAGACTCTGGAATTGAATTGAGACTGAATTGAAACTCAAAAACCTCAGCTTTATTGCTGCTACGAAAACAAAATATGAAGTGAACATGGAATATGGAGAACCGAAACACACAGGCATAATCTGATGGTACGACGCAACACTGACACAGAGAAACACAGGACTTAAATACACAGACGGCAGTAATCAAGGGATGAGAGACAGGAGGGGAACACACCTGGGAGAAAATCTATGGAACGCCAGGACTGCCATAATGAATTAATTAAATACACCATTAAATAATTAATTAAATGTGTCAATAATTAATTAAAATTGGAATTAATTAATTAAATAAATAGTTATGACACATTTAATTAATTAATTATTGACACATTTAATTAACTCATTCACTGCCAGCCATTTTCAAATCAGGTAACTCCCCACTGCCAGGGTTTTTGAGCATTTTTACTCATTTTTGAAGAGCCACAGAAAACTGTGTGTTATGATCATATAAACGCTGAACCTACCAAAATGAAGAACAGACTCTCTTCTTTCATCCAGAAAAAAAGCTTGTTTCTACCATTTTCCATTCTTTAGTAATCAGCTGTAGAAGAGAGGTGGGTTCCACCAAAAATGCCTGTTTTGACCAAAAAAAGGGAGAAAACGAGCTTTTTGTGAAAAATACATTTCAAGCAGAAAAGTGCCTTTGACACTAATATTTCTTGCTTTGTGACGAGGTTGTATTCTAGCCCCTCCCATTGAAAAACGTAATTGACGTCTATAGACGTCAATGGCAGTCAACGTAAGTTTTTCAATTGACGTCTATAGACGTCAATGGCAGTGAATGAGTTAATTATTTATGTATTTCACATTTTAATTAATTATTGACACATTTAATTAATTATTGAAACATTTAATTAATTATTTATGTATTTCACATTTTAATTAATTGACACATTTAATTAATTATTGACACATTTAATTAATTATTTAATGATATATTTATTTATTTCATTTTGGCAGTCCTGGCGCCTGGCTCTCATCATGAAATAATTTTATCTGTCAGCCTCACCCATCAAACTCAGGGGGCGGGGTTAACGCTGCCCATGCAGCTTCTCTAACATTTGATTGGTTGCCGTGCAAAGTAAGTCAAAACAGGTCGATCCTAGATAATCGATTGCTTGTGTAGACTTGGGGCAGCCAGGTATCCCAGAATGCAGATCAAATCACAGGCAGGCAGGTGTAGTTTTAAAATACCCCGTTTTTCTGTCACCAGCTACACTTTTAACAGTGTTTTAGCCGCAAATGTCGCGACGTATGTCTGGTCAGGTTGTCAACATAGAACATGTTTGCAAAAGTGCTCAGATGTTTTCAGAGATTTCACTAGCTCTGCTAACAATTAGCATGCAGAGCGCACCGAGGGGGTTACGTTAACCGGTTTGTTTACATATTCCACTCTCCGTGTTCCACATGTTGCATTCGCAGATTCTCATTTTCACCGAACGATCGTCTCTTTCCGCCTGGTCTTGTGTCTCTGTGCTTCTGTAACATAAAGAACGAGCTGACATTTTTCTCACGAAACCAGCGATCAGTTCAACAGACCCTCAATTTACCTGCATGCATCCTCCTCCTCATCTGTCAGCTGTTTAACACCATAATTGAGAGCATTTTCTCTTCTTATGTCAACACTCTCTCTCTCTCTCTTTTTTTTTTTTTTTTTTTTTGCTTTTTCGGTCATGTTATGTTTACCTGTCAAAGGCTTGTTACAAACTATGAAACACATTGTGCAGACTTCTCGATGTTAGAAGAAAACTAATACTGCTCATGAAGGAGACTAAAGGCAGGAAGGTGTCCTTTAAAACTAAACATGTTAATATGTCAGGGTTCCTGGGTCGGTGACCCAGTATTTTCAGTTCACGTTCACTGTTTATCTTCTGCCTGTTCCACTTCCTGTTTTATTGTGTTAGCCTTGGTCCATGTGCATTATGTTCCGTCCTCTTCCCGTTTATCATTAGTTCATTATGTTCAGCCGTGTACTCACCAGGTTCTAATCTCTCATCACTCAGCCTGTGTATTTATGTCCCTCAGTTCAACCAGTCCAATGTCGTGTCATTGATGTTATTGTGATGTTGTCTCTCCGTCTGTATGTTCAGTTAGTCAGTCAGTGCTTCAGTCAGTCGTCCAGCCAGCCATTTTCTCCCTTTGTTCTGTTCATCCACTCCTTATAATAAATCGTCACCTACCTGCGAGTCCTGCGTTTGGGTTCCTTCTTCCTCGCCTCCACCCAGCCGCTGACAGAATGACACGACCCGTGCCACGAAGACACGTTTGGAACCCAGCGGACTCGGACCTCTACGAGCGGCAGGAGGTAGCGCTCTCCTTGTGGGCGGAAAAGCTCAAGGAGAGACAGCGGCTCTTCGCGGAGCGAGAGCACGTCTTCGAGGGCACTCGCTTGGCTCTGGGCGGGCCTCGGAGACGCCGCGTTCCCCCACCTGCTGCCTCACCTGTACCGGAGCATTTGCCGTGGAGAGTGGACGTTCCACGCCGCGCTTCGGCCACTCCCTCTCTCGCCACTCCGCTCCTCGCTCCCACACCCGCCGCCTCATCCGCCGGACCTCCACCATCGCCGCGGCACAACGGCTACGCCTCCCACCTCGGCTCAACGGAGGCTACCGCGCCAGAGGCTCTGCTGTTTTCCCCGGCCGCTTCCGCTTCCCAGAGAAAGCGGCGCACACGCCGCCATAGAACGGACTACTTTCAGCCACTCCCGATGGTGAGCTCCAGTGACTGTTTTTCGCACTCAACATCTGATTATTCACTTAAAACGCACAATAAACCCATCTCTCATTCATGGGATGTTTCCCTCCTGGAGGATTCTGTGGACTGGGAAGATTTGTTCTGCTCTGCTCCCCCAAAGACTGTAAATAGTGGTGGCAGAAAAATCAGAACAATCTCCAATAAACCTGCCAGTAACACACACACCGTCACTATTTCCACACCCAGTATTCAGCCATTTCCCACCAGCACAGGGGCCCAGTCTACGCCCACACCAGTGCCAGCTCCCAGGAGGAGGGCAGCTGCGACCCGGTCTACCTCCACACCTGCTTCTGTTTCTCAGGTGGGGGTGACTGGTGTCCAGCCACCTTCCGTGCCCGTCCCAGCGCCCAGGTTGAGGGCAACCAGAACCCAGCTTGACCTCCCTGGAGGCTTGGAGGAGCTAACCGGTCCACCTGCTACTTCACCACTTCATCCACCTCCTGACCCAGCCTTTCACGCCCTCGCACTATCCCTAGTTAGATTAGCTGAACTGTCCCCTGCCCAGGCACCAGCCTTACGAGCCCAAGCCGTAATTTTATCTCCGTCACTAGCTCAATCTGTAGCTCAGCCAGCAGCCACGCCTGCCTCTGTTCCTCCCTTAGCATCTCCACTCCAGTCAGTTCCCTCACCTGCTGTTCAGCTTTCCCTCCAGTCAGTTCCCTCACCTGCTGTCCAGTCTCCTCCTGTCCTCCAGTCACCTCCTGTAGCTCAGTCCCCTCCTGTCCTCCAGTCACCTCCTGTAGCTCAGTCCCCTCCTGTCCTCCAGTCACCTCCTGTAGCTCAGTCCCCTGTCCAGTCAGTCCAGTCGCCCCCTGTTTCCCAGTCGCCGGTCTACCATCCTGTTCAGTTCCCGGACCTGCAGCCACAGCACCCAGAGCCAGCTGTGAGCCTTCCTGCTTCTCAGCCAGGGGTTTCCGCACCCGCTGGCCCGGCCGCTCCTCAGCCAGGGGTTTCCGCACCCGCTGGCCCGGCCGCTCCTCAGCCAGGGGTTTCCGCACCCGCTGGCCCGGCCGCTCCTCAGCCAGGGGTTTCCGCACCCGCTGGCCCGGCCGCTCCTCAGCCAGAGGCCTCCGCGCCTGCTGGCCCGGCCGCTCTCCAGCCAGAGGCCCCCGCGCCTACTGGCCCTGCCTGTCTCCAGCCAGAGGCCTCCGCGCCTACTGGCCCTGCCTGTCTCCAGCCAGAGGCCTCCGCGCCTGCTTCGCCTGATCAGGCCTCTGCCTCAGCTGCATCCACGCCCGGTCCGGCCTCTGCATCAGCTGCACCCACGCCCAGTCCGGCCTCTGCATCAGCTGCACCCACGCCCGGTCCGGCCTCTGCATCGCCTTCAACGTCGCCCGGTCTGGCGTCGGCCTCTGCTTCTGCTCCGCCTGGTCCGGCTCCAGAGTCTTCGTCCTCGTCTGGCCCAGCCTCAGAGTCTTGGTCCTCGTCTGGCCCAGCCTCAGAGTCTTCGGCTTTTGTTTCGCCTGCTGCAGCTCCAGCCTGTGCTTCGCCTGGTCCGGCCCCGTCGTCGCCTGGTCCTGCCTCGTCTGGTCCTGTGCCCACCAGGCCATGGCCAGCACGCCTAACACTGGAGAGCCGCCGCTGCCTTCCGCGCGGTCGGCCCCCTGAACTGCTCCGTCGTCTCCTTCGCCGCCGCCGTTGCCTTCCGCACGGCCGGCCCCCGGACCGCCTTCGCCTGAGTGGCCGCCGTTGCCTTCCGCACGGCCGGCCCCCGGACCGCCTTCGCCTGAGTGGCCGCCGTTGCCTTCCGCACGGCCGGCCTCCCGAACTGTGTCCACGTCGCTGCCGTTGCCTTCCGCGCGGTCGGCCCCCGGACCAGTGCTGTCGCCGTTGCCTTCCACGCGGTCGGCCCCCGGACCAGTGCTGTCGCCGTTGCCGTCCGCACGGTCGGCCCCCTGAACTGTCTCGTCTCGGCCACGGGCCGCGTGGACGCCCACCTGAACTGTCTCGTCTCGGCCACGGGCCGCGTGGACGCCCACCTGCACTGTCTCGTCTCGGCCACGGGCCACGGGGGCGCCCACCTGAACTGTCTCGGTGTGGACTCCGTCCCTCCGTCCTGGGCCCCCTCCGCCCGCCCTGTTCTGTTTTTTTTTTTTTCTTTCTCTTTTGGCCGTCGGGTGCCGGCCTTTGGAGGGGGGGTACTGTCAGGGTTCCTGGGTCGGTGACCCAGTATTTTCAGTTCACGTTCACTGTTTATCTTCTGCCTGTTCCACTTCCTGTTTTATTGTGTTAGCCTTGGTCCATGTGCATTATGTTCCGTCCTCTTCCCGTTTATCATTAGTTCATTATGTTCAGCCGTGTACTCACCAGGTTCTAATCTCTCATCACTCAGCCTGTGTATTTATGTCCCTCAGTTCAACCAGTCCAATGTCGTGTCATTGATGTTATTGTGATGTTGTCTCTCCGTCTGTATGTTCAGTTAGTCAGTCAGTGCTTCAGTCAGTCGTCCAGCCAGCCATTTTCTCCCTTTGTTCTGTTCATCCACTCCTTATAATAAATCGTCACTGTAAAATTATGATATTATTTTATGCCATGTTATACCCCTAATTAAAGATTGTGAATTATTATGTAGTTTTAGTTTGCATTATTCTCCTGAATTAGAAGAAGCTGATAACTATTGCATTAGTTAAACTGATTTGCATTACATTAAATTGCTGACTTGTTGTGAATGAATGATATTGTTTTATGATGCATTATATTGCTGAGTTATAAGAAATACTGTTCGCAGAAGGTTATTGTCTAATTTGTCTGAGTAGAAGAGAACAGAGTGTGCTGGAGTTTTCTGCTCCATTTCAGCAGGAGCAGATAAACAGGGAGCCAAGGTCGTAGCTTAGGCACTGTGTGAGAGAGAGCATGTGAATGTTTAGGCTTTGTATGATAAGGTGGAGGCACCAGAGGTTATAAAAGTTTGAGCAATGCTCCACCATTTTGAGATTTTGAGGCTGTCTGCATCAGTGTCCATCTCCCACGTGTGTGATCATTAAATCATCGTTTGACTCAACCCGGCCGGACCAGTGTTGTTATTGTGGTTTTTTCTCTTGTCTCCATCCCCAATATTTTGAACCTTAACATCACCTACCTGCGAGTCCTGCGTTTGGGTTCCTTCTTCCTCGCCTCCACCCAGCCGCTGACATAATAGGACCTCCCTATTTATATCATAGTTTATGATATAGCACATGTATTTCAGTAATAGCCTGCTGATTTCAGTGTGGTGAACAGTCGCACGGCTCACATAGGCGTTATCTGTGATACTCCTTAACTATAATTTATCCAAGTTAACTTCAGTTAACCATTCAGACAGTTCTTTTGCAATGAAAAACATAAACACCCATGCTGCCGGTAAACTTCCTCAGTGCCAGCTGTTAGCATTATAGCTGCTTATGCAGTAAACATGGTAACCACGGACTCTGAGCGGCTGGATCGCCGGAGGTCAGACAACAATTTTACATGTATGATCTTAAAACAGGACACAGCCACTATACGTGCTGGCCTCATATCAAATGTGAAGGCAGACTGAGTCTATGTTTGACGTTTCTTTATATCTAATCTTCCTTTTCAAACATTTAAACAGCAGCGAGTCTGCAGCTGAGGGAATACAAACTCAAATTGTCGGAACAGGTTTGCTCGTTTCTTGGATTCATTTGGTGATTTATTAAATGTATAACTGTTATTCTAATCTGCTGCTGAGTCTCTTACACTTTTCTTTATGCTGTATATTTTCACGTCTCTGGAATAGTTGGAAGTTAGATAGTCAGCTGGGAAACTTTGTGTTAACTCATGGAGCTGAGGATATCGTAGATATGCTGACCTCGCTGCGTGGTGTACAGAGCGAGGTCAGCATGATTAATATTCACAATAAAAATATTAGCCGAACATCATGGAAGTCTGTATGTGTTTCACAGTGTCGAACAACCTTTGTACAGTTAAAGCCAGCAGTTACTACATGACGGAAACACCAACGTTATCTCTTTTATGCGTTTATACACAGGTCGCGCTGATTACTGAACAAAAACCCAAAGATCAGATGTTAAACAGATTTATTTGCTCTCCTTTATTTGCCTCCTTAAACATGTTTTTAATGTTAGTTATAATTCAGAATTGGCGACTGAAACACGTAGGACACATAAGAACATCAGGAAATAAAACACCGATAAATATAACCTCAGTAAAAGAAGTCAGCGGGGGTTACTACAGCTGTGTACCGGGGCCTGCGCTTTGTCTGTGGGATTGCTTGCGAGGCGAGCGGGTCTATCCCACGCTTTGCCGTGAGACTGGGCAGACATCTCCGAAATCATCGAAGCACTTTTGCAAAGAGGCTGTATCTTGACAAACCGACCAGACACATGAAGATTAAACCACTACATTCTCGGCTAAAAAAATATTAAAACGGTCTTTGGTGACACACAAACAGGGTTTTTCAAAGTTCAGTTCTGTTAGCTTCCACATGCCGGTTGTTGTGTGCTAGAAACAATGGCCACCAGGCCAAAGCAATGGTTTTGACTTGATCAGCGTTAACCCCGCCCCCTGAGTTTGATGGGTGAGGCTGACAGATAAAATTATTTCATGATGAGAGCCAGGCGCCAGGACTGCCAAAATAAAATAAATAAATATATCATTAAATAATTAATTAAATGTGTCAATAATTAATTAAATAAATGTGTCAATAATTAATTAAAATGTGAAATACATAAATAATTAATTAAATGTGTCAATAATTAATTAATTACATGTGTCATAACTATTTATTTAATTAATTAATTCCAATTTTAATTAATTATTGACACATTTAATTAATTATTTAATGGTGTATTTAATTAATTCATTATGGCAGTCCTGGCGTTCCATAGAAATCACAGCTGACGAGACAGGGGAAACGTAAACTGAGCACACTCACATACGACACAGACCTTCACAATAAAACAGGAAACTCAGACACATGGAACCAGACAAGACATTGAACTAAACAGACAGATTCACAAACAGACGGGGTGACACCATAGACAGACAGATACAGACGCAGACCGAATATAACACGTAGAACTCAAACAATAATAATAATCATGATAATAAATTGGAAAATGATAATAATGAACTTAAAGCGCTGGGTCACCGACCCAGGACCATGACAGTACCCCCCCCCCCTCAAGGGCTGGCTCCAGACAGCCCAACAGAAACACAAAAACTGCCCAAACCCCCCCCCCCCCACCCCCCAAAAAAAAACAAACCAAAAAACAGAAAACGACCCGACCATGGTGGGCGGTGGGGTTCCAGGACGGAGAGACATAGTCCAAAAAGGCCCAGACGGACAAGTTCAGGGGGCCGACTTGGAGGCCGACAGCGCCGGAGGCCAAAACAGTTCAGTTCTGGGGGCCGACCGTGTGAAAGGCAGCGGCAGTGGGGCAGGTCCGGAGGCCGGCCACGCAGTAGGCAGTGGCGTGGAAACAGTTCTGGGGTCCGACCGTGCGGATGGCAACAGCAGCGTGGAAACAGTTCTGGGGGCCGACCGTGCAGACGGCAACAGCGGCGTGGAAACAGTTCTGGGGGCCGACCGTGCGGACGGCAACAGCGGCGTGGAAACAGTTCTGGGGGCCGACCGTGCTCACGACAGCGGTGGCGACAATGCAAGTCCGGAGGCCGGCCACGGTGGCGAAGATGCCCAACATGCGGCCTGGCAGATGACCGACGATGTTGAGGCGGCAGCTGGGGACCAGAAGGCTGCGTGGCCCCCGCAGTACCAGGTGAGAAGGAGGCTGGACCAGACGAGGCAGAAGCAGAGGCTGGACCAGGCGAGGCAGTAGCTGGACCAGGCGAGGCAGTAGCTGGACCAGGCGAAGCCGAAGCAGAGGCCGAACCAGGTGAAGCGGGTGAAGCTGAAGCAGATGCTGGACCGGGCGAAGCTAATGAGGATGCTGAAGCTAGACCAGGTGAAGCTGATGAGGATGCTGATGAGGATGCTGAAGCTGGACCAGACGAGGCTGAAGCGGAGGCTGGACCAGGCGAAGTTGAAGCGGATGGGGAGGCTGGACCAGGCGGTGGCGTGGGTGAAGCTGAAGCTGGACCAGGCGAAGCTGAGGCAGAGGCTGGACCAGGCGAAGCTGATGAAGATGATGAGGAGGCTGGACCGGGCGAAGTCGATGAAGCTGATGAGGAGGCTGGACCGGGCGACGGCGTGGGTGAAGCCGAAGCTGGACCAGGCGAGGGTGAAGCCGGAGCTGCAGCTGGTGAGGATGATGAGGCTGCAGCTGGCGAGGATGATGAGTCTTGGGGCTGGACGGGCTCCTCGGGCCCTCCAGCTGACGAGGCAGGAAGCTGGACGGGCTCCTCGGGCCCCCCAGTGAAAACCGTCTCAGAACCAGTAGGCACTGGAGCCCCTGGCACACACAGGACAGAACCAGCAGGTGCGGGGACCTCTGGCGGACCTCTGGCAGAGACAGAACAGAACCAGCAGGTGCGGGGACCTCTGGCAGGCACAGAACGGAACAAGCAGGCGCGCGGGCCTCTGGCAGGGACAGATCGGAACCAGTAGGCGCGCGGGCCTCTGGCAGTAACAGAACAGGACCAGCAGGCACACGGGCCTCTGGCAGGAGCAAAACAGAACCAGCAGGCACACGGGCCTCTGGCAGGGACGAAACCTGAGGCCAGATGGGCTCCTCGGGCCCTCCAGCTGGAGCAGATGCACAGCCAGAGGCAATAGGGACCCCTGACCGAGGGTGAAGATGAGTGGCTGATTTAGCAGATGACAAAGCTAATGATTCCTCCACTAACTGCGCTACTGACTGGGCTATGGACTGTAACAAGGTTTGGAGAAAGTCTGAATGTGGTAGAACCTGAGCTATGGACAGCGGGGGTGAAGACTGAACTTGAGATGAAAGTGATGGTGGTGGAGTGACTGGGCTACGGGTGGCTGCTGAGCAGGGGACACTGGACACTGAGCTACGGTCGGCTGCTGAGCAGGGGACACTGGACACTGAGCTGAAGGTGGCTGCTGAGCAGCTGGCTGAGCTGAAGGTGGCTGCTGATCAGCTGACTGAGCTGAAGGTGGCTGCTGATCAGCTGACTGAATAAACAGCCCCAGAATGAAGAGTTCCAGACAAAACAGTTCTAACTCCTGGGTCCGAAGGAACATCAGGAGCACAGTCTCTTGAACCAGGAGGAAAATACACGTTCTCAGAACTACTGTAAATGCCGGCAAAGCCACTTTACTTTGCACTTTTATTTTGAAGAGTACCTTAGCACTTCCTCTTTTATTGTGTCAGACTTCCTGTTCTGTTCTCGGTGAGGCGACGCAAACATGTTGCTTCAGAGTGAGTAAAAGCGTTTGTTTTTGAGGGTACTCATGCAAAACTATGTGTTTTATTTATCTGTCACATGCTATAACTTTGAAAGTTTACTCAATGTGGTTGAATTCGTTTTTTATTGTGTATGCATGTCATTTGTTTGTGGTGTGGAAAGACTGGCTAAGAGATGCGCATGGAGGAGGTTGGCTAGCTGATTCAGCATGATTAGCACCCTTGGAAGCAGAAAGAGGTTGGTTAATGATTGCAAACGATTGTTTATGTATTTAAGACACAGAAAGGTTGTTGTTAATTCATTTTATTAAATGCTGTAACATAAATAGTTTAAAAACTATTGATTTATGTCAATATCACTATTTGGGTTAATCAAAATAATTTTCTATAGTAAAATGCGAACATTTCTGTACTTTCTACTTGAATGTTTAATGGTATTTGTTTGTGCATCTTTATAGTTTTCACGGTGTGGTGCTGTGATGTGGAAATGCCGGGTGAGTCAGGCGGCACGATAATAATCCCTAACATTTTGTAGAACGCCTGTGCAGGCGTAAACTGGTTGCTTGCAGGCTCGTAGTAATCCTCCCGGGACCAGCTGGAGCGTTTTCTGTGAGACCGGGACGTCCGCGGGGAGGAAGCAGACGAGTGGGCTGTCAGCGAGGAACGGCAGCACGGAGGCCCTCCAAGCGCTAGCCGGGTCCCGTCAAAACGGCAGCTGCGCTTGCACAGGGAGTCCGCTGGATCCATTACTGGTCGCGTCATTCTGTCAGGGCTCTGTGTGCAGGCGGATGGAGAGGAGGATCCAAATGCGAGACTCTGAGACTCTGGAATTGAATTGAGACTGAATTGAAACTCAAAAACCTCAGCTTTATTGCTGGTACGAAAACAAAACATGAAGTGAACATGGACTATGGAGAACCGAAACACACAGGCATAATCTGATGGTACGACACGACACTGACACAGAGAAACACAGGGCTTAAATACACAGACGGCAGTAATCAAGGGATGAGAGACAGGAGGGGAACACACCTGGGAGAAATCACAGCTGACGAGACAGGGGAAACGTAAACTGAGCACACTCACATACGACACAGACCTTCACAATAAAACAGGAAACTCAGACACATGGAACCAGACAAGACATTGAACTAAACAGACAGATTCACAAACAGACGGGGTGACACCATAGACAGACAGATACAGACGCAGACCGAATATAACACGTAGAACTCAAACAATAGTAATAATCATGATAATAAATTGGAAAATGATAATAATAAACTTAAAGTGCTGGGTCACCGACCCAGGACCATGACAGGGTATTGCACCACTTTAACAATGTAATAAATCTGCCGGCTGTTCAACACTCAATTCTCTCAAATTTATTTTACTCCTCTTGAATCTAGTCTATAAGTTTAACCCTACTATACTAAGCAGATGTTACATGTGTAAAACATGAATTAAAATAGGACCTGTTTAGTGCTATTGTGGAATGAGCAATTAAACTAATCATAACCACACTCGGGATCATACAGTTAATAAAGACAGTGTTGGGAAGGTTACTTTTAAAATGTATTCCACTACAGAATACATGGCCCAAAATGTAGTTTTTAACGTAATCTATTAAATTTCAATTTAACTTATTCTGAATACATTGGATTACTTAGTATATTGTCATGCTTTTTACAACCACGTGAATGTGCTATTGCTGTGGAATTTATTTCTATTACTAAAGACTTCTCGCCACCAAGCTAACATTCGTAGCTGGCATTAGCTGAGGTTAGTTCATAGACTCCTTTCAGAACTGCACATAATTATTTGCACCTAGCAGGTTGTTAATCCTATCCATCAAATCTAACAGTCTGCAGTCTATGAACTAACCTCAGCTAAAGCCAGCTACCAATGTTAGCTCAGTGGCGAGTAGCCTTCAGTAATAGTAATAAATCACACAGCAATAGTGCATCGAACATACTAAAATGGCACATAAGGTAGCTACCACAATTAAAACAAGGTAGTTGCAGTAGGTAGGCTAACATTAGTTTTTAGAAAATAACTTACTTCCAGATGTTTCTTTAGGTTGGAGGTGGAGTCTTTTGACGCTGAGAGCAGCTTGGTTGCTGGCAAACAGTTTGCATTGCACGGTCAGATTTTGCCCCTCCCTTTCTTCTTTAAATTTCCAAGTAAGAAATGCATTCCTGCCCGTGCACTGCTGGCTCTGTTGTGCTGGCTCCGGGTTCATTGTGTAACTGACGCCACCAACATTAACAGGACGCTTACATTAGAGCCTCTTTTGTGTGATTTGTTTTGGTTTCCGGCAATGGTGGAAATACCAAAATTAAAGAGGAGACAGAGAGGGGATAGCCTAACATATGAAACAGGAAAAGACAGTAATTTTTTTTAAATTATTATTTTCATGATCATCATTACAATTACAATTTATTCCAAAATGTCAGTAACTGTAATGAGATCAAATTAAGTATGATTTATGATAGTAGCCCTACAGATCTCACCTGATTCGTGAACAACAAATTCTGTATATGTTGGTAAATACGGGGCCCCGTTTGTAACGTGAAACATGCTGAAATTAAAGGCAACATTTTTCCACATTTAGCTCAAAACCTTATAAAAACATGTTTTTTCAGAGTCTTTCTTAAAAAAAAATTCAATTCAATTCAATTTTATTTATATAGCGCCAAATCACAACAACAGTTGCCTCAAGGTACAGTAGATCTTACAATAATAGATACAGAGAAAAACCCGACAATCATATGACCCCCTATGAGCAAGCACTTTGGCAACAGTGGGAAGGAAAAACTTCCTTTTAACAGGAAGAAACCTCTGGCAGAACCAGGCTCAGGGAGGGGCGACCATCTGCTGCGACCGGTTGGGGTGAGAGAAGGAAGACTGGATAAAAGACATGCTGTGTAAGAGAGACAGAGATTAATAGAAGATATGATTCATTGCAGATAGGTCTATTAACACATAGTGAGTGAGAAAGGTGACCAGACAGGAAAAGCTCAATGCATCATGGGAATCCCCCGGCAGCCTATGACTGTTGCAGCATAACTAAAGGGGGATTCAGGGTCACCAGCCCTAACTATATGCTTTGGTAAAAAAAGAAAAGTTCTTTACAACATTTAGTAAAATATTTGTAACCTATTTATATTTAAAACACAATTTTAAATATTAAATCTAAATGTTAAATCTACATATTATATTTAAATCTAAATGTTAAATCTAAATAGTACAGGAAACAAAATATTTAGCTAATACTTAGCTTGTATGGATCAACGGAAATACCAAAACAAAGGCTTTACGAATCCTGCGGCGCGAAAGTGTGCTGGTGGTCAGGTTGTGTCTGCTCTCCCCTGACTGTCCCTTCTCTGGGCATGCTGGTAAACTGAAGCAGCTCATGGCGGTGAGAAGCTGAAAACATCGGAAGATCCGTTTTGTTGGCCATCCAAAGATTCAGCAGTAGTGCACCCTCAGCAGCTGCAATCTCCACTTCACAATCGTCGCACCCCATGGCCGACAAAACGGATCTTCAGATGTTGAGCTGTACAAGCTAAGCGAATAAATTTGCATGTTAGCTAAATATTTAGTTTCCTGCAACATTTAGATTTAACATTTAACATTTAGATTTAAATATAATATTTAGATTTAACATTTAGATTTAGATTAAATATAATATTTAGATTTAACATTTAACATTTAAATGTAACATTTAAAATTGTGTTTTAAATATAAAAAGTTACAAATATTTTACTAAATGTTTTGAAAAATGACTCAAAAAAACATTTTGGTAAGGTTTGAGCTAAATGTTGAAAAATATTGCCGTTAATTTCAGCATGTTTGTCTTTACAAACGGCACCCCATAGTTAAATGTACTGATTCTTATATAGCGCTTTTCTACTTTCCCGGCGCACTCAAAGCGCTTTATACAACATGCCACATTCACACAAGAACTTTCTACTATACTTTAAGTGTTTTCTAGCTAACATTCACATGGATGCATCTGAGTGTTAGTATGCCCAAGGGTATTTGGCATGTAAATATGGGGGAGCCAAGGGATCGGACCACCAATCCAAGTAAATTTGAAGTAAACTTATGAAGATGTGGCCAAATTTGGTTTTCACATTCCTATGATTTATTAGCTTGTTGCCACTTAAAAATTGCATTCTCATAGATTCTTAACTCGTGGCCTTGAGTTATTAAATTTGTGGCACCGCACAACAAACAAAAAACCTCCCCACTGGGATGGTGCCTAATATGCCAGATTACCAGCCCAGCCCTGGCTACAGTAATGCTGATGCTAAAGAGCCTTTTCCAGCTGCGTTATGACCTTACACTATACCTGTCAATGAAGGTGGAAAACACCAACATTATACAACCCACCAGCCTTTGTATTTCAGAAGAATGGAGTGTGTACCAAACAGCAGGTCATATCTTTTTCCCAGCTGTTTTAATATTAAGCCATGAAGGTTCTGATATAGCTGAGCCTTTTTTGTGCTGTATTTGCTCTGCAGTACTGCTTAAAATGTCCCTCAAATCTGTAGCACTTACAACTAGAGATGGACCGATCCGATATTACGTATTGGTATCGGTCTGATACTGACCTAAATTACTGGATCGGATATCGGAGAAAAATAAAAAATGTAATCCGATCCATTAAATATCACGAAAGCACCTCACAAAACTTGCAACACGCCGTAACTCGCCTCAGAACGTTAGCACGTCGGAGCAGCTGCTGTGGCATGCGGGACCTGTCGGTGGTCTGGATAGCATTTGGAGCTTCGCTAGCAACCCGGCATTTCATCTCCGACAAAGTTATCCCCGAGAGAAGTAAAGCAAGTGTGTAAGTCCATCTCTGAATGTTTGTAAAGCATTCCTACGTTAAGCTTAACAAACGATATATGGAGCAACTGCCTCTTCTTGCTGCTACTTCAATCATGAAACTGCTTAATGATCAGCTGATCAGCTTTTCTGTCGCGAGTCTGTCTCTCTTGTTTGTTTTTGGCCCACTTTGCACCAGAAAGAGGAAACCAGTGGATAAACAACAGCATTCCGTTTAAGCTTGATAAGCTGTTGTTAGAATTTATTTAATATTACTTTCTACAGCAGGATCTTTTTTTACGTAGCTGACCCTGGTAACTGGGCCGATACGGCATTAACAGGGAAAAGGGGAGCACAAAGACACACTTTTCTTTCTTATTTTCATTTAAAATGTCTAGCTTTTAATAAATAATTATCTGACACCCAAAGTTTTAATTTGATGTAAAATGAATAGAAGTCCATTAATATATATAGTAACTATTAAGTCTAATATATATACCCTAGTAAGCTATAGTACTTTTTCCTTTGGGAAGGTACCATCTGTGCAGTCTGCAATTTTGTTGAAGAAAGATGTTGAATTTAATATTTTAATATATTGAAAAATAATTGATTTCTCTGCATTTTTTTTACACTGCATCAAATTAAGGTTGATTACGTCGATTAAGCATCATGAGATGGAGCGTGAGGGGTGGTTCCCTATTTTTTATTTATTAATTTTTGTTGTTGCTGGGAGTTGGAACCCTATTAGTTAGGTTGCTTAATATTTACGCTAAGTACTCTTTAAAATACCAGAATAGGGAGGATGGTGTAGGTTTATTAGATTGATCAGTATTGCTGAACTATGAAATATTTTTTTTGCATACAGGTATAACAGAATAGCTTTAGTGTAGTTGTTTTAAACTTGAGTATGAACTTATACAAAATGCAGCAAGATATTTAAAAAAAACAGTTTTGTTGATTAAAAAACACTATATCGGATTCATATCGGTATCAGCAGATATCCAAATTTATGATATCGGTATCGGTATCGGACATAAAAAAGTGGTATCGTGCCATCTCTACTTACAACATGCACATTTATTATTTAAGACAGAAAAAACATTTTGCTTTCTTCCTCTCCTGTCCTGAAAAACCCTCACTTTCATTCATGCTGTCTGCATTTGATCATCTAATCAATGTCCCGGTGGGAATTTTGCAAGAACATTGCTCTGGGATAATTATTGTTCTTACTTTAAAGTTTCAACTGTCCAAAGATAAAATAGAAGCAGTTGGATTGAGATAGGTGCTCTGTAGTTTGAGCCGTAACAGACAAGCAACCATGATGATGAGATGATTATTGATGCGTGTGATGTTGATGGACTCTGGACCTCTACTGTGAGACACAAGCTATAAGCTAGATGACAGTGGCTGGCTGAGAGTGAAATGGCTATCATCCTGTTAGTAAAGTGATGGCTCACCCATGCCGTCTGACAGAAAGTATTATTTCAGTTCAGTTCAATACAGTTTTATTTATTTAAACACCAATTCACTACAACAGTTGCCTCAAGGTGCTTTATATTGTAAGACCTTACAATATTAGAAAGAAGCCCCAACAATCACACTATGAGCAAGCACTGGCGACAGTGGGAAGGAAAAACTTCCTTTTAACTGGCAGACCATGCTCAGGCAGGGGTGTGACCAGTTGGGGGAGAGGGAATAGGATTATGCAAGAAAGTAATTAAAAAAAGATAAAAAGTGAATAATAGACACCAGAAACCAGCTCCTATGCCAAAGCATATGAGTTTTAGTATACAGGCCTGAATTTAATGATAACGTACAAATACTGAACAGCTCTTTTTCACCAGCTATAATTAAATATTAGACAGAGGCCACATCATTGTCCCAAGACACGATATTCAGCTGGGTGACTGCTGACCAGTGCTGGGACTAACGCATTATTAGGTAACGCGTTACAGTAACTACGTTACTATTGTAGTAACGAGTACGGTAACTAGTTATTATGCCAAAATCAGGAACGCGTTAATCATTACTGGGATTTAGATAGCGTCGTTATTTGTTACTTCGTGTGGCGGCTATCGCAGAGCTTCCACTTAGTTAGTAACATTAGCAAGTGGTGGAGGCCAGCAGGTGGATGAGGGAAAGGGGAGGCAGGAGGAGGAGAGACCCGAAGCGGATGCCGTCCGAGTGTCAGGTGAACTGAACTTCAGGTAAGAAGTTATGACCTGCAGTCTATCTGGGTCAGATATAAACCAAGTTTAGGTGGAGTTTATTATCGTTGTGCTGACTTTTTCGTACTGGGTACTCGCTAGCATAATGTTCAGAAGGTTAATTATTAAAAAACGGAATCGTCTCGTATTCAGAGAAAATATTTCGTATTGAAGTGAAAAGGAACACAGTTTGTCCCGTACTTCAGCTACAATGGAAAAAGACACAAAGCTGGAGTTATTCTGTGTCTTCTTCTCTCATTCTCTCCCCCCCCCCCCCTCTCCTGTTGCTACTTCAATCATGTGTAGAATGTTTAGCTGATTTAGAGTTTAGAAATGTGTTAACATAGAATGTAGAACTATTGTAGAGACACTGATACTGCCCTTAATATAATAAAGGGCTCATTCTGTTGTGAACTTAGGAGTAGATTGTAGGAGACCCCTTCCCCACTGAGTGGAAATTCCCCAGAGGATGTTTGGGTGGGGGTCTCAACATTTGTAACTGGATAACTGTGGTCTGGAAGGGAGATGGGTTTTATGACCTCTAGGGAGTTACCTACACCCACAGTGTTTTAACGGTTACGCACACACATACACACGCACACTCACTCATGTGCACTCACACATACACACAGGTATGTGTACACAGTCACACACGAGCACTCACATAGACACGTGGGAACGCGCACATGTAGGCATTCATGTGCTCGTGCACATAGACACAGACAGAGTTTGCAGCACACCGTAGGGGGTTTTATGATGGAGTCGCTTCTATAAAGCTGGCTGTAACTAACAAAGATGAAGATTTTTTGCAGAGGGACACCAGCCTCGTCTTCCCTTCTAGAAGTGCATGCTTAAATGAAGATGAATAAAGATGAATAAAGGTTTTGTGAAATGACTACTGAGTTCCGGTGGCGTCTCTGGAAGTTTCGACGAATAAAAGAACCGGAGTATCACTGATTTCTCAACAGATGAAACTGATCAATGATCAGCTGATCGGCTTTTCTCTCTTGTTTGTTTATCGCCCACTTTGCGCCAGAAAGAAGAAATCAGCGGATGTCGCGTTAAACAAGAGCAACACGTTTAAGCTTGGTCAGCTGTTGTTAGAATTTATTTAATATTAATTTCTAGTATCAACTGATGTTTGCTGGCGCCACAGCTGTAAAAACTGCTGGTCATGATATCGTTTTGGACATGTGGTGAGAGGCAAACATGAAGATGATACCAGGAGATGTCCTCACTGAATCATCAGAGCTGAACAGGTGATGGAGAAACAGGTTTACCTTTTAGGTGACATGAATGAGTTGAAGGGAAGTTATGAACTGTTTCTGAGGGGCAAATAACACCAGGATCCTTTTCTAAGTAGCTGACAGCTGGTAACTGTGCAGGGGCAGGTCTAGCAAAGTTTTGCCAGGGGGGCAGGTAGGGCATTAACAGGGAAAGGAGGGCACAAAGAAATACAGTGGGGCAAAAAAGTATTTAGTCAGCCACCGATTGTGCAAGTTCCCCCACTTAAAATGATGACAGAGGTCAGTAATTTGCACCAGAGGTACACTTCAACTGTGAGAGACAGAATGTGAAAAAAAAATTCCATGAATCCACATGGTAGGATTTGCAAAGAATTTATTCGTAAATTAGGGTGGAAAATAAGTATTTGGTCACCTCAAACAAGGAAAATCTCTGGCTCTCACAGACCTGTAACGTCTTCTGTAAGAAGCTTTTCTGTCCCCCACTCGTTACCTGTATGAATGGCACCTGTTTGAACTCATCATCTGTATAAAAGACACCTGTCCACAGCCTCAAACAGTCAGACTCCAAACTCCGCCATGGCCAAGACCAAAGAGCTTTCGAAGGACACCAGGAAAAGTATTGTAGACCTGCACCAGACTGGGAAGAGTGAATCTACAATAGGCAAGCAGCTTGGTGTGAAAAAATCAACTGTGGGAGCAATCATCAGAAAATGGAAGACATACAAGACCACTGATAATCTCCCTCGATCTGGGGCTCCACGCAAGATCTCATCCCGTGGGGTCAAAATTATCATGAGAACAGTGAGCAAAGATCCCAGAACCACACGGGGGGACCTGGTGAATGACCTGCAGAGAGCTGGGACCAAAGTAACAAAGGTCACCATTAGTAACACACTGCAACGGCAGGGAATCAAATCCCGCAGTGCCAGACGTGTTCCGCTGCTGAAGCCAGTGCATGTCCAGGCCCGTCTGAAGTTTGCCAGAGAGCACATGGATGATACAGCAGAGGATTGGGAGAATGTCATGTGGTCAGATGAAACCAAAGTAAAACTTTTTGGTATAAACTCAACTCGTCGTGTTTGGAGGACGAAGAATACTGAGTTGCATCCCAAGAACACCATACCTACTGTGAAGCATGGGGGTGGAAACATCATGCTATGGGGCTGTTTTTCTGCCAAGGGGACAGGACGACTGATCCGTGTTAAGGACAGAATGAATGGGGCCATGTATCGTGAGATTTTAAGCCAAAACCTCCTTCTGTTAGATTTGTATTGTTGATTGTTATTTATGCTTAGAAATATTTACTTATATATGCTTAGAGTTTTGTAATTAGTTGTAGATTGGTAGAGGTTTTGATCCTTGATAGTCTTCAAACTTTGTGTGTATTAGACAGCACTCTGGGAGCATGAGATGTCGTACCGTGTCTTATTGTTTTATGGTAGGATTAACGTAGTTGCGTCTGTTCTAGTCTAAGTGCTCTTTGTTTAGATGAACTGCAGGACTTCCTCACCGTGTTTTCTAGGGTGAACCATCTAGGGTGAGGGGGAGGCTACCCTCTTCCTGACCAAGGATGTTTGACCCTTTGATCAGCAGTACACACACACACACACACACACACACACACACACCCACAGGCAAGGTACTCTTTGTGTGTATGTAGACGTCATATGTTAATGAACCTATGCATATTCATGTAACCACAATAAAAGGAGTGCTATGGGGAGCCTGGCTGAGAGTCTGATGGAGGTCAAGTGGTGGGACGACGCTTGGCTCCAGCCAGATCTCCCTCATGCATGAGTAAACATGAAGAACCTTGCCTACTTGTGTCTTGCTTTGCAGTGTAATTATATTGTCTTCAACGTTCCAGCGGATGGGTTCAAGCTACAAACCTATCACCTTCCATCAGTGAGAACTTTGAAGATGAAACGAGGCTGGGTCTTCCAACATGACAATGATCCAAAACACACCGCCCAGGCAACAAAGGAGTTGCTCCGTAAGAAGCATTTGAAAGTCCTGGAGTGGCCTAGCCAGTCTCCAGACCTCAACCCCATAGAAAATCTGTGGCGGGAGTTGAAAGTCCGTGTTGCTCGGCGACAGCCCCAAAACATCACTGATCTCGAGAAGATCTACATGGAGGAATGGGCCAAAATACCAGCTACTGTGTGTGCAAACCTGGTAAAGACCTATAGTAAACGTTTGACCTCTGTTATTGCCAACAAAGGTTATGTTACAAAGTATTGAGTTGTATTTTTGTTATTGACCAAATACTTATTTTCCACCCTGATTTACGAATAAATTCTTTACAAATCCTACCATGTGGATTCATGGATTTTTTTTTCACATTCTGTCTCTCACAGTTGAAGTGTACCTCTGGTGCAAATTACTGACCTCTGTCATCATTTTAAATTCAAATTTCAAATTCAAATTCAAATTTTATTTGTCACGTACACAGTCATACACAGTACGATATGTAGTGAAATGCTTGGACAACTGCTCGTGACCTAAAGAAAACAAAAAAAGGAAAAGGCTATGAATAAGATAGGAAATAAATATGAAAAATTAAAAAGGGTAAATTTAACTAGGAAGGAATAGAATATAAATTAAGGTTAAAAATGAAATAACTGTACAACACAAATTAGAATGAAGGGTAAATTTAACTGGGAAGAATAAGATAAAGATAAATATATAAATTAAAGTTGAAAATAAAATAACTGTACAACAAAATACACAATACACAATATAGAACTATATAAGAATGTATGAAGAAATCTAAATATAAATAAATATATACACAATAACAGCAGCTGTACAAGTATTAACCGGAAATGAAGAATATAGTGACCAGTGTTGTGCAAAACCAAAGTCCAGAAAGTCCAGTGTGTGTGTAAGAACTGTATGTGTGGGTCAGTACTGTGTGGTGGTGTGATTGAGAGACCGTATCGCCTGCGGGAAGAAGCTCCTCCTCAGTCTCTCTGTGTTGGTCTTCAGGGAGCGGAATCGCTTTCCTGATCTCAACAGAGAGAACAGTCTGTTGTTGGGATGGCTGAGGTCCTTCACGATCTTCCTGGCCTTGGTCCAGCACCGCCTGCTGTAGATTGAGTGCAGGTCAGGGAGCTCGGAGCGGATGGTGCGCTCAGCTGACCGCACAACCCTCTGTAGAGCTCGTCTGTCCTGCATGGTGCTGTTCCCGAACCAGGTTAAGATGTTTCCCGCCAGGATGCTCTCTATGGTGCACGAGTAAAAGTTCCTGAGCACCTTGGAGGGCAGTTGGAAGTCTCTCAAGCGTCTGAGGTGGTAGAGACGCTGTCGGGCCTTTTTCACCACGGTGTTGATGTGACAGGACCATGACAGGTCCTGCGTGATGTGAACTCCGAGGTATTTGAAGCTGTCCACTCTCTCCACTGGGCACTCGTTGATGACGGGGGTCTGGTAGTTCCTCTCCTGCTTAGTGCTGAAGTCCACTATCAGCTCCTTTGTCTTACTGACGTTTAGAAGGAGGTTGTTCCTCTGGCACCAGTTCTCCAGATTCCTAATCTCCTTCAGGTAGGCCGTCTCGTTGTTATCAGAGATCAGGCCCACCACGACGGTGTCGTCAGCAAACTTGATGATGGTGGTGGAGCTGGTAGTGGCCACACAGTCATATGTGTACAAAGAGTACAGCAGGGGGCTCAGAACACACCCCTGGGGGGCTCCAGTGCTGAGAGTGGTGGAGGCTGAGACATGTCCGCCCATCCTTACTGCCTGTGGTCTGCCAGTTAGGAAGTTGGAGATCCACTGACACATAGAACTTGCAGTGGGAGAACTTGCACAATCGGTGGCTGACTAAATACTTTTTTGCCCCACTGTACTTTTCTTTCTTATTCTCATTTAAAATGTCTAGCTTTTAATAAAAAAATTATCTTACAACCAAAGTTTGTATCTGATGTAAAATGTATAGAAATAATACATATACCAACAAGACAGTGTACATCACTGTCACAACAGCGTCTGTTTTCATTCAAAGGCTTTTCCTATAATACCTGGTGAGCTAGTCAAAATGCCCAGCCCGATTTTCTGTCACAGTCCAGCCCTGTATGCAGCTCATCTGCAGTCTGGTGTTAACTACATCTTCCTACTCGGAAGGCAGAATTTCCAAGTTCTGAGTACAATCGAAAGCACCACGACTGCAGTTTTTGTGTTGGATGTAGAAAGCGCACATGACGCTGTGACATAGGCTAGAATCATGGCGGCGGTCAACGATGGTCCAGGGGTGGGATTTCTCTTCTGGAAATATGCACATTATTTTTTCCTTTCTATTGGTAGGTGGCACAGTACTGTTTTGACACATGAATACAGTGATGACAGAAACTCAGTAAATGATTATATACCAGTCAGCAACAACATTAAAAACCAACTACCTAATATTGTGCACTTATCCCTTATGTCAGCGGTCCCCAACCCCCGGGCCTCGGACCGGTACCGGTCCGTGAGTCCTTTAGTACCGGGTCGCGAGAGTTGAGGCTCAGGTGTGAAATGTATGATTTTCAGGGTTTTTATTGGTTTTCAGCGTCATTTTGTTATCGTTTTTATCATTAACTCGGTTTTCCTGGGTCTTTTCACGTGTGTTATGAATAAATCTTTTTTTCTGTGAAAATATTGTCGGGCAAAAAAGGTTGGAGACCGCTGCCTTATGTGACCATAGGGTTGCCAACTCCCTAAAAAATAAATAAGGGACACCTCGTGGCCAGGGCCGGGCAACCCAGTTGTCTTCACCCTTCCCAGTGTGGTGAATTTTCTAGCTCTTTTTTTGTGTGTGAAATTATTTTTTTTAACCATGTGACTTGAATTTGATTTAAGTAGATGCATATTCTATTCTTTGTGATATGAACACGTGTGAAACAAACGATCATTTAGCCATTTATTTTTAGCTCAAAATGACAACATTAACACTTTACTGTCTCTTTCTTAAACAGAAGCCTGTCATGCTTAACTTTTGAGAATATAAGTAAATCTTTCTTTAAAAGAACTCTGTCCTGCTTAACTTAAAATAATAGAAAACAATAGAAAGAAAAATATTCTTGTAACTGTGCACATTTAGTGCATTTAGTAAAATTGGCTTCAGTTGAGGTATTATTTCAGCTTTTCTAATGCTAATCAGCTGCTCCTGTTTGTAAACCCGCTTGTTCCCATGATTAAGCATCATAACTCATCATCATTATTCATCTATCTATTACTTTTATGTATTAGTCATCAATTTGTTGTAATCATCTATCCTTGCGGTTGTTTATTACACAAAATAAGTTATATTATCACACTTCTGGCCGCATAGCGCTGATATTCACTGCACATGCCCATATTAACTTTTTCCAGCCAGGTGTTTTCCTTTTCCCATTCTTCCCTTTCTCTGAGGGGAACAAACATTTCTGCTCTAACGCTGGGCTTACACTGTGCGGTTTTAGGCCCATTTTGAGCCAATTTTTGAGTCGTGCGACCGTTTTGGTGATCGGCCCGATTTTGGCCTTCATTGTGCATCGTGTAGTATACGTGGGGTAACGAGAAGTGATTAACACCTCGAGCAGCTCCCGATCATCAATCGCTTGTGAGGGTGTCACTGCAGCCGCTCACACTGCTCACGCGCAAACACGTAAACGTCGGTGAAAAAGACCGAATAGCACAGCAGTGCAGCGTGTGCACTATCCACAAGCGATGGAGGCACAACTTGTAGAACTTTGGAAAGCCCATCCAAGCCTTTTCGATGTGGCATCACAAAATCATCACGACCACAACAACCGTGAAAATAGTTGAATTTGCATTGCTGCTCAATCACAGCTGCCTGATCAGTGTTTTTCATTAGCAATTTAGAAAAGTTGATGGTGGTGGTGTGTCTGTGTGAGTGAAAGAGAGAGGGAGAGCGAGCGACAGATTTTCTGCTATAACCTTCATTTTATGGATGCACAGGGTGAGCTCTCAGGTCGCATCAGAGCATCGTGACCTACGAGCTTCTAACCCCTGCAAGTCAATCGTGCAGTTTGAGCAGGAGCTGAATAACGTGACTGAAAAAAGAATCGCACAGTGTTTGCTCAGCTTTAGGTGTACTGTCGTCCGAGACTTGCACCGCAGTGTCGGCGTTTGTTACCCTGTTGGCCAGGCTTGTTGTTGTGGTCATCTGTTGTCTTCCGGTATTTTCTCCGTAAGCGACCTTTCCTCGACCAATGAGATGAGCGGTAATCTGAATTGTCATACTCGAATTGTCATAAGTGTGCTGTCAGGTCATTGGTCACAAAGCAGGAGAGGGGCTGGGAATTATGTTTTCAAACAAAGCGTTAATTCCATTAACATTTATAGACTACTTTTGATTCTCACTGTATTACGGGACAAAGTGCGTCCCTTATTAGCTCAATACGGGACGTGTACTTTTGTTTCTAAATACGGGACGATTCCGTTTTTTAAGGGACGGTTGGCAACCCTATGTGACGAAGACAGTTATGTGTGATGGGCCACATTATATAGCAGAGACCATTGCTATGGTTGCGTGTCACTTTGATCTCACTTTGTGAACGTGGCTTGCTTGATGCAACTACAAAAAGTGTATTTACAAGTGACTATGAGAGTATAAAATACATACAACGCTTATGCTGCTACACACATACACTCAAACACAGTTGATCTGGGGCAAGTGTGCTTTGTCTTGGCAAGGGTTCCAAGCGATCCAAACAGGCAGTGGCGTGTCCAGCGGGGTGGCCTGGGGGGGCACAGGCCACCCCCCCCCCAACCAGACTGGCCACCCCAGGTGCCACCCCAAAGGCAAAACAATAAAATTCAATCAAATATCAAATGTCAGATTATGTTTTCACGGTGAAGCTCAGATATCCGAGTGTAAGTGAATGCAGCATCGGCTTCTGCGCTATGCGCATCACGTTAGCAAAGGTAGGAGAGCCAAGCACGAAAGACGGCACTGCAGGAAACAATTTTTCAGTGAAAGAAAATGAGGACAGAATAAATGTCCCGGTAAGTAATATTAAGTTTGTTGAGTTTAGTAAACTTTGGTGAAATTAGAATACCAAGGAAAAAATAACACTTAAAGAATTATTGCAGCCGTCGAATATTTCAGACAGTGTGCTACTGAGGGCAGCTAACATAAGAGTTATGCGTTATAAGATATAATCTAAGTCGTAACATTGCTGTATGGAGCTGCAGATTTGGTTGCAGGTTAACATAGCTGGACTGGCCATCGGGCATACCGGGCATATGCCCGGTGACTTATTTTTTATTTATTTTTGTAAGGGCATGAACAATGAGAGGTGGTGGATTGGCCAGATGTAGGTCGATGTGTAAAAATAACTCAGTTGTTTGGTGGTGGCTATGGCGGGGCTTCCACAGAGGCCAGCAGGTGGATGAGGGAAGGGGAGGCAGGAGGAGAGCCCCGAGGCAGCCGCCAGTCCGAGTGTCAGGTGAACTGAACTCCAGGTAAGAAGTTATGACCTGCAGTCTATCTGGGTCAGATATAAACCAAGTTTAGGTGGAGTTTATTTTCGTTGTGCTGACTTTTTACCCTCAGTTGCAATAACTCATACTGCGTTCTAGCCAGCTTGACGGAGTTTACATACAGCTGGGTGGGTGCTATGATGTTACTGATAGTGAACTTTATTTTATTCATAAGGTTAGTTAGTAGAGTTGCCAACGGCTCCTTAAAAAAATGGAATGGTCCCTCAATCAGAGAAAATATTACATGTTTCGTATTGAGCTGAGAAGAGACGCAGTTTGTCCCGGACTTTCGCTATAGTGAAAAAAAGACACAAAGCTGGAGTTATTCTGTCGTTACGCTGCACAGCTGCCTCTTCTTCTCTCATTCTCTCCCCCTGCCTCTCCTGTTGCTACTTCAATCATGAAACTGATCAATGATCAGCTGATCAGCTTTTCTCTCTTGTTTATTTATCGCCCACTTTGTGCCAGAAACAGGAAACCAGCGGATGTCGCGCTAAACAGCAGCAGCACGTTTAAGCTTGATCAGCTGTTGTTAGAATTTATTTAATATTAATTTCTAGTATCAGCTGATGTTTGCTGGAGCCACAGCTGTAAAGCTGCTGGTCATGATATCGGTTTGGATGTGTGATGAGAGGGAAACATGAGCATGAAACCAGGAGATGTCCTTACTGAATCATCAGAGCTGAACAGGTCATGGAGAAACAGGTTTACCTTTTAGGTGACATGAATGAGTTGAAGGGAAGTTATGAACTGTTTCTGAGAGACAAATAACACCAGGATCCTTTTTCTAAGTAGCTGACAGCTGGTAACTGTGCAGGGGTGGATCTAGGAAAGTGTTGCCAGGGGGCCAGGTAGGGCATTAACAGGGAGAGGTGGGGCACAAAGAAATACTTTTCTTTCTTATTCTCATTTAAAATATCTAGCTTTTATTAAATAATTATCTAAATCTTACAACCAAAGTTTTTATCTGACGTAAAATGTATAGAAATCATATATATACCAACAAGACAGTGTACATCACTGTCACAACAGCATTTGTTTTCATTCAAAGGCTTTATGGCTTTAATACCTGGTGGGCCGGTCTGTAGTCAAAATGCCCGATTTTCTGTCCCAGTCCAGCCCTGCAGGTTAATACTGGCAGTGTCACCATGCCAGCTGACTGTATTTCATCATCAGCCAGTGTTGTTCTTTATCAATATTACCAAAGTTTACCATAAGGCAGCAGAGAAAGTATTTACTTGCTTTCAGGTTTGTCAGGGGTTGACATTAGTTCAAACACAGATAAGAGAAATGAGACAACTGCAGACCGACTCAGAGAGTAATTAGAAGACGTGCGCACGGGTGTGAATGTCTCTGAGAAGACACACACACTGAGCGCAGGCTTGGTTCTTTATTTATAGTGAAAGTAAGTTACATAGTACTTCCTCTTTTAACTGTAAAGGGAGAGGTCAGGCATTATCTCAGCTTATCTGACCTTGCACACATACTGAAAATAACAATGCAGAAGTATATCATGCTTATCTGACATCACACACTAAGGTAAGGAATGCATTATGTTCTCTTTAACAATAAGCTTGGTTATGTGAAAATATATGAACACACAAAATATAAGGCATACTTGGTTAGAATATAAGGCACACTTGATTATATTGTATTATAGAGATTTGGTTATAATGTATAATGTAGAAAATCTCTAACAAGGTTTTATTCAAATGTTAGTCTTTTCAGTTGTTTCCCCACTTTTTTCCTGTTTCAAAATCAAACACCAGTTTGTGAGAAGATTATCTTCTTTTTTTAATAGGCAGATAAAGTTTTACATTGGAACTGGCTAATTTGTCAATTGTTTGTTACAAATGTTCGTATTTTAATATTCAAAAATGTTTTTGCCCAAAACATATGTGCACTACATGTCAGTAAAAATACTATGCAAATATTGCTGTCCTTGAATGCTGAGTAAACATTGACAAAGCACTGATTGTATCTCTGGTACTTTACCAACGCAGTATCTAAAAACTTTGCACCATAGTGGTTAAAATCTCATTCTAATAAGAGTTAAAAGCGCATTCGGTTATTAGGTTTATAGGGTTATTGAATTATGGTTAACGGTTGGTAAAAAAGTTTTTAAAACATTATCTGCCAATTACATCTGCCACCCTTCTCCAAATCTGTGCCCCTACCTGGCCCCCCCAACAAAAATTTTCTAGACACGCCACTGCAAACAGGTACTAAAATGTGACATCATGAGACTGCATGCGACTGATTGGCTGGTCAGTGGCGTCACTCAATGAGTCATGAGAGCTTCTTGTTCACGAAAATGAAAATGGTGTCCTGCCTTAATTCCTGAGATTCTGTTCTGCTGGGTTGGGCCATTGGAATCACGAAAGAGCATAAATGAATTCTGTATATTTACAAATCCTGTTTGCTTCCCTTAATGAGCTCAGCTAAAACTATACTTTTCATAAGAACACTGAACTCGAGAGCATATAATGCTTACTTGAGAGCTGGCAAGCTGTCACTTTCTTTTCAAACCCTCAGGAACACAGAACCCCCCCCCCATCCCACCCCCGTCCCCCCGTCCTGCCTTCAGTTCAGACCTTTCACTCAGTGGAAATATTATAAAACTATTACATTATAAAATAAAAAGTACAACAAAGGAGACTCTGAGTGACTGAAGGAAGCATAGCATTTCAGCTTCAAAATGACAGCAGCTGGTCTCTTCAGTTTTAGCGTTTTAAGTAAAGGTGATGTAATCCAGTAGGGTAATGTACTCAAATCCCAACATGGTGTAGGCATCAGCTTATGTCAACCAGTTATTTCACCTACTAAAACAACAAGTCTCATTCTTCTTCAGCCACACAGGCTTTATATCGGTCCTGTATACCAACTGTCAGGTAAGTCAAGATCAGCTTTACTTTGACTTGACTGCTGATAAACTGAATGGGAATTACTTACAGGCTTCTTGAAAAGTACTTCTTGAAACATTAATAAAAGCAAAATTTTCTCTTAGACTGCATAAACTGCTAGCTACATAACAGATGATCTCTCATATATCATTCATATATAGATTCTTTTGTAAATTTAAAGAAATTTACAATCTGTGATGTTGTTTTATGTGTGTGTGCAGGGCTGGACTGGGACAAAAGCCATAAAGCCTTTGAATGAAAACAAACACTGTTGTGACAGTGATGTACTCTGTCGTGGTGGTATATGTCTGATTTCTATAGATTTTACATCAGATAAAAACTTTGGTTGTAAGATTCAGATAATTATTCATTAAAAGCCAGATATTTTAAATGAGAATAAGAAAGAAAAGTATTTCTTTGCGCCCCCCTTTCTCTGTTAATGCCCTACCTGCCCCCCTGGCAAAACTTTGCTAGACCCGCCCCTGCACAGTTACCAGCTGTCAGCTACTTAGAAAAGGATCCTGGTGTTATTTGTCTCTTAGAAACAGTTCATACCTTCCCTTCAACTCATTCATGTCACCTAAAAGGTAAACCTGTTTCTTCATCACCTGTGTGACAAAGTGGCTAGGACAGAATTCATTTACCATTTGTCACTTGCGTGTATTGTTATTCTGTGTTCTGTTATTTACAGTCAGCCATAATGCTTTAATTTAGACATTGCTGGTGTAACTTCTCTTAACACACAATATCCCGGGTTTTGTTTGTGGTAGCAGTAGTTACATTCTTTACATCCATGCATGTGTTTTAAAGCAAACACTACTAACCATCAGATCATCTGAATTCTCTTCTGTTTACAGGCACATGTCTAGTAATTTATGTTTCTTTATGTTGCTTTGGTTATACTTACCATGGTGTCCATGTTGTGCTTGCAGGTCCTATATGTGAGACAGGTGTATGGGAAGGGCCGCCCACTACTTCCTGTTTATATAGGGTCATGAGGTCAATGATTGGATCACTGGGTGTAACCAAATGGAGGGTTTGTTTTCTTTAAAGTAGCCTTTTGAGTTATATTGTATGCAGTGTTTTACTTTACAAACCATTTAGTTGGAGTAAATGAGTTTGTCAGTTTCATGCATGACTTTATTCCTGTTCTTTATTTAGAATTGTATAATTTGGTTTGACCTATTTTGTTCAATGGTAGGGACTAACGAGGTCAGGTGTGGGCAAAGTCTTGTATAAAGCCAGTGGGATTTTTGCATGCCTGATTGATTGTTTTATGGTAAAAGGGAGATGCTAGCAATAAAGTATGTTTAAAAAGAACTTCAATTGTCTGCTAATGCTATTTACTTATCACCTTCCTTGCTGCTTAAGTTATGCTACTTCACAACCTGTTCAGCTCTGATGATTCAGTAAGGACATCTCCTGGTTTCATCTTCATGTTTGCCTCTCACCACATATCCAAACCGATATCATGACCAGCAGTTTTTACAGATGTGGCTCCAGCAAGCATCAGTTGATACTAGAAACTAATATTAAACAAATTCGAACAACAGCTGACCAAGCTTAAACGTGCTGCTGTTGTTTAACGCAACATCCGCTTATTTCCTCTTTCTGCCGCAAAGTGGGCGATAAACAAACAAGAGCGACGGGACTTGCGTCAGAAAAGCCGATCAGCTGATCATTGATCAGTTTCATGATTGAAGTTGCAACAGGAGAGGGGGGGGGAATGAGAAAAAAGAGGCAGCTGACAGCGTAAAGGCGCTGAATAACTCCAGCTTTGTGTCTTTTTCCATTGTAGCTGAAGTACGGGACAAACTGTGTTCCTTTTCACCTCAATATAAAATGCGTAATATTTTCTCTTAATACAGGACGATTCCGTTTTTAATGGGACGGTTGGCAACTCTACTAACTAACCTTAGGAATAAAATAAAGTTCACTATCAGTAACATCATAGCATCCGCCCAGCTGTGTAGAAACTCCGTCATGCTAGCTATTACACAGTACGAGTTATTGTAACTGACTGTAAAAAGTGAGCACAGCGAAAATAAACTACACCTAAACTTGGTTTATATCTGACCCAGATAGACTGCAGGTCATAACTTCTTACCTGAAGTTCAGTTCACCTGACACTCGGACCGGCGGCCACCTCAGGTCTCTCCTCCTCGTGCCTCCCCTTTCCGTCATCCACCTGCTGGCCTCCGTGGAAGCTCCGCCATAGCCACCACCAAATAACTGAGTTATTTTTACACATTGGCCATCCACCAGCTTTTATTGTTTATACCCTTACAAAAAACAAAAACAAAAAACACACATTGGCCCATAAAAACGAAAAATCACCCTCGGTCCACCAGGCAAATGCCCGGTAGGCCCGACGGCCAGTCCAGCTCTGTGTGTGTGTAGAGATAGAGAGAGAGAAAGAAAGCGACACCGCGGCTGGAGTCTCTTCAAAATGGCTACAGAAAAGGAAATACAGAGATACTGTGTCTCAGTTTCGGCAGCAACTATCCAAACTGAGTCTGTGTGTGTGTGTGTGTGTGTGTGTGTGTGTGTGTGTGTGTGTGTGTGTGTGTGTGTGTGTGTGTGTGTAACCCATCCATTCCCCCTAATATGTGATTAATGATAAGTGATGCCAGAGGCATTATCCTGATCATGACAGAGCAACACGACACCTCTGTCCTCCAAATGAGCTCCAACTAGTATGTCTGTGTTAGTGTGTGTGTGTGTATGCAGAGAGCTATAGCAATGAAGGGATAGGAGAGGAACAGGGGTGAAGAAGTGGCAAAAAGATGGACTGACAGCAACAGAGTGATGCAGAGGAAAACAGAGAAATGATATAAAGGCACTGCTAAAAGAAAAGAAGGTTAAATTAAGAAGCGTGAGGAGTTAAAACGATAAGCAGCATACTGAGACAAATCATCACCAGATTTCAGCTAAAGAGCTCCCTGTTTGTTAAAAGTATGTGACTGTTTTTTTTGCTTTTTGGTTCTTTTGGGTTTTTTTTTTTTGGGGGGGGGGGGGGGGGGGGGGGTGTTTGTTTGGTTTTTTTTGCTTTAACCCTTAATTGTATACCTCAGGTATTATCCTCCCCCAATCCATTTCATCCAACCAACACTCCATTCTTCAACCTCTTTTGTATAAAAAAAAATCTGGAAAAATAGCTGAAATAATTTTTCATACTATCATTCAAACAACAAACATATATCAAACTCTGACCAAGACAGAAAGTGTTTGTGGCATGTATAAATCAAGTTTCGTAAGGCCCTGGAAAAGACAAAGATAAGAAAAAGTTGCTGAAGTCTACAGAATGATTTCTAAAGACTTTTTCTGACTGTGGAGTAGTAATGCGCGAATCATGAACGAATCGTTCAATACTCGAGAATCACTTTACTGACTCATGAATCATGATTCACAAGCCCAACTGACTCATCCCTGTTGCTGTTAGCAGCAATGTATCTAGCTTATAATTAAAATTGTGGAGAAAAACACAACATCCAGTATCTTAACAAAAAAATTTCTGCTCTGAACTGGAAGAAAAAACCTTGAATAGAAGCTCACATCAAGAAAATAGCTCCTCGGTTCACAGTAGCATCGCTCTGCTAACATGCTAACAACACATTTGAGCTACTCACCCCCTCCATTCCTGTGCTGAATCCTAAGCGTAAGTGAATCACTCAGGACTCGCTCACCCCCTCCCTCCTGTGCTGAATCAGAGAGCGAACGAATCACTCACTCACTCACTCACTCACTCACTCACCCCCTCCCTTCTGTGCTGAATCTTAAGTGAATCACTCAGGACTCACTAACCCCCTCCCTCCTGTGCTGAATCATAGAGCGAACGAATCACTCACTCACTCACCCCCTCCCTCCTGGCTCACAGCTTCTTCTTCTTCTTGGTTGGTAACCAATGTTAAGGCGCATTACCGCCCCCTGGCTCACAGCTCAGTGGACATTTAGATGAGAAAATATATATTTAACACATTTAAGGAAAATACTAATAAAATAAAAATAAACAAAATAAATGTTTATTAAGCAATTTTGATAGGAAATTGCTCAATTTTAGAAATGTTTTTGCTCTTTTTTTGCTCTATAAAATAGTTTGGGTGTTTTTTAGAATTATTCATCTTTGCAGTAGGATTTACATGAAAAGACAAACAAATTAAGTTTGAGTGAAAATGTAAATTTTTTGCACTCTCTGGTCAACTGACTCAGTGAATCAAATGACTCAAAAAACCCGATTCACTTTGGTGAGTGACTCATTAAAACTCGATTCAGTAAAAAGAATCAAATTTACCATCACTACTGTGGAGACAGTGGTGGAGTGCAAACAAGAAATAGAAAAAATACCATTTTTAGCATGGCGAGCCAGACAGCATGGTTTATGGTGGATAAGGCCATCCTATAATTAATGAGATGGCCTATCTGACCTATCAGCACAAATAACAAGTTGCAGATCATGTAAATGTTCATAGTGTGTTTTCCATTTGATGCCATAGACTGCTAAAATATTGCACATTAAATGTATATCTTTAACTACAATTTTGAACATGATAAAATCAGTTTCTTTACAGGTCCTATATAAAAACTGGACATATCCACTGCTGCATTTATGCATGCTAACAAGGTTGGGTAGCATGGTTGGTATCTCACAACAGTCCATATTATTTGTCAGACTCATTAAAAGATAAAAGATAAGATCTCAAAGAAACACAGTCAATGACTTCAGTTCAGTGGACTCCACTTTAGCAGTTTCCGATAGCTCTGTGTGTCATCAGGGAGATGTCAGCACATCTGTCAATTAAAGTGGCCACACATCTCATCCCATTGTTCAAAACGATGGCCAAACTTGAAACCTAGTTCAACTCTGTGTGGAGCCAGCCTCAGCTGATTCCCACATTCTGGGACTTCAGTCATGGCATTAAAAAAAACAATAAATGCTAACGTTTTTATTGGCCAAGTATATGCGCAAACACAGGAACCAGGGCACCCCTAATGAGAAGTGGGCTACTGGAACAAGAAGGCATCGGTGGGCAAGACACGAAAATAGGGCATTGTTGGAATGCTACTACACAAGTAACCCTGGTGGAAGGGGATACATGAATAGGATAACCAGCACCGGTAATCATTAGTTCTGCAGTTTTAATCCATACTTGCATTTTATTTGCCCCAAAAACAGTTATGTACAAAATGAAGGACAACATGGCAGGTCCGTGCAAAGACAGAGCAAAAAAAAGTACGAGGAAAAAATCAAAGGAGTGAAAGGGTATACCCATACAAGCATACAGAGTGGACTGAAGACGTTAGCGTGCTGCCCAACTTGCATTACGCACATATTTATAATTATATGGTTCTAAGTGTGAATGCATACACTCACAAAATGTTTAGTAACTTCAGAGCCATGCAACAGGCCCAGGTCCAGTTTACTTTGGTGATTTGGACTATTCCATTTCACAGCTGTTGTTACATTTTTTTTCTTTATCTCCTGTACAGATCAATACAATCTATTTGTCTTTTCAGGTTGTAGTATTACACAACATTTTCAGATCCAATAGAAATAAAATAAGTGTTTCGTAATTCATTCAATTTATTGTCTTCATTTATAACTGGCATTACTGTTTCATTCTATTATAGAATCTTACAAGAAAGAGGCAAAATTGCATTCTATTATGCTTTATTAGCTGCTTCGGTGAAAAACAAATCAACAATGCAAAAAACCCAAAAATCATTTTCAAAACAACATACTGGAAAACAGTTATTCATCACTTGACTGCCGCAAAGCCACAGTAAACAAAGCAGCATAGCGCAACAAATTCAATTCAAATCAATATAAGACTTATTTGTAACCTACATCAACAATTATGTTATGATAAATTACGTAATAACTACAACAGAAGACTTGGAGCAGACTAACATGTGAGCTGGAGTGACCTGGAACGTTGTATTTGGTCTTTGAATGGTTGCAATCCAGGCCATCTGTCGGCTCTTTGTTACTTCGGAAACATGGCTTGAACAATTTCTCTTCCACGACGGAATCCGATTAAAACCGATCTCTTTACCCGTCGGGTTCCCATGGCTGTCATGCGACCGGCTATTGCAGTTAATAATACAACAGCTTCTTGCCATTCTTTGTGTTTCTTTTTATCGCTGTGTGACTGTTTTCTTGTGAAAGCCTGCGTGGCATAGTACCACTTGCCACTCTTACCTACAATCCTTTGTGGTTTTACCCCAGAAATGACGTCACATTTTCAATCTGTATTCTGAGTTCCCGGGGGAAGAATAAGGGGATGAGAGGTGTGATGGACGTCATTGAGTCTGGACTGGGGGGGTTAGGGGAGAGGGTGGAGGGTCAGAAGCCATCTATGTCCACTGTGAACGACCCTCAGTTGGTGTCATAGGCCACCAACTGTCTGTCATCCATTATCTAGTTCTGAGATCCATTCCCAGACGCCTTGAGAGTCTGTCCATCTCAAAGCTACAGTAGAATGTATTCAACTCGTCTGCCAGGACCAAGTGTGTTCAACAGGGGGTGGGGGGCATCTGTAGCTGGTGATGTCCTGCAGACCCTTCCAGACTGATGCAGGGTTGTTGGCTGAGAGCCGTTCTTTCACCTTCTGAGAGTAGATCCTTTTACATATTTACACTATGCCCAGCTGGCTGTGCATTGTGCTTCCGGCACGCCAGAGTGTCCCTTATTTGATAGTTTAAAAGTTGGCAACTCTACATACAAGGCATGCAGGTTTCCAAAGAAGTTCTGAAGTTTTTCAGTTTTGACTTCAGTATTATCATGTGTCACAACGTGGCGAGTTACACACAGTAGGTCGGTGTGCCCGTGTGGCGTGCTGGCTAGACCCAAACGCGGCTAGGCTAGCGGTGGGTTGGAACAGACACGCAGTTATTCTAGTAACGATCAGTGCACGAAGCGTGGCTTCGGAACTGTCGTTACAGACAGACAGCGAGCGGAGCCGGGATGAAAAAGAGGATCGAAGGGAAAAATACTCACTGTTGCTGAATCAGGCAGAGACTGACGTCGGCAGAGTTTCGGAGCTCCTGACATGAAGAGAATGATGTCTGAGCGGCGAACAGGTGGGTGGTGTCTCTCTTTTAAACCCGACCCCGTGATCAGCTGATCACCGGCTGACATCATGCACAGGATATCAGTTATGAGGTTAAACTATTAAATAGGAAGTCTGAAAGTTATAAACAGGAAAAACTTGGACTTGATGTTTGAAAGTGAAACAGCATGTTTGAGCTACGTGGAACCAGCCACAGATTAGAGTGAAAAAGAGCGCTGTTTACAGAAGAGAATGTGGCAAACAGAGGGGAAGACACACAGAGCTAATGTGAATGTCTTGTTGTGACTAGCAGCTATTTCTTTGTCTGATCATTTCCTGATAACATTTACTTTTACAATAATTGATTACACAGCGGTGAAGAGTAGACTTTATCAAAGTAGATGTCTTTCTGAAAGCACTGTAACTAAGTTTAAGAATATAATCCACCCACTGTTATCATCTTCAATGCCCTGTACCAACACAGAGCAAAGCAGCTATCTGAACGCTACCCCAACAGAGGTCGATTATCTTGTTAATAATTTCACCTCCTCACTACGTACGACTCTGGATACTGTAGCTCCTGTGAAAACTAAGGCCTCAAATCAGAAGTACCTGACTCCGTGGTATAATTCTGAAACACGTACCCTAAAGCAGATGACTCGTAATCTGGAGAGGAAATGGCGTGTCACAAATCTAGAGGATCATCATTTAGCCTGGAGAAATAGTTTGCTGCTTTATAAGAAAGCCCTCCGCAAAGCCAGAACATCTTACTATTCATCACTGATTGAAGAAAATAAGAACAACCCTAGGTTTCTCTTCAGCACTGTAGCCAGGCTGACAAAAAGTCAGAGCTCTTTTGAGCCAACCATCCCTTTAACGTTAACTAGTAATGACTTCATGAACTTCTTCACAAATAAAATTTTTATCATTAGAGAAAAAATTACCAATAATCATCCCACAGATGTAATATTATCTACAGCTACTCTTAGTACCATTGATATTAAGTTAGACTCTTTTTCTCCAATTGATCTTTCTGAGTTAACTTCAATAATTACTTCCTCCAAACCATCAACGTGTCTTTTAGACCCCATTCCTACAAAACTGCTCAAAGAAGTCCTGCCATTAATTAATTCTTCGATCTTAAATATGATCAACCTATCTCTAATAATCGGCTATGTACCACAGGCCTTCAAGCTGGCTGTAGTTAAACCTTTACTCAAAAAGCCATCTCTAGACCCAGCAGTCTTAGCTAATTATAGGCCAATCTCCAACCTTCCTTTCATATCAAAAATCCTTGAAAGAGTAGTTGTCAAACAGCTAACAGATCATCTGCAGAGGAATGGTTTATTTGAAGAGTTTCAGTCAGGTTTCAGAGCTCAGCACAGCACAGAAACAGCTTTAGTGAAGGTTACAAATGATCTTCTTATGGCCTCTGACAGTGGACTCATCTCTGTGCTTGTCCTGCTAGACCTCAGTGCAGCGTTCGATACTGTTGATCATAATATCCTATTAGAGCGATTAGAACATGCTGTAGGTATTACAAGTACTGCGCTGCAGTGGTTTGTATCATATCTATCTAATAGACTCCAATTCGTGCATGTAAATGGAGAGTCCTCTTCACACACTGAGGTTAATTATGGAGTTCCACAGGGTTCAGTGCTAGGACCAATTCTGTTTACATTATACATGCTTCCCTTAGGCAGTATCATTAGAAGACATAGCATACATTTTCACTGCTATGCAGATGACACCCAGCTCTATCTGTCCATGAAGCCAGATAACACACACCAATTAGTTAAACTGCAGGAATGTCTTAAAGACATAAAGACCTGGATGGCCGCTAACTTTCTGCTTCTTAATTCAGATAAAACTGAGGTTATTGTACTCGGCCCTGAAAATCTTAGAAATATGATATCTAATCAGATTCTTACTCTGGATGGCATTACCTTGGCCTCCAGTAACGCGGTGAGGAACCTTGGAGTCATTTTTGACCAGGACATGTCCTTCAACGCACATATTAAACAAATATGTAAGACTGCTTTCTTCCATTTGCGCAACATCTCTAAAATTAGAAATATCCTGTCTCAGAGTGACGCTGAAAAACTAGTTCATGCATTTATTACTTCCAGGCTGGACTACTGTAATTCATTATTATCAGGATGTCCAAAAAACTCACTGAAAAGCCTTCAGCTAATCCAAAATGCTGCAGCAAGAGTCCTGACAGGGACTAGAAAGAGAGAGCATATTTCTCCTGTTTTGGCTTCCCTTCATTGGCTTCCTGTTAAATCCAGAATTGAATTCAAAATCCTGCTCCTCACATACAAGGTCTTAAATAATCAGGCCCCATCTTATCTTAATGACCTTGTAGTACCATATCACCCTATTAGAGCGCTCCGCTCTCGCTCTGCAGGCCTACTTGTTGTTCCTAGAGTATTTAAAAGTAGAATGGGAGGGAGAGCCTTCAGTTTTCAGGCCCCTCTTCTGTGGAACCAGCTTCCAGTTTGGATTCGGGAGACAGACACTATCTCTACTTTTAAGATTAGGCTTAAAACTTTCCTTTTTTCTAAAGCATATAGTTAGGGCTGGACCAGGTGACCCTGAATCCTCCCTTTGTTATGCTGCAATAGATGTAGGCTGCCGGGGGATTCCCATGATGCATTGAGTTTTTCCTTTCCAGTCACCTTTCTCACTCACTATGTATTAATAGACCTCTCTGCATTGAATCATATCTGTTATTAACCTCTGTCTCTCTTCCACAGCATGTCTTTATCCTGTCTTCCTTCTCTCACCCCAACCGGTCGCAGCAGATGGCTGCCCCTCCCTGAGCCTGGTTCTGCCGGAGGTTTCTTCCTGTTAAAAGGGAGTTTTTCCTTCCCACTGTCGCCAAAGTGCTTGCTCATAGGGGGTCATATGATTGTTGGGTTTTTCTCTGTATCTATGAAGCGCCTTGAGGCGACTTTTGTTGTGATTTGGCGCTATATAAATAAAATTGAATTGAATTGAATTGAATTATCAGGTAGTAATTAGTGAGCAGTGTTGGGTAATTATTAGGGCCTCTGGCTGACAAATGAAGCACGGCTGTCACCTGGATGAGATTTATACTGACAACCAGAGCCCATGTGGGTGTGTGTACTTCAGTGAGGTTGTATTTAAAACCTTCTATGTGACAAGATTTTATAAAATAACAGCATTTATACACAGTCAGGACCTTTCTGCTTGGTCCCAATCTTTCAAATAAGAAAAGGAGAGAACATAACTGCAGCCATTTGTGATCATTTGAGTGAGAGCATTTTGGAAGTAAAAGGACATTTTTTGTGAAGGGAATAGAAGTTGTTATGAGGCCAATGTGTCTGTTAAAAAGTAAGAAACAAGTTCTAAACAAGCATTGAACAAGCTTTTATTGAGTGAAGAAGCAGTTGTTAAGTGAGAACACTTTCTTCATTTATCTTGTTTACTGTTTCAGTTTTTTCACAGTTACTATTTTGAGTATTATTTAAAATGTATAAAAGTAATGCTGAACACTATCTAACATTAATTAAATATTACAGATAATAGTATTTTCATATTATGCAGTGTAAAAATATCTGCTTCTGCTCTCTTGAACTTACCATAAATACACTATATTGCCAAAACAGTACAGGTTCATCTATGTCTACACTCATAATTTTGGCCGACCCCTTGCAGCTATAACAGCTTTGACTCTGCTGGGAAAGCTTTCCACGATGTTTACAAACATGTTCATGAGAATTTTTGACTGTTCTTCCAGAAGCACACTTGTGAGGTCAGACACTGATGTTGGATGAAAAGGCTTGGCTCACAGTCTCTGCTTCAATTCATTCCAAAGGTGTTCTTTCAGGTTGAGCACAGGACTCTGTGCAGGCCAGTCAAGTTTTTCTACACCAAATTCATTCATGTCTTCATGGACCTTGGTTTGTGCACTGGTGTGCAGCCACGTTTGAACAGGAAGGCGTAATCCCCAAACTGTTCCCACAAAGTTGGGAGCTTGAAATTGTCCAAAATGTCTCGGTATGCTGAAGCAATAAGAGTTTGTTTCACTGGAACTAAAGGACTGACCCTGCTCTGTGATTCTACATGTCCTACAAGTTTGTGGCTGAGTTGCTGTTGTTCCCAATCAATCACTTCCATTTCCCGACTGGACTTGTTGCACAGGGGCCATCATATTATATGAATGTTATGTTGAGTTCTGCTGGAAAAGGCTTTGACCTGCTAAGTGCTATACTTGAATTACAAGTATATTTAGGTTTGAGTTTTATTTTAATTTTATTTTAAATAATTTAGGTAAACTTGAGTTTTTGTTTTATCTTATTTTTAATAGAGCCAGCTACACAGGCTATACTGGTCTCTGAAGTAGTCTTAGCATTAACCCTCAACAAATGTATTTTGGAAAAAGAAAAAAAAAACAAACAAGAATTGTAACAAGGATAGAAAGAGAGGCCATATTTCCTTCATATAAACTTCTCTGCATTGGGTCTCTGTTTAATTCAGAATTCAATTTAAAATGTTTGTCACATATATATTACTAAGTGATTTAAAGATCATGTTATACAAATCGAACACTTCACTCTATGCAGCCTTATTTGTAATTCCCAGAGTTTCCAAAAAAAGAATGGGATGCAG